>NC_141006.1:67811988-68551134 GCF_052327205.1 Somniosus microcephalus
CGGTACGCTCTGTAACTTTCAAACGTATAGAACACGGACAGACAGACAGACATCGGGACAGAAGAGCCGCTTTATATATATAGATATGTTTTGAGAAAGGATACAGTGAATTTTAGTTTCAATGATCACTGCTTGTCATCACCGTTTGGTTATAATAAAGTATTTGCCCCTATCAAAATCACCTCCACTATATATCTGAATGATTGTGTTCGTGTACAATGATCAGCAGAATTTGGTTTTGTTGATGTGATTATGGAACTGTACCTTTTAATCAAAGTCTATTTCCCATGTTAAAACAATAAGACTACAATTAGTGACAGCAGTTATAATCCACTTGTGGATGAGGGAAGCTGGCAAAACACTTATTTTTCTTCAAGGAATTCTGCTGGAAAGGCTAACATGGCTCTGCTGCCTGGTGACCACTTTAATAGCACCCAATGAAACAAGAACATTTCCCCAACTTTATGAAACATCATAACCATACCCTTGACTGTGACTCGAGCACATTCTTGAATGTCATACTCGTTTTGGTGTATTCAACGATATGCATTCTGCTCATCACATTTTAAGTCTAAAATGAGAATTCTAAATGTTTCAGAGTACCGGCAGTTAACAGTATAAGCCAATATTAAAGTACTCAAATCAAATGTAGTGATCATTCTGCATAACGATAGCCTTGCACCTTCCCTCAATCAATCAGAACCAAAGTCCACTGTTCATATATTTTGTTACTTTGCATGGTTAGGCTAAACTATGGCTTCTTCCATTGAGATATTGCACACATAGATGCTTAATTGTAAATCAACGAACACCGTTTTTAGCTGTCTTTCTTCACCAAACCTAACACAGAGTAAAAGGGCCTATTTCATTAAGGGCATCGTGTTGATTGAAAGCCAATGGATTTAAATTTATCTGTTGAAAATGAAGGTGCTCGAAGCCCCAAAACAATATTCTATACAGTATATAACAAAGCAGTTTTTCAGGTTTTTGCAAGCAATGCTATGAAATACAATTTTTTGAATGACAGAAAACCCCCAGCAAGTTAGTTATCAACAGGCGTTTTAACACAATTGAAAGTGAAAACGTGTACAACAGGAAATTTAAGCAATGACCCTTGAGGGATAGATCAGGGCAGGTTTTATTCTTTTATATGTGCACTTCGCGACTGATGACTTTCTCGGAACCAGGAAACATGGTTTTCGCTGACTAGTTTTTGTTTTACCATTCTTCTCGTCGTTTGTGGGATCTTGTTGCGCGCAAATTGGTTGCTGCATATGCCTGCAAAATTTCCAAAGTGACTCATGAACTTTGAAGTGCCCATGGGACATCCAGAGGCCATGAAGGACACTATATAAATACAAGTTTGTTCTTTTTCATTCGTTGATGGTCCAGAAAACGATTTTTGATCCCTATTTCAAAATAATACAAAAGACACAGCACACTACCATCTCATTTTTTAAATGAACACATCTTTTGCGATGTGCCTCAGGGAAGAGAATGAAGCACGGTTAGTTAGCGTGTATGCAAACTGACAGAAATTCAGCAATTAGTACAAAGCAAAGCACGCAGAGAACATAAAGGATCGGTAGAAAAACCTATTGGAAAATGAAAAAGAAAACTGACAATGCAATGCAAGAAAAAAGGTCCAGGGAAACACAATCAAAACTAGTTGTAATTATTGAGAAACTGAATAAAAGAAAACGACACTCAGAAAACCGTAACACAAAAGGCAAGAAAACTGTGGTGAAATGTCCAAGGATCAAATTTCAGACTTCATTTACACAGACCAATAGGGGAAGATGACTGGCATCATTTCAGGCATCAGTCAGCAACTTGCAGTCAGGTGATGCCGTTAAGCTCGCATGGATTGGACGTCAAGGCATGGTTAGCGGGGGAAGGGTAGATATAAAGCAGACTTTGCCAGACTTCAAAATACAGCAAATGAACGGAGGTGAAATTGGGCCTTTCAAGCAATGTAATTTTGCATACAAGTGGATTTGACTCTAAAAACTGGAGTGGTGCTGAAGAAATTAAGGGAAGCATAGTTTACCTTGTTTTGATCTATTAGGTTCAATCTCATGCAAAAAGTTAATAGTATGCAACCAACGCCAAAACTTCCTTTAAGACAAATCCCGCCAGCCCAAAAAAATCTCACATTATGACACTTTCAAGTGATCATAGCCAATATTTTGCTAAACTTAACCCTGATCAACTATTGCATCCTTTTGCAATATCTGGCACTTGTCCCTTAATTGCGAAATTACAATTATGTCTGCTACCTTTAGATCAAACCTTTGCCAAATGTGCACAGATTACTTTCACTGCAAAATATTTCAAGCCAAGTTTACCCGTTTAGCTGCATGCTCCTCATCCTGACCATCTCCAATGACTACATATGTAACTTTCTTCCCAAATCGGGACACAATGCGCTCAAAACAGCTTTCTTTGCCTGAAAAACAAATAAGTCTTAGTGATTTTACAGCCCAGCGAAGATGGAGGCTTTGTTTACACAGACTACATGAATTCTTTCTACCTGCCTTTCAAGGCCAGCTGTTTAAAATAAATGTTCCCTCCAGTAAGATAACTTATTTGCATTAGAGAAACTTTGCTGAAGACACTTACAGGAGCAATATGGAGCATGGCAACATACTTTATATATGGAAGGTTGAGGTGTTAAGCTAAGACTCCATCTACCTGTTCAGGTGGGCGTTAAAAAGACCCATCGCCCTGGCATCACTTGATGAGGAGCAGGGAATTTTCCAGTGTCCTCGTTGACATTCCTCTTTTAAGTAACACCACCAAAAAACAGATGGACTGGCCTTTCATCTTATTGCTGTCTTAAAGCGGGCTGCTTTGTCCTTGATGGTGTCGAGCTTCTTGAAACATAGAAGATAGGAGCAGGAGTAGGCCATTCGGCCCTTCGAGCCTGCTCCGCCATTCAATGAGATCATGGCTGATCATCCAAATTCAGTACCCTGTCCCTGCCTTCTCCCCATATCCCTTGATCCCTTTAGCCTCAAGAAATATATCCAACTCTTTCTTGAATATATTTAATGAACTGGCCTCCACCGCCCTCTGTGGCAGACAATTCCACAGGTTCACCACTCTCTGGGTGAAGAAGTTCCTCCTCATTTCAGTCCTAAATGGCTTACCCCTTATCCTTAGACTGTGACCCCTGGTTCTGGACTCCCCCGCCATCATAAACATCCTTCCTGCATCTAGTCTGTCCAGACCTGACAGAATTTTATAGGTTTCGATGAGATCCCCTCTCAATCTTCTAAACTCCAGTGAGTATAAGCCCAATCGACAGAATCTCTCCTCATACGTCATTCCTGCCATCCCAAATATCAGCCTGGTGAATCTTTGCTGCACTCCCTCCATGGCAAGAACATCCTTCCTCAGGTAAGGTGACCAAAACTGCACACAATACTCAAGGTGCGGTCTCACCAAGGCCCTGTACAACTGTAGCAAGACATCCTTGTTCCTGTACTCGAACCCTCTTGCTACGAAGGCCAACATACTATTTGCCTTCTTAGCCGCCTGCTGCACCTGCATGCTTACCTTCAGCGACTGGTGCACAATAACACCCAGGTCTCTTTGCACTTCCCCTTCTCCCAATCTATTGCCATTCAAATAATAATCTGCCTTCCTGTTTTTGCCACCAAAGTGGATAACCTCACATTTATCCACATTATAGTGCATTTGCCATGTTTCTGCCCAATCACCCAACCTGTCCAAATCGTACTGGAGTTTCACGACATCCTCCTCACAGCTTACCCTCCCACCCAGCTTTGTGTCATCTGCAAATTTGGAGATATTACATCCAATTCCCTCGTCCAGATCATTAATATATATTGTGAACAGCTGGGGTCCTAGGACCGATCCTTGCGGTACCCCACTAGTCACTGCCTACCACTCGGAAAACGACCCGTTTATTCCAACTCTTTGCTTTCTGTCTGCCAACCAGTTCTCTATCCAAGTCAATACCTTGCCCCCAATCCCATGTGCCTTAATTTTGCATGCTAATCTCTTATGTGGGACCTTATTGAAAGCCTTCTGAAAGTCCAAATACACCACATCCACTGGTTCTCCCTTATCTATTTTACCAGTTACATCCTCAAAAAATTCCAGTAGATTAGTCAAGCATGGTTTACCTTTTGTAAATCCATGTTGACTTTGTCCGATCCTGTCACTGCTTTCCAAGTGCTCTGCTATTACATCTTTTATAATAGACTCCAGCATTTTCCCCACTACCGATGTCAGGCTTACCGGTCTATAATTCCCCGCTTTTTCTCTACCACCTTTTTTGAATAGTGGGGTAACATTAGCTACCCTCCAATCCATGGGTACCGTTCCAGAGTCTATCATTCTGGAAGATGACCAGCAATGCATCTACTATCTCTAGGGCCACTTCCTTAAGTACCCTGGGATGTAGACCATCAGGCCCTGGGGATTTATCGGCCTTCAGTCCCATCAATTTTCCTAACCCCATTTCCCTACAAATACTGATTTCTTTCAGTTCCTTCCTTTCATCAGACCCTATGTTCCCTGATCTCTGGGAGGTTATTTGTGTCCTCCTTTGTGAAGACAGAACCAAAGTATGTATTTAGTTGGTCTGCCATTTCCTTGTTTCCCATTATAAATTCCCCTGATTCTGGCTGTAAGGGACCTACGCTTGACTTCACCAATCTTTTTCTCTTCACATATCTATAAAAGCTTTTACAGTCAGTTTTTATGTTCCTTGCTCGCTTACTCTCATATTCTATTTTCCCTTTCTTAATTAATCCCTTTGTCGACTCCTAAACTGCTCCCAATCCTCAGGATTATTGCTTTTTCTAGCCAATTTATATGTCCTCTCCTTGGATCTTATGCTATCCCTAATTTCCCTTGTTAGCCACGGTTGAGTCACCTTTTTTGCTTTATTTTTATGCCAAACTGGGATGAACAAATTCCGTAGCTCATCCATTCGGTCTTTGAATGTTTGCCATTGCCTATCCACTGTCAACCCTTTGAGTGCCATTCCCCAATCAATCCTACCCAACTCGCTCCTCAGACCATTGTAGTTTCCTTTATTTAAATTGAGGACCCTTGTCTCTGCTGTTGGAGCTGCACTCATCCAGACAAGTGGAGAATATTTCATCAAACTCCTGACTTGTGCCTTCTAGATGGTGGAATGGCTTTGGGGAGTCAGGAGGTGAGACACTCACTACAGAATACCCAGCCTCTGACCTGCTCTTGTAGCAACAGTATTTATGTGGCTGGTCCAGTTAAGTTTCTGATCAATGGTGAGCCCCCAGGATGTCATTAAACATCAAGGGGCGGTGGTTAGACTCTCTCTTGTTGGAAATGATCATTGCCTGGCACTTGTGTGGTACAAATGTTACTTGCCAAATATCAGCCCAAGCCTGAATGTCATCCAGGTTTTGCTGCATGCGGGCACAGATTGTTTCATTATCTGAGTATTTGCAAATAGAACTGAACACTGTGCAATCATCAGCAAACATCCCGACTTCTGACGTTATGGTGGAGGGAAGGTCATTAATGAAGCAGCTGAAGATGGTTGGGCCTAGGACACTGCCCTGAGGAACTCCTGCAGTGATGTCCTGGGGCTGAGATGATTGACCTCCAACAACCACAACCATCTTCACTTGTGCTAGGCATAACTCCAATCAGTGGAGAGTTTTCCCCAATTCCCAATGTCTTCAATTTTACTAGGGCTTCTTGATGCCACACTCGGTCAAGTGCTGCGTTGATGTGAAGTGCAGTCACTCTCACCTCACCTCTGGAATTCAGCTCCTTTGTCCATGTTTGGATCAAGGCTGTAATGAGCCGAGTGGTCCTGGTGGAACCCAAACTGAGCATCGATCAGCAGGTTATTGGTGAGTAAGTGCCACTTGATAGCACTGTCAACGACACCTTCCATCACTTTGCAGATGGTTGAGAATAGACTGGCGGGGCGGTAATAGGCCGCATAGGATTTGTCCTGCTTTTTGTGGACTGGACATACCTGGGCAATTTTCCACATTGTTGGGTAGATGCCAGTGTTGTAGCTGTACTGGAACAGCTTGGCTAGAGCTGCGGCTAGTTCTGGAGCACAAGTCTTCAGCACTACAGCCAGAATGTTGACGGGCCCATAGCCTTAGTTGTATCCAGTGCGTGTTAAGTGGCTCACTCATGCTGGCTCAGCTAGTATAAGGCATTAGAATAGGAAACTCTACTGCAATCGCATTACATAGGTACAGAAACTGTCCATTCGGCCCAACCAGTCCATGCTGGCGTTTATGCTCCACTCGAGCCTCCTCCCGTCTTTCCTCATCTAAATCTATCAGCATAAACCTCTATTCCTGGGATGGCAGGAATGACATGAGGAGAGATTGGGTTGATTAGGCTTATATTCGCTAGAGTTTAGAAGAATGAGAGGGGATCTCATTGAAACTTATACAATTCTAACAGGACTAGACAGACTAAATGCAGGAAGGATGCTCCCGATGGCAGGGGAGTCCAGAACCAGGGGTCACAGTCTAAGGATAAGGGGTAAGCCATTTAGGACAGAGATGAGGAGGAATTTCTTCACCCAGAGAATGGTGAACCTGTGGAATTCTCTACCACAGAAGGCAGTGGAGGCCAATTCATTAAATATATTCAAGAAGGAGTTGGATCTATTTCTTGAAGCTAAAGGGATCAAGGGGTATGGGGAGAAAGCATGGACAGGGTACTGAATTTGGATGATCAGCCATGATCTCATTAAATGGCGGAGTGGGCTCAAGGGGCCGAATGGCCTACTCCTGCTCCTATCTTCTATGTTTCTATGTTTCCCTTCTCCCTCATATGCTTGTCTAGCCTCCCCTTAAATGCAGCTATACTTTTCACTTCAAACACTCCCTGTGGTAGCGAACTCCACATTCTCACCACTCTATGGGTAAAGAAGTTTCTTCTGAATTCCCTATTGGATTTCTTGGTGACTATCTTATATTGATGGTCTCTAGTTATGCTCTTCCCCACAAGTGGAAACATTCTCTCTGTATCCACTCTATCAAAACCTTTCATAATTTTAAAGACCTCTATTAGGTCACCCCTCAGCCTTCCATTATCAAGAGAAAAGAGACCCAGCCTGTTCATCCTTTCCTGATATGTATACCCTCGCATTTCTGGTATAATCCTTGTAAATCTTCTCTGCACTCTCTCTAGTGCCTCGATGTCCTTTTCATAATTTGGCGACCAGAACTGTACGCAGTAAAATAAGTGTGGTCTAACCAAGGTTCGATACTGGCTTAGCATAACTTCCCTACTTTTCAATTCTATACCTCTAGAAATAAACCTTAGTGCTTGGTTTGCTTATTTTATGGCCTTGCTAACTTGTGTCACAACTTTGTGATTTGTGTATTTGTACTCCGAGATCCCTTTGTTCCTCTACCCCACCTAGACTCACACCATCCAAGTAATAAGTGACCTCCCTATTCTTCCTACCAAAATGCAATACCTCACATTTATCTGTGTTGAACTTCATTTGCCAATTATATGCCCATTCTATTCAATTCAATTCAATTTTATTTGTCATATATGCAGCAGACGTGTGTACTGCACAATGAAATGTTGATTTTTACGAGTCCTCCCAACATTGGAATAAATATGGCATAACAATGATAAAAATACTAATAGAAATACAGTAATAATAAATAAAACAACAGTAATAAATAATAATAAATTATTCATTCATGAGTCTTATGGCCTGGGGGTAGAAGCTGTTTTGGAACCTGCTGGTACGAGACCGTATGCTTCGGTATCTCTTACCAGACGGGAGCAGGGCGAAGAGGTTGTGGCTGGGGTGGCTCGCGTCTTTAATGATTCTCAGGGCCTTCCTCCGGCACCTCTCAGGGTAGATATCCTGCACAGCAGGTAGTTTAATTCCTATAGTGTGTTGTGCAGCTTTCACCATCATCTGTAGAGCCTTGCGGTCTGTGGCGGTGCAGTTGCCATACCAGGTAGTGATGCAGCCGGACAGGATACTCTCGATGGTGCACCGGTAGAAGTTGGTGAGAATCTGGGGGGCCATTCCAAATTTCTTCAGTCTCCTGAGGAAGAACAGGCGTTGGCATGCCTTCTTGGTTACGACGTTGATGTGATGGGACCACGTTAAGTCCTCCGTAATGAATACACCCAGGAATTTGAAGCTGCTGACCCTCTCCACCTCAGCCCCTTCGATGTAGATTGGGGTGTGTCCCTCCCCCTGCCGCTTCCTGTAGTCCATGATCATCTCCTTTGTTTTGCTGATGTTGAGGGAGAGGTTATTGTACTTGCACCATTCTCCTAGGGCTCTTACCTCCTCCCTGTAGCCTGTCTCGTCGCCATCTGTGATCAGGCCTACAACGGTAGTGTCATCAGCAAACTTGATGATGGAGTTGGAGTTGTGCGTGGCCACGCAATCGTGAGTAAACAGGGAGTACAGAAGGGGGCTGAGCACACAACCCTGGGGAGCTCCCATGTTCAGGATCAGTGTGGAGGAGGTGTTACTGCCTATTTTCACCACCTGGGGTCTGCCCGTCAGGAAGTCCAGGATCCAGTTGCATAGGGAGGTGTTTAGTCCTAGCTCACTGAGCTTGTTGACAAGCCTGGAGGGGATAATGGTATTGAATGCTGAACTATAATCAATGAACAACATTCTCACATAGGTGTTCCTCTTATCCAGGTGTGATAAGGCAGTGTGCAGTACAGTGTCGATGGCATCATCTCTAGATCTGTTTGGGCGGTAGGCAAATTGGAGTGGGTCCAGTGTGTCAGGTAGTAACGAGTTGATGTGGGTTTTGACCAGCCTCTCAAAGCACTTCATGATGACAGAAGTGAGTGTTATAGGGCGGTAGTCGTTTAAACAGGTTACTTTTGTTTTTTTGGGGACTGGAATAACCAATGTCATCTTGAAGCGGGTGGGGACTACAGACTAGTACAGTGAATGGTTGAATATATCCGTAAACACGGCTGCCAGCTGGTCAGCGCATGCTCTAAGGACACGCCCAGGGATTCCATCTGGACCGGGTGCTTTGTGGGTGTTCACTCTCTTAAAAGTCTTGCTCACGTCAGCCACGGAGATTGAGAAGACCCGGTCGTCCTGAGCCAGTTGTTGTTGGCCTCAAACCGGGCGTAAAAAGTGTTAAGCTTGTCCGGGAGAGAGGCATTGCTGGGCATGACACAGCTGGGTTTCCCTTTGTAGTCTGTAATAGATTGTAGTCCACTCCACATCCTTCGCGAATCTGAGCTACGATAGTGTGACTCCACTTTGTCCGTGTATTGTCTTTTTGCATTTTTGATGGTTTTTCTGAGGTCGTACCTTGATTTCTTGTACTCATCCATGTCCCCAGCGTTGAATGCGATGGACCGTGCTTTTAGCAAGTTTATTAATGTCGTCCTGTAATTTGTTGCAGTCCTCCTCAGTATTGACTATCCCCCCACAATTTGGTGTCATCCGCAAATTTAGAAATTGTAATTTTGATTCCAAAGTCTAAATCGTTAATATAAATTGTTAACAACCGTGGTCCCAGCACTGATCCTTGTGGAACACCACTACCCACCTTCTGCCACTGTGAATAGCAACCTTTTACCCCTACTCTCTGCTTTCGGTCTTGAAGCCAGCTAGCTATCCATTCTGCAACTTGTCGGTTGACTCCGCATTCTCTGACCTTGTTCATCAGTCTATTATGGGCTATCTTATTGAAGGCCTTTTGAAAATCTAGATAAATTACATCTACTGCATTACCACTGTCTACTCTCTCTGTTACCTCTTCAAAAAATTCAATGAGGTTGGTCAAGCAAGACTTTCCCTTTTGAAATCCATGCTGACTATTCATTACTATGTTTTTGGTTTCTAGATGTTCTTCTATTTTCTCCTTTAGTAGGGATTCCATTATTTTTCCTACCATTGATGTTAAGCTGACTGGTCTATAATTCCCTGGACATGTTCTATCCCCCTTCTTAAATATAAATATTACGTTGGGCCAGAAATTCGGGTCCCCACGGGTGAGTACACGCTGGGTACTCACGCGTAGGGCCAATGAAAGTGTCGGTTTCATGCATGCATTGGAAACCGGAACTTCCGTTCCCTTGAAGGAAGGGGTTTGACATGAATCTTGTTATTCATGTGAAAATGACTTATGAAATAATACTGGGCGGCCTGCTGGTGGCGCTGTCCAGGGAGAGTATAAATACTCGGGGATGGGCCCAGCTTGCTCAGGACATTCTTTAACAGGAACTAGTGAAGGACACAACTAGATCCCCATGTTGAAAAACAGTTGATTAAAGCCTTGTTTAATACTCAGACCAAGTGCCTAGTAGTTTTCTTATGTCAGGGTTCACAGGTCAAACGCGTGCGCCGGAGAGGCAGTGTGTACGCCTGGAACTTCCGGTTTTTTTTGCAGGTTTCTCCGGGAGGGTAAATCTCTAGCAGCTGCGCATTTAAAAAGCAGTTGCAAGGCCTGGTTTTAACAAGGTAAGTGGTGAATTAAGTAAAATTAAAACATTTTTTTCCACAGGTTTATTATTTTTAAATACTTTAAAGAAAGGTAAGTTTATTTTTAGCCCTGTTAAAAACTGTAATTAATTTTTTCAAAAATTTAAATTATTGTTTAAAATAGTTATTTTATGTAATTTATAGTTATTTTAAAAATGTGGTGTTTTTAAAAAAAATTATTTGAAGTTTTAGTTAGGTTTTGGGGCCGATCTCTATTCATAGATTTGACAGGTCTTTCTGTCAAATCTATGAATAGAGATTCCCTGCTACGATTGGCTCTCCATGGCCCACGTGATCCCAGGGGACGCTTCGAACTAACTGCGCCCCTGGGATACGCAAGCACTGTGCGCCGGCAGCTGGAGCAGGCCCAGGATTGGAATCCCACGCGGGCCCACAGCACAACGGCAGGCGCGCTAGGTAAGTGCAGGTCGAGGGCTTGCACCTGCGGGAAGCCTCCGACCCGAATTTCTGGCCCGTTAGCTATCCACCAGTCCTCTGGCACCACACCTTTCTCGAATGAATTATTAAATATGTGCAGTAATGCCTCTGCTATCTCTTCCCTAGATTCTTTTGCAATGCATGGATGCAATCCATCCGGACCAGGGATTTTATCCTCTTTGAATTTGATTATTTAATATATCCCCTCTTTTTATTTTAAATGCACTTATCTCATTACTAATCTCATCATCCAATGTCATGTCCACCTGTTCTATCTCCCTGGTAAATACTGAAACAAAATAATTATTTAATATTTCTGCCATCTCTCTATCGTTATATGTGGTATTATCCTGTCTATCCCTTATTGGCCCTATTCCCATCCCAACCTTCCTTTTTTTATCGATGTGCCTGTAAAATATTTTACTATTTTTTATGTTCCTTGATAATTTAATTTCATAGATCCTCTTTTCCATTTTCCATATCAGACATCCTAGGAAGCTTTGTCCATGAATTCATGCTCATTAGGGGCCGTGTTAAGATTTTCCAAACTCATTCTATTGAGGTTTTTAGCAGCTGTCCAAGACTATCTAGTGGTCTGGGCTAGATTCAAATTCATGGCCCAGATATGAACTGAGTGTTCCAATGCACTGTGCAATCCAGTCTCCTCTGTTGAATTACAATATTAACAATCAACATGAAACTATATGCAAGTCTGAACAAAATACCCTCTAAATGAACCTACATTTTCATCACTAGCAGTAGCTTATGTAAATAATGCTCCTCACACTGTTAGATATTTTTTGAATGAACTTGTTCCAATTCACTAAGAATTTTAACAAAATGAAAAAGTGAAAATAAAACCTCAGGAACTGACGAATGTCAAAACTATCAAAACTTATTCTAACGGCACCTACAAGACCAGAGTTGTCTGATGAAAGGGTTAATAAGTCAGGAATATTTTGGAACATAATACCAGCTGTTGGGATAATCATACTATGGGTTGACAGGTCAGTTAGCTACAAAGCAACTTATTCTAGAACATGTTAAAAAAAGACAGTTATATAAATCATGATGATAGATCTTGAAAATATAGGGTCATATGATAAACTAATATAGCAGTCACTAACTGTAGGGCAGGTTACAGGAAGACAGAACAAAAAGCACCCACACAAGCTGATGCTCAAACCTTGTTGATATTCTTTTCTCTCCACCCCACACTATCGTCAGCCAAGTCGATATGCAGGTGGGTGCCTTTCCAGGTCTCTCCTCAAGTTGTACACTGATCAGCTGCAAGAATTTGCACGAGAACAGCCTAGTGTGACTCTCTCCACTGCACAACAGAGACACCCTTAAAATGTTCTATGTGTCGAGGCTATTTGGAAGCTTTATCTGTATAATATTAGAATTAAAATAGCACGCGACTACACCAATGCCACTTTATATTGAACAGGCTTACTTTACAACACAATGTGTGAAGTTTCAAAAAAATACCCAGTTAGTTTTACCAGTGGTGCTGCATTTAATTATCTTGTAGGAAATCACCCAAAGACAATAATTGAAAAATAAAATTGAAACCAAATCCCTTACCTATTTTTGTGGCACTGTAAATGTTTTCAATCGGGAAAATTTCACCTAATCCGTACAGCAACACTTTAGCCAGAGCTGGAACTAGTTGTGTTGCAGTGACCAGGATATTAACACAGTTTCTTCTGGAATAAAAAAAGACTTGAGCCAGTCTATTTAATTTTTTGAACAGATGTTAGGCTCTTGTTTCTACCCCCCCCCCCCCTCCCCCACTCCACTTTTATCTTTTTGTGGTTACCAAGGTGAGGAAGTTGGCTTTAGCGAAAGGGACAGTTTTTCACTTTGGCTAACCAGTGTCAACATCATACACTCCTAGGTCAAGTATAACAAGATTGAATGCAGAATAGAGCCATATCCTGCCCTGATAATGTACCACAATAAGCCCTTAGGAACAGCACTCCCCACTGCATAGCTTGAAATTACTCCACTTCTCATGTCAGCCATCCTTAAGCTCTCTCCAAGCAAGATCATTAGTGCTTAAATGTGGGCAGTTTTGTACTGGGGTCCACTGCCTACTAGAAACTAGACTGAAAGCTTCAAATTAAATTTTACATATAACCAGCAGACAGAGGAGTCTATTTTCATTTAAAATAATAGATGGAAAATTGTGTGCAGCACATCCCTGAGCTCCCGATCTGCATTTCTGGCAGGCAAGGTGTCCCAAGGATGCAAAGTCAGCAAATGATCCTTTTAGTTTATTCCTTAAGCATGCTTCCACACAGAGCCTACGCAAATCTGCTGAATGTGTTTGTTACCAGTAAAGCGCTAGGCTTTGATCTGAACATATTTAGGTCTTCAAAGTTCAATAATGCAATTTGAATATCAGAGCACTGTTCAGATGTAGAATGCAGCAGATAGATAAAATAAATATTCTCAACAAAATCCCAAAACATTATTTTTTATGTACATTGGGAATCAATTCAGTTACCTTGACTGAATTAGCAATAGTGATTTCAATGCAGTTGTTAGCCAGGAGTCAGTCAACACTTCTACATCAGCTCTTAACTGCTGTAAGCAATCCCTCTTGGCTGGATTGAGCAGCTCTGTTGATATAATAAGTGACATTTATTCATTTTTGTTACCTCCTTTACCAATGATTATTGCAGCCATTCTGAGTGGAAAAATAATTCTCAAGGTGGCTGCTCACAACTTTGTCATAAGATTACCTCCAACATTTGTACTGTATGTATTGTACATTTCTTTTACACGTCGATATCGAAAGGCCAGCTTTCTCATCCAATCAACACCTCCCTGAACACCACTGCCCGAGGAATGGCTCGAACCAGACACTGATCCATGAAAGCCATCGGCAGCAAAGTCGTAGTTACTGAAACCAAAAAGTTAAAATAGCTTCTTAAAAGTTATTGTGGAAATGTAAAAGAAATTACTCTTTATTGCCTCATACCAGCGTGGGGGAAAAAATGCTTATTTTTGCAATCAATCACAGAATCACAGAAACCCCACAGTGCAGATAGAGGCCATTTCGGCCCATCGAGCCTGCACCGACACATATCCCACCCGATCCCCGTAACCCCTACACCAACACATATCCCACCCTATCCCCGTAACCCCACATATTTAATCCCCCTAATACTAAGGGTCAATTTAGCATAGCCAATCAACCTAACCCGCACATCTTTGGACTGTGGGAGGAAACCGGAGCACCCGGAGGAAACCCACGCAAACACGGGGAGAATGTGCAAACTCCACACAGACAGTCGCCCGAGGCCGGATTCGAACCCGGGTCCCTGGCACTGTGAGGCAACAGTGCTAACCACTATGCCACCGTGCTGCCCAATCAGTCAACTTTTTGCATTTCTACAGCAATATTCCCCCACTTCTGCAAATTTGATTTCTCTTGCCTTGTTGGGTTCTTCCCTCACTCCCTGACCAAGTAGCCAGTCGAGTGTTTTTACCTAACCTCTTGCCAATGCCACTCTTGAATAAACGACAAGAAGGCATTCAATAATAGTACCGGTTGATTTAAAAACTCTTGAGTACATTGAACCATACCAAATATTCAGCTATGGTTGCTTTCTACAGCATAACATTTCTGTAATGACAACAGCTCAATAAATATTAAATTCCATAGTGAATTTCACCACATCAATGTACATTTTAACTTCAACACGGTGACAGGAAAGTTGGCTGTTTATGATGTATTACAGTAATGGCTTCTTTCTATCATGATACATATGGGATTAAAAGTGAGGCACACTCTCAGAAAATGGCCCAGGTTATTTTTATAATAGCTACAGAATGTAGACATTCACCAGAATTGTCTGGGGTCCGTCCAGGCACGATCGGAGGCAGATTGGGTGGGAAATTTGAAAAAAGTCGGAGCGGGTCAGGAACCCACCGTCATCCTGCCCCCACGCACCTTTCCCTCGGGCGCATTTGCCGGTGCGGCAGCGACCTGACTGGCAGAGGCGGGCAACCTAATTGAAATCATTATAAGCTTGTTGTCAGCCACTTAAGAGCCATTTCCCCCCTACATTTCAAATTTCCCTGCATGGCCACGGGATTCATGCAGCTCGGAAACCATGTCTGTCAACCTGAGGTGGGAGTTGAGTGGCCATTGCTCCAGCTGATTACTCGACAGCATCAAATGTACTATAAAAGCTCCCACTTCACATCTGATCACTTTCCTCAGGCAGAAGCTGTTGCTGACTACACTGCCAGCACAGATTTAACTTTCTGCAGGCTGCAAGTGTTTCCAGCAAAGTCTCCATCCAGTGTCACCTCATTGGAAGAAACTCTCTCACCATTGACAGATTGCTTCTGTCAACTCTACTTGATCTGCCATCTATTTCATCAGCATGGGTACCATTTATATTGTCTCACCTTTGTATTCAGAATCCCACCACGAGCCCCAACACCAGCAGCACCAGGCACACCAGCAGCACCAAAAGCACTACCAACCTTCTCCACAATCAACTGATGCTGCGCAGGACAGAGGGCATCAGCACCTGAGCACATTGCTGCCTGGGATGGCCTCATCATGTCCAGATTTACTTAACTTTACGCTGTACACCCATATGGCTGCCACATGCCTCGCCAGGTTGGCACCACACCACAGCAACATCATAAAGGATCCCTACAATAACCAAGCAATTCCTTTCACAGTGACCACCACTGCTGGAGGTTCTGTTATGTCTCACCAGTCACTGCAACTCACTAAGCCACTTCCAAAGGTGCACACAAATGTGTCTAAGCCAGGAAAGTGGTGAAAATGAAGATTTTAAAGGTTGATAATACAATAACGGAAACTTGCCATTAACATTGACTAAAACATCCAAGTGGCTACCCTTATAAATCTACTTGTGTATCATCTTTCTCTTCTGCATGCTTCTACAAGGTGCTACCCCTGTGGCTTCAGCAGAGGTAGAGGCAGCCTGCTCACTTCCCTGCTGTGCCTGCTTAGACACTCTTAGCGGACGTCCTTTGAGTTTTGGAGTCTGTGATGGCCCCGCCAAAGTCTGCTCCTCCTGCGACTGTGCAGGGGCAGACTCGGCCATCACGATCCGAGGAGCCATCTGGGGCTCTGACTGAGGGGGTGGCAACGAGGGAGAAGTGTAAGTACTTTGAGAGGAGCCCACACTTCCCTCTCCCCTCTCACCACCATCCCTCTCATGGACCACCTGCACTTCCCTGCTAGCAAGGAGCTGGAGAACACCTTGCTGCACATCAGTGGGGCCATGAGGACCCGCATCTACACTGACATCCCTCCTAGACAGGAGGTCAATGAGCCCCTGCCATCTATGCTCCATAGATAGCCATCTATTCTCCATAGGTAGCATGTGCTCCTGTGAGTGGTGCATTAGCTGCTCCATGCAGGTGGACATCCTATTCATGGAAGAGCCTACAGTCGCCATCGCCTGTGACACGGTGGTGTTCATGTTGGAGATGCACTCCCCCATTCTCTGAACCTTTGCAGATATTGCGCTCGCAAAACCTGTCAGAGCCTCCTGCATTTCTTGCTGCACCTTCAGGATCGCCCTCTTTTTGGATGGCCCCCGAGGTTCAGTGTCTGCATGCAGCTGAGCAGAGCTGGGAGCATCCTGCACCCTGCTGTGAGGAGTCTCCACTGCTGTGCGTCTCCACCATCTGCTCTTGCTCACTTGTGACATGTGACGGACCCGGTGACAACATTACTCTATCTCGCATTGGACCCACTGAGGTGTGCATCTCTGCGCTGGTGCTGGGTGCGCTTATGTCTGGTGACGCTGCGCCCTCAGAGGCTGGAGGCTCCCCGAGGAGTCATCTTGCTCTTCCTCCTGGACAGTGGAGGGGGGGGGGGGCTCCTGATGGACCTGTGGGAGAGTAAAGAGATGAGTTAGATATGCCATATGAAGAATGGTTCACATACCATTATGCACATGATGACCATTCAGTGGCTAATGACATCAGTCCCCATATGAGTGACTGATGTATGCCATGTAGCTGTATGATGTGTAATTCTGTCACCAGGTTGCTGAGATGTCCCCCTCTCTCTGTCTCCCACCTCCAGCTGCTCAGCCACTCCCAAGACTTGCAACGCTGCCTCCTCTGCTGTTGTCAGGGTCGCAAATGATGGAGGCCCACCTCCAGTTCTCTCCCTGTGTGCTTTCTTCTCCTGTAAGGAGGGAAAGTAGAGAAGGTTGGGTGAGAGTGATGGAATGAGTGTAAGGAATGGATAGGTTACATCTTTAGAGGGAGACTATGGTGGATTGGGGTGCCAAAGCCAAGTGGCCTCCTTGCATGTTGTTAGTTGGTATGATTGCATTAGGATGAGGCTGAGTGTGAGGAGTGGCTAGTAAGATGGGGATGTGATAATGTAGATAGAGAGGGATGGGTGGATGTGCAAGGTATGTTAGTGTGAGTGTGGATGTGCAGGAGTAGGGTTGGGAAGGCAAGTGATGGGGATGTGATGAGAGGCACAGCACAATGAAGCTGCTTTGTACTTACCTTTCCAGATCTAATGAGATCATTGAAATGTTTGCGGCACTGCACCCAGGTCCTCCTGACCACATCCCTGCTGTTGACCTCCTCTGCAATTTGGAGCCAGGCTCTTTGGCCGCGAATTCACCGGTGCTTAGAGGGCGGGTTTGGAGGCGGGTCGTGAGTAAAAATCTAAATGATTGATGGGTTCGCAACCCGCCGCCATCTCGCCTCCATGCTACTTTACCAAGTGTCTGGTCTGCGAGTCCCAATCAGACCTGACATGGCAGTTAACAGCTTGTTAACTGCCTTGATAATCTTATTTTAACTGCCTATTCCGATTTTGGAGCATTTTCTGTGTGTTGCTCGTCGTCCGACAAACACACCAGCTGCATTGTGCCGGGTTTAGCAAGGAGCTGAATTGTTGGCAGCTGCTACAGCAGCTTAAAAGCGGTCCTACAACATGGCTGAGTTTCAGATGCCCACAACTTAATGCTTTGAAGTTTTGGCAAACATTTTGTAACTCTACTGATCTTGTGAGTGTTCAAGCTGAGATTCATCTGCAGTGTGACCTGCTTGGAATATCCTCTGGCCACTTTGACTGAGCGCTTGCAACCTCTATTCCTCAACTGAGATATATACCATTGGAATGGGAACTATTTATATCCTCTCATCCTGGTCGTCAGATTCGGAGGAAGAGCAGCCACGGCAGCAGCACAACCAGGCACAACAGCAGGAGCGCCAACCTTCTCAGCCATCTGATGATAAACAGGGCAGAGGGTGTCAGTGTAGGGCTCCACTTCGCCGCAGGAGATACCCCCAACACAGGGTTTACAGGCCAAGGATGAGTTTCCTCAACATGAGTGAGCAGCAGTGCCAAAGGAGGCTGAGACTTTCGCGAGACGTTGTAGCTGACATCTGCACAATGCTGCACCAACACCTGGAACTCAGAGGAGCGGGTGGACACGCCTTACTAGTGGCTGTCAAAGTCACCACCGCACTCAATTTCTTTGCTTCAGGGTCCTTCCAGGGATCATCAGCGGACATCAGCGGCATCTCCCGGTCACGCAGGTTACCAGTGCCCTCTTTGCAAAGGCGCACAATTACATCCACTTCTCCACAGATGAAGCAAGTGTAACTGCGCGTGCAGTTGGCTTTGCAAATATGGCAGGCTTCCCAAGGGTGTAGGGCGTCGTAAACTGCACACATGTGGCCATTAAGACGCCCCATCACAACCCAGCTGTATTTGTCAACCACAAGAACTTCCACTCCCTTAACGCCCAGCTAGTGTGTAACCACAGGAAGAACATTATGCATGTTTGCGCCAAGTTCCCTGGCAGTTGCCATGACTCGTTCATCCTGCTGCAGTCTACTGTGCCTCAGCTCTTCAATACACCAGCCCAACTTTCCAGATGGCTACTTGGAGACAAGGGCTATCCCCTGAAAAAGTGGCTAATGACACCGATGAGGAGGCCATCAAACGAAGCTGAGGAGTGGTACAATGTGAGCCGCATTTCCACCAGAAGTATCATTGATCAAACCATCGGCTTGCTCAAAATGCGATGCAGATGCCTCAACAGATCTGGTGGAGCCCTACAGTATGCACCAGCCAGGGTCTCCAGACTCGTCGTCGTCTGCAGTGTGGCTCAGCGCTGCCTGAGGAACAAGTGGCTCAGCACACATCCTCCTCGGAGGCGGAAGATGAGGAACACCTTGCGGGGGCGGATGTGCCAATTCCACCAGCACGCGAACACATTTGCTGGCCATGAGGCAAGGGATGCACACACCCATGCCAGATTCGCGTAAGTTTACGCATCAGCTACATGTGGCTGGCACATGGAAATGAATGTCTGGACGACCTTCTTAACACACCATACATCATCTGTACAATAAACTGTGGTTTCTTATCACACTCACCACCATCATTACACACAGAAGGCGCCCTCACCCCTCACTGTGCAACTTCCATTTCTGAGCACACATAGGCCAAATCTTCAGTTCTTTGCCATCACTTTTGTTTAATAAAGTTACAATCAGGATGACAAACTTTACTTTGTAAGATAAGAAAACACCCAAGTGACTACCCTTGTAACTATTTGTGTGTTGACTTTCTCTTACGTGTGCTTCTACGTGGTGCTTCCCCTGTGGCTTCAGCAGATGTAGAGGCACCTTGCTCACTTTTATGCTGCGCCTGCTTAGACGCCTTTGGCGGGCGTCCTCTGGGTTTGGGAGCTTGGGAGGGCTCCGCAACAGTCTGCTCATCCTGCGGCTGTGCAGGGGCTGAGACGGCCATCTCCGTTGGGTGCGGAATCTGGGCTCTGACCGAGGGCTCCGCAGTGGCATGGGGGTGTGAGCGCTTGGAGAGGAGCCCACACTTCCTTGTTGTCGACCACCAACATCCCTCTCATGGGTCGCCCACACTTCACTGTTAGCAAGTGGCTGGAGAGCACCTTGCTGCACATCAGTGGGGACATGAGGACCCATCTCTGTACTGACAGTCCTCATAACGGGGACATCGTTGTACCTCTGGTGCCTCTCCTCAATAGATGCCCATCTATCCTCCATAGCAGACCATCTATTTAGAAGAGTCACCATGCTCTGTTGAGTCGGCGATTTATGTCCTCCATGGAGGTTGCCATCCTTTCCATGGCGGCACGTTCATTTGCCATTGCGTCCACCATGGCAGTGCTCATGTTTGAGATGGACTCTCCATTCTCTGCACACTCGCAGTTACTGTGGATGCAAACCCTGTCAGAGACTCCTGCACTTGTTGCTGAAGTTCCAGCAACACTCTCTTTCTGGATGGCCCCAGAGGCACAGCGTCTACATGCAGCTGAGCAGAGCTAGGAGTGTCCTGTGACCTCCGACGAGGACTCTCCACTGCTGTCGCTGTCTCCACCATCTGCTGATGCTCACTTGTGAGCTGTGATACACCAGGTGACAACTCTACTCTATGTCGCAAAGGAGCCTGTTATGAATCTTATGATCCATGAAGAAATAACACTGGGCGGCCAGCTGGTGGCGCCGTCCAAGGAGTATAAATACTTGGGCGTGGGCCCAGCTTGCCCAGGACATTTTGTAAACAGGAACTAGTGAAAGATAACTAGACCTCCATGTTTTGAAACAAGTTGATTAAAGCCTCGCTTTATACTCGAATCAAGTGTGTAGTGAGTTTTATTACGTCAGAGCCGCTGAGGTGTGCGTATCTGCACTGGTGCTGGGTGCGCTGAGTTCTGGTGACGCTGCTCCCTCAGAGGCTGCAGGTTTCTCTGAGGAGTTGTCTGGCTCTTTCTCCTGGACAGTGGGGAGGGGGACTCTCGATGGTCCTGTGGGAGAGTAAAGGCATGAGTTAGACTTCTGATATTTAGTTAGCTGACACATCCTATTGTGCAGATGATCAAAAGTCAATCTCTATGAATATCAGATGCCATTTCAGTCAATCATGAAATCTAACTGAGAGGGTTGCAAAACTATTCTGTCACCAGCTTCCTCTATTGCGCCCGTCTCTCCATACCCCACTTCCAGCTCCTCGCCACCTACCACAATGTTGTGAGCAGTCTCCTCAGCGCTTGTCAAAGCTCATGGGATGGTGGCCCTCCTCCTGTCCTCCCTCTCTCCCTTATTGTGGGCTATCTTTTCCTTCAAGGAGGGAAACAAGTGGAGTTTCAGCGAGATTGATGGAGTGAGTGTGAAGAATCCAGAACATAGAAGCTTAGAGGGAGACCAAGATGGAGTGAGGTGGCAAGAGGAAGGTGCCTCCCTGTGCATTGTTAGTTGTTGTCATTGCATAACAGTGAAAGCAAGTGTGAGGGGTGCATAGTAGGATGGTGAAGTGATTCAGTACATAGAGAGAGAGGGATAGGTAAGGGTGCAAGGGAAGTAAGGGTAAGGTGGGATGTGGAGGAGCAGGCTGATAATGCAGAGTGCTGGTGATGAGAAGAGAAGGGAAGCAGATTGAAGATAAGTGAGATGTGATACTCACTTTTGCTGAGCGCAGCAGGTCATTGAACCGTTTTCAGCACTGCCCCCAGGTGCGTCAGCATAAGGACCTTGTGCTGACCTCCTCAGCAACTTGCAGCCAGGCTGCCTTTGTCTGCTGTGGAGGCTTCCTCTGGCTATCGGGAGGGAACAGAATCTCCCTGCGCCCTCTTATTCCCTGCACAAGAGCTTGGAGGGAGTCTTCATCAAAACGAGGAGCAGCCTTTGCTCTTGCAGCAGTCATGGTGACCTGGGCCGATTTCCAGAGCAGCACAAACGAAATGAGAAGCTAAGGCTACATAGGCCCCATAAAAACTACTGAATGAATGACGTCAGCAGAGGCGAGCAGCAGATCCGCTCCCACTCATTGGGCCGGGTAGCGCGCACGGCGGGCTTAATGAGCCCACTTAAGCGAAAATCGTTTTTTGGGAGCGGCTGAAACCGGCAGCGGAACCAGAACCCGCCCACCAGGCAACCCGCCTCCCCCAATAAAATCACGGCCTTTGTCTCCTGGGGAGGTCATTTCCGCCCATTGGAAGGGAAGAAGATCTCCCTGCGTGCTCTGACTCCCTGTACAAGGATATGGAGGGAGTCATCAGAGAACCTGGGTGCAGCCCTCTGCCTCTATTCAGCCATCTCCAACTGTTTGGAGCAATGAAAACCTCCAGTGTGCTACCTGCACACTCCTAGATGAACCTTCAAATGTAATGTGGCCATGGCTCCTTTAAATATATCGGCAGAAAACACGTCATGGATGATGTCATCAGACCTGCACCATTTAATTGGGCTGGGTAATGCGCAGGGCAGGCATAATAGGCCCCATTATCGCAAAGTCGCTTCCTGCAGCGGGATGGAAGCAGCAACGGGGTTGCGACCCACCACGCCGACCGCCCGTACTTGACCAGGTACAGAAAATTCCGGCCATTATGTCTGGTCAGGTAGCCAAGGGAGGGCCCAAGCCAATCAATTCAAATTCAAACATCTTGTGGGTTTTGTTTGCATAGGTATTTGATTGGCAACTCTTCGAGTTTGAAAGATTATTTAAATCTGCATCCGCAGTATTTTTTGTATTATTTAAAGTTTCTTTGAGTCAGTCAATTTTTAATATAAAACATATTCTCGGCCTGTCTTGCAAAAATAGACCAGTTCATTTAAACTCAGAAAGAGGCCATAGTCACACTCTGGATGGGCAGCAAAAACCTTCCATGTAAAGGTTAATATTCAGGGAACTTGTAACAACCATAAATCCACAGTGTGTCATTATTTCTATTCACTTATCCATTTACTGTTTATGATAAGAAAAAGCTTACCTCCAAGACATTTAAAGCAGTTACAAATTCTCTGAATACTGTATTAACATTTACACGGTGGTTTGCTGCTGACTACAGTCTCTGTTTCTCTGGCCTACCTATCTTTCTCTGATGGTTACGGATAGATTACTCATTTTTTAAATTTCAGATTTCCAGCATCCACAGTATTTTGCTTTTGTACTCTTTTTTTACAAGGTAAGGTACCTAAATATGCAAACAATCTGCCAAATGTGTCCCAATCAACAATCTATACAAGGCGAGAATAACTCGTTTCAAATTGATAAGCAAATACACTCCAGATGGACCCCAGTAAATGCTCGGTAATGACAGCAAATCTTTTTTCCCTTTGCAGTGAGATTTTCTATCCTGCTGAATCACTTTACTTCAGCTTGGCACCTTCTCCCATCAGCCCAGCTGAAATTGAACTCTTTGTTTTTAAATGGGACTGGAAATTAAACAGAGGATAGATCAAATGTCCAATACTTGTGTAAATGTATATCCCAGCTGGTTGCTTCAACATTTATGTACAAGCAAAATCGACAAAGTGTACACAAGACTATGCAATTCAGCGGAACAGGAGTAGGCCATTCAGCCCCTCGAGTCTGTTCTGCCATTCATTTAGATTATGGCTGATCTGTATTTTAACTCCCATCTACCCGCCTTGGTTCCATAACCCTTAATACACTTGCCCAACAAAAATCCATCAACCACAGTTTTGAAATTTTCAATTGACCCCCAGCCTCAACAGCTTTTTAGGGGGAAGAGAGTTCCAGATTTCCACTACCCTTTGTGTGAAAAAGTTCAAAAAATTTTAAAAAATTAAGAAAAAAGGGAAAAATGTGAAAAAACAGTCTGAGACAGCTATCAATTTCAACCACAGCTGTGTCATAGCACAACATTAATGCATGAGCAGGAGCAAGCAAGTGTAAGACTTTAAACTGAAATGTTAAACTTTAAATATATTACGTTAAGTTTTGTCCATTGTTGTCAGCTGCAACATCCTCCACATGAACTTGACCACACTCCTGTTGAATAAGCAAAGCAAAAAGCATGAACTTGGAATTATGCAGATTTCAAACTCAGGCTTCGAGTCTCCACATAATATTAGAGGCCTAACAAATGAACAATGAGGAAATCACATGGGTTTTGTGCCATTTAGCACTGGCAACTCATGGGATTCTGTACTGCAGTGAGCACTGGTTAAACTTTCCTATTATGCACATTATTCTTCCCCAGTTCCTGTGTTTGATAGATAGATTTTTGGACTCTAGGGGAATCAAGGGATATGGAGATCGGGCGGGAAAGTGGAGTTGAGATCGATGATCAGCCATGATCTTATTGAATGGCTCGAGGGGCCGTATGGGCTTCTCCTGTTCGAGGGGCCGTATGGGCTTCTCCTGTTCCTATTCCTTATGTTCTTATGCTTGTATGCAGGCATAAAAGGAAGCTCCATGTTTGCCGTCCAAGAATTGAACAGGAGTCCAGAAACAGACTAAAAAAGCCAGATTACTAAGTGACTACTGTTCAGAGTTAAATTATTAGTAGTACAATGTATATAGTAGGCAAACCATCTTAGCCATGCTATCAGTCATGAGTATGCACAAGGTCTGGGGTAGCTCGATCTTCAGTGTTCCCTTTCTATCTTCCATGAAATTGCACAGCCTTTGCTTAGCACTGCCCCAATAATCAAGAGAAGATATTTAAAAACCAGCACCAAATCCACAATATAGCACTCTGTAGCAGAAGGTGTTGGTACAAAATAGACCTGCAATTTTTTTCCTAAATAAAATGATTATTTTCCCTTTATGTGCTTCATTCATCAAATGATTCTAACTTTTAAAGGTTGGAATTTCAAACAGTATTTGCCTTCAAAGTTTATACAGAGAGACTTGAATATAAGTCTTCTTAACACTAATATTTTGCCGCTAGCTGATATTCATTACCTCCAGGTCATTGAAAAACAAGTGTGCGTCACCAAGATCAAAAATCATTTCTTCCATTCGCAGCCCTAATGTCAATGCTGATGTTGGGTCCTGCAAAGTAACCATAGTCAGTCAATAGAGGCATCAGACGCGATATAAACTGTGTTCCAGTTTTATTTAATTGAGAGAAAACAAAAAAAAGACAATTAAATTTGTAGGTGTCATTTAGCGGTGGAGGACAGTTGGAGCACTACAATTAGCTTCTGTGCCTCTGGACTGTAATGGGAGGACTGAGGAGGGAAAGAGAAAACTCAAGGGGGGCGATTTTTCAGGGGGTCAGTGGGCGCATTCGGTGGCGGGTCGGGTGGGAAATTTTTTTTTAACAGCGGGTCGGGAACCCGCTGTCAAACATAGAAACATAGAAGATAGGAGCAGGAGTAGGCCATTCGGCCCTTCGAGGCTGCTCCGCCATTCAATGTGATCATGGCTGATCATCCAAATTCAGTACCCTGTCCCTGCCTTTTCCCCATATCCCTTGATCCCTTTAGCCTCAAGAAATATATCCAAATCTTTCTTGAATATATTTAATGAACTGGCCTCCACCGCCCTCTGTGGCAGAGAATTTCACAGGTTCACCACTCTCTGAGTGAAGAAATTCCTTCTCATTTCAGTCCTAAATGGCTTACCCCTTATCCTTAGACTATGACCCCTGGTTCTGGACTCCCCGGCCATCAGAAACATCCTTCCTGCATCTAGTCTGTCCAGACCTGACAGAATTTTATAGGTTTCGATGAGATCCCCTCTCAATCTTCTAATCTCCAGTGAGTACAAGCCCAATCGACACAATCTCTCCTCATACGTCATTCCTGCCATCCCAGGTATCAGCCTGGTGAATCTTCGCTGCACTCCCTCCATGGCAAGAACGTCCTTCCTCAGGTAAGGTGACCAAAACTGCACACAATACTCAAGGTGTGGTCTCACCAAGGCCCTGTACAACTGTAGCAAGACATCCTTGTTCCTGTACTCGAACCCTCTTGCTACGAAGGCCAACATACAATTTGCCTTCTTAACCGCCTGCTGCACCTGCATGCTTACCTTCAGCGACTGGTGCACAAGGACACCCAGGTCTCTTTGCACTTCCCCTTCTCCCAATCTATTGCCATTCAAATAATAATCTGCCTTCCTGTTTTTGCCACCAAAGTGGATAACCTCACATTTATCCACATTATAGTGCATTTGCCATGTTTCTGCCCAATCACCCAACCTGTCCAAATCGTACTGGAGTTTCCCGACATCCTCCTCGCATCTTACCCTCCCGCCCAGCTTTGTGTCGTCTGCAAATTTGGAGATATTACATCCAATTCTCTCGTCCAGATCATTAATATATATTGTGAACAGCTGGGGTCCTAGGACCGATCCTTGCGGTACCCCACTAGTCACTGCCTGCCTCTCGGAAAACGACCCGTTTATTCCAACTCTTTGCTTTCTGTCCGCCAACCAGTTCTCTATTCCAAGTCAATACCTTGCCCCCAATCCCATGTGCCTTAATTTTGCACGCTAATCTCTTGTGTGGGACCTTATCGAAAGCCTTCTGAAAGTCCAAATACACCACATCCACTGGTTCTCCCTTATCTATTTTACCAGTTACATCCTCAAAAAATTCCAGTAGATCAGTCAAGCATGATTTACCTTTTGTAAATCCATGTTGACTTTGTCCGATCCTGTCACTGCTTTCCAAGTGCTCTGCTATTACATCTTTTATAATAGACTCTAGCATTTTCTCCACTACCGATGTCAGGCTTACCGGTCTATAATTCCCCGCTTTTTCTCTACCACCTTTTTTGAATAGTGGGGTAACATTAGCTACCCTCCAATCCATGGGTACCGTTCCAGAGTCTATCGAGTTCTGGAAGATGACCAGTAATGCATCTACTATCTCTAGGGCCACTTCCTTAAGTACCCTGGGATGTAGACCATCAGGCCCTGGGGATTTATCGGCCTTCAGTCCCATCAATTTTCCTAACACCATTTTCCTACAAATACTGATTTCTTTCAGTTCCTCTCTTTCATCAGACCCTATGTTCCCCGGCATCTCTGGGAGGTTATTTGTGTCCTCCTTTGTGAAGACAGAACCAAAGTATGTATTTAGTTGGTCTGCCATTTCCTTGTTTCCCATTATAAAACCCGCCACCAAGCAACTTTCCCAGATGTCGGATCAGTCAGGGCTAAACAGACCTGACACGCAGCAGCAGGGGAGGCAATCCAGGTCATTATGACCTCGTTAACAGCCCATTAAAAGTATTTTGAGCTCACCGTACCATTTTATGAGGTCGCCCACGGGGTCCACGCTGCTTGGGGATTACGTCAGGTAAGGAGGTCGGCAGTTGTATGACCATGGGATCATCTCATTATTTGACAGCTACATTAGAGAGGGATGGGTGGAGGTGCAAGGTGGGTTGGTGTGAGTAAAGATGGGCAGGAGTAGGGTAGGGAAGGCAGAGTGATGGGGATATGATGAGTGGCACAGCAGGATGAGGTTGAGTGTGGCTTTACAGTAACGTTTCGTGATCTACTGAGATCACTGAAAGGTTTGCGCCACTGCAGCCTGGTCCTCCTGACGACATCCCTGCTTGTGTCCTCCTGTGCAATGTGCAACCAGGCTGCGTTGGTCTCCTGGGGAGGTCTCTTCCACCCATTGGAAGGGAAGAGATCCTCCCTACGTGCTGTGAGTCATGGGAAAGCCTGGGTGCAGCCCTGCACCTCTGTGCAGTGCATGCCAGTGTTTGCAGCACTTCAATGCTGTAGAATACTGATAGCGCAATTGAGAAAATCAATTTGCGCATGGTCCCTTTAAGGAAACCGTCTGATGACGCGTCATCAAATGATGTCATCAGGCCCACTTCCTTCAATTGGCTGGCAAACGCACTGGGCAGGCTTAACAAGCCCAATCAACGTAAAATCATTCTACAGAGCGGGCTGGAGACAGCAGCTAGGTTGGGACCCAGCAGCAGGGTCAGGACCCGCCACCCGCTACGGACCTGCCGAGATAGGGGAAATCGCGGCCATGGTTTCTGTTCCTGATCACTGTCCAGTGACTCCTGCTGGAAGATTCCTAAAGAACAGGAATAGGCTCGTGACCAAAAACATACAGACACTGGGCTGGATTTTCATTGAGGAGGTGGGTAGGAGGCGGGACTACAACAACGACTACACACATGCGTATGGACAATATATCTGTAGTAAACCCTAACATATAAAAACCAAAAAAACTTGAAGAAAAAAACAGGATTGTTACTAATAATGAGGATATTTCACAAGGTAAATACAGCTAATATAAATATTTCTAAACATAAGAACATAAGAAATAGGAGCAGGAGTAGGCCATTTGGTCCTTCGAGCCTGCTCTGCCATTCAATAAGATCATAGCTGATCTTCTACCTCATCTCCACTTTCCTGAACTATCCCCATATCCCTTGATTCCTTTAATATTCAACAATCTATCGATCTCTGTCTTGAATATACTCAATGACTGAGCTTCCAAAGCCCCCTGGGGTAGAGAATTCCAAAGATTCACCACCCTCTGAGTGAAGAAATTTCTCCTCATCTCAGTCCTAAATGGCCGACCCCTTATTCTGAGACTGTGACGCCTGGTTCTAGAATCCCCAGCCAGGGGAAACATCCTGCCTGTATCTACCCTGTCAAGCCCTGTAAGAATTTTGTATGTTTCAATGAGATCACTTCTCATTCTTCTAAACTATAGAGAATATAGGCCTAGTCTACTCAATCTGCCCTCAGATGACAATCCCCCCATCCCAGGAACCAGTCAGCTAAATCTTCGTTGCACTCCCTCTATGGCAAGTATATCCTTCCTTAGGAAAGGAGACCAAACAGGTACACAATACTCCAGGTGTGGTCTCACCAGGGCCCTATATAATTGCAGTAAGATGTTTTTACTCTTATACTCAAATCCTCTTGTAATAAAGGCCAACATACCATTTGCTTTCCTAATTGCTTGCTGTACCTGCATGTTAACTTTCAGTGTTTCGTGTACAAGGACACCCAAGTCCCTCTGAACACCAACATTTCCCAATCTCTCACTATTTAAAAAATACTCTGCTTTTCTATTTTTCCAACCAAAGTGAATAACTTGACATTTCTCCACATTATATTCCATTTGCCATGTTCTTGCCCACTCACTTAGCCTGTCTATATCCCCTTGAAGCCTCCTTGCATCCTCCTCACAACTTACATTCCCACGCAGCTTTGTATCATCAGCAAACTTGGATATATTACATTTGGTCCCCTCATCCAAATCATTGATGTAGATTGTGAATAGCTGAGGCCCAAGCACTGATCCTTGTGGTACTCCACTAGTTACAGCCTGCCAATCCGAAATGACCCGTTTATTCCTACTCTCTGTTTTCTGTCCGTTAACCAATCCTCAATCCATTCAAGTATATTACAGTACCCCCAATCCCATGAGTCCTAATTTTGTTTAATAACCTCTTCTCGAATGCCTTCTGAAAATCCAAATACACCACATCCACTGGTTCCCCCTTATCTATTCTGCTAGTTACAACCTCAAAAAACTCTAACAGATTTGTCAAACACGATTTCCCTTTCATAAATCCGTGTTGACTCTGCCCAATCCTATTATTATTTTCTAAGTGCCCTGTTACCACGTTCTTAATAATAGATTCTAGCATTTTCCCTACGACTGATGTCAGGCTAACTGCTCTGTAGTTCCCCGTTTTCTCTCTCCCTTCTTTCTTAAATAGTGTGTTTACATTTGCTACCTTCCAATCTGCGGGAACTGTTCTAGAATCTATGGAATTTTGGAAAATGACAACCAATGCCTCCACTATCTCTATAGCCACCTCTTTCAATACCCTAGGATGTAGGCCATCAGGTCCAGGGGATTTATCGGCTTTCAGTCCCGTTAATTTCTCCAGTACTACTTTTTTACTAATACTATCTTTCAGTTCCTCATTCTTGTTAGACCCATGGTTGTCCACTATTTCCAGGAGGTTTTTTGAGTCTACACCCATGAGGACAGACACAAAGGGCTGGATTTTCATTGAGGAGGCGGGTAGGAGGCGGGACTACAACTTTCGGGGTTGTAGTCCCGCCTCCATCGAGTTGTAGCCAACCCACGCGATTTTGACTTGATTGACCTTGTTGAGTCCGCCCAGCGGGCTCAACAGGCCAATCAAGGGCCACCCGGCAACAGGTGATGTCACAGATTGACATTTCATCTGTCAAGGCCTTTTGACAGATGAAATATCAGCGTTTCACAGCTGTTTGAAGCTGTCTGAAGCTGTCAAACACTGAAAATCTGTTAAGTTAATTCCTTCCTCTCAGGCTGATTTAGAGATCTCCCCGGAAGAGAAAGCTGAATGCTGGAACTTTTGACAGATCGCGGCCAATCTGCTTTCTGTGCCGGTGAGATGAGGGACTCCCGAGACCTGAAGGAAGGAAGGCTGTAAAGGTAAGTACAACTTCTTTAAACACACCAAACACACTTACCTCTGCACTCATGCACCCATCACTCACCTGAACACCGGACATCTCAAACCCTCCAAGCCCTTCAGCCCAACGGCCCGCCTCGCTAACTTGGCGTGGTTTGGAGCTGTCGGGAATCCCACACTTTAAGAATGAAAATAGGGATTAGGCTAAAAACTGCCTGTTAACTACCTGTTAACAGGCAGTTAATTGGCACTAATCCCCTTCCCGCCTCGGGGAGGTGGGTCCCAGTGCGGGTCGGGTACCCGCCTCCTTTGAAACTGGCACGGAGGCGGGTTGGGGCGGGACGGGCTCGTGCCCCCCCCCGATTTCAGGATTTTAACCCCCCACACGCCTCCAATCCTGCCTCCACGGCCCAATGAAAATCCTGCCCACAGTGTTTAGGTTCACATATGGAAAATGGTAATATCCTATTTGGAAATTCAAATAGGACATTTGAATTTGGAAAGCTGGGACCCATCAACCACTCGCCAACACAAGCCAATGCTTCAGGAGAGAAAGGGAGAAAATTAGAGGGGCATTTAAAAAAAACAACTTTTGTAATGATAAAAAAACCTTGCTTTTATATAGCGCCTTTCATGACCACCAGGCGTCCCAAAGCGCTTTACAGCCAATGAAGTACTTTTGAAAGTGTAGTCACTGTTGTAATGTAGGATACACGGCAGCCAATTTGCACTCAGCAAGCTCCCACAAACAGCAAGTGATAATGACCAGATAATCTGTTTTTTTTTAGTGATGTTGATTGAGGGAGAAATATTGGCCAGGACACCGGGGAGAACTCCCCTTGCTCTTCTTCGAAATAGTGCCATGGGATCTTTCATGTCCACCTGAGACAGCAGACGGGGCCTCAGTTTAACATCTCATCCAAAGGACGGCACCTCCGACTGCACAGGAGTGTCAACCTAGATTTTTGTGCTCAAGTCTCTGGACTGGGACTATGAACCCACAACCTTCTGACTCAAAAGCGAGAGTACTACCAACCAAGCCACAACTGATATGCATTAACATGTTGTAAAACGGGAAATAGTATCAGGTATATTTCATGAGCCCATGGTGTTTAAGTCTTATGCATCTGGCATGTAAAATGCAATGCTACCAGTTATAATCAGCGACTCCGTGTCTCCTTCTTACTGTCATTTTAATTTTAACCGGGTTTTAAGTGCTAGCAGTCTGTCTTTACCTGGCTACCTGGGCATGCAGAAAGTTGTTAGCTGGCACAGTAACCAGTTCAGCTCTGCTGCGTTGTTTAACATTGGAGCCTAAATTAGCGTGCTGGTGAGTAGAGCACTTATTAGTTTCACCATCATTCTGTAAATTTCTATTTAACATTCAGAGAAATTTGTGAAAATTATACAATGAGCAGATCACCTGTGGCACTTGCCACTTTTTTTAATTCGTTCCGTGATGTGGGCGTCGCTGACAAGCCCAGCATTTATTGCTCATCCCTAATTGCCCTTGAGAAGCTGGTGGTGAGCCGCTCTCCTGAACCGCTGCAATCCGTGTGGTGAAGGTACTCCCACAGTGCCGTTAGGAAGGGAGTTCCAGGATTTTGACCCAGCGGCGTTGATATATTTCCAAGTCAGGATAGTGTGTGACTTGGAGGGGAACTTGGAGGTGGTGGTGTTCCCATGTCCCTGTCCTTCTAGGTGGTAGAGGTCGCGGGTTTGTGAGGTGCTGTCAAAGAAGCCTTGGCGAGTTGCTGCAGTGTATCTTCCAGATGGTACACACTGCAGCCACTGTACACCGGCGGTGGGGGGAGTGAATGTTTAAGGTGGTGGATCAGGTGCCAATCAAGCGGGCTGCTTTGTACTGGATGGTGTCGAGCTCCTTGAGTGTTGTTGGAGCGGCACTCATCCAGGCAAGTGGAGAGTATTCCATCGCACTCCTGCCACATCCAGTCGTGAATGGTGGTGGGCTTTATCTGCCTTGTAGATGGCGGAAAGGTTTTGGGGAGTCAGGAGGTGAGACACTCGCCGCAGAATACCCAGCCTCTGACCTGCTCTTGCGGCCACAGTATTTATGTGGCTGGTCCAGTTAAGTTTCTGGTCAATGGTGACCCCGAGGATATTGATGGTGGGCGATTCAGCGATGGTAATGGCGTTCATTGAATGTCATGGGGCGGTGGGTAGACACTCTCTTGTTGTAGACTCTCTCTTGGCTGGCACTTGTGTGGCGCGAATGTTACTTGCCACTTATCAGTCCAAGCCTGAACGTTGTCCAGGTCTTGCTGCACGTGGGCATGGATGGCTTCATTATCTGGGGAGTTGCGAATGGAACTAAGCACTGTGAAATCATCAGCGAACATCCCCACTTCTGACCTTATGATGGAGGGAAATTCATTGATTAGGCAGCTGTAGATGGTTGGACCTAGGACACTGCCCTGAGGAACTCCTGCAGCGATGTCTTGGGGCTGAGATGATTGACCTCCAACAACCACAACCATCTTCCTTTGTGCTAGGTATGACTCCAGCCAGTTAAGAGTTTTCCCCCTGATTCCCATTGACTTCAATTTTACAAGGGCTCCTTGATGCAACACTCGGTCAAATGCTACCTTGATGTCAAGGGCAGTTACTCTCACCTCACCTCTGAAATTCAGCTCTTATGTCCATGTTTGGACCAAGGCTGTAATGAGGTCTGGAGCCGAGTGGTCCTGGCGGAACCCAAACTGAGCATCGGTGAGCAGGTTATTGGTGAGTTAGTGCCACTTGACAGAAATGTCGATGACACCTTCCATCACTTTGCTGATGATTGAGAGTAGACTGATGGGGCGGTAATTAACTGGATTGGATTTGTCCTGTTTTTGTGGATAGGACATACCTGGGCAGTTTTCCACATTGTCAGGTAGATGCCAGTGTTGGAGCTGTACTGGAACAACTTGGCTAGAGGTGCAGCTAGTTCTGGAGCACTAGTCTTCAGCACGACAGTCGGGATGTTGTCGGGGCCCAGTGTGTATCCAGCGTGCTCAGCCGTTTATTGATACTGTGTGGAGTGAATCGAATTGGCTGAAGACTAGCTTCTGTGAGGGTGGGGACATCAGGAGAAGGCCGATATGGATCACCTACTCGGCACTTCTGGCTGAAGGTGGTTGCAAACGCTTCAGCCTTGTCTTTTGCACTCACGTGCTGGGCTCCACCATCATTGAGGATGGGGCTGTTCATGGAGCCTCCTCCTCCTGTTAGTTGTTTAATAGTCCACCACCATTCACGACTGGATGTGGCAGGACTGCAGAGCTTTGATCTGATCCGTTGGTTGTGGGATCGCTTTCGCTGTTTAGTATCCATGAAGTCCTGTGTTGCAGCTTCCCCAGGTTGGTACCTCATTTTTAGGTACGCCTGGTGCTGCTCCTGGCATGCTCTTCTGCACTCCTCATTGAACCAGGATTGGTCCCCTGACTTGATAGTAATGGTAGAGTGCGAGATATGCCGGGCTATGAGGTTACAGATTGTGGTGGAATACAATTCTGCTGCTGCTGATGGCCCACAGCGCCTCATGGATGCCCAGTTTTGAGCTGCTAGATCTGTTCTGAATCTATCCCATTTAACATGGTGGTAGTGCCACACAACACGATGGAGGGTGTCCTCATTGTGAAGATGGGTCTTCGTCTCCACAAGGACTGTGCGGTGGTTACTGCCACCAATGCTGTCATGGACAGATGCATCTGCGACAGGTAGATTGGTGAGGACGAGGTCAAGTAGGTTTTTCCCTCGTGTTGGTTCTCTCACCACCTGCCACAGGCCCAGTCTGGCAGTTATTCCTTAAGGACTCGGCCAGTAGTGGTGCTACCAAGCCACTCTTGGTGACGGACATTGAAGTCCCCCACCCCGAGTACATTCTGTGCCCTTGCTACCCTCAGTGCTTCTTCCAAGTGGTGTTCGACATGGAGGAGTACTGATTCATCAGCTGAGGGAGGGCGGTAGGTGGTAATAAGCAGGTGGTTTCCTTGCCCATGCTTGGCCTGAAGTCATGAGACTTCATGGAGTCTGGCGTCAATGTTGAGAACTCCCAGTGCCACTCCCTCCTGACTGTATACCACTGTGCCGCCTCCTCTGGTGGGCCTGTCCTGTTGGTGTGACAGGACATACCCAGGGATGGTAATGGACAAGTCTGGGTCATTGGCTGAAAGGTATGATTCTGTGAGTATGACTATGTCAGGCTGTTGCATGACTAGTCTGTGGGACAGCTCTCCCAATTTTGACACAGGTCCCCAGATGTTAGTGAGGAGGACTTTGCAGGGTCGACTGGGCTGGGTATGCTGTTGTCATGTCCGAAGCCAGTGCCGAGGTCGATGCTGGGTAGTCCGTCCGGTTTTATTCTTATTATTGTTTTCTGTAGCGGTTTGTTACAACTGAGAGGCTTGCTAGGCCATTTCAGAGGCCAATTAAGAGTCAACAACATTGCTGTGGGTCTGGAGTTACAGGTAGGCCAGACCAGGTAAGGACGGCAGATTTCCTTTGCTAAATGACATTAGTGAACCAGATGGGGTTTTACGACAATCTGATAGTTTCAGGGTCACCCGGCTACCGACCGTAGAGCACATATACCAGAAACGCTGTTTACGGAGGTCACGGTCCATCATCAAAGACCCTACCCACCCCAGCCACAGTCTGTTCGCCCTCCTGCCATCTGGGAGACGCTACAGATGCATTCGCACCCGTACGACCAGATTTAGGAACAGCTTCTTTCCCAGGGCTGTCATCCTACTGAACTCCACAAATAAACTCTAAAGCCTGCACATCTGCCAATGCACTTTATTATGGTTATGTTTATGTTAATGTATTACAAGCCAAATGCATGTTGAATGTTTAAATGTCTTAATCTAAATGTACACTCTCGGGAGCCGCAAGCCTACATTTCGTTGTACTGCACTTGTGCACTAACAATGACAATAAAAAGTTGATTTGATTTTGATTTGCTGATACTAGTTTTTTTATTCAGGATTCATTCAATTAACTGAATTTAAATTCCCCAGCTGCCGTGGTAGGATTTGAATTCACATCTCTGGATCATTAGTCCAGGCCTCTGGATTATTAGTCCAGTAACATAACCATTGTGCTAGCATTCCCAGTAACGGTAAAGGTTGGAGGACACACTGTTTTATAAAGACAAGTATATTATAAACACAAAGCATTATTTGCCTAAAGAGTAACTTGATGCGTCTCTTTAAGAGCACAAGGTGTAATTGCTGTGGGTTCCTCAGGTCAACTGGAGGCTGAGTGCCCCTAACAGGTCCTCAGCTCAATTAGCAATCAGACTGGCTTTCTTTATTAAAAACAAAAATGTTTCACTCCTGAAGTCAATCAAAGCATTTTCTGTTGATGGGATAGTTTATCTGCATTTTGGAAAAGATTGCTTTGTGCGCCAGAAATTTTGATGCATATCATCTGAAGTACAATAGACTTGTCAAAACTAATTCATTGCAAATTTGTTTTAGTGTTGGTCCACCTTTAATACTCAGCCATTAAGCCAGCTTTACATGAAGCTTTTAGTCATTTCCTACCTTTCCAAATTTTTGTGCATATGACCCGGTAAGTAGTGAATGAAAGATGATAATGGTTTCATCCAAGTTCCACACAAACACACGCTGTAAAGGAACACAGAGAAAGAATATAATTTTTTTACACGTAAGGGATAAGTTGCCATGTTAAATCTTCTGAATCTCTGTGAAATAGCTATCCCAGCATACGTTGCTTTAGCCATTCCCTCATACTGAACACAACAGTTCTGTTAGATTTCTTATTTTGATTCTGTTCACCGTAGTTCGATGTTTCCATTCCTAACAATTTTGTACCAAGATGACGAACAGCAAGTTCAAGACACTTTGCAGGATGGTGGTGAGGATCCACTGCTGGTTCAGTCAACAGTACTCATACTGCCGAAAAGGGGGAAAATATTTCATGGAAGAAGACCTTTTAAGTTTAAGTGCACCAAAGGTCTTTTTAAAAACTCAAAGTGTTGATGGAATATGTAGCCTCTGTATTTTCTAGCAGCAGCAGCCACATTCTCAATATCTTCCTTAAATCAAGTTTTGTTTTTTAATTAAAACTATAGGGTCGGTGACAAGATAGTTCAGCTGATGTTTTCCCAAACTGTTCTCTCGAAAGCAATCAGGTCAGTAAATAAGATTTCGCTGCTGAAATTCTCATTGTAAACTACAGACTGTTCAGGCTGGGTGTGGACAACCACCGATTTTTAATGAATAGTAACTTTATGTATGACAACAGACAGCAATACCTCTAAAACAATTAGCTTGCCCCTACTGCCCCTTCCATCCTCCACAAAAGTTTGGTCAAAACCTAAATGTACCTCCGGTTCATTATCAGGTAGTGGCGAGGAACAACTCTTCTTTCCTTTACCCCTGGATTTCCCACCTGGATTTTTACGAGATTGCTCCTCAAGCTGCTTTACTATTGTGGGTGACAGACTTTGAACTGCACCAGGATCTCCTGAACACGAAACAAAATCAAGCCAATACTTTTGAGAGTCAATATGTAACTTTAACACATGCAAATTCCTTTAAAAACACCGACATTTTTACAGTTCGTACTGCTGCAAAAACTCAAGAGCTGGCTTTTAAAGTTTTTCTGGTCTTTCAACCCAGATTTAGTCGATTCTCCGTTTAAAATTGATAATTTTTGTTACAAACAATCGAATTATTCTTTCCGACGATCCTCACCAACCATGCCTAAGAAGAGAAGTAGGTCTGTGGAGTTTTAACTTCATTCAAATGCTACGAGAGCACTTCCTTCCAACAGCTTCACTTTCCTTTTGCAATACTGACACTTTTCAGCAGATTGAGCCACATAAATCCAGCTCCATTTTATACCGGATACTGGTTGTTAGCTCTCTTCTACCCCAATAGAATAATGTAACAACATCAAGATTATGACAATGAACAAGAATCTGAGAACATTTTCTATCACAGCAAAAGTGCTGCTTTTAGTTTGGATTTAAACTGGCCAGTAAATATCATGTTTTAGAGGCTTTTTCTCCATGTTTGGTGAATTTCTTTCATCTGCTATTGTAAGACTTACAGTACATCAAAACCAAAATGATCCAAATTGTTCCAAAACCCCCAGAGCCTCAAAATAAGGTTTACCACCACCTAAAAGAGGAGTAGCCACTCCCACGAAATAACAAGACTGTGTCTAAACAAAAAGCTAGCTGTTACTTTCTGGCTCTCTCCCAAGTTGCTTCATTAATATTCACAGCAAATTGCAGTTTTCATTCGTGGTCCCTATGAGTCAAAACTTACAAATGATCAGCTGAAGATAGTTCAAATACACGCAAACATCAAACAAAATTAGGGAAAACTATTGCACGTGGAAGGAGAACAGGTCACATAGGTCTATGGTGCTTCTATTGAGCAAGTGTACCACATACCCAAGGGCCATTAAAGTCAGTTTTTATTGTCAATTCGAAAACCTGAGAAAATTAGTGGGAATAAAAATAAACCCCTGAAAAAACTTAGGTAAATTCAGAATAAAAAAATCAGGGAAAGATATGCTTTTATTTTGAATATTACTAAAACTCTAAAAAACCAAGCAAGGGACACAGTCAGTTGACAACCTAGATTATTTACAGAGTTAACAGATAGCATTTTTATGGGCCTCAGCATTGGACTCATTACCCCTGGACAGTTTCTTTCCCCAAAATTGGAAGTAAAATTGAAGAATGTATATTTGTTGATTGTGGCACTGGCCACTTAGCTGGCACTATGATGGTGGGAAATTCAAAATTGTTGGAGATTATGCAGAGGGGGACAGTTGTAATTTTGCTTTTAGTAAACAATTCCTTGGTATGTGACCTGAGTCAGCCTTTGATTGATGACCTCTGTCTATACAGAACTATTAGTGTGGTAACTATGTCAGTGCACTGCTGATCTTATTCCACACCCAAAGAAGAAAGACTGACAGTTTCTATAGTATTAAAAAATAAAGTCCTCACAGCCGTACCTAAAGTTGATCCAGGTCCTCTTAAAAGTCCAAATTGCACAGACATTGTTTCTTTTACCGCCAAAAATTGGGTTCAGAGATGCACATGCATCAGAATGGCACGTACAGCACACAATATTACTCATGTGATTCGTGTGCATCTCCTGACCTGATTTTTGGTAAGAAAACAATGGGAAATGGAGACTTTTTTCATCAGGTTTGGGAGCAAAATCAATTTTTAGCCCCTTCACTACCCACACCATCCTCAAAAAAAGAAATCCAGGAATTTATTGGTGGAAATGTATCAGTGGAAATCAGTAAAAACTGACTTTTAACGGTCCCTACACAAACTGATAGGCTTCCATAGAATAAGAACTTTACTGCCAAAAGAAGAGACTAGTTTTAATGTAAATGAAGTGCTCACCTAGCCCCCAACACCATTTTTCTTTGGGAAGGCCAAGAGTGTAGAATATTTATCTTAATTACCTCATCATCAGTCCCTGAGGCTCAACATGTTCCTTGCCCCCCACCCCCCGATACCTAAAAAAATTCCAAAACCTTTGCAAAGTCAGTATCCCTTTAAGAGATTTATGCAGTAGTGCATTAAGCTCAAAGCATTACAGTTGCACAACAGTACTGTAGATGTTAACGGACTAGCTTCTAAACAGAACTGTAGTAAAACACATTACCTGATTGGAAACCCTGGCCTGTTGAACTGGAAACCTCTGCTTGCATATTTTGGATCTGGTAGGCGGCAGTTGTTGAGGTGCTGCTGGCAGGCAGAGAGTTTGGAGTCACTGTGGTTCCATCATTTGAATTGGGAAAACATTGTACATACTGGCTTTGCCCAAGAGAGGCGTAGGAAGGATAATCCTACATAAACAACATGGATAGGGGCAAAAAATAATTTTATTTAGAAAAAAAGTAGTTTCAAAATATGACAGAGAAAGAAAACACATGACCTACCTGATTAGAACTGCTGGGAGTTGCAGCACTGGTAACAACCGGAGCAGCAGCGCCGCCAAAATAAACACCAGTTCCCAGGCAACCTTTGCCTGTCAAAAATAAAATAAAAGTTAAAGCACTTTCAAAAAATACATATAAATATATGTGCATGGACAATATATCTGTAGTAAACCCTAACATATAAAAACCAAAAAAACTTGAAGAAAAATACAGGATTGTTACTAATAATGAGGATATTTCACAAGGTAAATACAGCTAATATAAATATTTCTAAACATAAGAACATAAGAAATAGGAGCAGGAGTCGGCCATTTGGTCCTTCGAGCCTGCTCTGCCATTCAATAAGATCATGGCTGATCTTCTACCTCATCTCCACTTTCCTGAACTATCCCCATATCCCTTGATTCCTTTAATATTCAAAAATCTATTGATCTCTGTCTTGAATATACTCACTGACTGAGCCTCCACAGCCCTCTGGGGTAGAGAATTCCAAAGATTCACCACCCTCTGAGTGAAGAAATTTCTCCTCATCTCAGTCCTAAATGGCCGACCCCTTATTCTGAGACTGTGACGCCTGGTTCTAGAATCCCCAGCCAGGGGAAACATCCTCCCTGTATCTACCCTGTCAAGCCCTGTAAGAATTTTGTATGTTTCAATGAAATCACTTCTCATTCTTCTCAACTACAGAGAATATAGGCCTAGTCTACTCAATCTGCCCTCAGATGACAATCCCCCCATCCCAGGAACCAGTCAGCGAAATCTTCGTTGCACTCCGTCTATGGCAAGTATATCCTTCCTTAGGAAAGGAGACCAAACAGGTACACAATACTCCAGGTGTGGTCTCACCAGGGCCCTATATAATTGCAGTAAGATGTTTTTACTCTTATACTCAAATCCTCTTGTAATAAAGGCCAACATACCATTTGCTTTCCTAATTGCTTGCTGTACCTGCATGTTAATTTTCAGTGATTTGTGTACAAGGACACCCAGGTCCCTCTGAACACCAACATTTCGCAATCTCTCACTATTTAAAAAATACTCTGCTTTTCTATTTTTCCTACCAAAGTGGATAACTTGACATTTCTCCACATTATATTCCATTTGCCATGTTCTTGCCCACTCACTTAGCTTGTCTATATCCCCTTGAAGCCTCTTTGCATCCTCCTCACAACTTACATTCCCACGCAGCTTTGTATCATCAGCAAACTTGGATATATTACATTTGGTCCCCTCATCCAAATCATTGATGTAGATTGTGAATAGCTGGGGCCCAAGCACTGATCCTTGTGGTACTCCACTAGTTACAGCCTGCCAATCCGAAATGACCCGTTTATTCCTACTCTCTGTTTTCTGTCTGTTAACCAATCCTCAATCCATTCAAGTATATTATAGTACCCCCAATCCCATGAGTCCTAATTTTGTTTAATAACCTCTTCTCGAATGCCTTCTGAAAATCCAAATACACCACATCCACTGGTTCCCCCTTATCTATTCTGCTAGTTACAACCTCAAAAAACTCCAGCAGATTCGTCAAACACGATTTCCCTTTCATAAATCAGTGTTGACTCTGCCCAATCCTATTATTATTTTCTAAGTGCCCTGTTGCCACGTTCTTAATAATAGATTCTAGCATTTTCCCTACTACTGATGTCAGGCTAACTGCTCTGTAGTTCCCCGTTTTCTCTCTCCCTTCTTTCTTAAATAGTGTGTTTACATTTGCTACCTTCCAATCTGCAGGAACTGTTCTAGAATCTATGGAATTTTGGAAAATGACAACCAATGCCTCCACTATCTCTATAGCCACCTCTTTCAGTACCCTAGGATGTAGGCCATTAGGTCCAGGGGATTTATCGGCTTTCAGTCCCACTAATTTCTCCAGTACTACTTTTTTACTAATACTATCTTTCAGTTCCTCATTCTTGTTAGACCCATGGTTGTCCACTATTTCCAGGAAGTTTTTTGAGTCTACACCCATGAAGACAGACACAAAGGGTTGGATTTTCATTGAGGAGATGGGTACGAGGCGGGACAACGACTTTTGGGGTTGTAGTCCCGCCTCCATCGAGTTGTAGCCAACCCACGTGATTTTGACTTGATTGACCTTGTTGAGCTCGCCCAGCGGGCTCAGCAGGCCAATCAAGGGCCACCCGGCAACAGGTGACGTCACAGATTGACATTTCATCTGTCAAGACCTTTTGACAGATGAAATATCAGCGTTTGACAGCTGTTTGAAGCTGTCAAACTCTGACAATCTGTACTCCAAGTTAATTCCTTCCTCTCAGGCTGATTTAGAGATCTCCGCGGAACAGAAAGCTGAATGCTGCAATTCTTGACAGATCGCGGCCATTCTGTTTTCTGTGCCGGTGAGATGAGGGACTCCCGAGACCTGAAGGAAGGAAGGCTGTAAAGGTAAGTAAAACTTCTTTAAACACTTTAAACACACCAAACACACTTACCTCTGCACTCATGCAGCCATCACTCACCTGAACACCAGACATCTCGACCCCTCCAAGCCCTTCAGCCCGACGGCCCGCCTCGCTAACTTGGCGTGTATTGAAGCCGTTAGTAATCCCACACTTCAAGAATGAAAATAGGGATTAGGCTAAAAACTGCCTGTTCACTACCTGTTAACAGGCAGTTAATTGGCACTAATCCCCTTCCCGCCTCGGGGAGGCGGGTCCCAGTGCGGGTTGGGTACCCGCCTCCTTTGAAACTGGCATGGAGGCGGGTTGGGGGCAGGATGGGTTTGTGCCCCTCGATTTCGGGATTTTAACTCTCCACACACCTCCAATCCCGCCTCCACGGCCCAATGAAATTCCTGCCCCAAGTATTTGTTTAATTTCTCTGCCATTTCCTTATTCCCTATTATAATTTCTCCTGTCTCAGCCTGTAAGGTACCCACATTTAATTTCACTAATCTTTTCCTTTTTACATACCTATAGAAGCTTTTACTGTCTGTTTTTATGGGCTGGATTTTCCTAAGCCCCTGGAGTCAGGTTGGAGGCGTGCGGGCGATAAAAATCGGAGATCCGGGGGTCCCGACCCCATCCCGCCTCCAACCCGCCTCCATGTCAATTTCATAGGAGTCGGGTTGCCGTCAAGTGCTGGAACCCGACTCCCAGAGGCGGGAAGGGATTAAAGGCAATTAAACTGCCTGTTAACAGGTAGTTAACAGGTAGTTTTTTGCCTATTCGCGATTTTTATTGCTGGTTTGTGGGCTTCCCGACAGCTCCAAACCACAAAAAGTTTTCGAGGCGGGACGTGGGTCTGAGGTCTTGGAGGGGTCGAGATGCCGAGTGTTCAGGTGAGTGAGGGGTGCAGGAGTGCAAAGGTAAGTGTTTTGCAAGTGTTTAAAGTGTTTAAATAAGTTTAACTTACTTTTACTTACCTTTACAGGAGTCCTGCATTCCGGTGTCAGGAGTCGGCTGCAAGAACCACAGAAGCTCCGATTTAAAAAAAAAAATCAGCTTCTTGGTTTCTGCAGCAAAATGATTTTAAAGTTATCCTGAGAAAGGACTGAGGCTGAATTAGCAGTTTTTCAGTGCTTGACAGCTTCAAACAGCTGTTAAACACTGATATTTCATCTGCCAAAAGCTTTTGACAGATTAAATGTCAATCTCTGACGTCACCTGTTGCCGGGTGGCCCTTAATTGGCCTGCTGAGCCCACAGGGCGGGCTCAACAAGGTCAATCAGAGGAAAATCCAGTGGGTTGGCCACATCTCCATGGAGGCGGGACAACAAGCCCGAATGTGGGTTTCCCACCTCCAACCCACCCCCGTAGCAAAATCCAGCCCTATGTCTCTCGCTCGTTTACTTTCATATTCTCTTTTCCCTTTCTTTATCAATTTCTTGGTCGTCCTTTGCTGAATTCTAAAATCTTCCCAAGCCTCAGGCTTACTACTCTTTTTGGCAGCATTATAAGCCTCTTCCTTTGATCTAATACTATCTTTAACTTCTCTTGTTAGCCATGGTTGGACCACTTTTCCTGTGAGGTTTTTGTGCCTTAAAGGAATGTGTATTTGTTGTAAATTATGTATTAATTCTTTAAATGTTAGCCATTGCTCGTCCACTGTCATACCTTTTAATGTAGTTTCCCAATCTACCGTAGCCAACTCACCTCTCATACCTATGTAGTTTGCTTTGTTTAGAGTTAAGACCCTCGTTTCGGATTTAACTAACTTTCAAACTCAATATGAAATTCTATCATATTATGGTCACTCTTCCCTAAAGGCCCCTTTACTACAAGGTTATTAATTAACCCATTCTCGTTGCACAATACTAGATCTAAAATCGCCTGTTCCCTAGTTGGTTCCTCAACATACTTATCTTATACTGATCTAGAAAACTATCTTGCATACATTCCATGAATTCGTATGACATATAGCAAAATTCATAGATGTTGTACGGAACCCCTCCTTTCATGATGAGGCTATGGTCCCGATATTTATGGGGAGATGGGGAGAAGCGGGGGAGCACAGCAGCAAGAGGTTGATGCTTGGGAGGTCGTCCACTGCGGGAGGTCGGCAGCGAGAGATCGGGGCGGGTGGAGGTCGGCGACTGTGGTTGCGGGGATAAAGAGTTAACAGATACCATTTTTATGGGCCTCAACATTGGACTCATTACCCCTGGACAGTTTTTTTTTTCAAAATTGGAAGTAAAATTGAAGAATCTATATTTGTTGACTGTGGCACTGGCCACTTAGCTGGCACTATGATGGTGGGAAATTAAAAATTGTTGGAGATTATGCAGAGGGGGACAGTTGCAATTTTGCTTTTAGTAAACAATTCCTTGGTATGTGACCTGAGTCAGCCTTTGATTGATGACCTCTGTCTATACAGAACTATTAGTGTGGTAACTATGTCAGTGCACTGCTGTCCTTATTCCACACCCAAAGAAGAAAGACTGCCAGTTTCTATAGTATTAAAAAATAAAGTCCTCACAGCCGTACCTAAAGTTGATCCAGGTCCTCTTAAAAGTCCAAATTGCACAGACATTGTTTCTTTTCCAGCTAAAAATTGGGTTCAGAGATGCACATGCATCAGAATGGCATGTACAGCACACTATTACTCATGTGATTCGTGTGCATCTCCCGACCTGATTTTTGGTAAGAAAACAATGGGAAATGTAGACTTTTTTCATCAAGTTTGGGCGAAAAATCAATTTTTAGCCCCTTCACTACCTACACCATTCTCAAAAAAAGAAATCCAGGAATTTATTGGTGGAAATGTATCAGTGGAAATCAGTAAAAACTGACTTTAACGGTCCCTACACAAACTGATAGGCTTCCATAGAATAAGAACTTTACTGCCAAAAGAAGAGACTAGTTTTAATGTAAATGAAGTGCTCACCTAGCCCCCAACAGCATTTTTCTTTGGGAAGGCCAAAAGTGTTGAATATTTATCTTAATTACCTCATCATCAGTCCCTGAGGCTCAACATGTTCCTTGCCCCCCACCCCCTGATACCTAAAAAACATTCCAAAATCTTTGCAAAGTTAGTATCTCTTTAAGAGATTTATGCAGTAGTGCATTAAGCTCAAAGCATTACAGTTGCACAACAGTACTGTAGATTTTAACGGACTAGCTTCTAAACAGAACTGTAGTAAAACACATTACCTGATTGGAAACCCTGGCCTGTTGAACTGGAAACCTCTGCTTGCATATTTTGGATCTGGTAGGCGGCAGTTGTTGAGGTGCTGCTGGCAGGCAGAGAGTTTGGAGTCACTGTGGTTCCATCATTTGAATTGGGAAAATATTGTACATACTGGCTTTGCCCAAGAGAGGCGTAGGAAGGATAATCCTATATAAACAACAAGGATAGGGGCAAAAAATAATTTTATTCAGAAAAATAGTGGTTTCAAAATATGACAGAAAAAGAAAACACATGACCTACCTGATTAGAACTGCTGGGAGTTGCAGCACTGGTAACAACAGGAGCAGCAGCGCCGCCAAAATAAACACCAGTTCCCAGGCAACCTTTGCCTGTCAAAAATAAAATAAAAGTTAAAGTACTTTAAAAAATACATATATACACACACATGCGTATGGACAATATATCTGTAGTAAACCCTAAGATATAAAAAATTAAAAAATTGAAGAAAAATACAGAATTGTTACTAATAATGAGGATATTTCACAAATACTGCTAACACAAGAAATAGGAGCAGGAGTCGGCAATTTTGCCCTTCGATCTGCTCCGCCATTCAATAAGATCATGGCTGATCTTCTACATCATCGCCACTTTCCTGCACTATCCCCATATCCCTTGATTCCCTTAATATTCAAAAATCTACTGATCTCTGTCTTGAATACACTCCGCGGCTGAGCCTCCACAGCCCTCTGGGGTAGAGAATTCCAAAGATTCACCACCCTCTGAGTGAAGAAATTTCTCCTCATCTCCTAAATTGCCGACCCCTTATTCTGAGACTGTGATCTCGGGTTCTAGACTCCCCAGCCAGGGGAAACATCCTCCCTGCATCTACCCTGTCAAGCCCTGTAAGAATTTTGTATGTTTCAATGAGATCACCTCTCATTCTTCTAAACTATAGAGAATATAGGCCTAGTCTACTCAATCTGTCCTCATAGGACAATCCCCCCATCCCAGGAACCTCCGTCTATGGCAAGTATATCCTTCCTTAGGTAAGGAGACAAAACCTGTACACAATACTCCAGGTGTGGTCTCACCAGGGCCCTATACAATTGCAGTAAGTTATCTTTACTCTTATACTCAAATCCTCTTGCAATAAAGGCCAACATACCATTTACTTTCCTAATTGCTTGCTATACCTGCATGTTAACTTTCAGTGATTCGTGTACAAGGACACCCAGGTCCCTCTGAACACCAACATTTCCCAATCTCTCTCCATTTAAAAAATACTCTGTTTTTCTATTGTTCCTAACAAAGTGGATAATGACATTTCTCCACGTTATATTCCATTTGCCATGTTCTTGCCCACTCACTTAGCCTGTCTATATCCCCTTGAAGCCTCCTTGCATCCTCCTCACAACTTACATTCCCACCCAGCTTTGTATCATCAGCAAACTTGGATATATTACATTTGGTCCCCTCATCCAAATCATTGATGTAGATTGAGAATAGCTGAGGCTCAAGCACTGATCCTTGCGGTACCCCACTACTTACAGCCTGCCAATCCGAAAATGACCCGTTTATTCCTACTCTCTGTTTTCTGTCGGTTAACCAATCCTCAATCCATGCAAGTATATTACTCCCAATCCCATGAGCCCTAATTTTGTTTAATAACCTCTTGTCGAATGCCTTCTGAAAATCCAAATACACCACATCCACTGGTTCCCCCTTATCTATTCTGCTAGTTAAAACCTCAAAAACCTTTAACAGATTTGTCAAACACAATTTCCCTTTCATAACTCCGTGTTGACTCTGCCCAATCCTATTATTATTTTCTAAGTTACCACGTTCTTAATAATAGATTCTAGCATTTTCCCTACTACTGATGTCAGGCTAACTGCTCTGTAGTTCCCCGTTTTCTCTCTCCCTTCTTTCTTAAATAGTGGGGTTACATTTGCTACCTTCCAATCCGCGGGAACTGTTCTAGAATCTATGGAATTTTGGAAAATGACAACCAATGCATCCACTATCTCTATAGCCACCTCTTTCAAAACCCTAGGATGTAGGCCATCAGGTCCAGGGGATTTATTGGCTTTCAGTCCCATTAATTTCTCCAGTACTACTTTTTTACTAATATCTTTCAGTTCCTCATTCTCGCTAGACCCATGGTTGTCCACTATTTCTGGGAAGTTTTTTGAGTCTACTTCCGTGAAGACAGATGCAAAGGGCTCGAATTTCCAAGCCCCGTGGAAGCGGGAGTGGTGGGAAAATTGCAGAATCGGGGGACAGGAACCCATCCCGCCCCCAACCCGCCTCCGTGCCAATGTCCCAGGAGGCGGGTATCCAACCTGTGCTGGGAGCCGCCTCCCCAAGGCGGGAAGGGAATTAGTGCCAATTACAGGCAGTTTTTTGCCTAATCCCTATTTTTAGCCCTGAAGTGTGGGCTTCCCGACGGCTCCGAACCACGCCAAGTTAGCGAGGTGGACCGTCAGTCTGAAGGGGTTGGAGGGGTCGGCATGTCCGTTGTGCAGGTGAGTGATGGGTGCATGTGTGCAGAGGTAAGTGTGTGAGGTAAGTGTAAAGTGTTTTAATAAGTTTTACTTACCTTTACTTTCTCCCGCAGGCTTCCTTCCTTCAGTTCTCGGGAGTCCCTCAGTTCACCGGCACAGAAAGCAGAATGGCCGCTGAACTTTCAAAAGCTGCAGTCTTCTGCTTTCTGGTAGAAGAGATCTCTAACTGAGCCTGAGTAGAAGGACTCAAGTTAGAAGACAGATTGTCAGTGTTTGACAGCTTCACAGAGCTGTCAAATGCTGATTTTTCATCTGTCAAAAGCTCTTGACAGATGAAATGTCAATCACTGACGTCACCTGTAACCAGGTGTCCCTTAATTGGCCTGCTGAGCCCGCTGGGCGAGCTTAACAAGGTCAATCAAGGGAAAATAGCGTGGGTTGGCCACAAATCGATGGAGGCGGGACTACAACCCAAAAAGTGGGAGTCCTGCCTCCACCATGTCCCCATTGACAAAATCCAGCCCAAAGTATTTGTTTAATTTCTCTGTCATTTCCTTATTCCCCATTATAATTTCTCCTGTCTCAACCTGTAAGGGACCCACATTTACTTAAGCTAATCTTTTCCTTTTTACATACCTATAGAAGCTTTTACAGTCTATTTTTATGTCTCTCGCTAGTTTACTCTCATATTCTATTTTCCCTTTCTTTATCAATTTCTTGGTCCTCCTTAGTGTCGCCTTGTACCTCCCCCTCCCCCAGCAAGGCAAAGAAAAGAACACCCACAATTTAAAGTGAAACAGTGAACTTTTATTGCTACATCAAAGACTTTTGATGTACCATTTTGAATGTTCTTAGTATTTAACTTTTAATTGTTACCTAGCAATTTTCTACGCAAAGATACATTTTTGGATAAAAGTGACTTTTTCGGTTTCTTAGTGTAATAAAGACATTCAAGATGGAAACTAGCTATTTTCTAATTTTCAAACAGTTATAATGTTGAATTTGGCGCTAATAAAAAAGTTGAATTTTTTTTCAAAGTGACTAGAGGCTAAACGGTTACATACTCTTTCAATCACAAATATATATTTCAATTAAAAAAACACCAACATTTAAATAAAACGAAACATTAAAGAATTGAACGATATGCCCCCTCGCATCTGTGTCTGAGGGTCAAAGAAGGCGGATTGTGCAAAAGAGGGCACCCTACTGTCTCCTGCCAAGAGTGTTGAATATTTATCTTAATTACCTCATCATCAGTCCCTGAGGCTCAACATGTTCCTTGCCCCCCACCCCAATACTTAAAAGACATTCCAAAATCTTTGCAAAGTCAGTATCCCTTTAAGAGATTTATGCAGTAGTGCATTAAGCTCAAAGCATTACAGTTGCACAACAGCACTGTAGATTTTAATGGACCAGCTTCTAAACAGAACTGTAGTAAAACACATTACCTGATTGGAAACCCTGGCCTGTTGAACTGGAAACCTCTGCTTGCATATTTTGGATCTGGTAGGCGGCAGTTGTTGAGGTGCTGCTGGCAGGCAGAGAGTTTGGAGTCACTGTGGTTCCATCATTTGAATTGGGAAAATATTGTACATACTGGCTTTGCCCAAGAGAGGCGTAGGAAGGATAATCCTATATAAACAACATGGATAGGGGCAAAAAATAATTTTATTCAGAAAAATAGTGGTTTCAAAATATGACAGAAAAAGAAAACACATGACCTACCTGATTAGAACTGCTGGGAGTTGCAGCACTGGTAACAACCGGAGCAGCAGCGCCGCCAAAATAAACACCAGTTCCCAGGCAACCTTTGCCTGTCAAAAATAAAATAAAAGTTAAAGCACTTTCAAAAAGTACATATAAATATATACACACACATGCGTATGGACAATATATCTATAGTAAACCCTAAGATATAAAAAACAAAAAAATTGAAGAAAAATACAGAATTGTTACTAATAATGAGGATATTTCACAAATACTGCTAATATAAATATTTCTAAACACAAGAAATAGGAGCAGGAGTCGGCAATTTTGCCCTTCGATCTGCTCCGCCATTCAATAAGATCATGGCTGATCTTCTACATCATCGCCACTTTCCTGCACTATCCCCATATCCCCTGTTAATATCGATCCCTATGTTATACTTTTACCGTGAACACGATTTGTACAGCGTGCTGAAGTGGTTTGATTTGAACTAAACCCTGTACTGTAACTGAGGTATCCAGGCTGACTGGGTGATCCATCCTCTGTTACCACACCAGGCCACAATGCACCTAAGATTAAAATAACAATTAGCCATTAATGGCACTTTTACATGACACAAGATACCAAAAGCAAAAACAAAATACGAGCATGGAAGCGTTTGATGTAAACCAAAGGCACAATATATGTTGAGGGGGCTATTCTGCAAAACATTACAGAAATGTTTCAGTTTACTGGATCCCACAGTAACTGTGTTTCTATACTACTATAAAATTAATTATTTAAATTATTGTGTTAGCTTGTAGAGATTACCAATCTCTTTCAAATTATCAGGTTCGACTGCAAACCAATATGGTGGGAATATTGGGGGAGAAATTGACTATAGCCCCGTTTGGGGCGCCAGCCTCGCCAGGGCGCTAAAAGTAGCGCCCCGGAAGCATTCGCAGCCGCCCGCCGGAAATTCAGTGGTAGCGCCCCAAAGAGAAGCGCGGCGCTACTGGAGGCACCCCGCATCCCTCTTGTGGCGCTGCGACTTAATATCGTGGCGCAACGTGCCGCAGCGCCACACGCTGCGGCACGTCGCACTGCGGTACTGCAGGCCTTCCTCCCCTTCTTAAAGGGGAGGGGCCTTGTTCAGCGCGATCTGGGGCCCAGCTGGGCCCCCGAGGATCGCGAGTGCTGGCAAAAGAGCCCGGCACCGAGGAGAAGTGCCGGGCTCTTGGAATGCAGCCGGCACTCCGCGGGGGGGGGGGTTCAGGAGGCCGGGGACGGGAGCGCAGACAGGTGCTGGCAGGCGGCCAACAACAAAAATGGCCGCCCCGCACCTCTCCTTTAATTTGCGCCTCCCCCCGCCGCAGGTAGGCCCCCCTGAACCGGTCGCATATAGCGTCCGGCGGTAAATCAGGGGGCGCTTTCAAATATCACAGCCGGGGCGTCAGCAGGGCGCTGCACACACCGATGATGTCATCGGTAGCGGCGCAGCGCTAACGGCTAGCGCCACCACTAGCGTCCCGCGGAATTTAGCGGGAGGCGTGGCCAGTGGCTTGCGACCCACTTAGCGCCCTCTTAAGGTGCTAACGGGTGGCGCAGCCAACTGAATTTCTCCCCCATTGTGTTTAATCAAAGTTTAAGACGGAATATAACACATTAGTTATACAGCAAAAACATATGACCGTGATAAGCAGCTGGTACCGGTCCTGATCGGACAAACAGCTGGCATGCACAAACAGTTCTCCGGCTAACGGCCTTTCTCTCGTCTAGAACCTCTAAGAATGGGTTGAGTCTGCTCCCGGCAGACTGTTAGACCAGCCCCACTCTTATATGGCTCTCCCTTCCACTGTCTGTACTAAGGACTTTTCAGGTCTTTCTCTTATTCTCTTTTTAGGGGTGGGCCTGGGGCCAAATTATTGACAAGACCATTTAACCTATAGAGGTTCCCCAAAGAACTCAGTGCCCAATGGCACGTCAAGTTCTTTGTCTCAACTTCGAGATGAAGATCTTCCCTCCAGGAGGGGTCTTCACAATCATTACACATGCTTTATTGCTTATATGTTTTGAAGGCTTACCCATTGGAATTTCTCTTATCTCCCTTGTCCCTATCCTTCCTAGTTTGGAGTCAGACATGCCATTCTCGGCCATCAGATGTTCATAACTGCTTGTTATCAGTTATTTATGTTCATTATGTTCATGCTGTTCATGCCGCTTTAGCTATGCAAAACTAACTATCAGTATCAGACTATTGTACCATGGAATGAATCATTAAATTCCCAAAGATATCTATTCTATTCTCATACACTGGTTAACTTACGCATTTTAAAGCAGTTTTGTTAAACAAAGTTAAAATCCTAACTTAGCATTATAATATGGTTATTAGCAGTAATGGAAGAAACAAAGGCATTGGGCTTTGGTTGGTCAAATTAAAGAATACATAAAACAATGTTCCCAGCACACAAACAGCAGACTGCTAGCCTGGAAACAAGGTTATATGTGACTGTCACAGTGCAAAATGTTCTAATAGCCACAGGGAACCGGAACATAAGCAAATTCTAAGCATCTATCCGGTTATTCTAACACTAGCCTGAAGAGATTTTTTGTCTCAAGTTCTAATACCATCATGTAAACACAGCATTATTCGCGTCACAATTTTATCCGCATAACCACATACATTTTGGACTCCACTGATTTCTAACAATTGAACATTTTGAAACACAATTCACAATCAGGAGCAGTCATGTAGATCAGAATATCAGAAGAATCCAAATGTGCAACATTTTGAATAGCCACCATTTATCACTCCTTCAGGAAAGTACAATTAGGTGAGTGGGGAACAAGGATAAACTGGGTAATTGGTGCGTTAGCGTACAATCCTTTCATTTCTGGGACCTGGGCTTAAATCCAGTCCAGACCGACAGGATCAAGTTTCTTCTCTTTCTCTCTCTGCCAACGGTAGGCTGAAACCAAATTACTTTGAACAGTCTCAATCCAGCTCCTAGCTGGCGTGGTTTCCCCACAAAAAAAGTTCCTAAGTTGGCATCCTTGTCAGGCAGGCCACGAGAATAACTGGCGCGGGAAATGGAAAAGAATTCAGACTGAGATTAATAATAGGATGTAGATAAAGTATATCGCTGGGCACAAACATGATGAGCCAAATGGCCTCCTTCTGTGCTGGAAACTTATTTGGAGGGCGCTTTGTACTCCATCTGGCCCTTCTGCATCTAACTTATGAACCTTTGACCTAGAACTCACTCACCTGGATGAATGGAAAAATTGTTTAAAAACAATAGTGGGCAATCACATATCTCCCCATGGTCAATCATCTGCTTCATCTAAATAATCATCCATCTATAGAGTGCTTGATATTTTAATGAAAAATATCTACAAACAGTGCGTTGATACAAATCAACTGCTCATTTAATCCAAACAAATTTTCGCATTGCTGAGACGCTGCAACTTTATCTTTTTTTCTAGTTTTCTAGTTTACAGCTTTCTGAAGGATCTTTAACCTTTTAAACTTAGTTTCAAACAAGGCCAATATTAAGTAAACCACCTTCAAGGAAAGCAAATGAATCAAGTATTTAAAAAAATTCTATCATCCATTTCACATACATGAAGAGGGTTGCAGGATCAGCTTACCAAAGGGAGGTAGTCCATAAGGCTGACTTGGTTGAGGATATGCAGTGTAAGATGCTGACTGTTGCACTGCTGGGTATCGTGTCTGTCCCATATAAGAAGCTTGTACTATTGGTGGTGAAAAAAGATCTGGATATGGCCTAAAAATGATTAAAAACTGATTAGTCTGAAGTACCTTTAAACCACTACTTATTAGTCTGAAGTAAATTTAAAAGACTCTAAAACTGTTCTTACTAAAAACTCTCAAAATTATCTCATTACAGTGACAAATTGATGAGCTGCAACTATTGTTGGTTAAACAGTACAGAGGGAACACTGGACCATTACTAATCCTTAAAAACACAGCTGAGCAGTTGGACCAATAATTAACTTATTTCTCATCAGTGAAGAAATTAAGTATATGAAGTGGCTCACAAGTGCAGTGTTTACACAATATTATGTGAGGTAAAACACTAGGGGCTAGATTTTCAGTTGCTTGCGCCAGCAGTTAGCGCCTTAAGAGAAGTGATTTTCGGGCGCTATGCGTGTAGCGCCCGGGCGCAACGCAGTTTGCGCCCCGCCCCAAATTAAGTTGCCCATTAGCGCCGGCGCAAAGTTTAGCGGCCGCCCGGATGCGCGCGCAGAAAATGACGTCACATCCTCGTGCAACGCCCTTTGGCCGCCCCGAATTGAAACTTCAGTCGGACCGCCCCATTGTGCGGCTGGCGTACAGAGCGTTTGTAAAATGCAACGCAACACACCCTGGGGAGCGCAAATTAAAGGGCACTCCTCCTGCACTATAAAAGGCAGTCTGCATGTGTTGTCTGGAAGTCCAGTATGTTGTTGTGAACGGTTCCTCCTCCTCCTCCTCCTCCTCCTCCTCCTCCTCCTTCCAGACTCTGCCTTTGAAAAAAACACATGCACCCTTCCCCTTTAAGAGCTCACTGGCACCAGAGTGTCTGCCGTGCGCTGCGGCCGAGCTCGGGTGTTGCGCTCTGCACCGCCGGCTTAGCGCCTAAAGATAGTAGTGGAACGCCTCTTTTAGCGCTCCACCAATCTCTTAGGGCGAAGCCACTGAATTTCCGGCAACGGGGCGCTACTTTGGGGCGGGCGCTAACTTCGGGTGGGCGCTAAGGTTAGCGCCCCAAAACTGTCTATACTGAAAATCTAGCCCTAGAACCCATGCCACCATAACGTATTTTAACAAAATACTTTAGTATTAAAATCCTCCCATCGATACTTACGGGTTCAACTAATTTGCAAGGACTTGTAATGTGATGAACATGCACCATCAAAAAATACCCCATTAATGTACTGTAGATGTAAAAAGTACACAATCAAAAAGCTTTCAGAATTTTTACAATAAAGTTATTGGGAAAGTTCACATAGAAAATGCAAAAGAGGACAGAGTTAAAGCCAAAGGAGCAAACTGACCCCCAAATATACAACAAAAGTGCGATTATAAAGGAGGCAAAACCAAGTGAAATGTAAAATAGTATTTGTGTAATTCATTTAAAAATAAAATCCTTTGAAATACATTAGTTGTAAAATTGAAAGCAGCGAGAATATTCAACTTTATAAATTTCAATGAATTATTTTTCACTCATGACAAGCCATTGAGGTACTGATTTGTGGAAAAGATACTGCCTAATTTCCTGTTCCCTACTGTGGAAAATCTACTGCACCCATACTCAATTGCTATGGAATCCTTGCAGATGGACCTGGGGCTTTCATTTTTTAAATGAGTTGTATGACTAGAGTCTGTTCACTCCTCACTTTCAGGCACTTAGGCTTAATCAATGTATAGCTATCTGGGCAAATTGTTCACTATAGGGTAGGGCTCGCGTACTAGGGGACACGAGAGATATAAATAGTAAGGGAAATCAGATGAAAAATTTTCATCCAAAGAGCAATAGTCATATGGAATAAGTTACCAGGGAAAGCCAATAAAATGGACAGAATAAATGGATTTGAGAAACAACTAGAGAGAGGAGGGATTGGGGGATATGGCAAGAAGACGGGTAGGATGGTTTGATCTGTGAAAAACACAGGGCGTGTGTCTAATGGTCTTCTCTTTTTCCTAAAAAATCTTAGATTCTCTATGTGTGCATGGTCTAAAAGTATTGGATGTTCAAATTGAGAAACGCTTACTAACTTCATGGCCACGATTTTACGAACCTCGGCAGGTCAAAGGCAAGCAGGCGATGTCGGTTTCCTTAAAGGTGCCATGGCTAAATTTAGTTTGACATTTGTGCTGTTAGTGTTCTATAGCATTGAGGTGCTGCAAACACTGACAAGCACTGCATAGAGGTGCACAGCTGCACCCAGGTTCTCCCACAACTCCCTCCATATGCTTATGGAGGGAGTCACAGCACGCAGGGAGGTCCTCTTCCCTTCCCATGGGCAGAAGAGACCTCCCCAGGACACCAACACAGCCTGGTTGCACATTGCAGAGGAGCGCAGAAGCAAGGATGTCATCAGGAGGACCTGGCTGTAGTGGCATAATCCTTTCAATGATCTCAGTAAATCACAAAACGTTACTGCAAAGCCACACTCAACCTCATCCTGCTGTGCCTCTCATCACATCCTCATCCTGGAGAGCAATATGCTCGAGTGCTGATGTCCTCTGCCTTCCCTACCCTACTTTTGCACATCCTTACCTACACCAACTTATAGAAACATAGAAGATAGGAGCAGGAGTAGGCCATTCGACCCTTCGAGCCTGCTCCGCCATTCAACGAGATCATGGCTGATCATCCAAACCCTAGCACCCGGTCCCTACACCGACAGCCATCCCACCCAAGCCCTATCCCCGTAACCCCACGTATTTAATCCCCCCTAACACTAAGGGCCAATTTTTATCATGGCCAATCAACCTAACCCGCACATCTTTGGACTGTGGGAGGAAACCGGAGCACCCGGAGGAAACCCACACAAACACGGGGAGAATGTGCAAACTCCACACAGACAGTCACCCGAGGCCGGATTTGAACCCGGGTCCCTGGCGCTGTGAGGCAACAGTGCTTCTAGCACCTCCACCCATTCCTCTCTATCTACATTATCACTTCCCCATCTCACTAGCCAGCCCTCACACTCATCCTCATCCTAGTGCAATCATACCAACTAACAACACACAAGGGTAGGCACTTGGCTGTTTTAGCCAATGTTTATGTAAAGTTTCTGTTAATGTGCTGTCAAACATTAAGGGATAAAAATTGGGTAGTGCCCCCTTTGGGGCGCTACCTTCGCCGGGTTTAGTGCCGCCGAAAAAGTTAGTGCCCCCCGCAGCCGATTTTCCCAGGTAGCGCCCCGAATGGGAGGAGGGGCGCTACTGGAAGCACCCCTCATCCCCCTTGGGACGCTGCGAGCCAATATCGCGGCACTACATGCCACGGTTCTGCAGGCCTTCCTCCCCTTATTAAAGGGGAGGGGTCTGATGCAGCACGTCCCGGCGCCCACCTGGGCCACCAGGGATCGGGAGTGCCGGGCTCACAGAGAGCAGCCGGCACCCCGTGGGGGGGGCTTCACAGGGGCTGGGGACAGCAACGGGGGCAGGTGCTGGCAGGCGGCCAGCAACAAAAATGGTCGCCCACCACCTCCCCTTTACCTAGCGCCACCCCGGCCACAGGTAGGACCCCCCTGACCCCGGCGGACATAGTGTCTGGCGGTAAGTCGGGGGGCACCACCCAATATTACAGCCGGGGCGCTGCGCACTGTGACGAATTTCGCGGGAGGCGTTAGCGGCGCCACACCCAGGCGCTAGTTGATTTGTGCCCCGTTAGCACCCTCTTAGGGCGCTAACGGGAGGCACAAATCAACCGAATTTAGCCCCCTAAAATCTTTATTTTCAACACTTTGCGTTCTTGGACAGATTTGTGTGCACATTTGGAAGTGGCTTAGTGAGTTTCAGTGAATGGTGAGACACAATGGTACCTCCTGCAATGCTGATGAGTGTGAATGGAAAGGCTTGGGCATTGTATTGATGCTTTATGTTGTTGGTGTGGGGTGGTGCCAACCTGGCTCATCATGTGGCAGCCAGGGTGTACAGTGTCAAGTGAAGTAAATGTGGCCATGGTGAGGCCATCCCTGGTGTCGTGGGCAGCAATATGCTCGAGTGTTGATGGCCACTGTCCTGTGCAGCATCAGGTGATTGCGGAGAAGGTTGGTTTTGTTGTTGGTGCTGCTGGTGTGCCTGGTGATGCTGGTGTTAGGGCTGATCGTGGTGGGATTCTGAGGACCAAGGTGAGAGAGTTTCAAGGGCACCCATGCTGATGGAATAGATGGCACGTGAAGTAGAGATGACAGAAGCGATCTGTCAATGGTGGGAGAGATAATGAGGTCAGACTGGATGGAGACTTGTCTAAAGACTTGACGTATCCTGAATCTGTAGTGGAAATGCAGTTTAGAGAAGCTAGTGGTTAAGGGAACATTTCTCAATCAGCTGGGAGCTTTGACTTGACATTTGAAGCTGTCAACTCATCAGCTGATTCAATGGCCACTGACCTCTCGCCTCAGCTTCACAGACAAGGTCTAGGCACAGCGGGAAACTGGTGGACAACCTGTCAAATCCAAAAAGCTGGGAAAAAAACATTGATAAGTGGCTGTAAATAAGCCACTAATGATTTTAATTGCCTCCCCGCCGCTACCTGTTGGGTCTACTCAGTGCTGATAGACCCGACATTGGGAAAGTCCAGTGTGCGCCTTTTGACAACGGATCCCCATCCTGTCTGCTGAGCGCCAGCAAAATTCCAGCCCAAACCAACATCACCCATTTAAGTTGAAACTTACTTTGCAGGAAATATTAGCGAGTTTTCTTGATTTGGTACCCATGGACTATAACCCGTGTAGGTTGTAACTGCAGAAAGAGAAACAGCAGAAGATATTCATTTTAATTACCTGGAATCAACACTAGAATCATGAAACCTCATTGCTACACTGTCCTACTTTGCCCAGATTATAATTATAGAGGTACAAATTTGCTTTTGTAAAACAAGACCACCAGGATTTAACAAAACTTTTAAATACAGCATGAAAAGCATTCAACAGTAGGTACTTAATCTCAAACGCAAAGAGAAGCCAATTAATATTTTTAATACAAGCCATCTGAAAATGGGTTACAAAGACCATTACCAATGGAAAAAGCCGCTATTTTTTCAGCTTTCCTTTATTATAACTAATATAACCATTCATTCCTGGTACCATTTGAGTGGGATCACCATAGTACCCTTTCCATGGCTCCAATATCCTTCCTATAGATGGAGAACTCCGAATTGCATGCAATGTCTTGTATAAATTCACCATTGCTCCCTAAATTTTGTATTCAATGCATAAAAGCTAGATCCCATTTGCCATTTTTATCCACATTCTGAAGTGAAAAAGGCATGTGTCTGCAACAATAGTTCTGTGTTCGTCCACTCTCAAGCATCTGTTTAGGGTGTAATTCCTTCAATGTTCTTTTCCCCCCAAAAAGCACTGCACATTCTTCTGCACTTAATAGCATCTGCCACCTGCCTGCCCACCTGTCTATTTCCTCCTACAATCTTTTGCATTTTTCTTCAGTTTTCAAAGTCTCCAAATTTGGTATTATCAGCAAATTTCAATTAAAATATTTTCAATCCATATTTTTTACCTCTTCAATCCCCGTTGATGGGTATTTACTAAATGCACAAATAATCTCTCCAGGTAACCTATTCTAAACAGTCCAGCTCGATCTCTGCCTTTTGTCTTTACCTCATATAGTCAATTCCTTTAATAGCTCCTGCTTGACACCTGTGAATAAAAGTTTGTTCCATACCTTGATAACTGTGTGATTATCCCACCCCTTCAGAGATATTGCTCTTCCTAATGTCCTGGGCCTTGCCACCTGCACCCTTGCAATGAGATATTACAGAAAATCAGTAATTATGAAAATCAATTTCCTAGCTACTGCTAATAGTCTTAGATTGCACGTGCCAACCACAGTAACCTATCTGATTTAAGACTTATATTACTAAATGTATTCTTTATACTGTACTTTCTTTTTGAAGAATTAAATTCTGAACTTTAGAAACGTGGCAGAGTTTGCAGCACAGAAACAGGCCATTTGGCCGAACTGGTCTGTGCCGGCTTTTATGCTGCACATGAGCTTAAATGTCAATGAGCATTTTCCCACATGTAGACATTTTTGAACAAGAGGGTGTCTGTTTTTTGAGTGGTCAAGGGCAGTATTATAAGCAGATTAATACATTCTGAATTTTCATCATGTTTCTTATAGGAATTCAATGAGATCATGGCTGATCTGTGACCGAACTCCATATACCCGCCTTTGCCCCGTATCCCTGAATACCTTTGTTTAACTATATCGTTTTTGAAGATTTTGTAATTGGCTGTTTAAACTTGTATTTAGCTGCTGTCTGCAATTCTTTCGATGGTATAGCAACAGCATTGTTGTACGACCTTGAAAGAGACCAATAGAAAGAAAGTACAGCCGGATGTTGTGGCTTGCAAATCCCTCTAATCCTTTCAGGTTATGTTAACAGCAAGTGAAGACGATGCTTCGTATATGTCGTGAATTACCAGGGTAACGATTTAATCAGTGGCAGGAAAAAGCTGGAAATTAATTCCTATGATCTCATTGTTAAGGCTGGAAAACATTAAACAATTTGTCTGGCAAGTTGTTTTGATGACCTAAATGGTAGATAAATTCATGTTTCTCTGAATGTCCCTTGCTGCACAGGGGAGCATTGCTTGGGAACTTCAGCTCTGAGTGTATGTAAAAGGTTAGACCACCTACTTTCACCTCTGTAACATTGCCTGTCTCAGCCCCTGCCTCACTTCATCTGCTGCTGAAACTCTCATCCGCACCTATTGCATCTAGATTCAACTATGCCAATAATCTCCTGGCTGGCGTCCCATCTTGCACCCTCCATAAACTTTAGCTCATCCAAAACTCTGCTACCCGTATCCTAACTCGCACGAAGTTCCGTTCACCCATCACCTCTGTGCTCGCTGACCTAAATTGGCTCCGAGTCCAGCAACGCCTCGATTTTAAAATGATCATCCTTGTTTTCAAATCCCTCCATGGCCATCTCTGTAACTTCCCCCAGCCCTACAACCCTCCAAGATCTCTGCACTCCTCAAATTCTGGCCTCTTGCGCACCCCTGATTTTCATCGCTCCACCATTGGCGGCCGTGCCTTCAGCTGCCGAGGCCCTAAGCTCTGGAATTCCATCCCTAAACCTCTCCACCTCTCTCTCCTCCTTTAAGATGATTCTTAAAACCTAGCTCTTTGACTAAGCTTTTGGTCACCTGTCCTAATATCTCCTTATGAGGTTCAGTGTCAAATTTGGTTTGATAATGCTTCTGTGAAACGCCTTGGTATGTTTTACTATGTTAAAGAGGTTATATAAATGCAAGTTGTTGTTGAAATCTGCAGTATGATTCGACAAACGTGGACGATGTCGAATGCACAGCATGCTGCCCCTCGAGACTTACATAGTGGAATCTAACCCACCATGATCTCAGCCCCGAGCTTCTGATGTACCCACTCCTTCTCCCACTCCTGATCCAGGCCCTGTTACCACCCTGCTGCTGGTTCCCAGTGGGATCATTTCTAAAGCCCAAAGTATGGAACTTGCTCTTTCTCCTCGAGCATGATCCACATTGACAAGACTCCCAAACCTGCAAAGTGACAGGACTCCAGGGGCGGATTTGACCATCTTGAGATCGGGAGAATTTCCGGTGGGTCAGTGGGCCAGTTGCAGCTGCATGTAGGTTTGTCCATAAACTAACATCCGTTTGAGCTTCAACATCGCTAAATATATTTTTTATTGGCTGAAAACATATGGTAAGTTCATAAGGCAGCTGCACATTTGGAACTGAAGGTCGGGGTCTGACTGATGACCAGGAGGATTTAACACTGTCATGGTAAACTTGACTGAATCTCCATTTGACTGAATCTAAAAGTGACCAGATTTTACCATTATGCATTGCGAGGACAAAGACTGGTTGCTGTGAGAACTTTGCAAAATAAACTGTTTGACTTGTAAGCTGTAAAAGCTGCCAATTGTCTTTCAACAGATATTGAAGTTCTGTGGGAATAGACTATTGACCGTGAAATCAGTGCAATAACAGAAACATCTTCAGACTATGGAATGTACCTAGCCTTGAAGGCCCACAGTTGCCTAATGGACTAGTGATAAGAGGGTCTGGGAAACAACTGCCGACCATTATGCCGTATGGTTAGGGACACGTACGCAGTGGGAGGGTTGCCAAATTTTGGGGTATAAAAGGTACTGTTTCAAAACATTCGGTGCTGCAGTGGGGGCTATAGTTGATGGTGGCCTGGTCAGTTGCCAGTTAAAGTTAGTCATACATCTAGTTCATCATTGAATTGACCTCTCATCTGGTGAATAGTATTTATGTGGTTTTGCTTCTAATCACCTGAGCTTGAAGTAAATGATTTTAGATGCTTGTTTGTGATAAGTACATGTGTAGTGTATGTACCTTGAAGAAGGAACTATATTCTGCAGCCCCTGTATACTGCAGTACCAGTAGTGACCACCCCTGTATATAAGCCTGTGTAGTAACTTTGTATAGTAGTTCCAGTTTTGTCTCCATTCAGTAAACACCTGTTATAACCAACTTCTGCAGTCCGTGTCTCAATTACACACGGACATTACAACATGAATTGAGTACAGTTTGTATTCTGGTAATTACTTGTAACCTCTTGTTGATTTTTAAGTAAAAGAAGTTTCACAGATTCATTGGGTTTTGTGTTGTCTGTTCCACGAGTCTGAACTCTATAAACTGTCAATCAGAACGTCTTACAAGGATCACTGAAGGGAATCTCCAGGGGAGCCCATTGTTATGACCGCAACTTTGCTGCATACTCCTTCCAACTCGAGCAGCCAAGTATTGAAGGTGACCGCTGTAAGCTGGGGATTCGATGAGGAATCAGGGACTGCAATAGGTCCCAAGAAGCTTTTGGTTTTCACAAATCCTTAATTTATTGTTTTATGCAGAATATGCCAGTACATTCAGTAATGGAGTAGAGGTGAATTGCATGGCCTGTTTAAGTACACAGTTAAATAAACATTGTACACATCCACATACTGTACACTTTAATAAATGGGTTGGAGTGAAATTTAGAGGTTATAAAGATGATTTCACCACATATACGATCAATGTTGAACATGAAGTTTCAGTGTTTGGCAAATGTTATCTGAACTTTGTGTCTTGCAACTTGTTAATCTTCTTTGTTATATAGGGGGTACCTGTAAGCTCACTTTAGATATACTGTACTACAGCTGTTTTTAAAACATTACTCTGCATGGTATGTCAAAGTACCAGTAGAACATGACAACTGGCAAATAAGCTCACAGCAAAACATTGGTTTCATTATATAACAGAACAGCTATTAGTAGAAATTTTAGGAATTCTAACATTAGTGCTTCACTACAGGCTGCACTGTCATTTTAGGGTATGGTGACTGCAGGTGCATGGTGTAAAAATAAACAGTCGTAGTGTGACTGCATCCTGGATTTGTAGTTAGGGAGGGAGGAGGAAGTCTCACTGTTTCACCTTGGGGTCAGGTCGTGTTCTATCACCTCACCTAGATTGCATAAATTTAGTATGAGTGTGAAGCCAACAAGGCTTGCACCAATGCTAAACGTAGTATAAATGGACCGTTAATCTGCAATTGATAAAAACAAGTGTGTAGGACATTCTGTTATAGTCATGTACTTAGACCCTACAGTTAATACAAATAATTACTTTACCAAATGCTGCTTGGGCTGAGGAAGCCGCCAAGACCATGTTTAATCTAACCGTATCTACCATGGATATCACATTTGCATGGGTCTGAATATACAAATTCTGAGTTTGAGTTTGATGAGCAAATAACCAAAGAACAGTTGCAATCAGAGCTTGTAAGTTTGGCAAATAACTGGGACGGGCTGAAAAGTTTACTCCCCGAGGAAGACATCTTGAACAACCAAGAGGAGAGTGTTGATAATACAGACATTAGAATAACAATAACTGAATAGGTAGGAATAGGGTTACTGAAAGTGAGCTTATAAGATTACTACTGGATGGGCGACATGCGCCGCTTTCAGAATATTTTCCAGGGCTGTTTTAAGTTCCTAATCCACCCCTGCAGCACTCGAATAACAGTAAAGGTGGAGAGAATCTGCTGCAAGCTTCCTCCAAAGAGCTCCTTTTCTCCTTCAGTTGTGATGAACCTCCATAGGGACAGACTTAAATACTACAAGACCACAAGGCCTATATTCTCTAGAGTTTAGAAGAATGAGAGGTGATAGAAACATAGAAAATAGGAGCAGGAGTAGGCCATTCGGCCCTTCGAGCCTGCTCCGCCATTCAATGAGATCATGGCTGATCATCCAAATTCAGTACCCTGTCCCTGCCTTCTCCCCATATCCCTTGATCCCTTTAGCCTCAAGAAATATATCCAACTCTTTCTTGAATATATTTAATGAACTGGCCTCCACCGCCCTCTGTGGCAGAGAATTCCACAGGTTCACCACTCTCTGGGTGAAGAAATTCCTCCTCATTTCAGTCCTAAATAGCTTACCCCTTATCCTTAGACTATGACCCCTGGTTCTGGACTCCCCGGCCATCAGAAACATCCTTCCTGCATCTAGTCTGTCCAGACCTGACAGAATTTTATAGGTTTCAATGAGATCCCCTCTCAATCTTCTAAACTCCAGTGAGTATAAGCCCAATCGACACAATCTCTCCTCATACGTCATTCCTGCCATCTCAGGTATCAGCCTGGTGAATCTTCGCTGCACTCCCTCCATGGCAAGAACGTCCTTCCTCAGGTAAGGTGACCAAAACTGCACACAATACTCAAGGTGTGGTCTCACCAAGGCCCTGTACAACTGTAGCAAGACATCCTTATTCCTGTACACGAACCCTCTTGCTACGAAGGCCAACATACCATTTGCCTTCTTAACCGCCTGCTGCACCTGCATGCTTACCTTCAGCGACTGGTGCACAAGGACACCCGGGTCTCTTTGCACTTCCCCTTCTCCCAATCTATTGCCATTCAAATAATAATCTGCCTTCCTGTTTTTGCCACCAAAGTGGATAACCTCACATTTATCCACATTATAGTGCATTTGCCATGTTTCTGCCCAATCACCCAACCTGTCCAAATCGTACTGGAGTTTCACGACATCCTCCTCACAGCTTACCCTCCCACCCAGCTTTGTGTCGTCTGCAAATTTGGAGATATTACATCCAATTCCCTCGTCCAGATCATTAATATATATTGTGAACAGCTGGGGTCCTAGGTCCGATCCTTGCGGTACCCCACTAGTCACTGCCTGCCACTTGGAAAACGACCCGTTTATTCCAATTCTTTGCTTTCTGTCCGCCAACCAGTTCTCTATCCAAGTCAATACCTTGCCCCCAATCCCATGTGCCTTAATTTTGCACGCTAATCTCTTATGTGGGACCTTATCGAAAGTCTTCTGAAAGTCCAAATACACCACATCAACTGGTTCTCCCTTATCTATTTTACCAGTTACATCCTCAAAAAATTCCAGTAGATTAGTCAAGCATGATTTACCTTTTGTAAATCCATGTTGACTTTGTCCAATCCTGTCACTGCTTTCCAAGTGCTCTGCTATTACATCTTTTATAATGGACTCTAGCATTTTCCCCACTACCGATGTCAGGCTTACCGGTCTATAATTCCCCGCTTTTTCTCTACCACCTTTTTTGAATAGTGGGGTAACATTAGCTACCCTCCAATCCATGGGTACTGTTCCAGAGTCTATCGAGTTCTGGAAGATGACCAGCAATGCATCTACTATCTCTAGGGCCACTTCCTTAAGTACCCTGGGATGTAGACCATCAGGCCCTGGGGATTTATCGGTCTTCAGTCCCATCAATTTTCCTAACACCATTTCCCTACAAATACTGATTTCTTTCAGTTCCTTCCTTTCATCAGACCCTATGTTCCCCGACATCTCTGGGAGGTTATTTGTGTCCTCCTTTGTGAAGACAGAACCAAAGTATGTATTTAGTTGGTCTGCCATTTCCTTGTTTCCCATTATAAATTCCCCTGATTCTGACTGTAAGGGACCTACGCTTGACTTCACCAATCTTTTTCTCTTCACATATCTATAAAAGCTTTTACAGTCAGTTTTCATGTTGCCGCTAGCTTACTCTCATATTCTATTTTCCCTTTCTTAATTAATCCCTTTGTCTTCCTTTGTTGACTCCTAAACTGCTCCCAATCCTCAGGATTATTGCTTTTTCTAGCCAATTTATATGTCCTCTCCTTGGATCTTATGCTATCCCTAATTTCCCTTGTTAGCCACGGTTGAGTCACCTTTTTTGTTTTATTTTTATGCCAAACTGGGATGAACAAATTCTGTAGCTCATCCATTCGGTGTTTGAATGTTTGCCATTGCCTATCCACCGTCAACCCTTTGAGTGCCATTCCCCAATCAATCCTACCCAACTCGCTCCTCAGACCATCGTAGTTTCCTTTATTTAAATTGAGGACCCTTGTCTCTGAGTCAACGACTTCATTCTCCATCTTAATGAAGAATTCGATCATATTATGATCGCTCCGATCCAAGGGGCCTCATACAACAAGATTGCTAATTAATCCTTTCTCGTTACATAATACCCAGTCTAAGATGGCCTGCTCTCTGGTTGGTTCCTCGACATATTGGTCCAGGAAACCATCCCGTAAGCTCTCCAGGAATTCCTCCTCCACAGTATTGTTACTAATTTGGTTGGCCCAATCTATATGTAGATTAAAGTCACCCATGATGACTGCTGTGCCCTTATTGCACGCTTCTTTAATTTCCCTTTTAATGCCATCCCCAACCTCCGCCTTACTGTTTGGAGGTCTATATACCACTCCCACTAATGTTTTTTTCCCCTTAGTATTTTTCAATTCTACCCATACAGATTCCACATCATCAGAGCTAATATCCTTCATTACAATTGTATTAATCCCTTCTTTAACCAGTAATGCTACCCCACCTCCCTTTCCTTTTTGCCTATCTTTCCTGAATATCGAATACCCCTGGATGTTGAGTTCCCAGTCTTGGCCATCCTTGAGCCACGTTTCCGTAATCCCAACCAAATCATATTCGTTTACCTCTATTTGCGCAGCCAATTCATCTACCTTATTACAAATGCTCCTCGCATTAAGACACAAAGCCTTCAGGCTTGTTTTTTTAACGCTCTTAGACCTATTAGAATTATTATTTACTGTGGCCACGTTTGATTTAAACCGTTGATTTCTCTGAGTGCCACTTTTGTTTTTCTCCTTTCTATCTTTTGCTTTTATCCCTGTTTTCCTTTCCTCTGTCTCCCTGCTCAGGTTCCCAACCCCCTGCCATTTTAGTTTAAACCCCCCCGAACAGTGCTAGCAAACCTCCCCGCAAGGATATTTGTCCTGCTCTGGTTCAGGTGCAACCCGTCTGACTTGTACAAGTCCCACCTTCCCCAGAAGCAGGCCCAGTGATCCAGGAAACTAAAGCCCTCCCTCCTGCACCAACTCTTTAGCCACGCATTCATCTGCTCTATCCTCCTATTCCTATACTCACTAGCACGTGGCACCGGGAGTAATCCAGAGATTACAACCTTTGAGGTCCTACTCTTTAATCTGCTACCTAGCTCCCTAAATTCTTGCTGCAGGACCTCATCCCTCTTCCTACCTATGTCATTGGTCCCAATGTGAACCACGATCTCTGCCTGTTCACCCTCCCCCTTCAGAATGCCCTGCAGCCGTTCAGTGACATCCTTGACCCTGGCACCAGGGAGGCAACAAACCATCCTGAAGTCACATCTACGGCCACAGAAACGCCTATCTGTTCCCCTTACGATAGAATCCCCTACCACTATTGCTCTCCCACTCTTTTTCCTCCCTTCCTGAGCAGCAGAAGCACCCCTGGTGCCAGGAAGTTGGCTGCTGCTGCCTTCCCCTGGTGAGTCATCCCCCTCAACAGTATCCAAATTGGTATACCTGTTTGAAAGGGGGATGGCCACAGGGGTCCCCTGCACCACCTGCCTGCTTCTATTGCTCCGCCTGGTGGTCACCCATTTCCCATTTCCCTTCTGCCTGTGCAGCCCTACCCTGCGGCGTGACCAACTCATCAAATGTGTAATCCACGACCCTCTCTCATTGAAACATACAAAATTCTTACAGGTCTTGACAGGGTAGATGCTGGGAGGATGTTTCCCCTTGGCTGGGGAGTCTAGAACCAGGGGTCACAGTCTCAGAATAAGGGGTTGGCCATTTAGGACTGAGATGAGGAAAAATTTCTTCACTCAGAGGGTGGTGAATCTTTGGAATTCTCTACCCCGGAAGGCTGTGGAGGCTCAGTCGCTGAGTATATTCAAGACAGAGATCGATAGATTTTTTGAATATTAAGGGAATCAAGGGATATGGGGATAGTGCAGGAAAGTGGTGATGGTGTAGAAGATCAGCCATGATCTTATTGAATGGCAGAGCAGACTCGAAGGGCCAAATGGCCTACTCCTACTCCTATTTCTTATGTCCTTATATGAGGTGTCACTCGGCCCGCCCAGTGTTATTTCTCATGAAACCGTTGTCCAGTGATGCCACCAGCTGTTGTGCTGCCTATCCTGGGCTTTACAGCCATTAGTCAGGACCAGGTTCCATCTACCTTTTCAGGCTCCTAACAAATGCCTCTTTCTAGCTATATATGATTTTACCTAGAGGTTTGCTTATGTAACTCTGTGTCCACTTGCATGCATCTACTGGCTGCTGCTCTGGAGCTTCCCTACACTTTAGTCTCCCGGTTCCCACTCCAACTCCTTTCATCTCCTGCCCTCCGTTAAGTCATAGAGTCATAACGGTACAGAAGGAGGCCATTCGGCCAATGGAGTCTGTGCCGGCTCTCTGTAGAGCAATCCAGTCAGTCCCATTCCCCCGCTCTATCCCCTTAGCCCTGCAAGTTTAGTTCCCTCAAGTGCCTATCCAGTCTCCCCTTGAAAACATTGAGTTCTGCGCTTCCACCACTTCTGTCGGCAGCGAATTCCAAGTCGTCACCACTTGCTGCGTAAAAAGGTTTTTCCTCACATCCCCCTGTATCTCTTGCCCAAAACCTTAAATCTGTGTCTCCTAGTCTTTGTACCATCAACAAGTGGGAACAGCCTTTCCCCGTCTAACCTATCCAAACCCGTCATAATCTTGTACACTTCTACCAAATCACCCCTCAACCTCCTTTGCTCTAATGAAAATAAATCCAGCTTCTCCAACCTGTCCTTGTAGCTGAGATCCCCCATCCCCAGAACCATTCTGGTAAATTTCCTCTGCACCCTCTCAAGGGCCTTCACATCCTTCCTAAAGTGTGGTGACCAGAACTGGACGCAATACTCCAGTTGTGGCCTAACCAGCGCTTTATAAAGGTTCAACATAACTTCTCTACTTTTGTACTTTATACCTCTATTTATGAAGCCCAAGATCCCATATGCTTTGCTAACCACTCTCTCAATATGTCCTGCCACCTTCAGGGACCTATGCACATTAACTCCCAGGTCCCTCTGTCCCTGCACACTCTTTAAAACTGTGCCATTAAGTGTATATTGCCTCTCCCTGTTCCTTCTGCCAAAATGCATCACCTCACACTTCTCTGTATTAAATTCCATCTGCCACTTGTCTGCCCATTCTGCTAGCCTTTCTATGTCCTGTTGCAGTCGATTGGTATCATCATCACTGTTTGCCACACCTCCAAATTTGGTGTCATCGGCAAATTTAGAAATTCTACTCTGTATTCCAATATCCAGGTCATTTATATATATCAAAAAAGCAGTGGCCCCAGCACTGACCCTTGGGGAACACCACTGTCTACCATCCTCCAGTCTGAAAAACAGCCATTTACCACTCTCGCTGTTTTCTGTCCTTAAGCCAATTCCTTATCCAAGCTGCCACTGACCCACCTATTCCATGAGCCTCAATTTTGTTAACCAGCCTTCTATGTGGTATTTTGTCAAACGTCTTCCGAAAATCCATGTAGACAACATCCCTTCATCAATCCTCTCTGTTACTTCATCAAAAAATTCAATTAGATTAGTCAAACATGATCTGCCTTTTACAAATCTGTGTTGGCTCTCCTTAATTAGTTTAAATCTCTCCAAGTGCCCGTTAATTTTTTCCTTGATTATTGTTTCTAAAACTTTATCCACCACTGATGTTAAACTGACCGGCCTGTAGTTACTAGGATTGTCCTTACACCCTTTCTTGAACAATGGTGTCACATTTGCCACTTTCCAATCCTCAGCCATCTGCCCCGCATCTAGGGATGATTGGAATATTATGCCAAACCCCTCCGCTATCTCCTCCCCAATTCCCTTAGCAACCTGGGATGCAAGCCATCTGGCCCAGGCGCCTTGTCCACTCTAAGCATACCCAGCCTTTCTAGTACATTCTGCCTATCAAATTTCACCCCTTCCATTGCTTCTACCTTTTCCACTTCTACCGATATTTTGTCAGCATCCACCTCCTTAATAAACACCAATACAAAGTACTCATTGAGTATTCGAGCCATGCCCTGCGCCTCTAAGCATATATCACCTTTTTTGTCTCTAATAGGCCCAACGCACCTCTTACCACCCGCTTACTGTTTACATGCCGGTAGAAGATTTTGGGGTTCTCTTTTATGTTAACTGCCAATCTACTCTCATATTCTCTCTTTGCCAATCTTATTTTCATCTTCACATCCCCTCTCAACGTATTGTATTTGGTCTGGCTCTCCCTTGAAGAATTCACCTGACATGCATCATACACCCTCTTTTTTTGTTTCAGCATCTTCTCTATCTCCCTCGTCATCCAAGGAGCCCTTGCTTTGGTTCCCTTACCCTTCCTTCTTGTTGGAATGTACCTAGCCTGTACTTGGAACATCTCCTCCTTAAAGATCACCCATTGTTCCGTTACAGTTTTTCCTGTCAGTCTTTGATTCCATTTTACCCTGGCTAGATCCTTTCGTATCCCATTGAAGTTAGCCTTATTTCAGTTTAGAAGTTGCAGTCTAGATTGTTCCTTGCTCCTCTCCATTGCTAATCTAAATCTTATGATATGATGATCACTCGTACCCAAGCGTTCTCCCACAGACATTTGGTCAACCTGGCCCAGCTCAATCCCCAGCACCAGATCCAGCAATGCCTCCTTCCTAGTTGGGCCAAGAACATATTGGTCAAGAAATTCTCCTGAACACATTTCAGAAATTCCTCCCCCTCCTTTCCCTTTACTCTAGCAATATCCCAATTGATATTTGGGTAATTAAAGTCCCCCAATATCACCACTCTATAGCTCTTGCATATCGCTGCGATTTCCCTGCAGATTTGCTCCTCTACCTCCCTCTCACTATTTAGAGGCCTATAGAATACCCCCAATAGCGTAATCATACCCTTTTTGCTCCTCAACTCTAACCAAATGGATTCTGTCCTCAAGAACATCCTCCCTTTCCAACACTACAATGTCTTCCTTAACCAGCACTGCCACCCCACATCCCTTTTTCCCTTCCCTATCTTTTCTGAACACCTTGTATCCTTGAATATTAAGTGTCCAGTCCTCACCGTCTTTAAGCCACGTTTCCGCTATTGCCACAACATCATATTGCCACATGGCTAATTGTGCTTGTAGCTCACCAACCTTATTCACCACACTTTGTGCATTTACATACATGCATTTTAAACCCATTTCTGAATTTTTCGTAGTCTTTCTTAGTCTGCTCCTATCTAATATGGTACTACTACCGCTTGTAGTACTATCTTCTCTAGTACTATCCAACACAATCACTATTTTATGCACCTTATTCCTCTTTTCTACTCCTGTATGCTGGTGCCTGTCCCTCTGCCAAGCTAGTTTAAACCCTCCCCAACAGCACTAACAAACCTCCCCATGAGAATATTGGTCCCGGCTCTGTTGAGGTGTAACCCGTCCGGGTTGTACAGGTCCAACCTTCCCCAGAAACGGCCCCAGTGCCTCAGGAATCTAAAGCCCTCCCTCCTGCACCTTCTCTCCAGCCACGCATTCATTTGTTCTATCCTCCTATTCTTGTGCATGTGGCACCGGAAGTAATCAGGAGATTACTATCTTTGAGGTCCTGCTTTTTAATCTCTCTCTTAGCTCCCTAAACTCTGCCTGCAGGACCTCATCCCTCTTTCTGCCTATGTCGTTGGTACCGATATGGACAACGACCTCTGGCTGTTCACCCTCCCACCTCAGAGAGTCCTGCAGCTGCTCAGTGACATCCGTGATCCTGGCACCAGGGAGGCAACATACCATCCTGGAGTCACGTCTACGGCCGCAGAAATGCCTGTCTGCTCCGCTAACTATTGAATCCCCTACCACTATTGCTCTTCCACTCTTTTTCCTCCCCCCCCTGTGCAGCTGAGCCACCCATGGTGCCATGGAGTTGACTCTGGCTACACTCCCCAGAGGAACCATCGCTCTCACCAATACTCAGAACAGAATATTGTTTGGAGAGCGCGATGCACTCTGGGGACTCCTGCACTACCTGCCTGGTCCTCCTCTTCTGTTTGGTGGTCACCCATTCCCTCTCTGCCTGCATACTCTTAAGCTGTGGGGTGGCCACCTCTAGAAGCGTGCTATCCACGTAACTCTCAGCCTCGCGGATGCACCGCAGTGACTTTAGCCACCGCTCAAGCGCCAAAACCCGGAGCTTGAGTTGCTGTAGCTGGCGACACTTCCCGTACATGTGGTTGTCCAGGCTATGCGAAGCGTCCAGGACTTCCCACATGGCACAGGATGTGCACTCCACGAGACTGAGCTGCCCTGCCATGTCTCTATTTAATAGACTAAGAACTAACCCAGCAGAAATAAACTTAAAACTTAACAAAAAACACTCCCCAGCTACTCACCAATCAGCTCTTTCCCTCTATTTAATAGGCTATTAACTAACTTAGCAGAAATAAACTTATAAACTTTAAAAAAATACACTCACCATCTACTCACCAATCAGCTCCTTCCCTTGTGCCGATGTCACTTATTTTACTTTGATGTCACTTTTTCCAAAAACTGCCTCTGATGAGTTGCTGCCGCTCGGGACTGCTTGCTCTCGCTGTGCTCTCTCCAGGTTCGCTCCTTCCGGTACTGCTCCGTCACTCGGTGCTCTTTGTGCTACTGCTCCCTCTCTCGGCGTTCTTTGTGCCGCTCCTCCCTCTCTCGGTGCTCTTTGTGCCGCTGCTCCCGCTCTCGGCGCTCTTTGTGCCGCTGCTCCCTCTCTCGGCGCTCTTTGTGCCACTGCTCCCGCTCTCGGCACTCTTTGTGCCACTGCTCCCGCTCTCGGCACTCTTTGTGCCGCTGCTCCCGCTCTCGGCGCTCTTTGTGCCACTGTTCCCGCTCTCGGCACTCTTTGTGCCGCTGCTCCCGCTCTCGGCGCTCTTTGTGCCGCTGCTCCCTCTCTCAGCGCTCTTTATACCACTCCTCCCTCTCTCAGCGCTCTTTGTGCCGCTCCTCCCTCTCTCAGCGCTCTTTGTGCCACTGCTCCCTCTCTCGGCGCTCTTTGTGCCGCTGCTCCCTCTCTCGGCGCTCTTTGTGCCACTGCTCCCTCTCTCGGCGCTCTTTGTGCCACTGCTCCCTCTCTCGGCGCTCTTTGTGCCACTGCTCCCGCTCTCGGCGCTCTTTGTGCCACTGCTCCCTCTCTCGGCGCTCTTTGTGCCACTGCTCCCTCTCTCGGCGCTCTTTGTGCCACTGCTCCCTCTCTCGGCGCTCTTTGTGCCACTGCTCCCTCTCTCGGCGCTCTTTGTGCCACTGCTCCCGCTCTCGGCGCTCTTTGTGCCACTGCTCCCGCTCTCGGCACTCTTTGTGCCACTGCTCCCTCTCTCGGCGCTCTTTGTGCCACTGCTCCCTCTCTCGGCGCTCTTTGTGCCACTGCTCCCTCTCTCGGCGCTCTTTGTGCCACTGCTCCCTCTCTCGGCGCTCTTTGTGCCACTGCTCCCTCTCTCGGCGCTCTTTGTGCCACTGCTCCCTCTCTCGGCGCTCTTTGTGCCACTGCTCCCTCTCTCGGCGCTCTTTGTGCCACTGCTCCCGCTCTCGGCACTCTTTGTGCCGCTGCTCCCGCTCTTGGCGCTCTTTGTGCCGCTGCTCCCTCTCTCGGCGCTCTTTATACCACTCCTCCCTCTCTCGGCGCTCTTTGTGCCACTGCTCCCTCTCTCGGCGCTCTTTGTGCCGCTGCTCCCTCTCTTGGCACTCTTTGTGCCGCTGCTCCCTCTCTCGGTGCTCTTTGTGCCGCTGCTCCATCTCTTGGCACTCTTTGTGCCGCTGCTCCCTCTCTCGGCGCTCTTTGTGCCACTGCTCCCTCTCTCGGCGCTCTTTGTGCCACTGCTCCCTCTCTCGGCGCTCTTTGTGCCACTGCTCCCGCTCTCGGCACTCTTTGTGCCGCTGCTCCCGCTCTTGGCGCTCTTTGTGCCGCTGCTCCCTCTCTCAGTGCTCTTTATACCACTCCTCCCTCTCTCGGCGCTCTTTGTGCCCCTGCTCCCTCTCTCGGTGTTCTTTGTGCCGCTGCTCCCTCTCTCGGCGCTCTTTGTGCCGCTGCTCCCGCTCTCGGCGCTTTTTGTGCCGCTGCTCCCTCTGTTGGCGCTCTTTGTGCTGCTCCTTCCTCTTTCAGCGCTCTTTGTGCCGCTGCTCCCTCTCTTGGCGCTCTTTGCGCCACTGCTCCCGCTCTCGGCGTTCTTTGTGCCGCTCCTTCCTCTATCGGCACTCTTTGCGCCGCTCCTTCCTCTCTCGGCGCTCTTTGTGCCACTGCGTCGTCTCTCGGCGCTCTTTGTGCCACTGCTCCCTCTCTCAGCGCCCTTTATACCGCTCTCGGCACTCTTTGTGCCGTTGCTCCATCTCTCGGCGCTCTTTGTGCCGCTGCTCCGTTTCTCCGCGCTCTTTGTGCCACTGCTCCCTCTCTCAGCACTCTTTATACCGCTCCTCCCGCTCTCGGCACTCTTTATGACTCACAGTTTTCCTTCCCTCATCTACTTTAAACAAAAGCTTAATTGACTGCCTGTTAACAGGTAGTTAACAGGCAGTTAAGAGGCTTTTCACCATTTTCTGCCTGCTGATGTGGGCTTCCCGACGGCAGGAAACCCCATCAGAGTCAGCGAGGCGAGCTGTGGGTCTGCTGCAGTGTAAGTGTGCAAATGACAGCTGCAGAGGTAGTGTGATAGGTGCAATGGTACAGAGGTAGTGTGATGGGTGCAAAGGTGCACAGTTAAGTATGACAGGTGAGAGAATGTCGTGAGAAATATTTTTATTCTGTTTATATGTATCTGCAGGCGATAAGATTTGATGTTTCTGTGAAGCCTCATCTGATCGGGAGAACTGACAGATGGCTTCTGCAATCTCACATGCAGCTGCCATCTGTTTTCTCCTAAGGAGAGATCATTGGTGAGTCTGGGTGCAAGGGCTCACCTTTAGACAGTGATTGTCAGTGTTTGACAGCACGTCATGCTGTCAAACACTGACAATTCATCTGTCAAAAAATTATGGGGCCTGTCCCTTTAAGAAAACCGGCAGATGACGTCATCTGACACCGGCTTTCCCTTAATTGGCCGGCAAGCCCGCAGGGCGGGCCTAACAAGGCCAATCAAGGGAAAATAGTGTCTGTTCATCAGACGTCGCTGGGGGCGGGACTAGAACCTGGAAACCAGCAGTTCCGCTCCCAACGCGCCTCCTCAGGTAAGATCGCGGTGAGTATGTCAGTCAGCATCTAAAGAGAAAGGACAGGTTACTGATGTTTCAAGTGTGTAACATTTCATCAGAACTGATGAAGGGTTACACACCCAAAATACCACAATGTCGTTCCTTTTCACAAATGATGCCAGACACGTTATATATTTCCAGCATTTCTATTTTTAGTTGCGCATTAGCAAGTTTTTCTTTTTTTTTCTCCTACATTATTTTTCTCTCCAGGGTTCTCAAATGCATCGTGACCATCCAACTCCTCGACCACATCTCCCCCCGCTTGCCCCCACAGCCCACCATTCCCTTTCAATCCCCAACAATCTAGTTTTCACCCTGTTCAAGCTCACGAATGATATCCCTTGTGACTGCGATTGTGGTGCATTATAGGAATGTAGGAACAGGAATAGGCCATTTAGCCCGTCGAGCCTGTGAGATGAGATCATGCTATAATCATTCAATTCTGTAATACCTTTGGTTAACAAAAATCTACCAATCTCAGATTTAAAATTAATAATTGACCTAGCATCAATTGCCGTTTGCAGAAGAGAATTTCAAACTTATACTGTCCTTTGTGTGTAGAAGTGTTTCCTAATTTCACTCATACACTTCACTTTTTAGACTATGCCCCCTAGTCCGAGACTCCCTATTTCTTTCTATCTATCCTATCTGTTCTCTTTAATATCTTGAAAACTTCGATCAAATCACCCCTCATGCTTGCTGCTGCTTTCTATATAATCGACCTCCTCCATTTCATTTCCTCATGGCCCATTCCATAGGACCATCTTCACATGTTTCCATTCCTATCAGCACAATGGCTTCTCCTCCAGGACTCGTACAATCACCGGTGTGCCCCAAGCTTCCATCCTTGGCCCCTTATTATTCACCTATATGCTGCCACTCAGTAGCATTATCTATAGACATGGGATCAGTTTCTATATGTATGCTAAGAATACCAGTTTCACCTCCACCACCACCCACAATTCCATGTTACTGTGCTGTCAAATTGCTTGTCCTAAATCAAGTCATGGACGAGCTAGAATTTGGTGAAACTGAAGCCATCCTGCCCAGCTCTCACCAGCAAGTTTGCACTTTTGTCTCCCCATTCCCCCCTCCCCCTTCAGACGGAGCCTGAAGAAAAGCAATCTCAGTGTCCTCTTTGATCCCGAGTCGAGGTTTGAACCCTACATCCAGTCTATTACCAATACCACTCTGTCTCTGTCACCGGCTCATCACCACTGCTGCTCAAACATATGCCTTTGTCACCTGAAAACTTGAATCCTTACCAGCCTCCTGATTCCGGCCTACATAACTCCAACTCATCCAGAATTCCTCCACCTGCATCCTCTCCTGCACTGATTCTTCCTCACCTATCACTCTTATCCTCACCAACCACTACTGGCTTCCCTTCTCCTGACAAAATTTCAAAACCTCGATACCTGTTTGCAAATTCTTCCACAACCGCTCTCCATCCTACTTGTACAACCTCCACCAGCCCTACGTCCCAGCTTGAACTCTCCCATTTTCAAAAACGTTCTTAAAACCTACCTCTTTAGTCACACATTCAGCCACCTCCCCCAACTCGTCTCCCTATTCCTGCTTCAGCCAATCCATCCCTCCACCACCATCGCACCATGGATGTAGTGTGTACCATCTACAAGATGCACTGCAGCAACTCATCGAGGCTTCTTCGACAGCACCTCCCAAACCCGTGATCTCTACGCATGTGCATGGGAACACCACCACCTCCAAGTTCCCCTCCAAGTTACAGACCATCCTGACTTGGAAATATATCGCTGTTCCTTCATTGGCGCTGGGTCAAAATCCTGGCACTCCCTCCCTAACAGCACTGTGGGAGTACCTTCACCACACGGACTGCAGCGGTTCAAGAAGGTGGCTCATCACCACCTTCTCGAGGGCAATTAGGGATGGGCAATAAATGCTGGCCTTGCCAGCGACGCCCGCATCCCATCAATGAATTAAAAAAAACTTTCTGAAGCACCTTGGGATGTTTTAAAGGTGCTCTACAAAGTCAAGTTGTTGCTGCCGCTTATGTATCTATAAACTGATGGACTTGTATTGGGAAGTATACCTGTGGATATGGCTTACAGAATCTGAAAGTTTACAGGGATGAGATCAATGGTTATAGATCAGTGACAAGGGTTACACAGCGCCTTCGAAAGAAATTCCACTTTTATCAGTGGACAGGAAAATTGATCTCCCTTTATATAATTTAAAGATTAAAGTTCAATTTAGCAGGATGTCTCATTTTTAAGCTGTACTTGGATTGGAATTTCTACAAGGAAGAAATTAACAGATCCCTCGAATGGTTCAAGTGACTCATTGAGCCACACACACCAGAGATGCCCCAGGTTCAATCTAACCAGCCAACGTATTCCAAGTTAGTTGAATGTAGCCAGAACAGTGTTGAGTCATTCAGTTATTCAGCTTCCATGGGTTAAGGGGGTGAGGGGAGGGGGGAGAGGAGTTATTCAGCAAGGGTTCAGTCTCCTGATCAGTATCCATAAACCCCTGCTGTGCTGTGCTGTGGCTGCTTGCCAGGATCAAGATCAGATTCAGCTCTGAAGCTCCTGTAGTTGAATACTCATGGTCAAGGCACACACATAAATATGACACTGGGACAAAGTACCGCAGCTGACCAGCACAAATAGTGTTATTACCCCATCAAGGAGTCAACAACTTTGGGAATGGATGGGGAAAAAATATGAAAATACACTCCCCATTGAGAGGGCTTTGGAACTAGCCAGTGTTGATTTCAAGGATCCGCTAAAGATTGAGAGTAATTATCTCTTCCAGGACCAATCCACAACCAGAGTTTTAACTTCACTTACAAACTACACATTTTAAACAAAGTAACTGCAAAGCAGTTACATGCACTGGTAAGATCTTACCAGAGGCTGGATATGCAACAACAGGGTAGATAAAGGGGAACCAGTGAATGTTGTCTATTTGGATTTCCAAAAGGCGTTCGATAAGGTGCCACATAAAAGGTTGTTACGCAAGATAAGGGCTCATGGGGTTGGGTGTAATATAGTAGCATGGATAGAGGATTGTTTTATGCTCGTTAACCAGAGAGTAGGGATAAACAGATCTTTTTCAGTTTGGCAGGATGTAAATAGTGGGGGGGCCACAAGGCTCAGTGCTTGGGCCTCAGCTCTTTCCAATCTATATTAATGACTTGGATGAAGGGACCGAGTGCAATGTATCCAATTTTGCTGACGATACGAAGCTAGGCGGGAAAGTAAACTGTGAGGAGAACACAAAGAGCCTGCAAAGGGATATAGACAAGGTTAAGTGAGTGGGCAATAAGGTGGCAGAATTTTTTTTAAAATTTTTATTTGTGTTTAGGATGTGGGTGTCACTGGCATGGCCAGCATTTATTGCCCAGCCCTTATTGCCCTTGAGAAGGTGGTGTTGAACCACCTTCTTGAACTGCTGCAGTCCGTGTGGTGAAGGTACTCCCACAGTGCTGTTAGGTAGGGAGTTCCAGCGCCGATGAAGGAGGTGCTGCCGAAGAAACCTTGGCTGCAGTGCATCTTGTAAATGGTACACTCTGCAGCCACGGTACGCCGGTGGTGGAGGGAGTGAATGTTTAAGGTGGTGGATGGGGTGCCAATCAAGCCGGCTGCTTTGTCCTGGATGGTGTTGAGCTTCTTGAATGTTGTTGGAGCTGCACTCATCCAGGCAAGTGGAGAATATTCCATCACACTCCTTATTTGTGCCTTGTAGGTGGTGGAAAGGCTTTGGGGAGTCAGGAGGTGAGACACTCGCTGCAGAATACCCAGCCTTTGACCTGCTCTTGTTACCACAGTATTTATGTGGCTGGTCCAGTTAAGTTTCTGGTCAATGGTGACCCCCAGGATGTTGATGGTGGGTTATTCAGCGATGGTAATGCTGTTGAATGTCAAGGTGAGGTGGTTAGACTCTCGCTTGTTGGAGATAGTCATTGCCTGGCGCTTCTGTGGCATGAATGTTACCTGCCACTTATCAGCCCAAGCCTGAACGTCATCCAGGTCTTGTTGCATGCGGGTATGGATTGCTTCATTATCTGAGTAGTTGTGAATGGTGCTGATGGCGCATAATTTGGGGAAATGTGAGGTTATTCACTTTGGTAGGAAGAATAGAAAAAGAGAATATTTTTAAATAGTGAGAAACTATTAAATGTTGGTGTTCAGAGAGATTTGGGTATCCTTGTACAGGAAACACAGAGAGTTAGCATGCAGGTACAGCAAGCAATTAGGAAGGCATATGGCATGTTGGCCTTTATTGCAAGGGGGTTGGAGTGCAAGAGTAAAGAAGTCTTGCCACAATTGTACAGGGCTTTGGTGAGACCACACCTGGAATACTGTGCACAGTTTTGGTCTCCTTATCTGAGGAAGGATATGCTTGCCTTAGCGGTGGTGCAACGAAGGTTCACTAGATTGATTCCTGGGATGAGAGGGTTGTCTTCTGAGGAGAGATTGAGTAGATTGGGCCTATGCTCTCTGGAGTTTAGAAGAATGAGAGGTGATCTCATTCTTTATAAAATTCTGAGGGGGACTGACAGGTTATATGGCGAGAGGTTGTTTCCTCTGGCTGGAGAGTCTCGAACTAGGGGGCATAATCTCAGGATAAGCAGTTGGCCTTTTAAGGCTGAGATGAGGAGGAATTTCTTCACTCAGAGGGTTTTGAATCTTTGGAATTCCCTACCCCAAAGGGCTGTGGAAGGTGAATCTTTGAGTATATTCAAGGCTGAGATAGATAGATTTTTGGACTCTAGGGGAATCAAGGGATATGGGGATCGGGCGGGAAAGTGGAGTTGAGGTGAATGATCTGCCATGATCTTATTGAATGGTGGAGCAGGCTCGAGGGGCCGTGTGGCCTACTCCTGCTCCTAATTATGTTAACTCTGTTCCCTTTTGGAGCTTCAGATTCACTGCTTTGAACCACTTTATTTTTAACTACATAAAGAACAAATATTAAAAAGTTAAGACAGGTTCAAAGAAACGGACAGATTACTCACCTTGACACATAATAGCCTTTGTTCTCAAATAAAGAAATACTCCACATAGTGGGAAGGCAGTAATGGATTGCATACCATGGTCAACAAATGAGGAAGGGAAAGGAAAAAGGTTTAACACAAATACAAGGAAAAGTTAAATCCAGTGGACTGGGAGAGCTATAAAAAGCAACAAAGAAAAAAAGAAAGGAACGTGAAATAAAACTTCTAAGGGCTAACAAAGCTAAGAGGAAAAGTTTTTATAAATATATTAGGAGAAAGAGAATGCTAATGGGGAAAGTGGGCCCATTAAAGTCAGCAGCAGGCGAGACTATAGTGGTCAATGAGGAAATGGGACACTTGTTAAATGAGTACTTTGAATCAGTTTTCACAGTCTAAATTTACATTAAGAATGAACACTTGGTGGGCTCCCAGCACCTATCAAACAGCATCCTAGCACCAGCCATCAATGACAGGGAACAGAAAATAGGAAAACAGGATGAGAAATGTTGGGAGATATTAGCCAGCATGAGGCCCAAATTGGAGGGGCTCAATGTATGAAAAAATTAAAGTCTGCAAATTATAACCTCAGTTTGTAAAAATTAATGTGTGGTTCAGCCATAGAGACCAGAAGATGCAAGTTCAATTATTGGTATGTGCCGAGTTAGCCAGTGTGAGCCAGAGTCGCAATCGGTGCACAAAATGCCTGGGTTAAAAGATGCAGTGAATGGAAAGAAAACTGTATCTTCCAGGGTTCCCAGTGCCAGTGATCACTATTGAAACTGGACGAATGGATATTGGGCTTCACAGCAATGCCCCCAGCAGTCAAATAGGCACCCAATACTCTCAGTAACCAAGAGTTCAACTCACCTTCTCCTTCATTCAGCACAGTTAAATTACGAGCCAGACTGCTGGCCTCAGACCTCTGCACATCATTTCTGTTAGTATGACTCTGCAGTTCCCTGGTCCTGGTAAAATAGGAAGAAAAGAAAAAACTAAACCCTTTCATGGACTTTCATTATTCAACCCATGAATTTTAAATAACTGTATGTGAGGTGTAGTTGAAGAACCATCTCCCTATCAACTTTTTCTTCTTGCAGAGGACAATTTTTGGTCCATTCTATCTGATCTCCACCGCTAGCTTTCAACAAATCAGAAGCAGGTTGATCTAGCTGACAGAATTCCCTCCGCCTCTCCTAGACCAGTTTTCACTAGGCAGGGTTGCATAGGTATTTGTGGAATATTTCCATTTTTGTTTAAAATGAAATCTAGGTGAAAATTGGAATAAAATAAAAAGATGAATATTGGCCTTTCATCTGGAATATGTAATACTAAAAAAAACTCAGCAGTTTGCAGATGGTGGGTTGGGAGAAGGACAGGTTAGTCGTGTATGTCAATACAGGACTTGAGCATAGTGTCTTTCTTCTAAACATTAGGACAGAGGATTGTCTGATTTTTCATGAGCCAGCTGCCCACAACATATTTTATTTTAAATAACAACAGAAAATGCTGGAAAAACTCAGCAGGCCAGGCAACATCCGTGGAGAGAGAAACAGAGTTAACGTTTCGGGTCGAAACCCTTCGTCAGGACTGAAAAAACACAGGAAATGAAACAGATTAAAAGGCCAGTTTGGGGGCTGGGAAATGGGGATGAAAGAACAAAAGAGAAGTGAAGAGACATTAAGAGGTATTCAAAACGAGACGAGATGGTGATAGGACTAGTAAAGAGACAAAAGACGGCTCTAGATTAGGTGTGAAATGCGCTGGCAGAATGGGAGACAGCTGCCATGTGGGAGAGAAAAAAAAGGGGGGAAGGGCACAAAACAAAGGTGTGGATAAAAAATATATATAAAAATGTAATAGGGGCCGAGGTTATGATCTGAAATTGTTGAACTCGATATTGAGTCCGGAAGGCTGTAAAGTGCCTAATCGGAAGATGAGGTGCTGTTCCTCGAGTTTATGCTGAGCTTCCGTGGAACAATGCAAGAGCCCGAGTACGGTGAGGTCTGAGTGGGAATGGGGTGGTGAATTAAAGTGACAGGCGACCGGAAGCTCGGGATCACCCGTATGAACTGAACGGAGGCGTTCCGCAAAGCGGTCAGCCAATCAGCGTTTGGTCTCCCCAGTGTAGAGGAGACCACATCGTGAGCAGCGAATACAGTATACTAGATTGCAAGAAGTACAAGTAAATCGCTGTTTCACCTGGAAGGGGTGTTTGGGGCCCTGGACAGTGGGAAGGGGGGAGGTATAAGGGCAGGTGTTGCATCTCCTGCGCTTGCACGGGAAGGTGCCGGGCGAAGGGGAAGGGGTGCTGGGGGTGATAGAGGAGTGGACTAGGGTGTCTCGGAGGGAGTGGTTCCTACGGAATGCTGAAAGGGCAGGGGAGGGGAAGATGCGTTTGGTGGTGGGATCACGTTGGAGGTGGCGGAAATGGCGGAGGATGATCCGTTGAATGTGGAGGCTGGTGGGGTGAAAGGTGAGGACAAGGGGAACCCTATCGTGGTTCCGGGAGGGAGGGGCAGGGGTGAGGGCAGAAGTGCGGGAGATAGAACGGACACGGTCGAGGGCCGTGTCAAACACGGTAGAGGGGAATCCCCGGTTGAGGAAAAAGGAAGACATGTCAGAAGCACTGGTGTGGAAGGTGGCATCGTTGGAGCAGATGCGGCGGAGACGGAGAAACTGGGAGAATGGAATAGAGTCCTTACAGGAGGCGGGGTGGGAGGGAGTGTAGTCCAGGTAGCTGTGGGAGTCAGTGGGCTTGTAGTGAATGTTGGTCAATAACCTATCCCCAGAGATGGAGACGGAGAAGTCGAGGAAGGGAAGGGAAGAGTCTGAGATGGACCATGTGAAGGTGAGGGAAGGGTGGAAATTGGAGGCAAAGTGAATGAAATTGTCTAGTTCAGGGCGAGAGCAGGAAATGGCACCGATACAGTCATCAATGTACCGGAAAAAGAGGTGAGGGAGGGGACCCGAGTAGGACTGGAACAAAGAGTGTTCCACATATCCCACGAAAAGGCAGGCATAGCTAGGACCCATGTGGGTACCTATAGCAACACCTTTGATTTGGAGGAAATGAGTAGAGTCAAAGGAGAAGTTGTTCAATGTGAGAACAAGTTCAGCCAGGCGGAGGAGGGTGGAGGTGGATGGGGACTGGTTGGGCCTCTGTTCAAGGAAGAAACGGAGCACCCTCAGGCCATCCGGGTGGGGGGTGGAGGTGTAGAGGGATTGTACGTCCATGGTGAAAAGGAGGCGGTTGGGGCCAGGAAACTGGAAACTGTTAAAGTGGCGGAGGGCGTCCGAAGAGTCGCAGATGTAGGTGGGAAGTGACTGGACAAGGGGAGAAAAGATAGAGTCGAGATAGGAAGAGATAAGTTCCGTGGTGCAAGAACAGGCTGAAACGATGGGTCTACCAGGGCAGTCTTGTTTGTGGATCTTGGGAAGGAGGTAGAAGTGGTCTGTGCGGGGTTGGGGAACTATGAGGTTGGTGGCCGCTTATACTAAAAAAAATGTTTTTATTAAAAAGTTGTTTTGCTGCTTTTGCCCACATTGCATCGTCACCATGCACATCACTCCACAGATCCTCACTACATTTGCATAAGCTGAACTTGCCTACGACTGGCTTTAAAAAAAAGACGCAGGCACAAATTAATACTGTATCAACCTGCACATTGAGAACCAGAAATTTATGCAACCCAAACCACTTAGTGACTGCACCTGGATCCCTCGAGTTTTGCATAAACCACAATTGGACGAAAGTACTTCGTTAAACCTTTCTTCTTCATGTCCAACAACACACAAGGCAACCCATTTCTTCCACTGCTTTACATCCACCAGATGCTGCTCTGGAGTGTTTCTGTAACAAAGTCCCTTTATTTATGTGAACAGCAATGTCCCCAGCAGTCAAATAAATAACCAATATATGACACACAACTGCCTACCAGGAGAACCGGCTTGATGCGATTGCGGGGGGCAGGGGGGTTGTCGCCACTCCACTCCCATCAGACACAAGTACCCCGCTGGATATCAACCCAGTATTCCGCTGCTCACTGGGACTGTCTGGAGTGGGGTTTGTAATCATAACCTTCTGACTCAGAGGTGGTAATGCTACCACTGAGCCACGACTCACTCCTTTGGTAAACTCAGCAACAAATAAACTGGAGGTTATTTTAAATCTGACTTCCACATACACCTTAATAAAGATTACGGGCCAGATTTTCAGGGTGCCATGAGGCGGGCTTTCAGGCGTGCGGGGGGCAAAAATCCCGAATTCGGGGGTCCCGACACTATCCCGCCCAAAACCCGCCTCCACGTAAGTTTCAGAGGAGGCGGGTACCCACCCCGCACTGGGACCCGCCGACCCGAGGCGGGAAGGGATTAGTGCCAATTAACTGCCTGTTAACAGGTAGTTAACAGGCAGTTTTTAGCCTAATCCCTATTTTGAGGGGTGTCGTGTGGGATTCCCAACAGCTCCAAACCACGCCAGGTTAGAGCAGGCGGGCCGTCGGGTTGAAGGGCTTGGAGGGGGCATGATGTCGGTGTTCAGGTGAGTGATGGGTGCATGAGTGCAAAGGTAAGTGTGTTTGGTGTGTCTAAAGTGTGTAAAGAAGTTTTACTTACCTGTACTTACTATTATGTCCGTGTATAATTGAGACACGGACTGCAGGAGTTGATTATAACAAGTCTTTACTGAATGGAGACAACCTGGAAACTGAAACTACAGAAGCCTGCTAGGGCCTTTTATACAGGGGTGGTCACTGCCGGTACTGCAGTCTGAGACCAGTTATTCCCTTAAAGGTACATACACAACAATTCCTCCCCTTTTAGATAAACAGTACATAACATTCATTTAACAACTAAATAATAACTAATTACAATTACGGTTGCTAGATACATTGGTTGAAGTTAAGCAATTATAAGTTCAGTCTTTGAGGAGGCTTCCTGATTCTGTCTGGATAACGCCTCTTTGGGATATCAGGTTCTTCTGGCAAGGTTGAGTCGGGATCAATGTCGTTGTTTGGTTCGTCCGCTTCCAATATCACCGATTCTGCGGTAGATGCAATTGGTACTTCGGTTTCATCGCCAGGCGTATCAGATCGTGGTGTGGAGTTGCCGTTTTCCAGTGACTCTAGAATCTGGTCAGCATGGCGTCTTACAATGCTCTCTCCAACGTCCACGGTATACATTAGAGGTCCTTGCCGTGTACAGATCGTTCCTGGCTGCCATTTCTTTGTGCGGTAGTCCCGGGCCAAAACTGGTTGACCTATCTTAACCTTTCATTCATATTCTGAAACTGCCTGTTCGCCACGTCTCTTCTGACGTTTGGCTTAACCAAATCCAAGCGGCATCGTAGTCTTCGATTGAAGAACATCATGGCTGGAGTTTGGTTGGTAACCGCATGTGTCGCATTCCGGTAGGCAAACAAGAAGTTATCCACCTTGTGTTGTAGGGGTATATCTTCATTACACATTGCCTTGATAGCCTTCTTGAATGTTTGAACAAACCTCTCGGCCAATCCATTAGTGGCTGGATGATATGGGGCGGATGTGTAATGCTTAACACCATTGTTCTTTAAGAACCTCCGGAACTCTTCAGACACAAACTGTGGTCCATTGTCAGAGCAAATCTGTTCAGGCAGCCCATTCCTGGCGAATATGGTTCGTAAGACTGTGATAGTTTTTTCTGTGGTGGTTGAGAACATTTTTATTACCTCTGGCCACTTTGAATGTGCATCCACCGCAATTAAAAACATCGAGTCCATAAAGGGACCAGCAAAATCAAAGTGTACCCTTTGCCATGGAGATGAGGGCCACTCCCATGGATGTAGAGGGGCTTGTGGTGGGGCGTTTTGGACCTTCTGGCATCCTGTACAGCTCTTGGTCATCTCTTCGATTTCTCTATCGATTCCCGGCCACCACACAAATGCTCTGGCTAAGTTCTTCATTTTTACCCCTCCCAGATGACCCTCATGAAGCTCATTGAGCACTCTATCCTTCAATTTGGGTGGAATTACTACTCTGGATCCACACATCAAGGTTCCTCGGCACACTGACGGCTGTTCTCTTCTCGGCGAGAATGCTGGCAGCAGTGGTTCGCCATGTGCTGGCCATCCCTTCACCATTAAATCATAGACCCAGGAGAGTGTCGGGTCATTTCGTGTTTCCTTTTCTATGTTTGCATTCGTCACAGGGAGACATTCGACTATAGTCGCGTGGAATAACTCCACTGGATCCACTGCCGGTTCTTCTTCCACCGTCGGCAACGGTAGGCGCGACAATCCATCAGCATTCCCATGCTGTTTAGTTCCTTTGTACTCTATGTCATATTGGTGTACCCCTAGGAAAAGGGACCACCTCTGTAGCCGTTGTGCCGTCATTATCGGTACGCCCTTCTGAGGGTTGAAAATGGAGACGAGAGGTTGATGACCAGTTAGTAGAGTAAATTTCAGACCATGCAGGTAGTGATTGAACTTCTTTACCCCCCACACCAGGCTGAGGGCCTCTCTGTTAATCTGGGCGTAGTTACGCTCGGCTGAAGTTAACGAGCGTGACGCAAAAGCTATCGGCCTCTCTGAACCATCAAGGAATTTATGTGACAGTACCGCTCCAACACCGTAGGGAGACGCATCACACGCCAGTCTTATCGGTAGTGATGGGTTGTAGTGAGCCAATACTTCTCTTGAAGTGATTAGGTCCTTACTCTTCTGAAAGGCCTGCTTACATTCATCGTTCCATTTCCATGCTACTCCCGTTCGTAGTAGGGCGTTCAGTGGATGCAGAATTGTGGACAAATTCGGCAAAAACTTATGGTAGTAATTCACCAATCCGAGGAATGACCTCAGTTGCGACACATTTTCAGGCGCTGGAGCCTTAACTACCGCTTCAATTTTGTCAGGGGACTTATGCAACCCCTCTTCATCAATCACGTGGCCACAATACGATATCTGTTTCTTAAAAAACTCGCACTTGGGGCGATTGGCTCGTAGCCCATGTTCACGTAGTCTAGTGAGCACCTGCTCTAGGTTGGCAAGGCGTTCACTGTCATCTTCACCTGTCACTAGGATGTCGTCCAAGTAACACTGAGTCCCCGGAATCCCTTGCAGGACTTGTTCCATCGCTCTTTGCCATATCGCCGGAGCTGATGCTACTCCGAATACCAGTCGATTATACTGGTAAAGACCTTTGTGAGTGTTTATCGTGAGATACTTCCTAGAGGATTCTTCAACCTCCATCTACACATATGCTTGTGCTAGGTCAATTTTTCTAAAACGCTTCCCTCCAGATAGTGAGGCGAAGATATCTTCTATCCTTGGAAGAGGATATTGTACTGTGTGAAGGACTGGGTTCACCGTCACCTTGAAGTCCCCACAGATGCGAACCTTCCTTGGCTCCTCAGACTTATTGTTTAACGTTTTCTTCATGACAGGAACGATGGGTGTCGCCCACTCGCTCCAGTCTACCTTAGATAACACGCCTGCATTCTCCAGATTCTCCAGCTCTGCCTCGACGGCTGGGCGAATTGCATATGGTACCGGTCTTGCTTTGAAAAACTTGGGAATTGCATTCTCCTCTATTTTTATCGAGGCGGTTATGCCTTTAAGAGTGCCCAGTTCTTGTTGAAACACCTCTTTGGCGTCAGCTAAGATTGTTGACAATCGTCCAGGAGTGACGTCGTCATCCTTTTTACCAGCCACCGTCAGTGCCTGAATGGAGTGCCAGTCTAAACTTATCTTTCTGATCCATTCACGTCCCAATAACGGTGGTCCACCATCTTGCAGAATGTAGAGATACAATTTCCGTATCTTCTTGCCGTTGTATTCGACAGGCACCCTTATTTTTCCTCTGGGGTATACTTTTTGCCCCGTATACGTCCTCAAGACAATGGATGTCTCTCTCAAGGGTATGTGTGAGAATAGCCGCTCGTAGTCTCGTCGATTCATGACGGTTAGAGCTGATCTTGTATCCAATTCCATTTTGACTTGGGACCCTGCTATCGTGAGGGTGACCCAAAAGGTTCGGTGATCCTCTTTTGCGATTACGTTGTGAAGTTTGAGACAGCTTAGTCTCTTATTCCCGGATTCACTATCGCTCATCTGGTCTTCGGAACTACTGTCCGTCATCTTTTGTACTTTCCTGTACGGTTCCTTAGTAGTCTTTTTGTTGTCGTTAGTCTTCTTCCCAGACCTGCAAACTCGTGCAATGTGTCCCATCTTTCCGCATTGCCTGCATATTTTGTCCTTGGACCAGCAGTCCTTCTGGTCATGGTTTGTTCTGCCGCAGCGATAACATTTTGCAAATCCCCGTGGCATTTCGTGGGTGCCGTATTCCTGTGGCTTTTGTTGTATTTCCGCAGCTCCCCTTGCTGCTGCTTCGTACGATACTGCCACGCTGAAAGCCTTATCTAGCGTCAGCTCTTTCTCTGAGAGTAACCTCTTCTGGGTTCCTTCACTCAGGAGTCCACAGACAAATTTGTCCCGTAAGGTATCTGCCAGTCCTGCTCCGAACTGGCAGTGCTTTGATAGCTTGCGTAGTTCTGTAAGGTAATCAGCATTGCTCTCATTTTTATGCTGATTTCTCCTGTGGAATTTAAATCTTTCTGCTATCAGCAGCGGTGTAGGATTTAGGTGTTCCTGTAGGATAGCAACAATTTCGTTAAAACTCTTCGCCTTCGGTTTGGCTGGAGTAATCAGGTCCCGCAATAGGCTGTACGTTCTTGCGCCCATTAAATTTAGCAATACCGATGCCTTTTTCTCATCGGCTATTTCGTTTGCCTCGCAATATACCTCGACTCTTTCCACATACGTGGTCCAGTCTTCTATTGCATTATCGAAGGCAGTGATATCGCCAGTCTTTGGCATCTTGAAAATCTAAGATGGCGCCTCCCGCGCTTTGCCTTCATCCCCGATAGATCAAAATGGCGCCTCCCGCGCTTTTCCTTCTTCCCCGCCGAGTTAAGATGGCGCCTCCCGCGCTTTCCTGCCGCTGCCGCTGCTGCCAACGCTGTTGCTGGCGATTATATTTATTTTACTATCCTGTAATGGCGACGCCCTATGGTCTTCGCACCTCCCCGATCGCTGCTGCCAACGCCGCTCTCCGCGGTATTTTTATTTTTCTATCGCGCTTCAATATTTGCTCCGTTAATTGAAGAACCGTTCCCGTCGTGGAGTGGACCCTCTGAGACACTTCCCTCCCTCTTCTTAGGTCCGAACGCTGCCCGGCTTCGAAGCACCGGCCGCGCCCTGTGTGCTCCACCCTCTCTCTCTCTCTTTGCTTCCCGACTCGCTGCCCGGCCCCGTTGCAGAGCCACCCGATCGAGCTCTAGCCCGCCGCAGCCCAGGAAGGATCAGTGCACTACCTGCCACCAGCCCGATTAGCTGGGAAACCACAGACTGGAGAACCAAGCCTGGCTCTCGACAGTCTCTCCTGCACTTTTCAATTCGATGATTTGGAGGGCGGTTGCCCACGGTTGATGCCCGTTTCTCGAGTTTCTTTGGATTATTGTTTTTTTCTTCTTTCTTCTGGCTTCGACCTTCAGTAACGTCGTCTGAGGTGCTGCCGAGTTGCAGGTAAGTTCGTTTCTTACTCGTCGCCAGTATTATGTCCGTGTATAATTGAGACACGGACTGCAGGAGTTGATTATAGCAAGTCTTTACTGAATGGAGACAACCTGGAAACTGAAACTACAGAAGCCTGCTAGGGCCTTTTATACAGGGGTGGTCACTGCCGGTACTGCAGTCTGAGACCAGTTATTCCCTTAAAGGTACATACACAACACTTACCTTCACAGCCTTTCTTTCTCTAGGCTGCGGGAGTCTATCACTCAGCCGGAACTGAAAGCCGAATGGCTGTGATCTGTCAAAAGTGACAGCCTTCAGCTTTCAGTGCCGGTGACAGTTCTAACTGAGTTTGCGTAGAAGGACTCAGGTTGGAAGTCAGCCTAACAGCGTTTGACAGCTTCAAACAGCTTTGAAACGCTGATATTTCATCTGTCAAAACTCTTGACAGATGAAATTTCAGTCTGTGACATCACCTGTTGCCGGGTGGCGCTTAATTGGCCTGCTGAGCCCGCTGGGCGGGCTCAACAAGGTCAATCAAGGGAAAATCGCGTCGATGGAGGCGGGACTAAAACCCGAAAGTTGTAGTCGCACCTCCTTCCCGACAGCTTAAGGAAAATGTTTGTTGATTCATTCAGAAGTTTATATAAAATACTGCAGCTTCCAATTACTGGCACAGTAGTTGAAGATCACTTGAGAAGGGTGAAGGCAAGCTTGCTGGCTGCAGTTTTTCTTCCTGCAGTATTGTGATAAATCAACCAGACATGTATTACAGATTTCAAATACACAAATGTCCACCAACCTTAAACCCTGGTCATCTGTGGTATCCAAATCATGGCGTGATTTCTTTACCTGCAAAAGCAAAGATCGTAACATAACTTCTTAAAAAAAATACAGGTATAGAAGATTTAAACAAGCTCTCTAAGAAACTTTAAAGATATGGGAGATGTTCCACATTATAACTCCTTCATTCATGTAACGAATATATCTATCTCGCTATATATCTCTGTCACATACAATTTGAGTATGGTTAGAATAATTCACAAGTCTCGAGCAAGATTAAAGAAAGTCTTTTCCACCTGCCTCCACCAAGAATGGTAGGCACATAGAACACACTCCCAGAGAAGAACAGACTATTCAGAATCAATTGGCACCTTGGGAACTGGATCCATATCTGTGATAACAGGGATTGACGGTTATAGCCACATTAACAGATCTATTTTTCAGGCATGGTAAGGAAAGGAACTAAGGGGGAGAAATTCAGTATCGCCCCGTTTGGGGCGTAAGTATCGAGCGGGCGCGAAATTTTGCACCCGGCACAAATTATCGCCACCTACTGGTAAATTGATCTGCTTCGCCCCAGGAGGTGCTTGGAGCACTAAAACAGGCGCTGCACGACTGTCTTAAGGCGCTAAGCCTGAGAAGCGAGACACTACCACCGAGGGCGGGCGCAGCGCAGGTGCGGCCAGTTAGCGATTGCACGCAGACACGCTGGCGCCGGTCAGCTCTTAAAGGGGAGGTTCGATCTTGGAATGCAGCCACACCCTGCGCATCGGAGCCCTGATTCTCGGCCTGGACAGACCTGCTGCCACATTCTTACGCCTAGGACCATGGAGAGGGCCAGGGAGTGAGTGCAGCAGTTCAGCGAGAGGGCCTTGCAGGTTCTGGTTGGTGCGGTGGAGCGCAGGCGATCTATCCTGTTCCCGGACAGTGGCAGGAGGCCGCTGCCCAACGACTATCGCAAAGCTTGGAGGGAGGTGGCTTACCGAGTGACCTCCAGCAGCATGGTGCCTAGGACCCCTGTGCAATGCAGGAAGAAGTTCAACGACCTCACTCGGGTCGTCAGGGTGAGTACCCTTTTCAGAATCCTCTTTATCCCTGCATGTCGACCTCACTTTATGGCCAAAGGATCCTGAAAGCCCCGATGCCCAGCCCTCATCCAACACCTATGGGGCTTTCATGAAACTCACACGCACATTCAACACTTTACACACTGTAAGGGCTAATCGACCATGGGAGGCAGTGCAGCCAAGATCAGGGCTTCACACTGTAAGGGCTATTCCACCATGGGAGGCAGTGCAGCCAAGATCAGGGCTTCACACTGTAAGGGCTATTCCACCATGGGAGGCAGTGCAGCCAAGATCAGGGCTTCACACTGTAAGGGCTATTCCACCATGGGAGGCAGTGCAGCCAAGATCAGGGCTTCACACTGTACTCAGAACCCGTCCTTTCTTCTGCAGGGCAAGCTGGCCCATAACAGGAGGCAGCAGCAACGGACCGGGGGAGGCCAGCCTCACCTTCAAGCCCTTACCGACCTGGAGCAGCGAGTCCAGCAGATTATGGCAGGCCGGATGATTGGCCCCGTCGCCACTGGAGATGCTGACCCCGTTCCGGACAACAATGGTAAGGTCATCACCTTTTTGACCTCTCTCCTTCCACTTGTGCCTCACACCAGCATCCTTTGCCACTATCAAACCAATACAGTACATTGCAGCACTCATGCGTCCCTCGCTGCCACCCTGTCCTCACGCTAAAGCCACTCTTGTACCTCCCTGCTTTCAGATGCTGATTCTCCAGGTGAGGAGGCGGGCCCTCAAGCTGCCACTGTGAGTGACTCTGAAGGCGACGAGGAGGAGGAAGCCGGACCATCAGTGCCACCCTCAGCCGAGGCAGCCCATGGCCATAATGGGGACACGTCTTCCCTGGAGGGGAGCAGGGGGGAATGGTCTGAGGAGGGTGAAGCTCCGGGGCCTAGTGGGCTGCAGCAATGCGGTGGGGTGGGGGGGTAGGGAAGCTCGGCGGCGTCTCCCCGGAGGGAGAGTCTGGCCTCGAGCCCTGCTACAGTGAGCACAGAAGAGGTGCGGCTCCTCACTGAAATGAGCGCCCAGGTGGAGCACAGGCACACTGAGCTCATAGCTGCAGTGGCAAGGATGCCCGAATCCATTGAGTCACTGGCAAGGAGTGTCCAGGACTTCGGCGCAGCACAGGCAAGGAGTCTCCAGGACTTCGGCGCAGCACAGGCAAGGAGTCTCCAGGACTTCGGCGTAGCACAGGCAAGGAGTGTCCAGGACTTCGGCGTAGCACAGGCAAGGAGTCTCCAGGGCTTCGGCGTAGCACAGGCAAGGAGTGTCCAGGACTTCGGCGCAGCACAGGCAAGGAGTCTCCAGGACTTCGGCGCAGCACAGGCGGCTGCCACGCAAGTGCTTAGTGCTGCAATGCAGTCAGTGGCTGGTCTCATGCAGATGCAGATTGAGGCCACACGAGCACTGACTGCTGCCGCCCTCGCTGGATTGGGCACGAATCGCCGGGGCCCTCGCCGTGCCACAGCAGGCCAGCAGTCTGTGCTTCAGCAGATTGCTCCGCATGCTGCAGTGCTGCCCCATGGGAGTGCCAGTGTGTCGTCCGAACAGGGAGTTGCTGTCCTTTGTCAGGATGACAGCATTCCTGCTGCCAACACTGTCACTTCTCCACTGCAGCTGCCACCACCTGCAGGACAGACTGCTGCCGCCCATGCAGAGATGGAGCAGTCAGCAGCCGGGCCCTCCAGGCCCAGAGCTGGTCCAGGCCGTCCCTCAAGGGCATCTGCAGTCTCAGTTTCTGACTCTCAGCAGCCTTCCCCCAGCCTTGCTGCAGCCACTGGGGTCCCATTGCAGAGGAGCTGCAGGGTGGGAAGGGGCGAATCTCGCAAGCGAAGCAGATCACCCTCGAAGGGCAAAAAGTAGGAGGTGGCAAAATGCTGTTAAATGTTTTATTGAAGGCCGAGGATCGTGGTCATTTTTTGGCTACTGTTTTGTTCATTGTCTCCAGGTTGTGAGAGCCAGTTATGTGACTGACTGCTTTTTTGGGGGTTTCTCTCTATTACTTTGTCATGCGGGAAGGGCACACAGTTTGTTAAATAAAGAAGTGTCTTTATTCAGAATGTGCATGTTTGCTCTTTGAACTATTTGCTGCCTTGACCGGCTTAGGGGTTGCGGCACGGTTCCATTCATGTTCTTTGAATGGCAGAAGCCATTCCCTCAGAGGGGGCCTAGAACCGACTTGCTATAAGCAGCTGACAGACGGCCCTTGCACTTTGTGCCTCCCTCCCGTCTTGGTGCTGCTCCTCCTCCTCCTCCGCTGGTGCTCCAATGTCTGGTGGCAGTGGCTGAGTCCTGAGGATTGCCAGGTTATGCAGCATGCAGCACACAACAACGAAATGGGAGACTCGCTCAGGTGAGTACTGAAGGGCTCCTCCGGAATGGTCCAGACAGCGGAACCGTTGCTTGAGCACGCCAATTGTGTGCTCAATGATGTTCCTGGTCGCTTGATGGCTCTCATTGTATCGTTCTTCAGCAGGGGTGCTGGGCGAACGGAGCGGGGTCATCAGCCTGGTGCACAGAGGATAGCCCTTGTCCCTGAGAAGCCAGCCTCCTGGGTGAGCCGGGGCCTCGAAAAGGTCTGCCACAGAATGAAGGCGTCGTGGTTGCTGCCTGGAAAGTGGGCATTGACAGCGACTATCAGCTGTCTGTGGTCACAGACCAACTGGATGTTCAACTAATGGAACCCCTTCCGGTTGCGGTAATCCTCGGCATTCTCTTGCGGCGCCCGCAAAGCCACATGCGTGCAGTCAATGGCGCCCTGGACCATGGGGAAGCCCGTTATTCTTGCAAATCCCATTGCGCACTCTTGCTGCTTGTCCGGGATCATGGGGAAGGAAATGTACTGATGTCTCCTTTTAAAGAGGGCATTCATGATTTGCCGGATGCAGCAATGCACCGCGAACTGGGAGATATTGGCAATGTCCCCAGTAGCGGATTGAAAGGAGCCGGTGGCATAGAAGTTGAGAGCCACTGTGACCTTCATTGCCACCGACAGAGACGTCCTGCTCCTCAGTTGAGGCTGCAGATCTGGCTGAAGCAGTTGGCAGAGCTCAGTGACCACCTCCCTGCTGAATTGCAGCCTCCGAAAACACTGCTCCTCAGACATGTTGAGGTATGAGAACTGTTGGCGGAAAACCCTGGGACGGTAAGGTCTCGTGTGCCGACGCCTGTTGGCCCTCCTCTGTCTGGCCATGATTGGCACTCTCTCTCGGCGTCTCTGTGCCCTCTCAATGTAATGGAGAAGCCCAACGTTCCCACCCATTGCAGCCCCCATAGTATGTGGCCACTCAAGGTTATGCCAGTGAAAAAGCAAACCAACTACAAAGTTCTGGTCAGAAGCCAAAAGTACCTCTGCGAGCGCTGACTCAATGCAGAAAGCTCTCTCCCTTTGTCTCTCTGCAAAATCTCTCTCTCTCTCACAGAAGGAGTGGTCCAAAAATGGTTACCACAAAGAAGCCAGGAAGAGCCCCCTTTAAATAGCGCCCCCCCCAGCCCCACAGCGACTGGGAACTGTTCCAGTCGCTGGGAGCGACAGACGGAAAGGAAGGGGGCGCCACTGAATTTCCAGTTCGGGGCGCCCCAAGGGCGTTGCACCATGAAATGACGTCAGGATCTGCGCGCGCAGCTGAGCGGGCATTGCGGTTTAGCGCCGCCGCTAAATGTCCGCTCAATTTCGCGAGAGGCGCAGGTCTCACCGCGCCCGGGCGCTAGCCGCCTCGCGCCCCACCTATCGCCCTCTTAAGGCGCTAATGGGTGGCGCAACCAACTGAATTTCTCCCCCTAAGTATTCCTTAAAAGTTAGAGGACCATGGTGTTGGAGGGGCAGGGAAGGGGCATGAGAGTTCCTGATACAATAATCATGCATGGGATATGGATGCAGAAGGCTTGAAAAGTCCAGTAGCATTCTCTGGATTCTATGATTTTCACTTAGTGAGAACTTATTCTGTAATCAGTTCACTATATTCTACAAAACATTGGCTCATCCATTGTTAAGAGTACTGTGTGCAAGACATTAAAGCCATAGAAAGCATATACTGTTGATCCACCAGGATGATGTAAAACTATAATTATGGAGGAGAGATTTGTGCTACTGAGATTATTTCCACTGGAGCAAAGATTTAAATGAAGGTTTTTAAAATTACAAAGGGTTTTGTGATGGAGGAGCAAGTCAGTGACAGGAGTCATCAATATAACAAACTGTCACCACGTGATCACAGAAGGAGGTTTAGGAGAAATTTCTATACATGGAGGGTTGTTGAAGCAGGAAATGTTTTGCCACAGAGCATAGTTTAGGCAGAGACTATTGTATCTTTTAAGGGAAAATGGGATGAATATTTGAAGGAGGGGAAGAAAGAGAGATAGGGAGGGAAGAAAATTTATATGGACAATTCACTTATGAAATAGAACTAAAATTACATGAAATTGCCTGCTCAACACTAGCATGCAATATTGGACCATGGTTAAATAAAATACATGTCTCACTGCAAACCTAGGTTTAACAAAACACACAATAAAAATCCAGTCAAATAAAGGCTTTAGTCGGAACTAAGCAACACATGACACTTACAGGTCTCTCCTGTGAGTCCTGTGGCTCTTCCATTGAAGTTGAGGGTCTGTGGTTCTCACCCCTTTGCGGATACAGGACAAAGATGGTTGTTCGTCTTCAAAAGCTATGTCTGCCAAAAAGTTTTCACAGCCTTATATACTCTCTTCACAAAAGGTTATCTGATATGAAATATTGCCAAGCTGCTAATTTATTATTTCAATCTTAGTGACATGCGAGGTCTGATCCACAGCAAAGACCATCGAGTGAGAGTTATGCCTGGACAGATCAATTAGCCGGATACAAAGAATGACATGTTCCATTAACAAGGACACCACGTAAAATAGCCAGGACGACAGCCAGGTGTCACTGCTTTTCTGGGAATACACTTAATTCTCTTGCCCTGGATTTGAGATATGTTCACCTGATTTGCCACTGTTCACCAAGTCAATAAGCAATCTGATACCCAATAGGTAAAATATAGCAACCGGAAAACTACTCTTCTGAATGCATGTCAGCTGTGAATGTGGACTGAAGACAACTAAAAAAAAGTGAATCTGCATTTTCTAGGTTGTTAAAAAAACATTCATAGCAGGACATTTTTTTTCAAAAACCTAAATTATCAACTTCCACTATTACCAGACAACACTTCTTTTACAAAGCAGTTTGATGAACATTCACACCATTATGCAGTATTTTAAACATTAAGCACTATGCAGTATTAAGCCTCTGGCTACCACATAGTGTGACTGACTACTGCACGTCCTTTGTAGAATTCAAAATACCCAATTTTTCCCCTATCGTGTCTATAAAACTGATGCATACAATTAAAAATCTTGCACCTTGCATGCACCTGTTGTATTATGCCTCCATTGAGCAATATTTTTAAATAACCATTCTGTAGAATGAGGTTTGTTCCCCTATTAGTGAGGTTCACTGTTGATGCTAAGTTCTGACACTGCAGCTGCAATCAACCGGACCCAGACCATGACAAATTACCACCTTCCTGGTCAAAGAGACACTGAGAAAAATGCTCCAGGTGCAGTGCTACATCAACAACTTCAGCAAGAACTATAATTCTACCATGGGAAGTGCGATTGGACGGGTAGAAATTTTATTTTCTCAGTGGGTGGTCGTTCTGTGGAATGGTATTCCAGAGGTGGTAGCCAGGATTGGCTCCTTGCAATCTTTTAAAAAGAGGTTAAGAAACATTTATGGAAAACTACAAGATCATGGAACATCAGCAGAACATGCTTGAGGGGCTGAATGGCCTACTCCTGTTCCTATATTAGAATAGTAAGATTTGCAAAATAACCAATGGGATGGGGCCTCCTGGGTACGTCTGACCACTTTGCACAGGTCAAGGAGGACTTTCTCACAGAGGTTTCCTAAGTGCGCTATGGGTTTCTGTTTTCTTGCCTTTCCTAGGATATGGGGGGAGGCGTGAGTGCAAGGAAGGGTGGGAGTATGGGGATGAGTCCAACAGATGTGGGCCAAGCATGTTTGTGGCTGATGGTCTTTTATCGTCCCAAGTGCAAAAGAAGTGGGGCATGGGTGTTGGAACACGGGACATTAAGTTTGTTAATGGTTTGATTTATGTACTGTATGTACACGTGCATTTGTGAGATAATTGAGTAATTTTTTTGGTTTTTGAACTGATTTAAACTGTGCGAGCAGGCTTGTGACCTGGGAATATCACATAAAAAAATTGGCACTTTGAGTTCATAACCCATTACTGGGGTCAATATTTCTAAGTTATGTGAGTGTGGTTGTTTAAATATGTTCATTTCAATTTAAGATTGTGCACCTAGAATTGAATTACATTTTCAGTTAAAGTCGCAGGTGCGGATTTATTTTGACTAGGATTTACGCAACTGTGACAAGACAGGGGGGCTAGAAATTCATGTACTTACCGCCACTCTGTTGCGCCATGAAATGGCGATAAAATGGCGGCCGCTGCTCTTTTACCAGCTGGTGGCGGTTTCCGTTGCGGCCGCCATATTCCTCTTCCCCTTTGAGCTGCTGGTAACTGGTAGCGCCCTGCAAAAAAAATGGCGGCATGGTGATGTCAATCGGCGTGCAACGCCGACTTAACGTCACCGATGCAAACTTTGAACCTAACGCTGCTGGGTCCTAAGCATGCCAGGTTAACCTGGCGTGCAAGCAGGCTGACAGTGGATGACAGTGGCGATGTCTGCAGCTCTTAAAGGGACACACACATCATTCAGGTAAGTTTGAATTTAAGCGATTGGACTTTTTTTTTACTTTACTGAAGTGGTGGCTTGCTGCAATAGATGTGAAAAGTTTTTTTAAGTGTGCATACAGTGCTGCTGGACACTTGCAAGGGCTCAGATGGTAATTGAAGGCCTTTTAGAAGACGGAACATGCTGCGAATACTCAGCAGGTCAGGCAACATCCGTGGAGAGAAAAACAGAGTTCACGTCTCAGGTCGAGATGCTGCCTGACCAACTGAGTATTTCCAGCATTTTATGCTGTCATTTCACATTTACAGCATCCGCTTGCAGAGGGAAGAGGAAGACGCAGAAGAAGAGGAAGCCGAAGAGGAGGAATTAGACGGAAGGCTACATCCCAAACAGCCCCTTTGTGGCCAGGATAGAATCATCTGCCTGCAGTCCCACTGGCTGGGCAGGCTGCCTCTTCTTGTTGACCCACTGGCTGGGCAGGCTGCATTTCTTAGGTGTGTGAAATGAGGAAGGCACAAGGGTGGAGTTGGGCTGACAAGAGGGTGGGAAAGCAAGAGGTGTATACCAGAAGGAGGATAATGTACCAGGATACCCGCATCTTATATCCTTTCAGCCCCGCCGCTGGCAAAGGGCTCCACCATGCCCCTGCCAAGAATGGCCTGCACCATCTCCTCCAAGGAGGTGAGATGAGGCTAGGAATGGGAGATGTGCCTTGTCATTGGTGCAGATTGTTGGTCGGTGACTGATTGGGGGTTGTGCATTGAGCAGTGTGTGAGGCTGGTGGTGCAGTTGGTAGGAGACGGCTTTTGAAGATGCATTCACTGACCTTGACCAGTGGTCTCAGATCATGAAGCTTCTTTGGGCACTGGGGCCAGGTGGTGGGGGCGACACTGCTGGCAGTGATGGCCTCAGTGATGTAGTCCCACATCGTTCATTCTGGAGGGCCTCCTGGCCCCCGAGGGTGGAGGCCCGCTCTTGCAGTGTTGACCCCCTGCACAAAGCTGGAGTGCTGCGTGTGAGACCCTCGGGGCCCCTTCCCTGACTTGCTGAGCCATTTGTGCTAGTGCTGAGGCAGTTTTCCCATTTGTTGAGGTTAGGAAGGTAATTCAACTTTAACAGCTGAATATTCACATTTGGAACTTCATTTAAATATTGAACATTTCTTAAAAGGCAGAAAGGCCTGAAAAATGTATTCATTTACTGCATTTTATTTTGTGTTGGTTCAGTGTGCATGGCCCCTTTAAATCACAGATCTCTGCATTACCCACAATTCCCTGCAAGCTCTACAGTTTCGCTCACTGCAACGCCAAACCTGGACAGGAACTCCAATCCGGATCCCTCCAGTTATGTCACCAGGACGGCGTTGCACGGAAGGTGAGCGCTGTGCCACCTATCTCCATGCCCCCCAGACCAATTTCACTCGGTTGGCTCTGCGGCCATTTCCAGCGGCCATTAACTGCAGTTGCAACTTTGCTGGCGAACTTTTCGCCTAGTTTGTTTTACAAAAGATAAACTTCAGCCTTGAAGTTACATTTGCCATGGTGTCTGGTAGAAAATGAATTTGAACTTTTCAAAGCATTTTGTTTTAATTGAATTACAGTAAACAAATTGTTATGGCTGTATGCAGAAATTTAAAAATGTGTGGTCTCGTTTTAAATCGATTTGAATGTTTACAAAGCACTGTCTTCTTAATTTGGTTGTTGCAAGTCCGAGACATACTGTTGTCATTGGGCTGGATTTTGTCATTGGGGGCGGGTTGGGGTCGGGTCAGGTGTTCGGTGGGTCCCGCCCCCGCCTCCAATGTGAGGTGGGACAATTGAGCAATTTTGCCCAAATTGGGCACTTGATTTCCAGCGTGTGAGAACCCAATGAGTCTTTTGGTCCTGAAACTCGCCTCTGATAACGTCATCTATGCAGCTGCATTTAAGTCCTGCAAGCAGCCTTGGTTCATTTTCTGCCGTACAACTTATTTCTGAGACTTCTGAGGGATTAGTGGTGCAAACATGGCAAACTCAAGACCCAAGTGCGCACCCCGCTTTGATGAGGACTCCCTCCAGGCTCTGATGGAGGAAACAAGAGCTCATAAGGAATGCTGTTTCCTTCTTTTGGAAGGAAAAAACTTCCCCAGCAGACCAAAGCTGTGTGGCTGCAAGTGGCACAGGAGGTCAGTGCCATCGCAATCTGCAGCAGAACCTGGCTGCAGTGCAGAAAGAGGTTTCGTGACCTTCTCCGCACAGGAAAAGTGAGTATTACATCACCATGACCCTCAATCTGCTCCCCATCGCCTCTCATCACCAGCACTCTTCATTGTCAACCTCCTCCTCCACATCCCACTTGACCCTTACATCCCTGCACCCTTAACCATTCCCTCTCTCTGTATGTTCACATTTACGTAACTATTTGACTATGCAGCCCTCACACTCCCTATCACTGTTATGCTATGACAACAACTTACAACACACAGGGAGGGTCCTTGGTCTTGGGACCTCACTCCATCTTTGTATCCTTCTAAGTATCTATGCTATGGATTTGCTACACTCACTCCTTCATTCTCACTCAAACTCCACTTGTGTCCCTCATTGCAGGAAAAGAGAGCCCACAATAAGAGGGAAAGGGCGAAGACAGGAGGAGGACCACCCTCAATAGCCCAGCTCACCAGCGCAGAGGAGGCGGCCATCGAGATCGTGGGAGTCGAGGAGGATGCTCAAGTGGGGGACGGACAGATGGGCGCATCAGAGCAAGCTGGTGACAGAATAGTTTTTCATCTCTCTCATTGACATTGCATGAGTGACTGATCTTGATTCTAATGCTCTAACAGATTGACTTATGATCATCTGCACAATTCAATGTGCATGCAATATTTATCTCACATGTCTAACTCTTTCCTTTACTTCCCCACAGGACCATCGACAGCCCCCCTCCCCACTGTCCAGGAGGAACAGCCTGAGCCACAAGACTCCTCAGAGGAAGCTGCAACCTTTGAGGGCGCAGCATCAGCAGAATTAAGCGCACCCAGCACCAGTGCAGGCACTCACACCTGGGAGATAGAGTAGTGTTGTCACCTGGTGTATCACAGCTCACAAGTGCACATCAGCAGATGGTGGAGACAGGGACAGCAGTGGAGAGTCCTCGTCGGAGGGCGCAGGACTCTCCCAGCTCGGCTCAGCTGCATGTCGACCCTGTGCCTCCGGGTCCATTCAGAAGGACAGCGGTGCTGGAACTCCAGGAACAGGTGTAGGAGTCTCTGGCAGGTTTTGTCTCCAGGGTTGCTGTGAGTGTGGAGCGGATGGAGGTGTCCATCGCTAACATGAGCAGAGCCTTTGTGGAGGCATTGGTGCGTGAACGTATCACCACGGAAAGGATGGCAACCTCCGTGGAAAGGATGGTTATGGTAGAGGAGAGGATGGCTACGGCCATGGAGGAGCTAAGTCGCCAGAGTGTTGAAAACATGGTCATTGTTCAGAATAGACTGACATCTCTGGAGGAGCGATGGACAGCTATTGAGCAGAGGAACCAGAGCTTCATGGAAGTCCACTGGAGTAGGACTGCCAGTTCAGAAACGGGCCCTCATGGCCACCCTGAAGTGCAGCAAGGTGCTGTCAAGCCACTTGCTAGCTCTGAAGTGGGCCTGACCCATGAGAGGGATGTTGGTGGCCGACAACAAGGAAGTGGGGGCTCCTCTCCAAGCGCTCACACTTCCATGCCACTGCGGAGCCTTTGGTCAGAGCCCCACCAGAGTCCTCACCCAACTGAGATGGCTGTCTCATCCGCTGAACAGCCGCAGGAGCAGCAGACAGTTGGCGAGCCCTCACAGGCGCGAAACCCCAGAGGACGCCCACCAAAGGTGTCGAGGCAGGAGCAGCATGAAAGTGAGCAAGGGGCATCCACATCTGCTGAAGCCACAGGGGAAGCACCATGTAGGAGCATGCGTAAGAGGAAGATAAAGCACAAGTAGTCACAAGGGTAGTCACTTGGGTGTTCTATTGTGTTTAATTGTGAAATGCCATCCGTTTATTAATGTTACAAAATGACTTGATGGCAAACTATTGAAGTTGTGGGCTGTGTCATTTCGGAACTGGGAGTTCTACATTGAGGGCTCAGGGCGACTTGGATTTGTCAGTATGGTGGTCAGAATGATAGGAGGCCGCAGGTTCTTGTCAACTGCTGATGGTATGGTAAGAAGTTGCGAGGCAAATGTCTTTGATTGGGCAGCCTAAGCAGATCTGGCCACGATTCGTGGATTCCTTGCATCCTGGTCTTCTTCTCCTTCTTTTCTTCTTCTCCTCCTCCTCCTCCTCCTCCTCCTCCTCCGCCCCCTGCTCCTCAGCAGACCACGACGATTCTGGAGACCCTGGCTGCTGAGTACTGCAGGACCCACCTGATCTATCAAGGCATCTGAATCATATCTTCAGCAAGCCGATGGTTTGCTCGATAAACGGCCTGGTGGAAATGTGGCTGGAGTCGTAGCATTCCTCAGCTTCATTGGATGGCCTCCTCAACGGCATCATTAGCCACATCTTCAGGAGATAGCCCTTGTCTCCAAGTAGCCATCCACAAAGTTGGTCTGACAGACTGAAGATCGGAGGCACACTAGACTGCCGCAGGATGAAGGAGTCATGGCAACTGCCAGGGTACTTGGCGCAAACATGCAAAATTTCCTTCTTGTGGTTACACACCAGCTGCACGTTGAGAGAGTGGAAGCCCTTGCGGTTGACAAAAATACCTGGATTGTGATGGGGTGCCTTAAGGGCCACATGTGTGCAGTTGACGACGCCCTGCACCCTTGGAAAGCCTGCCAGATTAGAAAAGCCAACCGCATGTGCCGTTACACTTGCTTGATCCTTGGAGAAGTTGATGTAATTGTGCGATAGCAAAATACTGCAGATGCTGGAAATCCAAAATAACAACAGAAAATGCTGGAAAAACTCAGCAGGCCAGGCAACATCCGTGGAGAGAAATTAGCGTCGACGTTTCGGGTCTAACCCTTTTTCAAAACTGGAAAGAAAATGAAATCGATTGAAAGGCGGGGCTGGGAGAGAACAAAAGAAGTGAAGAGACATTAAGAGGTATTCAAAACGAGACGAGATGGTGATAGGACTAGTGGAGACAAAAGACGGCTCAGGTTAGGTGTGAAATGTTCTGGCAGAATGAGAGACAGCTGCCATGTGGGAGAGAGGAAAAAAAAGGAAGTGGGGGGGGGGAGGGAAAAACCAAAAAAGGGGTGGATAAAAAATATAAGTAAAAATGTAATAGGGGCCGAGGTTATGATCTGAAATTGTTGAACTCGATATTGAGTCCGGAAGGCTGCAAAGTGCCTAATTGGAAGATGAGGTGCTGTTCCTCGAGTTTACGTTGAGCTTCCGTGGAACAATGCAAGAGGCCAAGGACGGTGAAGTCCAAGTGGGAATGGAGCGGTGAATTAAAATGACAGGCGACTGGAAGCTCGGGGTCACCCTTACGGACTGAACGGAGGTGTTCGGCAAAGCGGTCACCCAATCTGCGTTTGGTCTCCCCAATGTAGAGGAGACCACATCGTGAGCAGCAAATACAGTATACTAGATTGCAAGAAGTACAAGTAAATCGCTGTTTCACCTGGAAGGGGTGTTTGGGGCCCTGGACAGTGGGAAGGGGGGAGGTATAAGGGCAGGTGTTACATCTCCTGCGCTTGCACGGGAAGGTGCCAGGCGAACGGGAAGGGGTGCTGGGGGTGATAGAGGAGTGGACTAGGGTGTCTCGGAGGGAGCGGTCCCTACGGAATGTTGAAAGGGGAGGGGAGGGGAAGGGAAGATGCGTTTGGTGGTGGGATCACGTTGGAGGTAGCGGAAATGGCGGAGGATGATCCGTTGAATGTGGAGGCTGGTGGGGTGAAAGGTGAGGACAAGCAGAACCCTATCGTGGTTCCGGGAGGGAGGGGCAGGGGTGAGGGCAGAAGTGCGGGAGATAGAACGGACACGGTCGAGGGCCGTGTCAACCACGGTAGAGGGGAATCCTCGGTTGAAGAAAAAGGAAGACATGTCGGAAGCACTGGTGTGGAAGGTGGCATTGTCGGAGCAGATGCGGCAGAGACGGAGAAACTGGGAGAATGGAATAGAGTCCTTACAGGAGGCGGACTCAATATCGAGTTCAACAATTTCAGATCATAACCTCGGCCCCTATTACATTTTGACTTATATTTTTTATCCACCCCTTTGTTTTGGTTTTTCCCTCCCCCCCTTTCCTTTTTTTTTCTCTCTCCCACATGGCAGCTGTCTCTCATTCTGCCAGAACATTTCACACCTAATCTGAGCCGTCTTTTGTCTCCACTAGTCCGATCACCATCTCGTCTCGTTTTGAATACCTCTTAATGTCTCTTCACTTCTTTTGTTCTCTCCCAGCCCCGCCTTTCGATCTATTTAATTTCCTTTCCAGTTTTGAAAAAGGGTTAGACCCGAAACGTCGACTTTAATTTCTCTCCACGGATGTTGCCTGGCCTGCTGAGTTTTTCCAGCATTTCCTGATGTAATTGTGCGAGTTGGCAAAGAGGGCGTCGGTTACCTGCGTGATGCAAGTGTGTGCAGCCGCCCGGGAGATGCCGCTGATGTCTGCTGTTGATCCCTGGAATGAGCCTGAAGCAAAAAAGTTGAGTGAGGTGGTGACTTTGACGGCCACTGATAAGGGGTATCCACCCACTCCTCTGGGCGCCAGATCTTGCTGCAGCATTGCGCAGATATCACCCACTACTTCTCGCAAAAGTCTGAGCCTCCTTTGGCACTGCTGCTCAGTCATGTTGAGGTAGCTCATCCTCTGTCTGTAAACCCTGTTTTGTGGGTATCTCCTGCGGCGACGTCCTTCTCTGCGCTGACGCCTTCTGGCCTGTGCAGCTTCAGGTGGGTGAGCAGCAGGTTGGCGCACCTGTTGTTGCTCCTGCTGTTGGTGCTGCTGTTGTTCCGAGTTCTGCTGCTGCCGCGGCTGGTCTTCATCCGAATCTGAGGTCCAGGAGGAAAGGAAATAAATGGTTCCCATGCTGCAGGTATATGCTTCAGTTGAGGAAGCGCTCAGTCAAGGTGGGGAGAGGGTTTCCCAGGAGGTCACAGTGGCGATGGATCTCAGTTTCAAAACTTCCAAAATAAGTAGACCTGCAAAAAGTTCTCCCAGACCTGAGAAAAGAAAGTTCTGCCACCTGCAAATGATCATTGTTGAAAACTCCTTTTTTATGCTGGAGCTGCAGCTGTTAGTAAGCCATCCACTTGTGAGCCCGCCAAGATTAACTGGCGTGTTCCAGAGGAGACGTGCAGCACGCGGGAAATGTGTTAAACTCAGAAAGGCCTCTCAAAATGGCATTATAGAGGCACTTAAGTGGTTGTTAAGTGCCTTAAGGGCCTATCCCGCCTCTTGGAGGCGGGACCGAAACCGAGTCTGAAAGCCCGCATTTGGGAAAGTTGCTCAGAGGCGGGATCAGAGCCCGACGCCATCTTTGGCAACTTTCCCACCTGACCTGCCTTCAAACCGCCTTCTCGGACCTGGCAAAATCCAGCCCATTGACTCCAAATCACAAAGACTTGGTAAAAAAGTTTTTGATCTGGAAAGTTTTTTAAACATTTACGTGAAGTGACACAATTGCATGCGTTTGACGATATTTGCTTCACCTTATAAACCTGCAAAGAAGTTAACCCTTTCCACTGACAGCCGTTTTTTAAAAATTCACCACACAACAACTTTAGTATTGTTGAATATAAATTTATTCCTTAGACATTATTAAATTTAAGTTCCTTAATTTTAAGCGGGTATTTCCCCATGGTGACGGAAGAAATTTTATGAACTGACAAATTAATCCCTTGGGCTCTTAAGCAGAGCCACAATAGATTCTGATTTTTTCTTTTAAACAGTTGGCCACTGCATGACTATTGATGGTGTAGAAGAGATCCAGCAGATTTAAGAATTCGTCTGCAGACATCAAAAATCACAGCAAGCCTGGACATCACTTGTTTCTGAAATTGGAATTGCTAAGATAAATTTGTATGAGTGGCTATTTCAAGCACTTGAGAAAGGAAAATCTACCTGAAGTTTAAAGGGGATAATCAAATTTTCATGAAAAGAAAAGGGAGCAGTGCACATTGGTCCTGCTCATTGCTGTGTATTAAAGAAGAAAGTTTTTGGGGAAATAAAATTCAACATTGACAAAACCTATCAGTTCAACATAGGATTACATAGATAATAACAGAAAATGTAGTAAATACTCAGCAGGTCAGGCAGCATCTGTGGAGAGAGAAACAGAGTTAATGTTTCAGGTCGATGACCTGTTCCATCTCCAACTTTTTCCAGTTCTGACGAAGGGTCATTGACCTGAAACATTAACTCTGTTTCTCTCTCCACAGATGCTGCCTGACCTGCTGAGTATTTCCAGCATTTTCTGTTTTTATTTCAGATTTCCAGCATCCGCAGTATTTTGCTTTTGTAATAGGATTACATAGGATATACGGCACAGAAACAGGCCATTCAGCTCAACTAGTCCATGCTGGCGTTTATGCTCCACTCGAGCCTCTTCCTGCCTTTCCTCATCTAAATCTATCAGCGTAACCCTCTATTCCCTTCTCCCTCATATGCTTGTCTAGCCTCCCCTTAAATGCCTCTATACTGTTCGCTTCAACCACTCCCTGTGGTAGCGAGTTCCACATTCTCACCACTCTCTGGGTAAAGAAGTTTCTTCTGAATTCCCTATTGGATTTCTTGGTGACTATCTTATATTGATGGCCTCTAGTTATGCTCTTCCCCACAAGTTTGAACATTCTCTCTGTATCCACTCTATCAAAACCTTTCATAATTTTAAAGACCTCTATTAGATCGCCCCTCAGCCTTCTTTTTTCAAGAGAAAAGAGACACAGCCTGTTCATCCTTTCCTGATATGTATACCCTCGCATTTCTGGTATCATCCTTGTAAATCTTCTTTCCACCCTCTCCAGTGCCTCTATATCCTTCTTATAATACGGTGACCAGAACTGTATGCAGTACTCCAAATGTGGTCTAACCAAGGTTCGATACATGTCTAGCATAACTCCCCTACTTTTCAATTCTATACCTCTAGAAATAAACCCTAGTGCTTGGTTTGCTTTTTCTAATGGCCTTGCTAACCTGTGTCGCAACTTTTAGTGATGTGTGTATTTGTACTCCGAGATCCCTTTGTTTCTCTACCCCACCTAGACTTGCACCCTCCAAGTAATAAGTACTCTTTGGATTTGGAATCATTTTGAAATGATAAAATGGACTCAGGTACAATGTTATTTTGGGGAAATCATGGTCCCCTAAATAAAGAATAAACAAACAAAATGTGTTAATAACTTGGAGCAAGTGGGAATGTTTGATTTTTGTTTTAAAGATATTATGAAAATATTGTATTGGACAGTAAGATTCCTCCAGGGCTCATGCCCCACTTAAGATGTAAGATAGAAACAGGAAAATTACACCAGGGACAATCACCCCACCTGTTGCATTAACTACGTAATTGGCGATCAAGTCATGCTTTAAAAAATTATTTGTGGGGGAGGGGGGCGGGTGTGCGGGGGGGGGGGCTGGAAAGCTAATTGTTAAGGTCTGTATCAAGTCATGGATAAATTGGGAGAAAAAAATGTTAAATTGTCTGTTTAGAAGCAAGGGAAGAAACCGCAATATGTGCGTTACCATGGAGATTAGTGTAAACTGTACAAGAAAAAGAGGTCAGATAACCAGATGGAGAATAAATGCTTCATTTGATTTTATTTCAACAGGAACAGGATGTGGATAGTCATTGTACTACTGCTGACCTCTACAAGTGCGAAACAACAACCAGAGAGAGTATGGAACTGTGTAACAAGTCTGGTCGACCCGGACGGAATCAGTGATTAAAGCAGCTGGAGGGTGCAAATGCCATAAGGGGATGGGTTACAAATACAATGGGGGCGATTCTCCCGTTGGAGGTGGGTTTCGGTTTGGGCAGGTTCCAAACCCGCCTCCACTGTCAGGTGGGAAAAATTTGCGATTTTCCCCTATTGGCCAGTTAATTTCAGAGGTGTGGGTTCCCCTGGGCCAATTAGTCTTTTGGAACTGAAACTCGCCTCTGCTGACGTCACTTATCCAGCTTCATTTAAGGGCTGCTTGCTGCCTTGGCTCATTCCACTGGTTTTTGGTCGATGCTGCACCACCTCCAAACTTTCACCACATAGAAGAATGGCCAGCTCCAAGGCAAGGACCTCCCCGAGGTTCTTGAATGATGCGCTGGGTATCCTGGTTGAGGGGGCGAGAGCTAGCAGGGATGTGCTCTTCCCCTCATCTGGGAGGAAGAGGCCTCCCAAAGAAACCAAGGCTGTGTGGGTCCAGCTGGCAAAGGATATAACCTCCAGATCTGTGTGCAGCAGAACATGGCTGCAGTGCCGTAAAAGGTTCAATGACCTTGTAAGATCAGGCAAAGTGAGTATACCATCAGCTTGACCCTCCTTCTTCTCCCCTTCTCCTCTCATCACCAGCACTCTGCATTGTCAACCTCCTCTTCCACATCCCACTTTACCCTTACAACCCTTGCACCCTTCGCCATCCCTCTCACTCTATGAACCCAATCACTTCACTATTCGACTATGCTGCCCTCACACTCCCTTTCAATGTTATGCAATGACAACGACTAACAACGCACAGGGAGGGCCCTTGGACATGGAACCTCACTCCATCTTTGTCTCCTTCTAAGCATCTATGCTCGGGACTCTCTACACTCACTCCATCATTCTCACTCCAACTCCACTTGTCTCCCTCACTGCAGAAAAAGAGAGCCTACAATAGAAGGGAAAGGGCAAAGACAGGAGGAGGGCCACCTTCCCTAGCCCTTCTCACCCAGGCTGAAGAGATGGCTCTGGACATCGCCGGCGCAGAGGTGGAGATGGAAGTGGGGGACGGACAGACAGGCAATGCAGACCAAGCTGGTGACAGAATAGTTTTGCATCTCTCTCATTTACACTGCTTGAGTGACTGAAACGGCGGCTGGCGTACATTATTAGATTGTGGTGGAATACAATTCTGCTGCTGCTGAAGGCCCACAGCGCCTCATGGATGCCCAGTTTTGAGCTGCTAGATCTGTTCTGAATCTATCCCATTTAGCATGGTGGTAGTGCCACACAACATGATGGAGGGTGTCCTCAGTGTTAAGACTTGTTCTTTTGTTGTTTTACAATTTGCCGCCACTCAGGTCTGCTCTGACCTCGGGTCTCGCTCTGTTTATACTCTGCCGTCACTCAGGTCCTTCCTGTCCTCGGGTCCTGCTCTGTTTATACTCTGCCGTCGCTCAGGTCCGCTCTGTCCTCGGGTCCCGCTCTGTTTATACTCTGCCGTCACTCAGGTCCGCTCTGTCCTCGTGTCCCGCTCTGTTTATACTCTGCCGTCGCTCAGGTCCACTCTGTCCTCGGGTCCCGCTCTGTTTATACTCTGCCGTTGCTCAGGTCCGCTCTGTCCTCGGGTCCCGCTCTGTTTATACTCTGCCGCCGCTCAGGTCCGCTCTGTCCTCGGGTCCCACTCTGTTTATACTCTGCCGCCGCTCAGGTCCTTCCTGTCCTCGGGTCCCACTCTATTTATACTCTGTCGTCGCTCAGGTCTGCTCTGTCCTCGGGTCCTGCTGTTTATACTCTGCCGTCACTCAGGTCCGCTCTGTCCTCGGGTCCCGCTCTGTTTATACTCTGCGGTCACCTTTGCTGCCGCCGCTCAGGATACAGTGGAGGAAGGGGGTGGAGAGAGAGGAGTGGGAGGAGAGAGAGGAAGAAGGAAAGGAGGGAGAGAGAAAACAGGGAACTACAGACCCGTTAGACTCACATCAGTAGTTGGGAAAATGCTGGAATCTGTTATAAAAGTTGCAATAACTGGGCACTTAGAAACTAATAGTAAGATTGGGCAGAGTCAACATGGATTTATGAAAGGGAAATCCTGTTTAACAAACCTATTTTAGTTCTTTGAGGATGTAACTAGTGGAGTAGACAAAGGGGAACCAGTAGATGTGGTGTATCTGGATTTTCAGAAGGCCTTCGATAAGGTCCCACACAAGAGGTTGGTGAACAAAGTTAGGGCACATGGAATTGGGGGTAATATACTAGCATGGATTGAGAATTGGTTAACAGACAGAAAACAAAGAGTAGGAATAAACAGGTCTTTTTCAGGATGGCAGGCTGTGACTAGTGGGGTACCGCAAGGATCGGTGCTTGGGCCCCAGCTATTCACAATCTATATCAATGATTTGGATGAGGGGACTAAATGTAACATTTCCAAATTTGCTGATGATACAAAGCTAGGCGGCAGTGTCAGTTGTGAAGAGGATGTGAAGAGGCTTCAAGGGGATCTCGCCAGGCTCAGTGAGTGGGCGAGAACATGACAGATGCTATATAATGTGGATAAAAGTGAAGTTATCCACTTTGGTAGAAAAAACAGAAAAGCAGAGTATTTCCTAAATGGTGAAAGATTGGGGAATGCAGATGCTCAAAGGGACCTGGGTGTCCTTGTACATGAGTCACTGGAAGTGAATGTGCAGGTGCAGCAAGCCATTGGGAAGGCAAATGGTATGCTGGCCTTCATTACATGAGGATTTGAGTACAGGAGTAAAGAAGTCTTACTCCAATTATATAGGTCCGTGGTGAGACCACACCTGGAGTACTGTGTACAATTTTGGTCTCCTTACCTAAGGAAGGATATACTTGCCATAGAGGGAGTGCAACGAAGGTTCATGAGATTGATTCCTGGAATGGCGGGACTGTCGTATGAGAAGAGATTGAGTAAACTAAGCCTGTATTCTCTTGAATTCAAAAGAATGAGAAGGGATCTCATTGAAGCATAGAAAATGATTACAGGGCTTGATAGGGTGGATGCTGGGAGAATGTTTCCCTTGGCTGGGGAGTCTAGAACCAGGGGCCACAGCCTCAGGATAAAGGGTAGGCCATTCAGGACTGAGATGAGAAGAAATTTCTTCACACAGAGGGTGGTGAATCTTTGGAATTCTCTACCCCAGAAGGCTGTGGAGGCTCAGTCATTGGGTATATTCAAAACAGAAGTTGATAGATTTCTGATTAGTAAAGGCATCAAGGGATATGGCGATAGGGCCGGTGAATGGAGTTGAGGCAGAAGATCAGCCATGATATCATTGAATGGCGGAGCAGGCTCGAAGGGCCGAATGGCCGACTCCTGCTCCTATTTCTTATGTTCTTAGGCAGGGAGAGAGAGGGAGAGGCGGGGAGAGAGAGAGGCGGGAGGGGAGAGAGAGAGAGAGAGGCAGGAGGAGAGCGAGTGAGGTGGGAGGGGAGAGAGAGAGGCAGGAGAGGAGAGAGCAAGGGGAGGGAAGAGAGAGAGAGGCGGGAGGGGAGTGAGAGAACGAGGCGGGAGAGGAGAGAGAGAGAGGTGGAAGAGGAGAGAGAGAGCGAGGGGGAGGGGAGAGAGAGGCGGGAGGGTAGAGAGAGAGAGAGGCGGGAGGGAAGAGAGAGAGAGAGGTGGGAGGGAAGAGAGAGAGGAGGCGGTAGAGGAGAATCTGCTTCCACTATCCTTTCCTGCTGTCCATTAAAGATCATAACTTGCTACCTACAATTTTATCTCTCCTCAATCAAATCAATAATTTTTTTTAAATAATTTCCCGCTCCAGTTTTTCCTCTTTCCCCCTTGAAGCTGGGGCACAGTTCTACAAGTGTTGGAAGTCCTGTGGTACCCAAGTGGAATTCTTCATGGACGAGGCTGGAGAGAGAGTGCCAGTTGGTTATTCTCCCATGGGGAGCATTCATGGTCAAGCCCAATCTCCGCACATGCACACTTGCTAGCTGGATAACCATCAGGAGTAAGGACCGTGGCTCAATATTCCCTTCCCCTCTCCCAGGCCAACTGTCGTGCTGCCACCACCTTCATGGCTGAGATCTGACACCTGACTCTAAATGACTACCTGGAAGGCATCTGTAATATGTATGGAGAGCACTTCATACAAGTTAACCTACCAACCCATCAAACATAAATGACATTGGTCAGCTCTTTGGTATCATTGATGATTTGGCTGCCATCAGTTGCCTTGTTAACTGAGCATAACCCCAGACACTATCTGCAGAACAAGGGCTGAATCAAACACAAGATCTACATGTTTCTGTGCAGATAGTCCCAATGGACAAATAAATAGCTAGCATCCTGTACAAGGAGTTTACACAGCCGGCTTTCCTCCTGCAGATCTTCCTGGTCTATCTGAATCAATAAAATGCCGTATGGTGTGCTTATCCTTTGAGCCAACAGAAAGCAACAGAGCGTGTAAATTATAACCCATTAAGATAATTATTATGGAAGACAGCAATTAAATTAGTCAGAATCTGAAAAGGTCACACTGCAAGGCAAGATAAAATCATAATCCATGTAAGGTGCTATCAGATTCACTTGATGCTACAAAGACTGTTTCACCTTCAGATGACATTCAAAACAAATATGATTTCATTTTAATACAGCATACACTTCAATTGGACTGCTTATGAAGTGCGTACTGTCTGAATTCTTGGAATTTCACTTAAGCAGATTGTAAGTCAGTCTTATTGTGACTACATAATGTCACAGTCAAGCACCAAGTGGATACCGGCTTTCACAACAAACGAATTCTCCAGCCACTTTACTGAGAATATTATTAAATGTTTGGTTCTGAAGCTTATGGAAAAGGTGAAAGAATTTCAGCTCGGAATGATATAACCTATTGATATGTCAATTCCACTACCAATCAGAACACTCCGATCAATACTAGTTTGACTCCACCAAAAGGAATGATGGTGTCAAAGGCCTTGAAATTACACTGCACAAATGCTTAACTTATTTGTGTAAATTAAATTTCTTGGTTAAAATAGCAGACAAAGGAGGCTCATACACACACATTAAGGCTGCAAATTTAATTGAGGAGGCGGGACAGCTGGTTTCTGGGTTCCGGTCCCGCTCCCAGCTGCATCCGCTCTGCAGACATGACTTTCCCTTGATTGGCCTTGTTAAGCACACCCTGCGGGCTTACTGGACAATTAACAGGAAGCGAGTCTGATGATGTCATTTGATGACGTGTCATCATCTGGTTTCCTTAAATGGACCATGTCCACATGGAATTTGACAGTTGTTCTGTCAGTGTTTGACAGCATTGAGGTGCTGCAAATACTGACAAGCACTACACAAAGGTGAACACTTGCACCCAGGCTCTCCAATGACTCCCTCCATATGCTTATGGAGGGAGTCACAGCATGCAGGGAGGTTCTCTTCCCTTCCAAGGGTGGAAGAGACCTCCCCAGGACACCAACTTACCTTGCACCTCCACCCAACCCTCTCTACCTATCACTTCCCCATCTCACTAGCCACCCCTCACACTCACCCTCATCCTACTGCAAGCATACCAACTAACAACACACATGGGTAGGCACTTGACAGGTTTAGCTAATGTCCATGTGAAGTTTCTGGTAATGTGTTGCCATACAGTGAAATCTCTTTTTCAAAAAGTGCCCCTTATTGGACAGATCTGAGTGAACCTTGAGAAGTGTCTTCCTGAGTTCCAGTGATTGTTCAGTCCTAACTCCCCCCGCCCCCCATTGTAGTGATAAGTGTGCATGGAATGGCTTGGACATTAAAAGGATGCTTCATGGTGCTGGTGTGGGATGGTATCAACCTAGCGCATCATGTGGTAGCCAGGGTTTACAGCTTCAATTGAAGAAAATCTGGCCATGGTGATGCCATCGCTGGCCTCCTGGCCAACAAATCTGTCAGGGACTGATGCCCTGTGTCCAGTGCAGCATCAGGTGATGGTGGAGAAGGTTGGTGATGAGGTTGGTGATGTTGGTGTTGGGGCTGATTGTGGAAGGATTTGGAGGACTAAGGTCTGACTTGTTTCATTGGCTCCGATGTTGCTGGAATAGATGGCAGCTGCAGGTGAGATGACAGAAGCGATCTGTCACTGGTGAGAGAGGTTCTCCCAATGAGGTGGCACTGGACATACAGTTCGATCTAAAAACTTGTAAGCTAAAGAAATCTCTATATGTATTAAAAATGCAGTAACCAACATTTTCGGTGCTCTGAAACTCACCATCTGCAACATGGCATCCTTTAATTTCATTTTTTTTTAAATTTCCAAAAATAATTAAATTCTGAAGGAATGAGACTCCACACTTGTAACAGTAAATTTTCAGGGCCAGAGAGGTTGTTTGGCAGTAATTAAGACTCATCATGCCGTTAATGATTCACTTACATCTGAATGCACCAGCTCTAACCTTTTCTGGCATGTTTAGTGGGCAACTAGTGGGTAAGTACCTCAACTGCACGCCCTCCATGTGATTTAATGCTGAATCTCTCGCCGAGGTACCGGTGTCGCGAAGTTTGTGCAAATCGAACAGCAACTTCCGGATTTCCGTGTTTAAGTGCACATGTGCGGACACTGGAAGTTGCTGTCCGATATACTCCTTAGTAACAGTGAACACTGAACGCCTCACTGTTACTCCTATCACAAAATCCAGGCCAATGTTTTTTTATATCGGATATGGTGACAGTGTTGGGAGAGTTTTCAGAAACTCCCACCACCTACTGGCTAAAGCCTGCAACTACGATGTTACAGGCAACTGTTTACATACGGGATTTGCGTTCTAAATGTTTACATAAGCAGTTTCAATATTAAATGTTGACATAAAAGTGTGATCAAAAATTGAGGTAACAGAATGATATACAGGAAGTAGGCTCATACACAATATTTTTAATAAAACGTGGTTGCTCACCCCTAACAGGTGGTGGCTCTGAAAAGCCTTGATGTGAGTCTGCATGTTTACAGGCAGAAAAATCGCGATTTTTAAAGAGTCATAGTTCTTAATTTAAAACTTTCATCTATGAGCATTATGATGACATCATGTATTAGCGATGCAATGATGTGAAGTGAATGATGATGTAACACTAGAACTAATGTTTTGTCACAGGGAGTTCAAGAAATGCTTTAAATGACGCCATAAATATTGACTTAGAAGCTCTATTCTACAAGCTAAAGAAAACTTACAGTGCTTCCAGTTGCCCACACTGGATTGTTGGTCTGAAAAGTTAAAGAAAAAGCAGAAGGATACTTCAGATTGTGCTATAGTCACTTGTCACTTGAGTAAGCATGAAATAGCTCCCACCGACAGCCTAATAGGTTCGTCCACTGTATTATAAAATCATACAGAGCAGATAGTCCCAAATTTTATCCCCAGTCTGTGCTGAGGGAGCTGATCTGAGCTGGAATAGCAATCAGGGCCTCATGATTGGCCCAAGTGCACCTGGGCTGGGAAGGTGAAAATGAGCCTGGCCCCCTTTGCCCTGCACTCTCTGGTGACCCCTGCTGGAAAATACATGTGTGTGGAGGTTGGTTGGTCTTGATCCACGGATAAATTGAGACCCATTGCCTGTGCCCATAAATAAAGTATGGCTGCTTGGGTGAGGTACTGTAGGTGCTTGTGGAACTATACCCCAGCAAGAATCAGTGGGGGAGAAATTCTTATCGGCCCGTTTGGGCGCTATTACCGTCGGGCGCAAAGTTTAGCACCCGGCGCTAATTATCGCCTCCGACTGTAAACTTGGCCTCTATCGCCCCTGGAGGTGATTTGAGCGCTAAATCAGGCGCTACACACCTGTCTTAAGGCGCTGACGTCCTGGAGCGAGGCGCTACCTCAGAGCGCTGGTGAAGCTCAAGTGATGTCAGTTAGCAATGGAACACAGACAGACTGGTGCCGGCTAGTTCTTAAAGGGGAGGGTCGATGTTGCTGTCCAGCCACATCCTGCTCATTGCAGCCTTGAATCTCAGCCTGGAGAAACCTGTACATCAATTGTGCTGGAACCACCAATGGATAGGCCCAGGGAAAGACCTCGGCTGAGGGCCAAAACTCCTTGGAACAGTCTTTCCAGATGTCTCTCTCCCTCTCAACCTGCGTGTACCAAAAATTTTGACTACAAGAAAAGGCAGGAAGCGGCCACATTTAAATAGCGCTCCCCCAGCCCCTTCCCGACGGCAAAACGTTCCCCGAGACCTGTTGTTGCTAACGGCAGGTGGAAAGGCAGGGGGCGCGACTCAATATCTGGTCCAGACCATTGCCTTATCGACTGATGTCACGATCTGCGGGCGCAGGAGATTGTGGCGGCAATGTTTAACGCCGCCGCAAAATGTCTGGTCAATTTTGCGAGCAGCGCAAACATCGCCGCGCTTGGGCGCTAGTTGCTTTGTGCCCCGTTAGCACCCTCTTAGGGAGGCGCTAATCAACCAAATTTTTCCCCCAGTTACTTCAGGTGAGGCGGTGAAATGAGGAGAAAAGGTGTGTAAAAAAAATAAATCAAAAAGAGCATGAAAATGGCTCTGTAAAGCTAACCCATTTCTTCATTCTTTTACTAAGGGAGCTCCTGTGTGCCTAAAACCTAACATCATCACTGAGAATGAAGCTGGAGGAAACCCTTTTCCACACAGCCTGTACATGCTGCTTCTAATGAATACACAAAAGTGCAAAAGGGGAAAATGAAGGAGGCTCTAAAAGTTCCTGAAGATAAGTTATGAGAATAGAAAAAGATTATTTTTAATCAGCTCTAAATGTTCTTTTCAGATGCTTATAGGAAGAGATCTCTGTTTTGATAGTGGTGGAAAGCAAATTAGCGTCGACCTGATTCACAGAGAAAGCCGTCATGTGCTGGCTGCATGAAGGAGTTTGTTGTCAAATTCCAAACTCTAGTTGATAAATTAGCCATTGAAAAACGTAGACAAAAATGGCCTGTTGTGTTAGCTTGTGGTGACACGAATTGATCGGTTGTTGTCTGTGGCTGTCATTGCTCATCAGACCTTCTGCTTCCACTGTACAATAATGGTTCAGACGTTCTAGACTCAAAATTTTGAGACCTGTCAACAAACAACAGCACAAAATATTAACTATTCTAAATATGTTAGAAAAATTGTCTTACTGAATTTATTAAATTGATTTAGTATGAATTAAGGAGGCAACATCAATTATACGGAAAACTTATACATTTATTGTGGCATGTATTACATAGATAATAAACAGCCCATGAAGTATCTTGTTTATTAAATATGCTCCAATCATTGTCGACCAATTATGGTTAGTGGTCCACGGAGGGAGGTTTGTCATGTACTACATTCATTCAACCGTTGATTAATAAAGTCTAAATTAGGCAGGTTTGCTGTGCAAAAGTTTCTTGGAACCCACTTTCTTACATTGTGAAATCTATTCTCTTTTATTGTCAACTGCACCACAAACTGGAGGCATTGAAATTCAGAGGCTGTTCCAAATATTCCAAAATGCCCACTTTAAATATTATACCAGCCTATATGGAGGGCACCGCTCTCAGTCCATGGCAGAGGCAGGTTTAGAGTTGCCTCCCATTCTTTATACACTACACGTTCTCACAGTGAACCCAGTATAGACAAACCTTACAATCAACCTATTGGATATAATTAATATACTGCATGGATCTGATATTGGTGCGATTCTGTCAGCAGTGTAAACTCACACTGGTTTCACGCTTGAGTTGTGCTACAACAGAACAAATTCAGTTACAGGAAAAGCAAAGCCAGTAGGACAGCAACATGAAAAGGTCTTGTACACCAAAGGGTTACAGTAGTGGATTAGCAACCCAGAAATCATGAATTCATAATCGCACCACGAAAAGTTGTGAAATTGAATTTTTTTTAAATCTAGCATTTTGTGGGCTGGAACCAAAAAAGAAAAATGATCACAAAGGTTGCCAGATTGTTGTAAAAACCTAACTTGTTCACCACGCTCTTCAGGGAAGGTCCACATTCCTAACTGGGATCGTCTACGTGACTCCAGTCCACTAATGCCTTGAGTTTACACTGCCTAACAAACCACAACTTTCAGGGGAACTTGAGATGGGCAATAAATGTGGCCTTACCAGCCCATTTCCTGAGATGCACTTTCCAATTTTACAGAGATAGGAACAGGAGTAGGCTATTCAGCCCGTCGATCCTGTTCTACCATTCAATTAGATCATAGCTGATCTGCATCTTATATCCATCTATCCGCCTTGAGTCTTTAATACCCTTGCCTAACAAAAATCTATCAATTTCAATTTTGAAATTTACAATTGACCCCTAGCCTCAACACCTTTTTGGGGGAGAGTTCCAGATTTCCACTCTCCTTTATGTGAAGAAATGCTTTCTAACATCACCCCTGAACGGCCTAGCTCCAATTTTAAGATTATGCCCCCTTGTTCTGGACTCTACGACCAGAGGAAATAGTTTCACTCGATCGACCCTAATAAATCCTTTAATCATCTTGAACACCTCAAATAGGTCATCCCCTTAATCTTCTATATTCAAATGAAGTCCTTGCTGGTCTTTGCAACCTGTCCTTATAATTTAGCCCTTCTAGCCCCGGTATCATTCTGGTGAATCTTTGCTGCACCCCCTCCAAGGCCAATATGTCCTTTCTGAGGTGCGGTGCCCACAACTGAATCCAGATGCGGTCTAACTAAAGTTATATACAGCTGTAACTTAACATCCACCCCTTTGCATTCCAGCTCTCTTGAGATCATAGGTCAACATTCCATTAACCTTTTAAAATATTCTACATATACTAGACAAAGAACTCCTACACATTATACACCTTTTACTGCAAGGACTACTGCAAGAAAGACTAGGGGCTGGATTTTGCTAGGGCTGGGGAGGCGGGATTGGAGGCGTGTGGGGGATAAAAATCGCAAAACTGGCGTGCGGGCCCAAACCCGCCTCCACGCAATTTTCCTAAATTCGTGTCTGCTGGTCCCGACTCCGTCCCGCCTCCAGGAGGCGGGATAGGCCCTTAAGGCCCTTAACAAGCCCTCAATTGGCTCTATAATCCCATTTTCCTAACCACTTGCAAGTTTACTCGTTTTCCCACGTGAAACACGCCTGGTGGGAAACACACATCTGAAACCTGGCGGGAGCACAACTGGCTTGCGGAGTAGCAGCTGCAGCTCAACCATTAAATGGCAGATTTGAACAGGCTTTAATTGCAGGTGGCATAACTTTGCTCTCTCAGGTCTGGGGGATCTTTCAGAAGGCATACCCACAGCTCTGGAAGTTTGCAGCCTGACAACCATCTCCAGTGTGACCTCCTGGGAAACCCCTCTCGCCACCTTCACTGAGCGCTTCCTCAACTGAGGCATCTACCAGAAGCATGGGAGCCATTTTTGTCCTGCCCTTCTGGGTATTACATGAGGCCGCCCAACAGCAGCAGCAACAACAGTTGCGCCAAGCTGCTGCTGCCCCACCTGAGGATGCACAGGCCAGAAGGGGCCAGCGCATGGAAGGCCGTCGGCGCAGGAGATACCCCCCAAACAAGGTCTACAGACGCAGGGTCAGCTACCTCAACATGTCTGAGCAGCAGTGCCAAAGGTGGCTCCGACTTTCGCGAGAGATAGTGGCTGACATCTGCGCAATGCTGCAGCAAGACCTGGAGCCCAGAGGAGCAGCTGGACACCCCTTATCAGTGGCCGTCAAAGTCACCATCGCACTCAACTTTTTTGCCTCAGGCTCATTCCAGGGATCAGCAGCAGACATCAGCGGCATCTCCCAGGCGGCCGCACACACCTGCATGAAGCGGGTAACCGATACCCTCTTTGCCATCGCGCACAATCACATCCATTTCACCAAGGATCGAGCAAGTGTCATGGCGAGAGCGGTTGGATTTGCTAATCTTGCAGGCTTTCCAAGGGTGCAGGGCATCGTTGATTGCACACATGTGGCCCTTAAGGCTCCCCATCGCAATCCTGGTATTTTTGTCAACCGCAAGGGCTTCCACTCCCTCAACGTTCAGCTGGTGTGTGACCACAAGAAGGAAATTTTGCATGTTTGTGCCAAGTACCCTGGCAGTTGCCATGACTCCTTCATACTGCGCCAGTCTACTGTGCCTCCGCTATTCAGTCCGCCACACCAACTTAACGGATGGCTCCTTGGAGACAAGGGCTATCCCTTGAGGACGTGGCTATTGACGCCGCTGAGGAGCCCATCCAACGCAGCTGAGGAGAACTACAACTCCAGCCACCTTTCCACCAGAGCCATGATCGAGCAGACCATTGGTCTGCTGAAGATGCGCTTCAGATGCCTGGATAGATCAGGTGGAGCCCTGCAATACTCAACAGCCAGGGTCTCCAGAATCGTTGTGGTTTGCTGTGTGCTTCACAACATGGCACAGCGTCGTGGCTTGCAGATGGCCGAGGACCAAGTGGCTCCTGACATATCCTCCTCAGATGAGGAGGAGGAGGAGGAGAGCGAAGACGAACATCTTGCAGAGGCTCATCAACCAGCGGCAGCAGTGCGCGAGAACATTGGTGGCCGGCATGCAAGGAACGCGCTCATATTGGGCAGATTTGCTGAGCCTCGCCCATGAGGGACTATTGCCTTGCATCTTTTTACCTGAGCACTGACAATAGCCAGGAACCAGCTGACTTCTAGCGATGTGACCACCATACTGACCTCAAAGTGAAAGTCCCATTCGCGAAATGACACACGCCACAACTACAGCAGTAGCCAACAGATGATTTATTAACATTATTCTGATGGCTTTCAACCATAACACATTAAATTCCACCCAAGTGACTACCCTTGTGACTATTTGTGCAGTTTCTTTCTCTTACGCGTGCTCCTACGTAGTGGTTCCCCAGTGGCATCAGCAGATGTGGAGGCCCCTTGCTCACTTCCTTGCTGCTCCTGTCTGGACACCTTTGGCGGGCATCCTCTGGGGTTGCGAGCCTGTAAGGGCTGCGCAACAGTCTGCTGCTCCTGCGGCTGTGCAGGGGTTGAGACGCCGATCTCACTTGGGTGCTGACTCAGGTGGGGCTCTGACCGAGGACTTGTCAGTGGCATGGAAGTTTGAGCGCTTGGAGAGGAGCCCCCACCTCCTTGTTCTCTGCCACCATCATCCCTCTCATGGGTCAGGTCCCCCTCAGCGCTTGCAAGTGGCGAGAGAGCACCTTGCTGCACATCAGGGGAGCCATGGGGACCCGTGTCGGGACTGGCAGTCCTTCTCAGAGGGACTGCCATGAAGGTCTGGTTTCTCTGTTCAATAGCTGCCCATCGCTCCTCCAGAGATGTCAGTCTAGTCTGAACACTCACCATGTTTTCAACACTCGCGCGACTTATCTCCTCCATGGCCGTAGCCAGCCTTTCCACGGAGGTTGCCATCCTTTCCGTGGTAATGCGTTGATGCGCCAATGACTCCACAAAGGCTCTGCTCATGTTAGCGACGGACTCCTCCATTCGCTCCACACTCGCAGCAACCCTGGAGACAAAACCTGCCAGAGACTCCTGCATATTTTCCTGGAGTGCCATCACCGCTGATACTGTGGATGGACCCAGAGGCAGAGGGTCGACATGCAGCTGAGCCGAGCTGGGAGAGTGCTGCGCCCTCCGACTAGGACTCTCCACTGCTGTCCCTGTCTCCACCATCTGCTGAGGCTCACTTGTGAGCTGTGATACACCAGGTGACAACACTACTCTATGTCCCGAAGGTCCCACCGAGGTGTGAGTGTCTGTGCTGGTGCTGGGTGCGTTGCCTTCTGCTGACGCTGCGCCCTCAGAGGTTGCAGCTTCCTCTGAGGAGTCTGGATGCTGAGGCTGAACCTCCTCCTGCGTCCTGGAGACGGGAGCTTGCGATGGTCCTGTGGGGGAGTAAAGGAAAGTGTCAGAGATGAGAGGCCAGGGTTACCTGCACAGTGCTTATTGCAGATGATCAGAGGTCCATCTGCTAGAGCTTCCAAGTCATTATCAGCGAGTCATGCAATGCAATTGAGAGAGTTGCAAAACTCTTCTGTCACCAGCTTGCTCTGCTGCACCGGTCTCTCCGTCCCCCACTTGTGTGTCGTCCTGGATGCCGACGATCTCCAGGATCGCCTCCTCCCATGGGGTCAGCTGGGCTAAGGAGGCTGCCCCTCCCCCTGTCCTGGCTCACTCTCTTCGGTTGTGAGATCTCTTTTCCTGCAATGGGGGAGACAAGTGGAGTTTGAGCGAGAATGAAGGAGTGAGTTTAGAGAATCGATGGCATAGATGCTTAGAAGGAGAGAAAGATGGAGTGAGATGGCAAGACCAAGGGCCCTCCCTATGTGATGTAAGTTGTTTTCATAGCATGACAGTGATAGGGAGTGTGAGGGCTGCATAGTCCATTAGTTAGGTGAATGTGACCATAGAGAGGGAGTGGGAAAGGGTGCATGGATGTCAGTGTCAAGTGGGATGTGGAGGAAGAGATTGGTAAAGCTGAGAGCTGGTGAGGAAAGGCAATGGGGATCAGATTAAGAGTGATGGGAACATCATACTCACTTTTCCAGTGCGCAGAAGGTCATGGAAGCGTTTCCGACACTGGATCCATGTTTTGCTGGTATTCGAGCTGGCGTTCACCTGCTCTGCCACCCTCAGCCACACAGCCTTGGTTTGCTGGGGTGGCTTCTTCCTCCCCGAGGAGGGGAAGAGCACCTCCCTGCTCTCTGTCGCTCCCTCCACCAATGCCTGGAGGGCTGCCTCGTCAAATCTGGGGGATGCCTTACTCCGATGTGTCACCATGATTGATGATGGTAGCAGCAGCTGCCAGGGCCAGAAGCTTGGCAGTCTGCTGAAGTGAGCAAGGCTTGTGGAAGCCCTTAAATGAAGCAGCAGTGATGATGTCATCGGAGGCGAGCTTCCCACCTGAAAAGCTCACTGGCTAGGGGTTCCCACACGTGGGGAATCAATTGGGCTATAAAATCAAAATTGCATCAATTTCCCACATCGTTCAGGATTCGTGTGGGAAACACGAAATGTGGGGAACACGACCCCAACCCGCCCCCGTAGCAAAATCCAGCCCTAGAAGTAAATTAAGGTTGACTTTAGTGTCAAAAATACCATCTTATATATCCTTAATTTCCAAAGAAACGTCCTTAATTCGATTGACCAACCTGAGTGGCGTGTTCGAAGAGTTCAGCCCTTTTGCTGTCAATCACATCACACAGCTATATTGGTACCCCTCATGATCTCAAAGTCAATGAAGCACTGACACCTAGATATGGCAAGTTTTTTGTTTACTTGACACCAAGGTATCAGCCTTGTCTCTGTAGTAGCATTCTCGCCTCTGGAACAGAAAGTCACGAGTTCATGTCCCACTCCAGAGATTTGAGCACATAATCTAGGCTGGCACTTCAGTGCAGTACTGAGGGAGTGCTGCACTGTTGAATGTGCTGTCTTTCAGATAAGACATTAACCGAGGCCCCATTTGTTCTCTTGGGTGGATGTAAAAGATCCCAAAGGCATTATTTGAAGAAGAGCAGGGGAGTTCTCCCAGTGTCCTGGTCAATATTTATCCTTCAACCAACACTTAAAACAGATTATCTTCTATTTTGCTTCATTGTTGTTTGTAGCACCTTGCTGTGCGCAAATTGCCTGACACGTTTCTCACATTACAACAGTGACTACACTTCAAAAGTACTTCATTGATTGTAAAGTGCTTTGTGGCATCCCAAGGTCATTAAGGCGCTATATAAATGCAAGTCCTTCTTTTACATGCTAGCTTCTCAGTTCATTTTCACAAAGGGTTTCACACAGGTCCAGATAAGGCAGGACATCTTTATGTTTCTCCTTAATGGGCCTTCTCCTGGCCTGTGGTCTTGATGGTTTGTCTTCTAGCCCTGATAAGGAATGTTTTGTTTGTACAATTTTCAGAGTTTAATTAGCATTAACCCTTTCCTTTCCCAGCATTCAGCCTGACTACTGACTCTATTTTGAGGACAAATTTAAGGCAATTCTTAGGGCATTTCTCCTACATGGTGGTGGACCATCTTAGAAATTGTTTTACCACCGAGTGGCTTTCTAGGAAAGGCCAGACTGAGTAGGGGGTGGTACGTTTCCGTCACTTAAGTACATTAGTGAAGCAGTTGGGTCGTTACAGAAATCTAGCATGGTCATTTTTAGCCGGATTTATTGAATTGAATTTCATAACTTGCCATGTGGTTTTTTAAAATTCGTTTATGGGATGCGGGCATCACTGACAAGGCCAGCATACATTACCCATCACTAATTGCCCTTGAGAAGGTGGTGGTGAGCCGCCTTCTTGAACCGCTGCAGTCCGTGTGGTGAAGGTACTCCCAGAGTGCTGTTAGGGAGGGAGTTTCAGGATTTTGACCCAGCGACGATGAAGGAATGGCGATATACTTCTAAGTCAGGATGGCGTGTGACTTGGAGGGGAACTTGGAGGTGGTGGTGTTCCCATGCGCCTGCTGCCCTTGTCCTTCTAGGTGGAAGAGGCCACGGGTTTGGGAGGTGCTGCCGAAGAAGCCTTAGCGAGTTGCTTCAGTGCATCTTGTAGATGGTACACACTGCAGCCATGGTGCGCCGGTGGTGGAGGGAGTGAATGTTTAAGGTGGTGGATGGGGTGCCAATCAAGCGGGCTGCTTTGTCCTGGTGTCGAGCTTCTTGAGTGTTGTTGGAGCTGCACTCATCCAGGCAAGTGGAGAGTATTCCATCACACTCCTTACTTGTGCCTTGTAGATGGTGAAAATGCTTTGGGGAATCAGGAAGTGAGACACTCACCACAGAATACCTAGCCTCTGACCTGCTCTTGGTGCCACAGTATTTACATGGCTGGTGCAGTTAAGTTCCTGGTCAATGGTGACCCCCAGGATGTTGATGGTGCGGGATTCGCCGTTGAATGTCAAGGGGCGGTGGTTAGACTCTCGCTTGTTGGAGATAGTCATTGCCTGGCACTTCTGTGGCGCGAATGTTACCTGCCCGTATCAGCCCAAGCCTGAACATCGTCCAGGTCTTGTTGCATGCGGGCATGGGCTGCTTCATTACCTGAGGAGTTGTGAATGGTACTGAACACTGTGCAGTTATCGAATGCCTTTTGAAAATCCAAATACACCACATCCACTGGTTCCCCCTTATCTATTCTGCTAGTTACAACCTCAAAAAACTCTAACATTTTGGACCAAGGCTGTAATGCGGTCGGGAGCCAAGTGGTCTTGGCGGAACCCAAACTGGGCATCAGTGTGCAGGTTATTGGTAAGTGCCATTTGATAGCACTGTCGATGACACCTTCCATCACTTTGCTGATGATTGAGAGTAGACTGATGGGGCGGTAAGTGACTGGATTGGATTTGTCCTGCTTTTTGTGGACAGGACATACCTGGGCAGTTTTCCACATTGCCGGATAGATGTCAGTGTTGTAGCTGTACTGGAACAGCTTGGCTAGAGGTGCGGCTAAAGTAGGAAGGACAGTTAACACTGAAGAGGCAGCTCAGGAACAGGAACTATAAAATATAGTAGATTCAATTTAATTAAGCCAATTAAGCGCATGGGAAGAAAAAAATGGGTGAGATAAATACTCCATGAGCAATGTTGAAATAGCTAAGGATGAGGTTAAGAGATCTAAAGGTTTCTGTAGACTCAACACGACCAACCACTGCGGAGGAACAATCAACAAAACAAATAGAATGTCGCACTATCTAGTTAAACAGCAGGGTATATAACTCAGAGGAAATCATTCTCGGTACTCTGGTCAAACCATATCTTGAGTATTGTGTGCAGTTCTGCTCGTGGAGACATCTGAGCACTGGATGTAGTCCAGAGAACAGCCACAAGACTGATTGCTGGAGCCGGAGGACTGAGTTATGAAAAAAGACTGGAGAAATTTGAGCTTTTCAGTCTTGAAAGGAGGTGACTGATAGCTGACCTTACAGAAGTGTATAAGGTAGCAAATAGTATAAAAAGATAGATGTGGAACACAATTCAAACAAAACTATGGTAGTAGGGCAAACAGATAAAAGGCAAATTTAGGACCGATGTCAGGAAGTTCTTCACGCAGAGAGTGGTCAACATTTGATCTTTTGGGTATGGCAGTGTAGGCAAAGTCATTTAACACTGACAACGATTTATTATATCTTGTAAACTGCTGCTTAAGATACAGTAATTGTACTGATCCTTGCTTGTGCTGGATGAAGTTTAATCACTGCTATTAATGCGGGTCAACGTCAAATCATTTGGCATCAAGGCCCCAAAAAGGAGGTTTTTATTAAATTGGCGACCGCTGGCAGGATGTTGATAAGCATCTGATTTGTTTTTATTAAAATATTCAGCACGAGGGAGGTCCTGGCCGATGTGGCTGAGCTCGCCTAGTCGGTCACGGAAGGAATCCTGCAGAAGTGTAGGACCCTGCGTCCTATCAGTGGTATTTGTGGCATGATACTAACTACAGCTAGCCTGACAGAGGTCGAGCGCGCCAGGGTCAAAGAGTTTGGGAAACTGTGTCACGGACTAGGTAGCAGTTCTTGCGAGTCTGTAGGAAAGACATTAATTAAAAATGCTTAGTACTTCCAACATCCAAGACAAGAATACGACGGCGGGGGGTGGGAGCCTCGTATCCAACAGTGGTCGAATGGATCCAGAGCCAGATTTCTCTGGGAGAGATTAAATTGGATAAAGGGAAGCATCTATTGGCTTACGCATCCCACTATTGCACACAGTGCGGTGAAATAAGTGAAGGAAAAGATTCGGAAGCGCAGAAAATAATAGATGGAAAATGAACACCAGCAGCTAGAAAGCAGGAATGGTGATCTAAGCTGTATACTAACCCAACTCCAGGCAGGGGGCTACAATAGGAGAGGCAACAGCTCTGGGAACTTAGCAAAGGAAGGAAAAGAACAGGAAGTTAGAGAACCAAAATGAGCTGATGAGATAAAAGGCAGTAAAAAGGAACTTAAAGTTAAAACCAGCAATGAAGCTGATGGTAAATGCTGCCAGCCTCTGTGCCGAGAAAAATGAAGCACAAGAATTACTGACTGAAAGAAACTTAAAGGATGCTGGAATTTCAGTTTGTGTGAAAGTGTTAAAATGTAGAGGATTTCCTGACAATGAATGTTTAAGAAGTTACAGCATTTCTTTTGTCTGAAAGTCTGTCTTTAAAAGTGTCTTATGTTTGGTTTAGCTCCACCCATTGTTCTGTGCACAGAGCTAAAAGCCGTTTAAGCCTTTGTAATTTTGTCTTGGTGTTGGAAGTATTAAGCATTTTTAATTAATGTCCTTCCTACAGGGTTTTAGCGCCTGAAAACTGGCGCTGCGGCGCCCGCTGCGGTGCGGCAGGCTCGGGAAGTGCAGGCCTCCTCCTTCTGTTAAGGAGGAGCTGCCTGCACCCGGCCGCGGCCCGCGCAAATCTGTTTAAAAATGAGCCTGGCACCTCGGACAAGTGCCGGGCTTGCATCTGTTCCGGGGGGGGGGGGGGGGGGGGGAGAAGTCCGGGGAGGGAGCTGCGGGCAGGCGGCCGGCGGGAAAGCGGCCGGCCGCCGCGGGGCCTTTAATGCGCCGGCGCAAACACATGTTGGACTCTGTTGCCAGAGTCTTAGTTGCGGCTGCCACGGGCGAGGCGGCCGCAACTGAATTTTGGCGCTGGGGCCAGTCGGCATGGCAACCGGGACGCTGCGCACACCGATGATGTCATCGGTGCCGGCGCAGCGCTACCGGTGCAACGCCGCTTTAGGGCCCCAGGGAATTTTTGAACTGGCCATAACTCTGGCGCTAGTCCCTCTAGCGCCTCAAAAGCAGCGCTAAGGCTAGTGAATTTCTAGGCCTGTATAACTGTAGTAAGGCATCCTTGCTCCTGTACTCAAATCCTCTTGCAATGAAGGCCAATGTATCATTTGCCTTCCTAACTGCTTGCTGCACCTGCATGTTTGCTTTCAGTGACTGGTGTACAAGGACACCCAGGTCCCTTTGTACATCAACATTTCCCAACCTATCACCATTTAAATAATACTCTACCTTTCTGTTTTTCCTACCAAAGTGGATAACTTCACATTTATCCACGTTATACTGCATCTGCTATGTATTTTCCTATTCACTCAACTTGTCTAAATCGCCTTGAAGCCTCTTTGCATCCTCCTCACACTCACAATCCCACCTAGTTCTGTGTCGTCAGCAAACTTGGAAATATTACATTTGGTTTCCTCATTCAAATCATTGATATATATTGTGAATAGCTGGGGCCCAAGCACTGGTCCCTACGGTATCCCACTAGTCACCACCTGACACCCTGAAAAAGACCCATTTATTCCTACTCTCTGTTTCCTGTGTTAACCAATTTTCAATCCATGCCAGTATATTACCTCCAATCCCATGTGCTTTAATTTTGCACACTAACCTCTTATGTGGGACTTTATCAAAGGCCTTCTGAAAATCCAAATACACCACATCCACTGGTTCTCCCTCATCTATTCTACCAGTTACATCCTCAAAAAACTCCAGTAGGTTTGTCAAACACGATTTCCCTTTCATAAATCCATGTAGACTTTGTCTAATCCCGTTGATATTTTCTAAGTGTCCTGTTATCACATCCTTTATAATGGACTCTAGCATTTTCCCTACTACTGATGTTAGGCTAACCGGTCTGTAGTTTCTGGTTTTCTCTCTCCCTCCTTTTTTAAATAGTGGGGTTACATTTGCCACCCTCCAATCTGCAGGAACAGTTCCATAATCTATACAATTTTGGAAGATGACAACCAATGCATCCACTGTTTAGTACTCTGGGATGCAGTTTATCAGGCCCTGGGGATTTATCAGCTTTCAGTCCCATTAATTTCTCCAGCACTTTTTTTTACTAATACTAATTTCCTTTAATTCCTCCTTCTCACTAGACCCTTGGTTCCCAAGCATTTCTGGGAAGTTATTTGTGTCCTCTTCCGTGAAGACATAGCCAAAGTATTTGTTTAATTGCTCTGCCATTTCCTTGTTCCCTATTATAAATTCTCCCGTTTCTGACTGTAAGGGACCTACATTTGTCTTCACTAATCTTTTTCTTTTTACATACTTGTAGAAGCTTTTACAGTCCACTTTTATGTTCCTTGCAAGTTTACTCTCAGACTCTATTTTCCCCCTCTTGCTCAATCTCTTGGTCCTTTTTTGCTGACCTCTAAACTGCTCCCAATCCTCAGGCTTGCTACTTTTTCTGGCAACTTTATATGACTCCTCTTTGGATCTAATACTATCCTTAATTTCTTTTGTTAGCCATGGTTGGTCCTCTTTTCCTTTTGTGTTTTTGCTCCAGAAAGGAATGTATAACTGTTGCAATTCATGCAGTCATTCCTTAAATTTTAGCCTATACCTATCCACCCTCATGCCTTTTAATGAAGCTCCCCAATCTATCATAGCCAACTCACTCCTCATACCATCGTAGTTTCCTTTGTTTAGATTAAGGACCCTAGTTTCGGATTGGACTTCTTCACTTTCCATCTTAATGAAGAATTCTGTCATGTTATGGTCACTCTTCCCTAAAGGACCCCGCACAACAAGATTATTAATTAACCCCTTCTCATTGCACAATTCCCAATCTAGGATAGCCTGTTCCCTAGTTGGCTCAACATACTGGTCTAAAAAAAAACATCTCGTACACACTCCAGGAATTCATCCTCCACAGTATTATTGCTAATTTGGTTTGGCCAATCTATATATAGATTAAAGTCTCCCATGATTACTGTAGTACCCTTGTTACATGCATCTCTAATTTCCTGTTTGATGCCATCCCCTACCTTACCACTACTGTTTGGAGGCCTATAGACAACTGCCACCAATGTTTTCTTTTTTTTAATTCGTTTATGGGATCTGGGCGTCGCTGGCAAGGCCGGCATTTATTGCCCATCGCTAGTTGCCCTTGAGAAGATGGTAGTGAGCTGACTTCTTGAACCGCTGCAGTCTGTGTGGTGATGGTAATCCCACAGTGCTGTTAGGGAGTTCCAGGATTTTGACCCAGCGACGATGAAGAGTCGGCGATATACTTCTAAGTCAGGATGGTGTGTGACTTGGAGGGGAACTTGGAGGTGGTGGTGTTCCCATGCGCCTGCTGCCCTTGTCCTTCTAGGTGGAAGAGGTCGCAGGTTTGGGAGGTGCTGCTGAAGAAGCCTTGGCGAGTTGCTGCAGTGCATCTTGTAGATGGTACACATTGCAGCCACGGTACGTCGGTGGTGGAGGGAGTGAATGTTTAAGGTGGTGGATGGGGTGCCAATCAAGCAGGCTGCTTTGTCCTGGATGGTGTCGAGCTTCTTGAGTGTTGTTGGAGCTGCATTCATCCAGGCAAGTGGAGAGTATTCCATCACACTCCTTACTTGTGCCTTGTAGATGGTGGAAAGGCTTTGGGGAGTCAGGAGGTGGGACACTCTCTGCAGAATACCTAGCCTCTGACCTGCTCTTGTTGCCACAGTATTTATGTGGCTGGTCCAGTTAAGTTTCTGGTTAATGCTGACCCCCAGGATGTTGATGGTGAGGGATTCGGCGATGGTAATGCCATTGAATGTCAAGGGGAGGTGGTTAGATTCTCACTTGTTGGAGATAGTCATTGCCTGGCACTTCTGTGGCGCGAATGTTACCTGCCACTTATCAGCCCAAGCCTGAACGTCGTCCAGGTTTTGTTGCATGCGGGCATGGACTGCTTCATTATCTGAGGAGTTGTGAATGGTGCGTAACACTGTGCAGTCATCAGCGAACATCCCCATTTCTGACCTTATGTTGGAGGGAAGGTCATTGATGAAGCAGCTGAAGATGGTTGGGCCTAGGACACTGCCCTGAGGAACTCCTGCAGTGATGTCCTGGGGCTGTGATGATTGACCTTCAACCAGCACAACCATCTTCCTTTGTGCTAGGTATGACTCCAGCCAGTGGAGCGTTTTCCCCGATTCCCACTGACTTAAGTTTTACTAGGGCTCCTTGATGTCAAGGGCAGTCACTCTCACCTCACCTCTGGAATTCAGCTCCTTTGTCCATGTTTGGATCAAGGCTGTAATGAGGTCCGGAGCCGAGTGGTCTTGGCGGAACCCAAACTAGGCATTAGTGAGCAGGTTATTGGTGAGTAAGTGCCGCTTGACAGCACTGTCGATGACTTTGCTGATGATTTCTGCCCCTTGGTGCTTCTTAGCTCCAACCAGACAGATTCTACATCTTGATTTTCTGAGCCAATATCCTTTCTCACTATTGCTCTGATTTCATCTTTTACTAACAACGCCACCCCACCTCCTTTTCCTTTTTGCCTGTCCTTCCTAAATATCGAATATCCTTGGATATTCAGCTATCAGCCTTGGTCACCCTACAGCCATGTCTCTGTAATTGCAATTATATCATATCCATTTACATCTATTTGCGCTGTTAATTCGTCTACCTTATTACGAATGCTTCATGCATTCAGATACAGTGCCTTTAGATTTGTCTTTTTAACATTTTTAGACATCTTAACATTTTTTTGTACTATGGCCCTATTTGTCTTATTACCATTTTTTCTTACCCGGGCTCTATTTGTTAGTGCACTCTTTTGTTTGTACGCTCTGTCCCTTCCTGACACAATCTGGTTATTTTTACCCCAATCACTTTCCTGCACTGCTTCCTTGTCTTTTCTCTTTAGCATTCTAAATTTCTCTCCACCGGGAACCCCTCCCCCTTATTTAGTTTAAAGCCCTATCTACCTCCCTAGTTATTTGATTTGCTAGAACTCTGGTCCCAGCATGGTTCAGGTGTAGTCCGTCCCAACGGAACAGTTCTCTTTCCCCAGTACTGCTGCCAGTGCCCCACGAATCGAAACCCACTTCTCCCACATCAATCTTTGAGCCACGCATTCATCTCCCTGATCCTATTAACCCTATGCCAATTTGCTCGTGGCTCAGGTTCTTTTTAATTTAGTCCCTAGCTGCTCAAACTCTCTCAGCAGAACCTCTTTCTTTGTCCTACCTATGTCGTTGGTACCTATGTGGACCACGACAACTGGATCCTCCCCCTCCCACTCCAAGTTCTTCTCCAGCCGGAGGAGATGTCCTTTACCCTGGCATTGGGTAGGCAACACAGCCTTCGGGACTCACGCTCTTGGCTGCAGAGAACAGTGTCTATCCCCCTAACTATGCTGTACCCTACCACTTGTTCTTTAAATCGCCTGCTCCCTCACAGGTCGGTCCACTCCCGTTGCTGCTCCCAATCTTTGGCTATTAAGGGAATCAAGGAATATGGGGATAGTGTAGGAAGGTGGAGTTAAGGTAGATCAGCCATGATCTTATTGAATGGTGGAGCAGGCTCAAAGGGCCGAATGTTCTACTCCTGCTCCTATTTCTTACGTTCTTATGTTAGGACAGATGATGGAAGACTGGGTTGAAAAGATGGGTTTTGAGAATGTTTTTAAAAGGACAGAGAAGTAAAAGTAGAAAAGCAGAGGGGTTTAGGGAGGGAGTTCCAGAGAGTGTGGCTGAGGTGACTGAAGATTTTGCCACCAATGGTGGGCCAAAGCAAAGTGGGGGTGGAGAATATAAGGTTATAGAGGAGTTTGCAGACATTGGGAGGAGTGAGGCTGTGGACAGACTTGAAGATGAGGACAAGGATTTTGAATTGGATGCATTGGTGGACAGGGAACCAGTATAGGTCAGCAATTACAGGAGTGATGGGCGAGTAGGACTTAAGTGAGTAACAGGATACAAGAGCATTAGAGTAGCTTCACTTTGGAATAACATTGAATCTTGTGACTGTGGGTCATGAGTTTCATAGCAGGTGGACAGAATGCAATATGGTAATAGACATCTTTTAACTTTTTCTCAGGTTCTCCCATAGGAGTTATGTTTATTTCACCTGGCATTTCTCCGTGGAAAACAACACTGTCTGGTGTAGAAAATGGAGTTAACAACCCAGGGATTTGTGTATTTGAGTATGATACGAATACAGTGGAAGTCCAGGTAAGAGGGATCCACGCTTGATACAGTAAGTATGACAGCACTTCATAATTTTGTAGGTACACTTAAGATGCTTCCTTCATGTGTTTCCCCTAGCAGGTAAAAGTGCCACACTTTCAGCACCAAGGCCCCGATTTTCGGCTTGTGTGGGAAATGGTCGGGTTTCCCTGAATGTGGGGTTTCTGACACATAAAAAAATGTCAGCCAGCTCCACGCAATTTTCCCTCAAGTGGCCAATTAATTCCCAGCATGTGGGCAGCCTTGCTAATTGTCCATTTCTAGTCAGAAAGCCCCACAGTATGATGTCATCATTCGTGGTGCTTTCAAGGTCCATAGCAAGCACTGCATCCTCTGAAGGCTTCCAAACAAACCATCCAGGATGGCAGAGGAGCCTGCAGCAGCTGTGGCCAGTGCCAGACCCCGAGCTGCCTTCAAATTCGACGAGGCTTCACTGCAGGCATTATTGGATGGGGTTAGGGCCCACAGGGAGGTCCTCTTCCCTAGGTCAGGGAGGAAGAGGCCTCCCACTGAGACCAACGCTGCATGGATGCAGGTGTCAGCAGATGCCAACTCGCTGGGAGTCACCAGAAGAACCTTGGCATTGCATCTCTAACTCCTTCCTTTACTCCCCCACAGTACCATCCAGAGCCCCCGTCCTCACTGTGGAGGAGGAAGAGGCTGTGCAGCCAGACTCCTCAGAGGAAGCTCCAACCTCTGAGGGCGCAGCGTCAGCAGAAGTAAGCGCACCCAGCACCAGCGCAGACACTCACACCTCGGGGGGACCTTCGGGACATAGAGTAGTGTTGTCGCCTGGTGTTTCACAGCTCACAAGTGAGCCTCAGCAGATTCTGGAGACAGGGACAGCAGTGGAGAGTCCTCGTCGGAGGGCGCAGGACTCTACTCTGCCAGCTCAGCTCAGCTCAGCTGCGCTGCATGTCGACCCTCTGCCTCTGGGCCCATCCACAAAAGAGGTGATGGATCTCCATGCACAGATGCAGGAGTCTCTGGCAGGTTTTGTCTCCAGGGTCGCTGCGAGTGTGGAGCGAATGGAGGAGTCCATAGCGACCATGAGCAGAGCCTTTGTGGAGTAATTGGTGCATGAACGCATCACCATGGAAAGGTTGGCAACCTCCATGGAGGAGATAACTCGCCAGGGTACGGAAAACATGGTGAGTGCTCATAAGAGAATGACATCTCTTGAGGAGCGTTGGCCATCTGTTGAACAGAGAAACCAGATCTTCATGGAAGTCCTTCTGAGTAGGACTGCCAGTGCAGAAACGGGTCCCCATGGCCCCCTAAAGCGCAGCAAGGTGCTCTCAAGCCACTTCCAAGCGCTGGCCCCTTCTGCCCTGTGCAGCTTCAGGTGAGTGAGCAGCAGCCTGGTGCTCCTGTTGCTGATCCTGCTGTTCCTGGTTCTGCTGCTGCCGCCTCTGCTGCTGGAGATCCTCTAATGGCAAGAAGGGAAGGAAAAAAAGGCATCCCATGCTTCTCGTAGATGCCTCCGCTGAGGAAGCGCTGAGTGAGGGTGGCGAGAGGGGCTTCCCAGGAGATTGCATTGGAGAAGTGTGTGAGGCTCCAACCTTCCACAGCTGTGCCTAAGCCTTGAAGAAGTAGCCCCAAACCTGCAACCACAAGGTCCTTCAACATACAAGTGCTGTCCCTTTAAATTGCAGCTTCTCCGATTGACCTGCAGCTGACAGCAAGCAAGCCAACTGTTTTCACGCCAGGCCTCATCAGCGGGATTCCCCGCAGGCGTGTTTCACGTGGGGAAAGCCCCAAAATCGCAACGGCCCCTCAAAATCTACTTAAACAAGGTAATAATTGGTGATTTGTGTTCTGACGGCCAGTCCCGCCAGCGGCGGGTGGGACTGAAGCGGGTTGCGGAAAAACGGCGGTCCGAATGTTGGACAGGGTGGGAAATCAGGCGGGGGGTGGTCGCGACCCGCTTTTTCGGCGATTTTCGGCCCCCGGCCGCCTGAAAAGCTGCCCGACGGCTGGCAGAAAATCGGGGCCCAAGTTTTTCAGACCAGTAGGTCCCAGATTGGATTCATTGGCTTTGCAGAGACAACTAGAGCACCAGTTGGAGTGCTACAATTGACCTCAGTATCCTCGGTTAGGGAGGGGGGAAATAATCAGCTAGAGGTTTGTCTATATAAATTGTCTATATAAATGTTCTTCCTTCCCTTTCTCTTTCTTCCCCTGCTCTCTCTCTCCTTTCCCTATCTCTCCGCTGACTCTCCCCTCTTTCTCTCGCTCTCTCTTCTCTCCCCTCACTCTTGCCCTCTCTCTTCTCTCGCTCTCCCACTCTCTCTTCTCTCCCTCTCTCCTCTCCCTCTCTCTTTCCCTTCTTTGCTGCTTTGTAGTGATGATTGGACATGTTAAGCACCGAGCCCACTAATAACCCTAGATGTGTTGGAACTTCACCTGTTGCTATTTCAATATGCTGTTAATTTTCTCTTCCTCTGCACTTGCCTGCACTAAATTTCAGCAGTCACTGTTCTGTCCACTTGTTTATCTAACTCATTTTACAGGTTCCCGACTGCCTCCACTGATTTCATTTGTCCCCTCTCAGTTCAGTAATATCAGTAAATGTGACCAATGTTAAGTTTCTAAATAGAAATCATTAATAGAAATAGTGGCCCTGACATCAACTGCAGGAGCTTTGCACTCTGCGTTTGTCCTCACCCTGCTATTGCTTGCCTAACAAGTTGTCTCTGCTTCCTACCTTGTTTCTGATCTAATGGGGCCTTCCCTGTTTTCAACTCCTTTCTGATGACTGCCATCTCACAAATCTTATTCATTTTCTCTTCGTACCATCCATCTGTGGAGATTGTTGTTTTGGAGCTTGTCTGAAGACCTCCATCTTGTTTGTCAAAGTTGTTAATATTACTTGAATTATTGCAATTTGGGAGGGGGTGTATTGATTATATCCTCCCTGGTGAATATTTAATGGTCATTATTTAGTTTACTAACTGTGTTCATCGTCCGTTTCAACCCTGTTATCCCTTTTAGGGTTCTCATAAATTGAGTGACTGCCCTCCTACTGTTCCAGTCCTGGGGAAATATTTCATTGGTGTGTTTTATCTGCGGTTATGCTAATTTCCAGGTTCCTCTTTGCTCCTCTGACCATCTTTTTAAACACGTTTCTGAATATTCTTGTATTCATCCCAGCCTCTCTCTCTTGCCTCCTCCACTTTTTTGCCTTGCAGGATATAGAACCATAGAAGTTACAGCACAGAAGGAAGCCATTAAGCCCATCAGCCAGAATTTTTACTATGGAGTTGGGTCGGGTGTGTGCAGGCCGCTTAGCGGGTCAGGAATGCAATGTTCCACTCAGCGTGTTCTTCAGGGCGACTTTAACTTAATGGCCCCACTTAAAGCAGTCATGTGCGTTTCCCGGCTCAATTAAATGGAGCGGGTCTGATGACATCATCGATGACTCGTTTCCAGCACCGATGTTTAAACAGCCTTGCACTCAACTCATTTGAAGGTTGCTAGAGGAGTGTGGACGCTGAAATACAAAGGTCTGAGTACTGTTCTAAACTATCAATGATGGATATTCAAAGGCAGAGGACTGCACCGATTTTCTGATGCCTCCCTGCATTCTCTGGTGGAGGCAGTGAGAGCATGCAGGGAGGTCGTGTTCCCTGTAGACGCAAGAGACCTCCCTGTCGTGTCCGTCAGTAGTAAGACACAGACTGCAGGAGAACGGTACAACAGGTGTTTACTCAACGTGGCTCACTCTGGAACTGAACTGTACAGATTACTACTCAGTGCTATATACAGGTGTGGTCACTGCCGGTACTACAGTATACATGAGCTGTAAAAAGTAGTTCCCCCCGTTAAAGGTATATACATTACACTCCCAAAGACACCAAAAGAGCCTGGCTGGAGATAGCAGAAGAGTTCAGCAGCAGGGATGTGGTCACGAGGACCTGGATCCAGTGCAGGAAATGATTCAATGATCTCATGAGGTCAGGAAACGTGTGTGCAATGCCACACTCACCTTCATCCTGATGTGCCTGTCACCACATCCCCATCACTCTGCCTTCCCAAGCCTAATCCTGCACATCATTCCTCACACCAACATACCTTGCACGGCCATCCCTCTCTGTCTATGTTTATACGCACAACCCCATCTGACTCACCACTCCTGACAGTCACCCTCATCCTAATGCAATCATAGCAAGTAACACCGCAGAAGGAGGCCATTTGGCATTGGCACCTCACTCCCTCATAGTCACCCTCTACAGATGTAACCCATCTATTCCTTACATTTATTCCATCACTCTCACTCAAAGTTCTCTTCTTTCGCTCCTTGCAGGAGAAAAGAGCCCATAACATGCAGGAGAGGCAGAGAACCGGAGCTGGCCCTCCAGTATTCACCCAACTGACACCAGCAGAGGAGGGGGCCCTGGAGATATTGGAAGTTGCAGAGCTGCTGGTGGAGGGAGACGGAGAGGGGGGGACATCCCAGCAACCTGGTGACAGAATAACATCTCATACAGCCACATGGCATACAGCAGTCACTCATATGGTGATTGATGTCAGCAGCCAGTGAAATGCCATCATGTGCATAATGGTAATATTACCCATTCTTATTATAACACTTCTAATTCATCTCTTTACTCTCCCACAGGTCCATCAAGTGCCGCCGCCCCGCCCCCCCCCCGGCCCCACCCCCCCCACTGTCCAGCCGGAGGAGGAAGACAACTCCTTAGAGGAACCTCCAGCCTCTGTACAGCGTCAGCAGACCCAAGCGCATGCAGCACCAGCGCAGATATACACACCTCGGTGGGTCCTGTGCGACATAGTGTTGTCACGTGGTGACTCACACTTCACAAGTGAGCAAGAGGGCGCATGACGTTACAAGCTCTGCTGAGTTGCATGCAGACGCTGAGCCTCGACGGCCATCGAGAAAGAGGGTGATCTTAGTGTGGCAGCAACAAATGCATGAGGCTCTGGCATCTTTTGCAGCCGCGATGTCTGGAAATTTGCAGAGAATGGAGGAATCCATCTCCAACATGAGCAGCACCATGTCGCAGGCGATGGTGACGATGTGCTGTTCCATGGAAAGGATGGCCACCTGCATGGAGCAGCTAATGCGCCACTCACATGAGCACATGCTAGCTGTGGACAACAGATGGCAGGCGCTCATAGACCTCATCTCTAGGAGGGATATAAACGTAGATTGGGTGTTCATCGCCCCACTGCAGTGCAGCAAGGTGCTCTCCAGCTCCTTGCTAGCAGGGAAGTGCGGGTGGCCCATGAGAGGGATGATGGTAAGAGGGGACATGAAAGTGGGGGCTCTTTGCAAAACGTTCCCACTTCTCCCCCATTGCCTCCCCCTCAGTCATGCTTCCTCGGATCCCGATGGCCGAGTCTGCCCCTGCACAGTTGCAGGAGGAACAGACTTTGGCGGGACCATCACAGGCTCCAAAACCCAGAGGACGTCCGCCAAAAGTGTCTAACCAGTCGCAGCAGGAAAGTGAGCAGCCTGCCTCTACCTCTGCTGAAACCACAGGGGTTGCACCTCGTAGAAGCACTCGGAAAAGAAAAAAAACACAAAATTAAATGCGCATGGATATGCACATGGGTGTATGAACAAATACGGTCTTGTACCAGCAGGTTTCGAAACAGCTTCTACCCCCAGGCCATAAGACTCATGAACGAATAATTTATTATTTATTACTGTTGTTTTATTTATTATTACTGTATTTCTATTAGTATTTTTATCATTGCTATGCCATATTTATTCCAATGTTGGGAGGACTCGTAAAAATCAACATTTCATTGTGCAGTACACATGTCTGCTGCATATATGACAAATAAAAAATTGAATTGAATTGAAATGTTAGTGTTAAGTTTTGGTTCTTTTGATGACACAAATAAATGTATTTCTTTGCACCACTTTTCGGTCTTGTCCATTTTTGCCGGCCACCTTGGAAGTGGCTTTGTCACTTGGAGTGAATGGTGAGACATTACATAACCTCGAACACTGGGGGTTTTGGTGAGAGGAATGGCTTGTTCATTGTAGGGATGCTTTATGGTGTTGTCGGCAGGGGACTTCGTGCAGCATGTGGCAGCCATGTCACTGCATTGGAGCAAGTTAAGTAAATCTGGCCATGATGAGGCCATTCCGGGCCTCCCGGGCCGCAATGTGCGCCACTGCTGGTGCCATCTCCACCTCAGGTTCCTCCTCTTCGTCTTCCACCTGCTCCTCCTCCTCCTCTGAAGAGGCTGTGCGCTCTGCGCCTCCTGCAGCTCCAGTCCTCGCTGCTGCGCTATATTGCGCAGCGCGCAGCAAACGACGCCGATTCTGGAGATCCTGGCTGATGTGTACAGAAGGGCTCCTCCAGATCTGTCAAGACATCTGAAGCGCATCTTCAGCATGCCTATTGTTTGCTCTATGACACATCTGGTGGATATGTGGCTCTCATTCTAACGCTCCTCGGCCTCAGTACTTGGCGTCCTCAAGGGTGTCATGAGCCACGTCTTCAGTGGATAGCCAAAGAGCGGAAGATGCGCACATCAACCCAAGCACCACACCCACCCGCCCCTTCAACCACCATCTGCCCCACCTGTGACAGAGACTGTAGGTCCCACATTGGACTCATCAGTCACCTGAGAACTCATTTTTAGTGTGGAAGCAAGTCATCCTCTGTTCCAAGGGACTGCCTAAGAAGAAGGTACTCCCACAGGACTGTTAGGTAGGGAGATCCAGGATTTTGACCCAGCACCGATGAAGGAACGGCGATATATTTGTAAGTTAGGATGGTCCATCACATGGAGGGGAACTTGGAGGTGGTGGTGTTCCCATGCGCATGCTTCATAGGATCACCACCACCTCTGGGTGGTAGAGGGCTCGGGTTTGGGAGGTGCTGTCGAAGAAGCCTCGACGAGATGCTGCAATGCATCTAGTAGATGGTACACACTACATCCATGGTGCGCTGGTGGTGGAGGGATGGATTGGATGAAGCAGGAATAGGGAGAACAGTTGGGGGAGGTGGCTGAATGTGTGACTGAAGAGGTAGGTTTTAAGAACGTTTTTGAAAATGGGGAAGGTTGAGGGGTTTGCGGAAGGGAATTGTAGATTATGGGGTAAGCTGGATGAATGTTCTGCCACCAAGGGTGGAGTGGGAGGTTGGAATATATAATAAATCCGACTGGAGAGTTCAAGCTGGGATGTAGGGCTGGTGGAGGTTGTACAAGTAGGATGAAGAGCGGTTGTGGAAAATTTGCAAACAGGTATAGAGGTTTTGAAATTTTGTCAGGAGGAGGGAAGCTAGCAGTGGTTGGTGAGGGTAAGGGCGATAGCTGAGGAAGAATCAGTGCAGGAGAGGATGCAGGTGGAAGAATTCTGGATGAGTTGGAGTTATGTAGGCCGGACTCAGGAGGCTGGTGAAGAATCAAGTTTTCAGGTGACAAAGGCATATGTTTGAGCAGCAGTGGTGATGAGCCGATGACAGAGACAGAGTGGTATTGGTAATAGACTGGATGTAGGGTTCAAACCTTGACTCGGGATCAAACAGGGCACTGAGATTGCTTTTCTTCCGGCTCCGTCTGAAGGGGGAGGGGGGAATGGGGAGACAAAAGTGCAAACTTGCTGGTGAGAGCTGGGCAGGATGGCTTCAGTCTCACCAAATTTTAGCTCGTCCATGACTTGATTTAGGACAAGCAGTTGGACAGCACAGTAACATGGAATTGTGGGTGGTGCTGGAGGTGAAACTGGTATTCTTAGCATACATATAGTGGCAGGTAACATTCGCGCCACAGAAGTGCCAGGCAATGACTATCTCTAACAAGCGAGAGTCTAAACACCGCCCCTTGACATTCAATGATATTACCATCACCGAATCCCCCACCATCAACATCCTGGGGGGTCACCATTGACCAGAAACTTAACTGGACCAGCCACATAAATACTGTGGCAACAAGAGCAGGTCAGAGGCTAGGTATTCTACGGTGAATGTTCCACCTCCTGACTCCCCAAAGCCTTTCTACCATCTACAAGGCACAAATAAGGAGTGTGATGGAATACTCTCCACTTCCCTGGATCAGTGCAGCTCCAACAACACTCAAGAAGCTCGACACCATCCAGGACAAAGCAGCCCGCTTGATTGGCACCCCCTCCACCACCGGTGTACCGTGGCTGCAATGTGTACCATCTACATGATGCACTGCAGCAACTCACCAACGCTTCTTCGGCAGCACTTTCCAAACCTGCGACCTCTTCCACCTAGAAGGACAAGGGCAGCAGACACATGGGAATACCACCACCTCCAAGTTCTCCTCCAAGTCACACATCATCCTGACTTAGTATATTGCTGATCCTTCATTGTCGCTGGGTCAAAATCCTGGAACTCCCTACCTAACAGCACTGTAGGAGTACCTTCACCACACGGACTGCTGCGGTTCAAGAAGTTGGCTCACGACCACCTTCTCAAGGGCAATTGGGGATGGGCAATAAATACTGGCTTTGCCAGCGACGCCCACATCCCACAAAAATGAATTAAAAAAAATATATAAACTGATCCCATGTCTATAGATAATGCTATTGAGTGACAGCATATAGGTGAATAATAAGAGGCCAAGGATGGAAGCTTGAGGCACACCGGTAATTGTACGAGTATGAAGCCATTGTGCTGATAGGAATGGAACCATGTGAAGATGGGCCTATGGAATGGGCCATGAGGAAATGCAATGGAGGAGAGCGATTATATAGAAGGCAGCAGCAAGTAAGAGGGGTGATTTGATCAAAGTTTTCAAGATATTAAGGGGAACAGATAGAGTAGATAGACAGTAACTATTTCCACTGGTTGGGGAGTCTAGGGCTAGGGGCATGGTCTAAAAATTAAAGCCAGACCTTTGAGGAGTGAAATTAGGAAACACTTCAACAAACAAAGGATGGTAGAAGTTTGGAACTCTCTTCCGCAAACAGCAATTGATGCTCGGTCAATTGTTAAATTTAAATCTGAGACTGATAGGTTTTTGTTAACCAAAGGTATTATGGGATATGGAGCAATGGCAGGTATATGGAGTTAGGTCGCAGATCAGCCATGATCTCAATGAATGGCGGAACAAGCTCGAGGGGCGAAATGGCCTACTCATGTTCCTACGTTCCTGTAACGCACCACAATCGCAGTCACACAGGATATCATTTGTGAGCTTGAACAGGGTGATCTCAGTTTGGGGACAGGATGAAAACTAGTTTGTTGGGGATTGAAAGGGAATGGTGGGATGGGGCAAGCGGGGGGAAAGGTGGTCGAGGAGTTGGATGGTCACGATGCATTTGAGAACCCTGGAGAGAAAAATAATGTAGGAGAAAAAAAAAGAAAAACTTGCTAATGTGCAACGAAAAATAGAAATGCTAGAAATATGCAACATGTCTGGCATCATTTGTGAAAAGAAAAGACATTGTAGTATTTTGGGTGTGTAACCCTTAATCAGTTGTGCTGAAATGTTACACACTTGAAACATCAGTAGCCTGTCCTTTCTATTTAGATGCTGACTGACGTACTATGTTTCTCCATCATTTTCTGCTTTTGTTTAAAGTAGATGAGGGAAGGGAAAGTGTGTGTCACTTAATGGAGGGCAGGAGATGAAAGGAGTTGGAGTGGGAACCGTGAGACTGAAGTGTAGGGAAGCTCCAGAGCAGCAGCCAGTAGATGCATGCAAGTGGACACAGCGGTAACATTAAGTTACATAAGCAAATCTCTAGGTAAAATCATATATAGCTAGAAAGAGGCATTTTGGTTGGAGCCTGAAAAGGTAGATGGAACCTGTTGTATCCGTGTGTTAATAGAGACACGGAAGGCAGGAGTAGGTTTCACAGGTGTTTACTGAACAAAGTCTGGAGGTGAACTAACAGATACAAGACAATATACAGGCTTATATAGCCCGAGTGGCCATTACCGGCATTACAGTACACAGGGGGCTCTTAAAGGCACATACACCACAATTCCTCCCCTTTTAGACAACCAGTACATAATATTTTAAGTAATCATTAATTAACATGTTACAAGAACAATAATCTACACATTGCTGCAGTTAATTAATTATAAGTCAGTCTTTCTGGAGGCTTCCTGACTCGGTCCGGATAACACCTCGGTGGTGTAGTAGTTTCTGGTGGTGTAGTAGGTTCTTTTGGCAAGGCTGATTCGGCTTGAATGCCAGTGTCGGGTTCATCTGGTTCCAGTATCACCGGATCGGAGGTAGTTACTATGGGTATCTCTACTTCATCATTAGGCGTATAGAGTTGTAGTGTAGGTTGTCCCTTTTCGGATGACTCTATGATCTGGTCAGCATGGCGCCTTATTATGCTTTCTCCAATGTCCACGGTATACATCAGCGGTCCTAGTTGTGTGCAAATAGTTCCAGGCTGCCATTTCTCGGTACGGTAGTCCCGGGCCAAACTTGTTGACCTATCTGGAAGGTTCTAGTTGGCCTTTCATTCATGCCTTGAAATTGCTGGTTCTCCACGTCCCTTCTGATGTTTGGCTTGATCAAATCCAGCCGGCATCTTAGGCTTCTATTGAAGAACATCATGGCGGGAGTTTGGTTTGTAACCACGTGTTGCATTCCTGTATGCAAACAAGAAGTTATCTACCTTATGCTGAAGTTTTATGTCTTCATTACCCATGGCCTTTATGGCCTTCTTGAAGGTCTGGACAAACCTTTCAGCCAATCCATTGGTGGCGGGATGGTATGGGGCGGACGTGTAGTGCTTAACCCCATTGTTTTTTAAGAACTTCCTGAATTCTTCGGACACAAATTGCGGTCCATTATCAGAACAGATCTGTTCAGGCAGCCCATTCCTGGCAAATATGGCCCTTAATACTGTGATGGTTTTTTCCGTGGTGGTGGAGGACATCTTTATTACCTCCGGCCACTTGGAGTGTGCATCAACCGCGATTAAGGGCATTGAGTCCATAAATGGACCAGCAAAGTCGATGTGTACCCTTTGCCATGGAGATGAGGGCCACTTCCATGGATGTAGAGGGGCTTGTGGTGGGGCGTTTTGGACCTTCTGGCATCCTAGGCAGCTCGTGGTCATTTCTTCGATGTCTCCATTGATACCTGGCCACCACACAAACGCTCTGGCTAGGTTCTTCATTTTCACTCCACCCAGATGCCCCTCGTGAAGCTCCTTTAGCACTTTATCCTGGAGTTTGGGTGGAATCACCACTCTGGATCCACACATCAAGGTTCCTCGGCACACTGACAGCTGTTCTCTTCTTTGCGAGAATGCTGGCAACAGTGGTTCGCCATGTGCTGGCCATCCCTTCACCGTTAAATCGTAGACTCGTGAGAGAGTCGGGTCATTTCTCGTTTCCTTTTCAATGGTAGAATTTGTTACTGGTAGACATTCCACTATGGTTGAGTGGAACATCTCCACTGGGTCTACTGTAGGTGCCTCTTCTACCGTTGGCAACGGTACGCGCGATAAACCGTCAGCATTCCCATGCTGTTTTGATCCTTTGTATTCTATGTCATATTGGTGTGCCCCTAGGAAAAGGGACCACCTCTGTAGCCTTTGCGCTGTCATAATGGGAACACCCTTTTTAGGGTTGAATATGGAGACGAGGGGTTGATGGTCAGTCAACAAGGTAAATTTTTGTCCGTGTAGGTAATGGTTGAATTTCTTCACTCCCCATACCAGGCTGAGTGCTTCCCTGTCGATCTGGGCATAGTTACGCTCAGCTGAGTTCAATGAGCGTGACGCAAAAGCTATCGGCCGTTCTGAGCCATCAGGGAATCTATGTGATAATACCGCTCCTACGCCGTAAGGGGATGCATCGCACGCCAGTCTGATTGGCAGTGATGGGTTGTAATGAGCCAAAACTTCCTTGGACATGATCAAGCCTTTACATTTATGGAAGGCACGGTTACAGTCCTCGCTCCATTCCCAAATTACTCCCGTTTGTAGCAGTTCGTTAAGAGGGTGCAGAACAGTTGACAAGTTCGGTAAAAATTTATGGTAGTAATTTATCAATCCCAGGAACGACCCTAATTGTGAGACATTTTCAGGTGCTGGTGCTTTTATGACCGCTTCAATTTTCTCAGGGGACTTATGCAACCCTTCTTCATTAATTATGTGACCACAATATGATATTTGTTTCTGGAAAAATTCGCTCTTGGGGCGGTTTGCTCGTAGGCCCCGTTCTCTCAGCCTAGTGAGTACCTTCTCCAAATTGGCAAGGTGTTCGTTGTCGTTTTCTCCTGTTACAAGGATGTCGTCTAGGTAGCATTGAGTCCCAGGAAACCCTTGCAGGACTTGTTCCATAGCTCTTTGCCAGATAGCTGGAGCTGATGCTATTCCGAAAACCAGTCGATTGTACTGGTACAGGCCTTTGTGTGTGTTTATTGTGAGATATTTTTTAGAGGCCTCCTCAACCTCCATCTGTAGATATGCCTGTGCCAAGTCAATTTTTGTGAAACGTTTCCCTCCGGATAGTGAGGCGAAAATATCTTCTATCCTCGGAAGAGGATACTGTACCGTGTGAAGGACTGGGTTTACAGTCACCTTGAAGTCCCCACAGATGCGAATTTTTCTCTGTTCTTCAGCTTTATCATTATTTAACGTTTTCTTCATGACCGGGACGATGGGTGTTGCCCACTCGCTCCAATCTATCTTGGATAACACGCCTGTCTTTTCCAAATTCTCCAGCTCTGCCTCGACTGCTGGATGAATTGCGTATGGCACCGGCCTTGCCTTAAAAAACTTGGGAATTGCCGCATCTTCCACTTTTATTGAGGTGGTGACGCCTTTCAAGGTTCCTAGTTCCTGTTGGAACACTTCTTTGGCGTTGTCCAAGATGTCTTTTAATCGTTCAGGTATGATGTCATCATCATTTTTTTTCTTACTGGTCACCGTCAGTGCCTGAATGGAGTGCCAGTCCAAACGTATCTTCCTGATCCATTCACGTCCCAACAGCGGTGGACCACCATCTTGCAGAACGTATAAATACAACTTCTGTATTTCCTTGCCGTTGTATACAACAGGCACCTTTATTTTCCCTTTGGGGTATACTTTCTGCACCGTATATGTTTTCAAGATAATGGATGTGTCTTTCAAAGGTATATGCGGAAATAGCCGCTCGTAATCCCGTCTACTTATGACGGTCAGAGCTGATCCTGTATCTAGCTCCATTTTAACTGGGGACCCCGCTATCGTGAGGGTAACCCAAATGGTCTGGTAATCTTCTTTGGCAATTACATTATGTAATTTGAGAGAGCTTAGTCTCTTGTTTCCGGAGTCGCTATCGCTCTTCTGGTCTTCGGAGCTACTGTCCGTCATCATTTGTATCTTTCTGTACTTTTCTTTATTGATTTTTTTTCTGTCAGTGGATTTTTTGTTCCCAGATCGGCATACACGTGTAATGTGTCCCATCTTTCTGCATTGCCTGCATGCTTTGTCCTTGAACCAGCAGTCCCTCTGGTCATGGGTGGATCTGCCGCAGCGATAACATCTCTCGAAACCCCGTGTCATTTCATGGGTGCCGAAGTCCTGTGGCTTTTGCTGTATCTTTGCAGCTCCTCTTGCTGCTGCTTCGTATGATACAGCCTCACTGAAAGCCTTGTCCAGTGTCAAATCTTTCTCAGAAAGTAGCTTTTTTTGTGTTCCTTCATTTAGGAGACCGCAGACAAATTTGTCTTGAAGAGAATCTGCCAGTCCTGTCCCGAATTGGCAGTGTAGGGTATCAACAATCTCCTTAAAATTCTTGTCCATCGGTTTGGCTGGAGTGATTAAGTTTCGTAACAGCCCGTATGTCCTTGCGCCCATTAGATTTAGAAGTACCGATGCCTTTTTATCATCTTTTATTTCATTCGCTGTGCAATATTTCTCCACTCTTTCCACATATGTGGTCCTATCCTCTATATCGTTATCGAAAGCATTAATATTGTCAGCCTTAGGCATCTTGGGGGAAAAAATGGCGCCTCCCGCGCTTTCCCACCGCTGCTGCTGTTGACAACGCTGTTTTCCGCGGTTTTTATTTACAGGTGGAGACTCGTTCCCGCCGGACTCTCTGGGACTTTTCCCTCCCTCTGCTTGTCCGAACGCCGACCTGCTTTGCAGCGCCGGCCGTCTCCCGAGTGCTCCCCCCCTCTGTCTGTGTTTGCCTCCGCCTTCGCTGCTCGGCCCCGCTGCAGAGCCAGCCGATGGAGCCCCAGACCGCCGCCCAGGAAGGATTATTGCAGTACCTGCTACCAGCTCGGCTAGCTGGTGAAACCACAGGTTTTTTTTTGTTTTTTTTTCTTGCTTTTCTTTGACTTTCGTCTGAGGAATCGATCTTCTTGAGGTGCTGCCGAATTGCAGGTAAGTCCGTTTCCACTTCGTCGCCACTGTTGTATCCGTGTGTTAATAGAGACATGGAAGGCAGAAGTAGGTTTCACAGGTGTTTACTGAACAAAGTCTGGAGGTGAACTAACAGATACAAGACAATATACAGGCTTATATAGCCCGAGTGGCCATTAACGGCATTACAGTACACAGGGGGCTCTTAAAGGCACATACACCACAGAACCTGGTCCTGACTAATGGCGGTAAAGCCCAGGATAGGCAGCACAACAGCTGGTGGCATCACTGGACAACAGTTTCATGGGAGATAACACTGGGCAGGCCGAGTGACACCTCATATAAGGATGAGAAATAGGAGTAGGTGTAGGCCGTTTGTCCCTTCGAGCCTGCTCCGCCATTCAATAAGAATGGCTGATCTTCTACCTCAACTCCACTTTCCTGCACTATCCCCATATCCCTTGATTCCCTTAATATTCAACAATCTATTGATCTCTGTCTTGAATATACTCAACAACTGAGCTGCCACAGCCCTCTGGGGTAGAGAATTCCAAAGATTCACCACCCTCTGAGTGAAGACATTTTTCCTCATCTCAGTCCTAAATGGCCGACCGCTTATTCTGAGACTGTGACCCCTGGTTCTAGACTCCCCAGCCAAGAGGAAACATCCTCCCTGCATCTACCCTTTCACGTCCTGTAAGAATTTTGTATGTTTCAATGAGATCACCTCTCATTCTTCTAAACTCTAGAGAATATAGGCCTTGTGGTCTTGTAGTATTTAAGTCTGTCCCTATGGAGATTCATCACAACTGAAGGAGGAAAGGAGCTCTTTGGAGGAAGCTTGCAGCAGATTCTCTCCACCTTTACTGTTATTCGAGTGCTGCAGGGGTGGATTAGGAACTTAAAACAGCCCTGGAAAATATTCTGAAAGCGGCGCATGTCGCCCATCCAATAGTAATCTTATAAGCTCATTTTCAGTAACCCTATTCCTACCTATTCAGTTATTGTTATTCTAATGTCTGTATTATCAACACTCTCCTCTTGGTTGTTCAAGATGTCTTCCTCGGGGAGTGAACTTTTCAGCCCGTCCCAGTTATTTGCCAAACTTACAAGCTCTGATTGCAACTGTTCTTTGGTTATTTGCTCATCAAACTCAAACTCAGAATTTGTAGATTCAGACCCATGCAAATGTGATATCCATGGTAGATACGGTTTGATTAAACATGGTCTTGGCGGCTTCCTCAGCCCAAGCAGCATTTGCTAAAGTAATTATTTGTATTAGCTGTAGGGCCTAAGTACATGACTATAACAGAATGTCCTACACACTTGTTTTTATCAATTGCAGATTAACGGTCCATTTATACTACAAGTTGAGCATTGGTGCAAGCCTTGTTGGCTTCACACTCATACTAAATTTATGCAATCTAGGTGAGGTGATAGAACACGACCTGACCCCAAGGTGAAACAGTGAGACTTCCTCCTCCCTCCCTAACTACAAATCCAGGATGCAGTCACAGAATGACTGTTTATTTTTACACCATGCACCTGCAGTCACCACACCCTAAAATGACAGTGCAGCCTGTAGTGAAGCACTAATGTTATACTTCCCAAAATTTCTACTAATAACTGTTCTGTTATATAATGAAACCATTGTTATGCTGTGAGCTTATTTGCCAGCTGTCATATTCTACTGGTACTTTGACGTACCATGCAGAGTAATGTTTTAAAAGCAGCTGTAGTACAGTATATCTAAAGTGAGCTTACAGGTACACCCCATATGACGAAGAAAATTGACAAGTTGCAAGACACAAAGTTCAGATAACATTTGCCAAACACTGAAACTTCATGTTCGACGTTGATCGTATATGTGGTGAAACCATCTTTATAACCTCTAAATTTCACTCCAACCCATTTATTAAAGTGTACAGTATGTGGATGTGTACAATGTTTATTTAACAGTGTACTTAAACAGGCCATGCAACTCACCTCTACTTCATTACTGAATGTACTGGCATATTCTGTATAAAACAATAATTTCAGCATTTGTGAAATCCGAAAGCTTCTTGGGGCCTATTGCAGCCCCTGAATCCTTATCGAATCCCCAGCTTACAGCGGTCACCTTCAATACTTGGCTGCTCGGGTTGGTAGGAGTATGTAGTGAAGTTGCGGTCATATCAATGGGCTCCCCTGGAGATTCCCTTCAGTGATCCTCCTGGTCATCAGTCAGACCCCGACCTTCAGTTCCAAATGTGCAGCTGTCTTGTGAACTTGCCATATGCTTTCGACCAATAAAAAATATATTTAGCGATGTTGAAGCTCAAACGGATGTTAGTTTATGGATAACCCTACATGCAGCTGCAATTGGCCCACAGACCCATCAGGAATTCTCCCGATCTCGAGATGACCAAATCCGCCCCTGGAGTCCTGTCACTTTGCAGGTTTGGGAGTCTTGCCAATGTGGATCATGCGCGAGGAGAAAGAGCAAGTTCCATACTTTGGGCTTTAGAAATGATCCCACTGGGAACCAGCAGCAGGGTGGTAACAGGGCCTGGATCAGGAGTGGGAGAAGGAGCGGGTACATCAGAAGCTCGGGGCTGAGATCATGGTGGGTTAGATTCCACTATGTAAGTCTCGAGGGGCAGCATTTGTCGAATCATACTGCAGATATTTACAACAACTTGTATTTGTATAGCCCCTTTAATATAGTAAAACATACCAAGGCGCTTCACAGAAGCATTATCAAACAAAATTTGACTCTGAACCTCATAAGGAGATATTAGGATAGGTGACCAAAAGCTTAGTCAAAGAGCTAGGTTTTAAGAATCATCTTAAAGGAGGAGAGAGAAGTGGAGAGGTTTAGGGATGGAATTCCAGAGCTTAGAGCCTAGGCAGCTGAAGGCACGGCTGCCAATGGTGGAGCGATGAAAATCAGGGGTGCACAAGAGACCAGAATTTTAGGAGTGCAGAGATCTCGAATGGTTGTAGGGCTGAAGGAAGTTACAGAGATTTGAAACAAGGATGATCATCATTTTTAAATTGAGGTGTTGCCGGACTGGGAGCCAATTTAGGTCAGCGAGCACAGAAGTGAGGGGTGAATGGAACTTTGTGCGAGTTAGGATACGGGTAGCAGAGTTTTGGATGAGCTAAAGTTTATGGAGGGTGCAAGATGGGACGCCAGCCAGGAGATTATTGGCACAGTCGAATCTAGACGCAATAAGTGTGGATGAGAGTTTCGCCAGCAGATGAAGTGAGGCAGGGGCTGAGACAGGCAATGTTACAGAGGTGAAAGTAGGTGGTCTAACCTTTTACATACACTCAGAGCTGAAGTCCCCAAACAATGCTACCCTGTGAAGCAAGGGACATTCAGAAAAACATGAATTTATCTACCATTTAGGTCATCAAAACAACTTGCCAGACAAATTGTTTAATGGTTTCCAGCCTTGACAATGAGATCATAGGAATTAATTTCCAGCTTTTTCCTGCCACTGATTAAATCGTTACCCTGGTAATTCACGACATATACGAAGCATCGTGTTCACTTGCTGTTAACATAACCTGAAAGGATTAGAGGGATTTGCAAGTCACAACATCCGGCTGTACTTTCTTTCTATTGGTCTCTTTCAAGATTATACAACAAAGCTGTTGCTATACCATAGAAAGAATTGCAGACAGCAGCTAAATACAAGTTTAAACAGCCAATTACAAAATCATCAAAAATGATATAGTTAAACAAAGGTATTCAGGGATATGGGGCAAAGGCGGGTATATGGAGTTCGGTCACAGATCAGCCATGATCTCATTGAATGGTGGAACAGGCTCGAGGGGCTAAATGGAACTCATGTTCCTATAAGAAACATGATGAAAATTCAGAATGTATTAATCTGCTTATAATACTGCCCTTGACCACTCAAAAAACAGACACCCTCTTGTTCAAAAATGTCTACATGTGGGAAAATGCTAATTGACATTTAAGCTCATGTGCAGCATAAAAGCCGGCACAGACCAGTTCGGCCAAATGGCCTGTTTCTGTGCTGCAAACTCTGTCATGTTTCTAAAGTTCAGAATTTAATTCTTCAAAAAGAAAGTATAAAGAATACATTTAGTAATATAAGTCTTAAATCAGATTGGTTACTATAGTAATCTGGGATGTTATGATTAAGGTTATCCACCAGGTGGTGCTGTAGCTAGTGCTGCCACTAGTTAAGGTCAGGGGGAGGCTTCCTGTCAAGGTCAGCAAAGGTGGAATGCCAGGATGCAGGCCTGTATGTTTGCTACGCAGTTGTTAATAAAGTATACAGACTAATTCTAATATCTCGCCTCTTCGACTTCTTGATTCACTACATGGATTTATCACATTTGGCGATGAGGTAAAAGGACACTGCATGAAAAAGTGAAGTCTGCCGGGACTTTTAAAGAACAAACTCACGAGCTAAAGTTAGCTGCAAATTGGACGGAAGCATGGCTGCCACGGTAGGAACGGTTTCCGCTTTTGATATTCGAGCACAGACCTGGGAGGAATACTATGAAGTGTTGGGTTATTTCTTCGAAGCAAATGAAATAAATGATGTCGGAAAAAGGAAAGCCATGCTGCTTAGTTTGGTGGGAAGCCAAATCTACAGTTTGATGAAGAATCTGCTCAGTCCTGAAAAGCCTGGAGACAAATCAATTGTTGAATTAGTGGCCTTGCTCAAAGAATATTTCAACCCCAAGCCTGGTGAGATTGTACAGCGGTTCAAGTTTAATTCAAGGAACAGAAAAGAGGAAGAGTGTGTAATCTGGACTATGTAGCGGTGTTGCGTAAATTGGCACAAGATTGCAATTATGGGAACAACCTGAAGGAAATGCTGAGAGATAGGCTAGTTTGAGGAATAATGGACGACCGAATGCAGCGTAGATTATTATCCGAGACTGGGATTACTTATGAAAAAGCTTTGGAACTTGCTCAAGCCATAGAAACAGCGAACCGAGGTGTAAAAGAAACACAGGGTTCAGACAGGGCGAATGCTAACTAAGCAAGTTGCAGGTCAGGTTATTGTGCACAAGTTAAACGTGCGTCAGAAACCACAACGTGAGCATGTGAAGGCATGTTATAGATGTAAGGGCGACCACCTGGTGAGTGAATGTCGGTTTCTGGAGGAAAAGTGCTACAAGTGTGGGAAACAAGGACACATAAACAAGCATGCAGGTCAAAATCACCTGTGGAGGAATCCAAACCAAAAGGGGGAGGAAAGCAAAACCAAGGAAGAGAAGTGAAAAAACATGGAGCACACCACATCAGCGGGGGAGCTGAGGAAGAAGAGGACATGTTCATAAAGTATAGCACGTTAGAGAACATTCCAAAAGTGGCTCCTATCACATTGCAACTGACAGTAAATGACTCTAAGATGAACTTTGAATTCGATACAGGGTGCGGTGTAACCATAATGAACAAGGCAGAGTACTCAAAATTGTAGAACCGTGCAAAAGTTCCAGAGTTAAAGTCTTGCTCTCTGCATCTTAAAACATATACAGGTGAATGAGTAGCGACATTAGGTGCAGCTAATGTGACTGTGCAGCACAGGGACACAGTGAAACAGCTACCTGTAGTTATAGTATCGGGTACCGGACCAAACCTGTTAGGTCGGGGCTGGATAAAAGAACTTAAATTAGACTGGGGAGCAATAAATCAAATAGATGAGGGCAAACACTTGACTTTGCAAGATATGTTGAGTGAACATGAGAATGTGTTCAAGGAGGAACTTGGCACTTTTAATGGCCCCCCAGCTAAGATTTATGTAGACAAGGAGGCACCACCAAGGTTTTTTAAACAACGACCTGTGCCTTATGCCATGAAGCCAAAGGTAGAGGCTGAGCTTGACCGTCTATTGAGAGAGAACATACTGGAGCCAGTGAAATGTTCAGAATGGGCAACTCCCATAGTTCCTGTTCTAAAACCGAACAATTCGGTAAGACTCTGTGGAGATTATAAATTGACGGTCAATCGAGTGTCCAAATTAGAGCAGTATCCTATCCCCAAAACAGAGGATCTCTTTGCAAACCTGGCTGGAGGAAAGAAATTCACAAAGTTGGATATGAGTCATGCATACTTGCAGATTACACTGGATGATGAATCAAAGAAGTATGTCACCATAAATACACACAAGGGCTTGTTTACATATAACTGCTTACCGTTTGGTGTCTCATCTCGTCCAGCTATCTTCCAGAGGACAATCGAAGGTGTATTGCAAGGGATTCCGCATGTTTCCATCTATCTGGATGACATTCTGGTGACGGGAAGAACCGACCAGGAGCATCTGAGCACTCTGAGAGAGGTACTACAGAGATTGGAGAGGGCAGGGTTATGGCTTAAGAGGAGTAAGTGCACTTTCCTGGGGAATGAGGCAGTGTTCCTGGGACACAGAGTGGATGCCACCGGCTCCATCCAATCAAGGAGAAGGTACAAGCACTGCAGGACGCCCCTGCTCCTACCAATGTGGCTGAGTTAAAAGCTTACCTGGGACTGCTGAACTATTATAACAGGTTTTTACCAAACTTGTCAACAGTGTTAGCACCGCTTCACAAACTACTGCGCAAGGAGACACAGTGGCAGTGGGGAGAGGAGCAGGGGGTTTCATTTGAACAGTCCAAGAAACTGATGCTGTCGTCGGATGCGCTGGTTCACTACAATGCAGAGAAAGACATCATTCTCTCTTGTGACGCTTCACCTTACCGGGTGGGGGCAGTTCTTTCACACCGCATAGAAGATGGAACTGAAAGACCAATAGGATTTATGTCCCGAATTCTAACACCAGTGGAAAAAATCTATTCCCAGTTAGATAAAGAGGGGTTAGCAGTAATGTTTGGGTTACAGAGGTTCCACAAGTACATATATGGCAGGAAGTTCACCATATGCACCGATCATAAACCTCTTATCTCTATTTTCAATGAAATGAAAGCAGTTCCACAGATGGTGTCACCCCGGATCCAGGGGTGGGCAGTGACATTGAGGACATATGAGTATGTCATCGTCTACAAGGCGGGCAAGTACCATGGGAACGCAGATGCCTTGAGCCATCTTCCACTGCCAGGCACACCTATCCTTGCAGCTCCAGAGGACAGAGTTTTGATGTTGGAGGACACTGACACAGCCCTTGTGACTGCAGAGCAAGTAAGAACATGGACAGGTAAAGATCCAGTACTGTCTAGAGTTCGAGAATATGTGGTGAGGGGATGGCCACAACATCTGGAAGGGACTGACTTCACACCCTACAGTGTCAGGAAAACAGAGCCGAGTGTGCAGGATGGTTGCGTGTTGTGGAGAGCACGAGTGATTATTCCACAGCCAGCACGACAGTCTATCCTAGAGCAACTACATCAGTGTCATCCTGTATGAAAGCCTTGGCTAGGAGTTACTTGTGGTGGCCAAAGCTAGATGAGGAGATAGAAAATCTAGTCAAGACATGCAGCACTTGTCAGGTACACAGGAAGGCACCAGCAGCAGCTCCTCTCCACCCCTGGGAGTGGCCGGATAAACCATGGAGAAGATTGCACTTGGATTATGCGGGTCCATTCATGGGGAAGATGTTCCTCATAATCATTGATGCACATTCCAAATGGATGGATATTTATCCTGTTAATTCTGCTTCCTCCATTACTACTATAGACTACCTGCGTCGGAGCTTCAGAAATCAAGGGCTACCGGAGATCGTGGTAAGTGACAATGCCACTTGTTTTGTGAGCACAGAGACAAAAGAGTTCATGAGGAAAAAATGGCACAGTGCAGGTGACCTCGGCTCCATATCATCCGTCCTCAAATGGACTTGCGGAGAGAGCCGTACAAACATTTAAAGAGATGATGAAAAAAAGTGCAGAAGGGAGTTTAGCAGCCAAAGTGTCACGGGTTCTGTTCAGCTGCAGAATAACACCTCAATCCACCACAGGACTCTCTCCTGCTGAGATGTTATTAGGTCGTAGACTACGCTCCACTCTTGACCTTGTCCACCCAGACCTAAAAAGGAAAATGGAAAACAGACAAAACAAACAAAAACAGAACCATGACAAAAGAACAAGGAGCCGATGTTTTGGAGAAGGAGATGCGGTCCTTACCAGGAATTTCAGTTATGGACCAAAGTGGATTCCTGGCTTCATAGACTCAATGACAGGTCCAGTATCATACAAGGTCATGTTGGGAGATGGTAGGGTAGCACGCAGACATGTAGATCAGATACTTACCAGACAAGGGGAAATTGAAATTGAGGTTCCAGATGCAATGGCTGAGGACAGGGTTGCCCCCAGTTATCCAAGTGCATCTGTGGTGCCACCACCATGGACGGAGACAATTCCACAGGAACCTATTCGTCAAGAGGAAACCATCGTTGCAGAGTCAGATACTCTGAGCACTGCTCAGGAGCAGCTGGTGGCTTCACCACAAACAAGCAGGGACTTTACTGTTAGATGTTCACAAAGGCCTCGCAAGCCACCAGAGAGATTGATACTGAACTGTTACATTCATCAAGTATGGAACATAGTGAATGGAGACTTCTTATATGACTCTTAGGAATGGTTGGTTGTTAAGAAATTCATACTGAAACCTTAAGGGGGAGGAATATAGTAATCTGGGATGTTATGATTAAGGTTATCCACTAGGTGGTGCTGTAGCTAGTGCTGCCACTAGTTAAGGTCAGGGGGAGGCTTCCTGTCAAGGTCAGCAAAGGTGGAATGCCAGGATGCAGGCCTGTATGTTTGCTACGCAGTTGTTAATAAAGTATATAGGCTAATTCTAATATCTCGCCTCTTCGAGTTCTTGTTTCACTACATGGATTTATCACAGTTACTGTGGTTGGCACTGTAGGAATTAAACACAGCGGGGTTGGGGTTATTGTCTCCAGCCAGTCAGAAGCCTCTGAGCTGCTCCAGGGACCCCCGTGCGGTTTCGAAGCGCTCCCCTATTCCTGGTTCTGACCGCCGGACTTATTCGGTAGCGATGTAGACAGAAAAATGTGACTCGGGGTTTGGGTGCAAAACAGACCAGTATTTATTGAAACAAAAAAAGAAACAACTTAAAATAATCGATACAGCACACTTGTGCCTGGTACAGCACTTTTGCTCAACGCAGTACACTTAGTGTCCACTAGAGCGCTCTTTGTTCAGTGCAACACTCCTTTATTTAAATATACAGCACTTTTAAATACAGCTACACCTTGCTCACTACAGCACCTTTGCTCAGTGGCTTTTACTTAAAAACAGCAATTTAATACAGAACCCTTATTGTCCACTGAAGCACTTCTCTTCTTAACGCAACACCCTTTTTAATAGCACTTTTAATATAGAAACACCTTGCTCACTACAGCACCTTTGCTTAGTGGCTTTTACTTAAAAACTGCACTTTTAAATACAGCTACTCTCAGTGTTCACTACAGCCTTATCTGCTAGTGCAACACTGTTACATAAATAGGGGAGAGAATGGATATGAGGGAAAATCTACTAAAATCACAGTTCTAACAAAATTCCCACTTAATTCCCACCCCTATACCTATTCTAAGTTGCCTTGTAATGGGCCAGAAAAATATATGCTCACCAATGAAGAACGCCTGCTCTGTGCCCTGCGATCTTTGATCTTCACTGCCCCGAAGTAAAAACACCCCAGTATTTTAAAAGTAAACTGCTGGTGTTCCACTCCTTTAGGCAGGCTGCCACGTTGTAGAGAGCACAGAGGCGAGGCCACAGAGAGAGAGATGGCTTCTGAGAAGCTATCTTTTATACCCCATTTGGGGCCGAAACCTTCCCGCCAAAATCCGGATGAATCTGGGCTAAACAAAAGGGATCCAAACTGTCCCCATTGTCTGTAATGGGTTTTGATGAATTATTCATTCGTTTAAACTGCTTTTCTTTTCAGTTTAAATGTGTCCTCATTGTGTGATGGGCTTTTGAATAAAGCTGCAGTTTAAATGTGTCCTCATTGTCTGTGATGGGCTTTTGAATAAAGCTGCCGTGGTTTGAAAACAAAGCATGTCTATTTCCTTGATTGCTTGAGTAAACAGACTGAAACCGCAGTCTCAAGTGGTTGTAAACATTGTAGCAGTTTCTGTAAACACATCGACTGTCTGCTGCAGGGAGGGGAACTCCCTGAACTGCCTTGATTGGCAGTTTGACTGCTCCATTGAACCTTTTTTTTCCCACAGACACAGCAGGCTGCCTTTTCAAGTCCTTGTCTTCTGCCACGCTGTCTGGTGGCCATTTTGATCCCTGGATTTTTAAAGGTATATTACCCAGGTATTCTTTAATCGAAATTCAACCTTCAGAACTGTAGGAAATCTCGAAATTATTGCGAAATCCCTACAGCACTTGCAATAATCACGTGCAATCTAAGACTATTAGCAGTAGCTAGGAAATTGATTTTCCATAATTACTGATTTTCTGTAATATCTCATTGCAAGGGTGCAGGTGACAAGGCCCAGGACATTAGGAAGAGCAATATCTCTGAAGGGGTGGGATAATCACAAAGTTATCAAGGTATGGAACAAACTTTTATTCACAGGTGTCAAGCAGGAGCTATTAAAGGAATTGACCATATCAGGTAAAGACAAAAGGCAGAGATCGAGCTGGACTGTTTAGAATAGGTTACCTGGAAAGATTATTTGTGCATTTAATAAATACCCATCAACGGGGATTGAAGAGGTCAAAAATATGGATTGAAAATATTTTAATTGAAATTTGCTGATAATACCAAATTTGGAGACTTTGAAAACTGAAGAAGAATGCAAGAGATTGTAGGAGGAAATAGACAGGTGGGCAGGTAGGTGGCAGATGCTATTAAGTGCAGAAGAATGTGCAGTGCTTTTGGGGAAAAAAGAACATTGAAGGGAATTACACCCTAAACAGATGCTTGAGAGTGGACGAACACAGAACTATTGGTGCAGACACATGCATCTTTCACTTCAGAATGTGGATAAAAATGGCAATTGGGATTCTAGCTTTTATGCATTGAATACAAAATTCAGGGAGCAATGGTGGATTTATACAAGACATTGGGCTCGATTTTCATTGAGCCATGGAGTCGGGCTAGGAGGCGTGCTGGGGGTTAAAATCGCAAAAACTGGCGGGCAGGACCCCACCCCCTGCATGGTTCCCGACTCCGAGCAATTTTAACTCAGGCGTGTCTGATGGTCCCGACTCCATCCCGCATCCAACAGGCTGGACTGGTCTTTAAGGCCCTTAATTACCACTAAATGGCCTCTATAATCCTATTTTAACAGGCCCTTACAACTTTAACCCTTTTCCCACGTAAAACACGCCTGGTGGGAATCACGAATGTGAAACCTGGCGGGAGCACTATTGGATTGCTGACTATCAACTGCAGGTCAACCATTAAAGAGGAGATTTGATCAGCCATCATTTGCAGGTGGTAGAACTTAGTGGTCTCAGGCCTGGGGCAACTTTTACAAGGCTTAACCACACCTGTGGTAGGTTGGAGCCTCACACCCATCTCCAGTCTGGCCTCCTGGGAAACCCCTCTCGCCACCTTCACTCAGCGCTTCCTCAACGGAGGTATATACCAGAAGCATGGGAGCCATTCATTTCCTTCCCATCTGGGCATTAGAGGAGCTTGATTACCAGCCGCGGCAGCAGCAGAACCAGGAACAACAGCAGCAGCAGCAGAAGCGCCAGGCTGCTGCTCACCCACCTGAGGCTGCACAGACCAGAAGGGGCCAGCACCTGGAAGCCCGTCGGCGCAGGAGATACCCCCCAAACAGGGTCTACAGATGCAGGGTCACCTATCTCAACATATCTGAGCAGCAGTGCCAAAGGCGGCTCCAACTTTCACGAGAGGTAGTGGCTGACATCTGCGCAATGCTACAGCAAGACCTGCTGCCCAGAGGACCAGGTGGACAAGCATTACCAGTGGCCGTCAAAGTCACCACCACACTCAACTTTTTTGCCTCAGGCTCATTCCAGGGATCAGCAGCAGACATCAGCGGCATCTCCCAGGCAGCCGCACACACTTGCATCACGCAGGTAACCGATGCCCTCTTTGCCCTCGCGCACAATCACATCCATTTCACCAAGGATCGAGCAAGTGTCACGGCGCGAGCGGTTGGATTAGCTCATCTGGCAGGCTTTCCAAGGTTGCAGGGCGTCGTTGACTGCACACGTGGCCCTTAGGGCACCCCATCGCAATCCAGGTATTTTTGTCAACCGCAAGGGCTTCCACTCCCTCAACGTTCAGCTGGTGTGTGACCACAAGAAGGAGATTTTGCATGTTTGTGCCATGTACCCTGGCAGTTGCCATGACTCCTTCATACTGCGCCAGTCTAGTGTTGCTCCGCTATTCAGTCCGCCAGACCAGCTTAACGGATGGCTACTTGGAGACAAGGGCTATCCCCTGAGGACGTGGCTGATGACGCCGTTGAGGAGGCCAGCCAATGAAGCTGAGGAGCGCTACGACTCCAGCCACATTTCCACCAGATCCATTATCAAACAAACCATCGGTTTGCTGAAGATGCGCTTCAGATGCCTGGATAGATCAGGTGGAGCCCTGCAGTACTCAGCAGCCAGGGTCTCCAGAATCATCGTGGTTTGCTGTGCACTTCACAACATGGCACAACGTCGTGGCTTGCAGATTCCTGAGGACCAAGTGGCTCCTCACATATCCTCCTCAGATGAGGAGGAGGAGGAGGAGGACAAAAACGAACATCCTGCAGAGGCCCATCAACCAACGGCAGCATTACGCGAGAACATTGCTGCCCGGGATGCAAGGAACGCACTCATCCTGGCCAGATTTGCTTAGCCTAGTCAATCAAACACTTTTGCCTCGCAGCTTCTTACCTGAGCATCGACAATAGCCAAGACCCTGCGGATTCCTAGCTATTTGACCAGCATACTGACAATTGCAAGTAATCCTAAGCCCGCAATGTGAAAGTCCCATTCGCGAAATGACAGACGCCACAACTACAGCAGTAGCCATCAGATTTTTTATTAACATTATTAATCTGATGGCTTTTTCTAACAATACATCAAATTTCACCTAAGTGACTACCCTTGTGACTACTTGTGCTTTATCTTCCTCTCACGCGTGCTCCTACGTAGTGGTTCCCCTGTGGCTTCAGCAGATGTGGAGGCCCCTTGCTCACTTTCCTGCTGCTCCTGTCTCGACACCTTTGGCGGGCGTCCTCTGGGGTTGCGAGCCTGTGAGGGCACGTCAACAGTCTGCTCCTCCTGCGGCTGTGCAGGGGCTGAGACGTCTATCTCAGTTGGGTGGGGACTCTGGTGGGGCTCTGACCGAGGGCTCTGCAGTGGCATGGAAGTGTGAGCGTTTGGAGAGGAACCCCTACTTTCTTGAGGTCTGCCACCAACCTCCCTCTCATGGGTCAGGTCTCCCTCCGCGCCTGCAAGTGGCTGGAGAGCACCTTGCTGCACATCAGGGGGGCCATGGGGATCCATATCTGCAATGGCAGTCCTACTCAGAAGGACTTCCATGAAGGTCTGGTTTCTCTGTTCAATAGATGCCCATCGCTCCTCAAGAGACTTTATAAAACACTGGTTTGGCCTCAACTGGAGTATTGTGTCCAATTCTGGGCACCGCACTTTAGGAAGGATATGAAGGCTTTAGAGAGAGTGCAGAAAAAATTTACAAGAATGGTTCCATGGATGAGGGACTTCAGTTACATGGATAGACTGGAGAAGCCGGAGTTGTTCTCCTTAGAGCAGAGAAGATTGAAAGGAGATTTGATAGAGGTGTTCAAAATCATGAGGGGTCTAGAAAGAGTAGATAGAGAGAAACCGTTCCCATTGGCGGAAGGGTTGAGAACCAGAGGACACAGATTTAAAGTGACTGGCAGAAGATCCAAGACATGAAGAAAAACATTTTTACGCAGCCAGTGGTTATGATCTGGAACGCACTGCCTGAAAGGGTGGTGGAGGTAGATTCAATCGTGGCTTTCAAAAAGGAATTTGATAAGTATCTGAAGGAAAAAATATTGCAAGGCTATGGGGAAGAGGTGGGGGATTGGGACTAGCTGAAGTGCTCTTGCAGAGAGCCGGCATGGGCTTGATGGGCCGAATGGCCTCCTGCTGTGCAGTAATGATTCTATGAAAATAAACAATCTGTCTGTGTTGCATGCTGACTTAGAGCTTCATTCCCAGTGAAGTCTATTCCGCTTGCCAGTTTAGGCTGAAACAGAATACAGGCTCCAGCTGCAAGGAACATTTTCCTGAAATAACTTTAAAATCACCACCTTAAGGTTAATATGAAAAGCAATTCTCAAAAAGAAATATTTGTAGTGTTCGATGTTGTTGAAACATCTGACTTTCACAGAATTAATTACGTCTGGGTGGGTAAAGGAGGTAGCCGTTCATTGCCAACACTGTCCCTCAGACAGCAATAAGATGAAAGGCCAGTCCATCTGTTTTTTGGTGGTGTTACTTAAAAGAGGAATATTAACGAGGGCATTGGAAAATTCCCTGCTCCTCATCAAGTGATGCCAGGGCGGTGGGTCTTTTCAACGCCCACCTGAACAGGTAGATGGAGTCTTAGCTTAACACCTCAACCTTCAATATATAAAGTATGTTGCCACGCTCCATATTGCTCCTGTAAGTGTCTTCGGTAAAGTTTCTCTAATGCAAATGAGTTATCTTACTGGAGGGAAAATTTATTTTAAACAGTTGGCCTTCAAAGGCAGGTAGAAAGAATTCATGAAGTCTGTGTAAACAAAGCCTCCATCTTCGCTGGGCTGTAAAATCACTAAGACTGATTTGTTTTTCAGGCAAAGAAAGCTGTTTTGAATGGATTGTGTCCCGATTTGGGAAGAAAGTTACGTATGTAGTCATTGGAGATGGTCGGGATGAGGAGTATGCAGCTAAACGGGTAAACTTGGCTTGAAATATTTTGCAGTGAAAGTAAACTGCACATTTGGCAAAGGTTTAATCTAAAGGTAGCAGACATAATTGTAATTTCGCAAATAAGGGACAAATGCCAGATATAGCGAAAGGATATAATAGTTGATCAGGATTAAGTTTAGCAAAATATTGGCTATGATCACTTGAAAGTGTCATAATGTGGGATTTTTTTGGGCTGGCGGGATTTGTCTTAAAGGAAGTTTTGGCGGTGGTTGCATACTATTAACATTTTGCATGAGATTGAACCTAATAGATCAAAACAAGGTAAACTATGCTCCCCTTATTTCTTCAGGACCACTCCAGTTTTTAGAGTCAAATCCACTTGTATGCAAAATTACATTGCTTGAAAGGCCCAATTTCACCTCCGTTCATTTGCTGTATTTTGAAGTCTGGCAAAGTCTGCTTTATATCTACCCTTCCCCCGCTAACCATGCCTTGACGTCCAATATGTGCGAGCTTAACGGTAACACCTGACTGCAAGTTGCTGACTGATGCCTGAAATGATACCAGTCATCTTCCCCTATTGGTCTGTGTAAATTAAGTCTGAAATTTGATCCTTGGACATTTCACCACAGTTTTCTTGCCTTTTGTGTGTTACGGTTTTCTGAGTGTCGTTTTCTTTTATTCCGTTTCTCAATAATTAGAACTAGTTTTGATTCCGTTTCTCTGGACCTTTTCTCTTGCATTGCATTGTCATTTTTCATTTTCCAATAGGTTTTTCTTCTGATCCTTTATGTTCTCTGCGTGCTTTGCTTTGTATTAATTGCCGAATTTCTGTCAGTTTGCATACACGCTAACTAACCGTGCTTCATTCTCTTCCTTCCCTAAGGCACAACATCTCCAAAGACGCGTTCATTTAAAAAATGAGATGGTAGTGTGCTGTGTCTTTTGTATTATTTTGAAATAGGGATCCAAGATCATTTTCTGGACCATCAACGAATGAAAAAGAACAAACTTGTATTTATATAGTGTCCTTCATGGCCTCTGGATGTCCGATGGGCACTTCAAAGTTCATGAGTCACTTTGGAAATTTTGCAGGCATATGCAGCAACCAATTTGCGCGCAACAAGATCCCACAAACAACAATGAGAAGAATGGTAAAACAAAAACTAGTCAGCGGAAAACCATGTTTCCTGGTTCCGAGAAAGTCAGCAGTCGCGAAGTGCACATAAGAAAGAATAAAACCTGCCCTGATCTATCCCTCAAGGATTATTGCTTAAATTTCCTGTTGTGCACGTTTCCACTTTCAATTGTGTTAAAACGCCTGTTGATAACTAACTTGCTGGGGGTTTTCTGTCATTCAAAAAATTGTATTTCATAGCATTGCTTGCAAAAACCTGAAAAACTGCTTTGTTATATACTGTATATAGAATATTGTTTTTGGGCTTCCAGCACCTTCATTTTCAACAGATAAATTTAAATCCGTTAGCTTTCAATCAACACGATGCCTGTAATGAAATGGGTCCTTTTACTCTGTGTTAGGTTTGGTGAAGAAAGACGGCTAAAAACGGTGTTCGTTGATTTACAATTAAGCATCTATGTGTGCAATATCTCAATGGAAGAAGCCATAGTCTAGCCTAACCATGCAAAGTAACGAAATATATGAACAGTGGACTTTGGTTCTGATTGATTGTGGGAAGGTGCAAGCCTATCATTATGCAGAATGATCACTACATTTGATTTGAGTACTTTAATATTGGCTTATACTGTTAACTGCCGGTACTCTGAAACATTTAGAATTCTCATTTTAGACTTAAAATGTGATGAGCAGAATGCATATCGTTGAATACACCAAAACGAGTATGACATTCAAGAATGTGCTCGAGTCACAGTCAAAGGTATGGTTATGATGTTTCATAAAGTTGGGGAAATGTTCTTGTTTCATTTGGTGCTATTGAAGTGGTCACCAGGCAGCAGAGCCATGTTAGCCTTTCCAGCAGAATTCCTTGAAGAAAAATAAGTGTTTTGCCAGCTTCCCTCATCCACAAGTGGATTATAACTGCTGTTGTAGGAATTAACGAATTCCTACGAATAACGGAGATCGACACAAGAGAACAATTAAACAGGTCTCTACTCAACGGAGATGCCACGAGGACTTCCTGGGCAGCCCCGTGGTTTGCGACGTGACGTCATCGCGTTTACTCGCGTTTTCCTGCGCTCTTAAAGGGGCCACGCCCCGTACATGCAAACTCTATATACAAAACACAGTAATGCCTAACACAATGGTACAGGTTTAGGCTGGTGTTAGAACATCGTTAAAGAGAATTATATAGTTAGCCAGAGTCATTCAGTGGTTCTGCCACATGCGTCCCCCCAGAATACACTTCAACGGACAAAGTCAAACGGTGAGGGGGTCTGACGAGCCTGTCAGAACGACTCCTGTACTCTCGAGGCGGAGGCTGCTGGTCGTCTGGCGGGCGGTCGCACTTAGTCTGCCGTAACGACGATGGGTGGCCGACCCCGTCTCGGCGGTTGTGCTGTCTCGACGGGGCGGTCGAGGGCTAAATGTGCTGGCTTTAAGCGGTCGACTGAAATGTGGTCCGGTTTACCACCGACATCTACCGTGAAGGTTTTGTCCCCTGCTTCCAACACGCGGAAGGGACCGGTATATGGGGCCTTGAGCGGATCCCTATGTGCGTCATGGCGAATAAAAACATATTCAGCCTTGTGAAGCTCCGTGGAAACGTGTGACCTCTGCGACCTCTGCAGCCTGTGGTGCGAAGTGGGCACCGGTGCGAAACATCTGGCCGCCTCTTGGTGACTAGCAAGCTGGGCAGACGCGGACCATGGCTCCGTCGATGTTGGTAGGAAGTCCCCCGGGACTCGCAGCGGCTGACCATACACAAGCTCCGCTGATGAAGAGTGAAGGTCTTCTTTGGGGGCCGTGCGAAGGCCCAACAGGACCCACGGTAGCTTGTCTGCCCATCCAGCGTCCTGGAGGCTGGCCGGCCCTCAGGGCGACTTTCACTGACCGGTGGAAGCGTTCGCAGAGGCCATTCGCCTGTGGGTGGTAGGCTGTGGTGTGGTGCAATTTGACATCGAGTCCTTGGGCCACTGCATTCCAGAGTTCGGAGGAAAACTGCGGTCCCCTGTCTGACGAAATATTTGCGGTCACTCTGAAACGGGCGATCCAGGAGGAAATTAACGCCCTGGCCACATCCACCGAAGTAGTGGATGACAGGGGGACCGCCTCCGGCCATCTGGTGGTGCGGTCAACCATGGTCAGGATGTGTGAAAAACCATGGGAGGGTGGGAGTGGTCCTACCAGGTCCACGTTGACATGGTCAAAACGTCGCTCCGGAACTGTGAAGGTGGCCAACGGAGCTTTGATGTGGCGCTGCACCTTGGCCTTTTGGCAGACCACGCAGGTGTTGGAAAGCCTGGGCGGCGTTCTTTAACCCCGAATGGGGTGATGACTGCAGTCTTCTGGACGTCTTGTGGATGAACTGGGACCTGGTGGTAGCCCCGGATGAGGTCGACTTTTGAGAACACGGTGTTCCCTGCCAAATGGGCAGAGAAATCCTGAATGTGGGGGATCGGGTACCGATCAGGAGTGGTGGCGTCGTTTAGGCGTCGACAGTCGCCGCATGGCCGCCATCAGGCTTCAGGACGACATGGAGTGGTGAAGACCAGGGACTATTTGACCGGCGAATAATCCCTAACCGTTCCATGGTTGCGAACTCCACCTTTGCGACCGCTAGCTTGCCAGGTTCCAGGCGCCGGGCCCGCGTGTCGACCGGGGGGCCGTTGGTGGTGATGTGGTGTCCCACACCATGTTTCGTGGCTGTGGAGGAGAACGTGGGTCGTCAGGTCGGGGAATTCGCCGAGCAGGCGAGTGAACTCATCAGGAGTCGGGAACGCACAGGAGACGGTGCGCAACGTAGTGTTACTGCGGTAACACGGAAGAGAATTAAAAGTTGCTGCGTTGATCAGCCGCCGGTTCCTAACGTCGACCAGGAGGCTGTTGGCGCACAGAAAATCCGCGCCGAGGAGGGGCTGGGAAACTTTGGCCGTAACAAACTCCCAGTGAAAACGTTGCCCCCCGAGGCACACCTCCACTCGCCGTCTGCCGAAGGTCCGAATTGTTCCGCCATTGGCCGCTTCAAGGGTGGGGCCGCGATTCCCCGTCTGCACATCGAGGGCGGACGCAGGTAAAATGCTGCACTGCGCTCTGGTGTCACACAGAAAACGACGACCGGAGAGAGTATCAGTGATGAACAGCAATTTTCCCGCGTTGCCGATCGCCATTGCGGCCGCGGGGTGCCGGTTAGACCCGATCCTCGGTGGTCGCAGTGTCAGTTATTGTTTGTTTTGTTGGGGAAAACTGCAGGGAGGGCGGCAACGCTTCGCCTTCGTGCCGAATTGCGCGTGGTAGAAACACAGCCCAGCAGGCTGACGAGCTGGGGCGGCGTCTGCAGGGGATGGGTGCCTCGTGGCGGCGCAGTACTGCCGAGTTACAGCAAAAATTTTGTCAGCCTCCGCAGCGAGTGTTGCGCAGTCTTCAATTTCAGATCTGGCCAGGGCAGCTTGTACCTGTTCAGGCAGTTGGCTGAGGAAAATCTCGCGGAATAGAAAACATTCCCGTTCTGAGCCCAGGAGTGTGAGCATTTGGCTCATCAACTCTGAAGGCTTGGAGTCCCCAAGCCCAGGCATAGCGAGTAATCGCCGGGCGCGCTCCGATTTTGTGAGCCCGAAAACCTGCAGTAACCGCGCTTTGAGGGTTTCATACTTGCACTCCGTTGGGGGTTTTTCGAGGAGGCTGACGATCCGAGAGGCAGTAGAGCTGTCGAGTGCGGAGACCACATCAAGGTACTTGGCCTGATCCGCATCGATGTTCCTCGCGGCGAACTGGGCCTCGACCTGAATAAACCACGAGGGCGCTTGCTGCTCCCAGAACTGCGGTAGCTTTAGCGAAACGGCGTTTGCTTCCATGCTGTGCTTTTCTTTTGTGAAAACGATCACAAAAACGGGGTCACCAATGTATGAATTAACGAATTCCTACGAATAACGGAGATCGACACAAGAGAACAATTAAACAGGTCTTTACTCAACGGAGATGCCACGAGGACTGCCTGGGCAGCCCCGTGGTTTGCGACGTGACGTCATCGCGTTTACCCGCGCTCTTAAAGGGGCCACGCCCCGTACATGCAAACTCTATATACAAAACACAGTAATGCCTAACACAATGGTACAGGTTTAGGCTGGTGTTAGAACATCGTTAAAGAGAATTATATACAGTTAGCCAGAGTCATTCAGTGGTTCTGCCACACTGTCACTAATTGTAGTCTTATTCTTTTAACATGGGAAATAGACTTTGATTAAAGGTACAGTTCCATAATCGCATCAACAAAACCAAATTCTGCTGATCATTGTACTTGAACACAATCATTCAGATATATAGTGGAGGTGAATTTGATAGGGGCAAATGCTTTATGATAACCAAACGGTGATGACAAGCAGTGATCATTGAAACTAAAATTCACTGTATCCTTTCTCTGAATTTCTCAAACATATCTATTATACATTAGATATGTATATCTAATTAATATTCATGCTATGACACAAACTAATGCAACCACTGTATTCCAATCCTGGTAGTCTTGTTGGTTTAATTCATTTGGACTGCCTACAAAGAATGCAACCTCACACTCACTATGTCAATTCTTTGGCCATGATAAAGTTTGTATGGTTGCATCTAATTTATTATGAAATTTATCTGCAATTAGACCTTCTGAATCCTACTTCTATGAGCTAATCAGTAATTTTAGGGATTAAAATGCAATGCTTCTTCGGTACATGTAACCCTGTGTCTGAAGGTTGATCGCCATCTGCTGGACTTCAGTAAGGGATGCAAAGCACGGATGTTCACTTTCCAGTTTTACATTGGCAAACTGCACAACTATCTCATGAATTAAAGGAGGGAGCAAAAAGATAGTAAAATACATTCACAGAAAATATACCTTTTTCAAATCGTAATCTTTGCTCCAATAAAGTTTACTATAATTGTCTTGCAAGTTTAACTAGGGTTCACCTATTACTTATACATGATTATTTTTTATACTCTTCAATTCTAGCACAATATGCCATTTTGGAGAATATTGAACCATGGTGATCTGATGGCATTGCATCAAGCTCTGGAATTGGACTACCTGTGAGCAACTGGAAAGGAACAAGAAGCTGAGCTACTGCAACAGATTTACACTCCTGAATGGCCTCTCACATTCCACCCTACGTAAACTTGAGGTCATCCAAAACTCGGCTGCCCATGTCCTAACTCGCACCAAGTCCCGTTCGCCCATCACCCCTGTGCTCGCTGACCTACATTGGCTCCTGGTTAAGCAGCGCCTCGATTTCAAAATTCTCATCCTTGTTTTCAAATCCCTCCATGGCCTCGCCCTTTCCTATCTCCTTCAGCCCCACAACCCCACTGAGATATCTGCACTCCTCTAATTCTGCCCTCTTGAGTATCCCTGATTATAATCACTCAACCATTGGTGGCCATGCCTTCTGTTGCCTAGGCCCTAAGCTCTGGAATTCCCTGCCTAAACCTCTCTGCCTCGCTACCTCTCTTTCCTCCTTCAGGACACTCCTTAAACCCTACCTCTTTGACCAAGCTTCTGGTCACCTGCCTTAATTTATCCCTATGTGGATCGGTGTCAAATTTTTTGTCTTAAAATACTCCTGTGCAGCGCCTTGGGACGTTTAACTACATTAAAGGTGCTATATAAATACAAGTTGTTGTTGTTTGAGATGGACCACAAACTTTGTTCATAGTGATTCTTGTTTAACCCAGGACAAACCAGTTAGGACTGTGAGCAGTCGAACTATGAGTGATCTGCTTGTTGGTGGCAAGCATTAACTTAAACACACACACACATATGTTGCAGGAACTCAAGAGGGTTTAATTATCATCCCTCTTTAAATGAAAAATTGTATTCACACATCAAATGTTTGAAATGGATGTTTAAAAGGAAGAGAAGATCTTGTGCTGAACTATAGTCAAGCCACTCAGTGTCTGCTCCATGTTAAATGCACCAAAACCTCTGCAGGTATTACTATGGAGGCTTTGTGCAAAACATTTATTGCATCTTGACCGAACAGTAATGAATAGAGGAGACGGAATGTACCTTTTACTATTTATTGAGTAAATGGGTGGACATTACAGCACATTGTCTGCAAGGCAGAACCCGAAAGTGAAAGTGAAAGACAAAGTAACACCGAACCCCCCAGCACCCCCTTCAGGTAATACCCGGGAACTGGGACAAACTTAATTGAAGCAAAACTCAAAACACAACACTCCTTTCCCCCAGATAACACCCCTTAGTCCTCCAGGCGTCTGGGACGGAATCTAACCCGACTTGAGCGCCGCTGGACAGGCATAGTCGGGTGCCACTGCTAGCCGCAGGAAAACCTTCTTCCGTGGCTGATGACTCCGTGACACCTTCTGTCGATGTGACTTCAGTCGTTGTTGCAGGAAGCAGGCCGTCACTGCCTGGCAGAGGTGGCGGAGACAATGGCCTAGCCTGTGACGTCTCTGTTACTCTCACCGGAGTACGACCCTGTAGCTGGTCTACGTGGCGTCTGTGTAGCTGGCCATCAGGTGTACGGACGCTGTACGACAGGGGACCTGTGGCCTGCTCCACCACGGCAGGCATCCATTTGTCTCCTCCTGCATAGTAACGGGCAAACACAGTCTCTGACGGCTCGAACTGCCTGGTGGTGCCCTGGTGCTTCTTAGCCAGCTCCTCTTGCTTTGTGTGCATCTCATCCCTGTAGTCCGGGTGTAGCCGGTCCAGTGCAGTCGCCAGCCGGCGACCCATCAGCATCTCAGCAGGACTCTTCCCCGTTGCTGAGTTTGGTGTGGTATGCTGTGATAACAGGAACCTGGCCAATCTGGTTTGCCAGTCCCCCCCCCGATATCCTCACTGTTAAGTCCGTGAATGATTTAGACACGGACTAGCAGGAGTGAAAACAAACAGATGTTTACTGGTGGAAGTCCATAACGAAACTAAATAACCGAGGCTCTCTAGCGCCTTTTATACAGGGGTGGTCACTGCCGGTACTGCAGTCTGAGACCAGTTATTCTCTTAAAGGTACATACACAACAATTCCTCCCCTTTTAGATAAACAGTATATAACATTCATTTAACAACTAAATGATAACGAATTACAATCACAACCACTGTATCTAGTAACAGTAATTAAGTTTAAGCAATTATAAGTTCAGTCTTTGAGGAGGCTTCCTGATTCTGTCTGGATAACGCCTCTTTGGGGTAACAGGTTCTTCTGGCAATGTTGAGTCGGAATCAATGTCGTTGTTTGGTTCATCTGCTTCCAATATTACCGGTTCTGCGGTAGCTGCAATTGGAACGTCGATTTCATTACCAGGTGTATCAGATCGTGGTGTGGAGTTGACGTTTTCCAGTGACTCTAGAATCTGGTCAGCATGGCGTCTTACAATGCTCTCCCCAACGTCCACGGTATACATGAGAGGTCCTTGTCGTGTACAAATCGTTCCTGGCTGCCATTTCTCAGTGCGGTAGTCCCGGGCCAAAACTGGTTGACCTATCTTAAAACTCCTGGTCGGCCTTTCATTCATATTCTGAAACTGCCTGTTCTCCACATCTCTTCGGACGTTTGGCTTAACCAAATCCAAGCAGCATCATAGTCTTCGATTGAAGAACATCATGGCTGGAGTTTGGTTGGTAACCGCATGTGTCGCATTCCGGTAGGCAAACAAGAAGTTGTCCACCTTGTGTTGTAGGGGTATATCTTCATTACACAGTGCCTTGATAGCCTTCTTGAATGTTTGGACAAACCTCTCGGCCAATCCGTTAGTGGCTGGATGATATGGGGCAGATGTGTAATGCTTAACACCATTGTTCTTTAAGAACCTCTGGAACTCTTCAGACACAAACTGTGGTCCATTGTCAGAGCAAATCTGTTCAGGCAGCCCATTCCTGGCGAATATGGTTCGTAAAACTGCGATAGTTTTTTCCGTGGTGGTTGAGGACATTTTTATTACCTCTGGCCACTTTGAATGTGCATCCACCGCAATTAAAAACATCGAGTCCATGAAGGGACCAGCAAAATCAATGTGCACCCTTTGCCATGGAGATGAGGGCCACTCCCATGGATGCAGAGGAGCTTGTGGTGGGGCGTTTTGGACCTTCTGGCATCCTGCACAGCTCTTGGTCATCTCTTCGATTTCTCTATCGATTCCCGGCCACCACACAAACGCTCTGGCTAAGCTCTTCATTTTTACCCCACCCAGATGACCCTCATGAAGCTCATTGAGCACTCTTATCCGTCAACTTAGGTGGAATTACTACTCTGGATCCACACATCAAGGTTCCTCTGCACACTGACAGCTGTTCTCTTCTCGGCGAGAATGCTGGCAGCAGTGGTTCGCCATGTGCTGGCCATCCCTTCACCGTTAAATCATAGACCCGTGATAGTGTCGGGTCATTCCGTGTTTCCCTTTCTATGTTTGCATTCGTCACAGGGAGACATTCGACTATGGTCGAGTGGAATAACTCCATTGGATCCACTGCAAGGTCTTCTTCTTCCACCGTCGGCAACGGTAGACGTGACAATCCATCAGCATTTCCATGCTGTTTAGTTCCTTTGTACTCGATGTCATATTGGTGTGCCCCTAGGAAAAGGGACCATCTCTGTAGCCGTTGTGCTATCATTATCGGTACGCCCTTCTGAGGGTTGAAAATGGAGACAAGAGGTTGATGATCGGTTAGTAGAGTAAATTTTTGACCGTGCAGATAGTGATTGAACTTCTTCACCCCCCACACTAGGCTGAGGGCCTCTCTGTCAATCTGGGCGTAGTTACGCTCGGCAGAAGTTAACGAGCGTGACGCAAAAGCTATCGGCCTCTCCAAACCATCAAGGAATTTATGTGACAGTACCGCCCCAATGCCGTAGGGAGACGCATCACACGCCAGCCTGATTGGCAGTGCTGGGTTGTAGTGAGCCAATACTTCCTTCGAAGTGATTAAGTCCTTACTCTTCTGAAAAGCACGCTTACAATCATCGCTCCATTTCCATGCTACCCCCGTTCGTAGCAGGGCGTTCAGTGGTTGCAGAATTGTCGACAAATTCGGCAAAAACTTATGATAGTAATTCACCAACCCGAGGAATGACCTCAGTTGCGACACATTTTCAGGCGCTGGGGCCTTAACAACCGCTTCAATTTTGTCAGGGGACTTATGTAACCCCTCTTCATCAATCACGTGGCCACAATACGATATCTGTTTCTTAAAAAATTCGCACTTGGGGCGGTTGGCTCGCAGCCCATGTTCCCGTAGTCTAGTGAGCACCTGTTCTAGGTTGTTAAGATGTTCACTATCATCTTCACCTGTTACAAGGATGTCGTCCAAGTAACGCTGAGTCCCCGGAATCCCTTGCAGGACTTGTTCCATCGCTCTTTGCCATATCGCCGGAGCCGATGCTACTCCGAATACCAATCGATGATACTGGTAAAGACCTTTGTGAGTGTTTATCGTGAGATACTTCCTAGAGAACTCTTCAACCTCCATCTGCAAATATGCTTGTGCTAGGTCAATTTTTGTAAAACGCTTCCCTCCAGACAGTAAGGCGAAGATGTCTTCTATCCTTGGAAGAGGATATTGTACTGTGTGAAGGACAGGGTTCACCGTCACCTTGAAATCCCCACAGATGCGAATCTTCCTTGGCTCTCCGGACTTATTGCTTAACGTTTTCTTCATGACAGGAACGATGGGTGTCGCCCACTCGCTCCAGTCGACCTTAGACAACACGCCCGCCTTCTCCAGATTCTCCAGCTCTGCTTCGACGGCTGGGCGAATTGCATATGGTGCTGGTCTCGCTTTGAAAAACTTGGGAACTGCATTCTCTTCTATTTTTAACGAGGCGGTTATGCCTTTAAGCGTGCCCAGTTCTTGTTGAAATACCTCTTTGGCGTTAGCCAAGATTGTTGACAATCGTCCAGGAGTGACGTCTTCATCCTTTTTACCGTCCACCGTCATTGCATGAATGGAATGCCAATCTAAGTTTATCTTCCTGATCCATTCCCGTCCCAATAACGGTGGTCCACCATTTGGCAGTATGTAGAGATACAATTTCCGTATTTTCTTGCCATTGTATTCGACAGGCACCCTTATTTTTCCTCTGGGGTATACTTTTTGCCCCGTATACGTTGTCAAGACGATGGATGTCTCTCTCAAGGGTATGTGTGAAAATAGCCGCTCGTAGTCTCGTCGATTCATGGCGGTTAGCGCTGATCCTGTATCCAATTCCATTTTAACTTGGGACCCTGCTATCGTGAGGGTGACCCAAATGGTTCGGTGATCCTCTTTTGCGATTACATTGTGAAGTTTGAGACAGCTTAGTCTCCTGTTTCCGGATTCACTATCGCTCATCTGGTCTTTGGAACTACTGTCCATTATCTTTTGTACTTTCTTGTACGGTTCCTTAGTAGCCTTTTTGTTGTCGCTGGTCTTCTTCCCAGACCTACAAACTTGTGCAATGTGTCCAATCTTCCCGCATTGTCTGCATATTTTGTCTTTGGACCAGCAGTCCTTCTGGTCATGGTTAGTTCTGCCGCAGCGATAACATTTTGCAAATCCCCGTGTCATTTTGTGGGTGCTGTATTCCTGTGGTTTTTGTTGAATTTCTGCAGCTCCCCTGGCTGCTGCTTCCTATGATACTGCCACGCTGAAAGCCTTATCTAGCGTCAGCTCTTTTTCTGCGAGTAACTTCTTCTGTGTTCCTTCACTCAGGAGTCCACAGACAAATTTGTCCCGTAGGGTATCTGCCAGTCCTGCTCCGAACTGGCAGTGCTTTGATAGCTTGCATAGTTCCGTAAGGTACTCAGCATTGCTCTCATCTTTGTGCTGAGTTCTCCTGTGGAATTTAAATCTTTCTGCTATCAACAGCGGTGCAGGGTTTAAGTGCTCCTGTAGAACAGCAACAATTTTGTTAAAACTCTTTGCCTTCGGTTTGGCTGGAGTAATCAGATCCCGCAATAGGCCGTACGTTCTAGCGCCCATTAAGTTTAGCAATATTGATGCCTTTTTCCCCTCCGCTATTTCATTTGCCTCGAAATATACCTCGACTCTTTCCACATACGTGGTCCAGTCCTCTAATGTATTATCAAAAGCAGTGATACAGCCAGACTTCGGCATCTTGCAAATCTAAAATGGCGCCTCCCGCGCTTTGCCTTCTTCTCCGATTTAACAAAATGGTGCCTCCCGCGCTTTGCCTTCTTCCCCGCTGTTGTTAGCGCTGCTTTCCACGGTTTCTTGCGCGTATTCTTTTTCTTTTATTATTTTCCCGTCGTAGAGCGGACCCTCTGGGACACTTCCCTCCCTCTTCTGAGGTCCGAACGCTGCCCAGCTTCGAAACACCGGCCGCGCCCTGTGTGCTCCACCCTCTCTCTCTCTCCTTGCTTCCCGACTCGCTGCCCGGCCCCGTTGAAAGGCCACCCGATCGAGCTTCAGCCCGCCGCAGCCCAGGAAGGATCAGAGCACTACCTGCCACCAGCCCGATTAGCTGGGAAACCACGGACCGAGGAACCCAGCCTGGCTCTGGAAAGTCGCTCCTGCAAAGCCTTGAACCCGATGATTGACGGCCGATGCCTGTTTCTCGAATTCCAATGGACTGTATTTTTTTTTTCTTTCTTCTGGCTCCGACCTTCAACAACGTCGTCGGAGCTGCTGCCGAGTTGAAGGTAAGTACATTTCTTACTCGTCGCCAGTGTTAAGTCCGTGAATGATTTAGACACGGACTAGCAGGAGTGAAAACAAACAGATGTTTACTGGTGGAAGTCCATAACGAAACTAAACAACCGAGGCTCTCTAGCGCCTTTTGTACAGGGGTGGTCACTGCCGGTACTGCAGTCTGAGACCAGTTATTCTCTTAAAGGTACATACACAACACTCACCAGTGCCTCTTTTGTGGTTTGCACCATCCTCTCTGCCTGCCCGTTAGAGGAGGGGTGATAGGGCGCTGTGGTCACGTGGCGGATCCCGTTTCTGCCTGCAAAAGCCTTGAACTCTGCTGACGTGAAGGCTGCTCCATTGTCCGAAACCAGCACGTCGGGGACCCCATGTGTGGCAAACAGCAAACGCAACGCGTTGATCACTGCACTGGATGTCATGGAGCTCATGATAGCCACCTCCAGCCATTTCGAATGAGAATCCACCACTATCAAAAAGACCTTCCCCTGAAATGGCCCTGCAAAGCCAATGTGGAGTCTTGACCATTTACGAGTGGTCCACTCCCAGGGGTGAAGGGGAGCCTTGGATGGGCTATGGCGAGTCAGCTGACATGTCTCACAGCTCTTTACCACCTCCTCCACGTCTCGGTCCAACCCCGGCCACCAGACGTAGCTTCTCACCAACGCCTTCATGTGCAGAATCCCAGGGTGTGAGTCATGCAGCATTTTCAGCAGCTCCTCTTTTGCGGCGGCAGGAACCACCACACGGCTTCCCTAGAGCACGCAGTTCTTGTGTGCAGACATTTCATGGCACCTCTGAACGAAGGGCTTGAAATGCTCCTCCTGGACCTCGGAGGGCCAGCCATGCAGCAGCCAGCGTAGCACCCGTGATAAGACTGGATCTTTCTGTGTGAGGCTGCCAATCTGCTGGGCATGGAGTGGGGCCTCCGGAACCTCCTCCAGTAGCAGCACCTCCAGGGGTGGTGGCGTCTCAGCCATCAGCCGGTTCAAAGGCAAGCGACTCAGAGCATCAGCATTAGCTAGCATCTTCCCAGGCCTGTAGCAAAGTTCATAACTGTAGGCCCCCAACATCAGACTCCACCGAAGCATACGCGGTGATATGATCTGGGGCATGGGCTTGGAGTGATGCAGGAGCCCCAAGAGTGGCTTGTGGTCTGTGTAGATGACGAACTGTCTCCCTAACAGGTACTGGCTGAACTTCTTTACCCCAAATATGATGGCTAGGGCCTCCTTGTCAATCTGGGTGTAATTACATTCTGTTGTTGAGAGTGTTCTTGAGGCAAAACTGATAGGCGCTTCCCGGTCATCTAGCTCTATGTGACCCAACAGAGCTCCCAGCCCGTATGGTGAGGCATCACACACCAACACCAATGGCTTGTTTTCATCATAGTATGCCAGAACCTTATCTACTTGTAGCAGTTCCTTTGCCTGTCTGTAGGCTGTTTCATGAGCTGAGGTCCAGTTCCACACTGTTGCTTGGTCTAACAGCCTGTGCAGTGGCTCTAAGATTGTGGCTTTGCCCTTGAGAAAACAACTGTAGAAGTTTAACAGTCCGAGGAATGCCTGCAGTTCGGTCTTGTTCTTGGGGGTGGGAGCACTCCTGATAGCCTCCACCTTCTCCGTAGTCTGATGCACACCGTCTTTGTCCACTCGGAATCCCAAGAACTCCACCCCATTGGCAGCGAACACACATTTCTCCTTCTGAAGGCGTAGTCCTACCTCAGCCAGCCGGCGTAGTACTTCCTGCAGCCGCTCATCATGGGCTTCCTGTGTCTTGCCTGTAATCAGTATGTCATCCAAGTAAGGCTGAACTCCCGGAACACCAGCCAACAGGGTGTCCATGAACCTCTGAAAGATTGCCACAGCCGTAGACACCCCAAACTGCAGCCTTGTGGCTTGGAAAAGTCCTCTGTGGGTGTTGATTGTCACCAGCTCGGCTGACTCTTCATCCAGGACCAGTTGCTGGTATGCTTGCTTGAGATCCAGCTTGGTGAACAGAGTGTCTCCAGCCAGTGTTGAAAACAGCTCTGTAACTGTTGGTAAGGGATACACATCTGGTAACACAGCAGTATTAACCGTACATCTGTAATCTCCACAGATTCGCAGGCCCCCATCCTTCTTTGCAATGGGCACGATAGGGGTGGCCCAACGGGAGTTCTTCACTGGCAAGAGAACCCCTTGGTTCACCAGCTTATCCAGGGCCTCATCCACCTTCTTGCGCAACGCAAAAGGCACTGGTCGCGCCTTGAAGAACTTAGGCGCTACCCCTGGGTCCACTTCGATTAACATAAGAACATAAGAAATAGGAGCAGGAGTAGGCCAATTGGCCCCTCGAGCCTGCTCCGCCATTCAATAAGATCATGGCTGATCTGATCCTAACCGCCAATCCACTATGACAGGACTATCTCCTGAATCTAACAGAATTAGACACACGAAACAGGAGCAGGATCAGGCTACACGCCCCCTGGGCCCGCTCCGCTACCCACAGGGCCATGACCGATCCGAACCTAGACTCATGTCCAAATTCCTGCCCGCTCCCCGTAACCCTTAATTCCCTTTTCTTCTAGGAAACTGTCTATTTCTGTTTTAAATTTATGTAATGATGTAGCTTCGACAGCTTTTTGGGGCAGCATATTCCATGGACCTACCACCCTCTGAGTGAAGTAGTTCCTCCTCATCTCAGTTTTGAAAGAGCAGCCCCTTATTCTAAGACTATGCCCCCTAGTTCTAGTTTCACCCATCATCTGGAACATCCTCCCTGCATCCACCCGATCCAACCCCTTCACAATCTTATATGTTTCAATAAGATCGCCTCTCATTCTTCTGAACTCCAATGAGTAGAGTCCCAATCTACTCAACCTCTCCTCATATGTCCATCCCCTCATCCCCGGGATTAACCGAGTGAACCTTCTTTGTACTGACTCGAGAGCAAGTATGCCTTTTCTTAAGTATGGACACCAAAACTGTATGCAGTATTCCAGGTGCGGTCTCACCAATACCTTGTACAACTGAAGCAATACCTCCCTATTTTTATATTCTATCCCCCTGGCAATGAAAGCCAACATTCCATTGGCCTTCTTAATCACTTGCTGCACCTGCATACTAACCTTTTGAGTTTCGTGCACCAGGACCCCCAGATCCCTTTGTACTTCAGTACTTTCCAGTTTCTTGCCATTAAGATAATAACTTGCTCTACGATTTTTCCTGCCAAAGTGCATAACCTCACACTTTCCAGTATTGTATTCCATCTGCCAAATCTCTGCCCACTTACTTAGCCTGTCTATGTCCCCTTGCAGGTTTTTTATGTCCTCCTCACTCACTACTTTCCCTCCCAGCTTAGTATCATCTGCAAACTTTGATATGTTACACTCGGTCCCCTCCTCCAAATCGTTAATATAGATTGTAAAGAGTTGGGGACCCAGCACTGACCCCTGCGGAACACCACTGGTTACTGATTGCCAGTCTGAGAATGAACCATTTATCCCAACTCTCTGCCTTCTGTTAGATAGCCAATCCTCTATCCATGCCAGAATATTACCCCCAATCCCGTGATTTTTTATCTTAAGCAATAATCTTTTGTGTGGCACCTTGTCAAATGCCTTTTGGAAGTCTAAATACACTACGTCCACTGGTTCACCTTTATCCACCCTATATGCTACTTCCTCAAAGAACTCCAGCAAATTTGTCAAACATGACTTCCCCTTCATAAAACCATGCTGACTTTGTCTTATTAAATTATGATTATCCAAATGTCCTGTTACTGTCTCCTTAATAATGGACTCCAAAATTTTACCTACCACAGATGTTAGGCTAACCGGTCTATAGTTTCCAGCCTTCTGTCTACTGCCCTTTTTAAATAAGGGTGTTACATTAGCAGTTTTCCAGTCTGCCGGGACCTTTGCTGAGTCCAGGGAGTTTTGGAAGATTATTACCAATGCATCCACAATCCCTACCGTCACTTCCCTCAAGACCCTAGGATGTAAGCCATCAGGTCCAGGCGATTTATCCGCCTTGAGTCCCATTATTTTACCGAGTACCACTTCCTTAGTGATTTTGATCGTGTTTATCTCCTCCCCCCCTATAGCCCCCTGCTTGTCCAGTGTTGGGATATTCTTGGTGTCCTCTACTGTAAAGACTGATACAAAATATTCATTCAGTGTTTTTGCCATCTCCATATTTCCCACCATTAATTTCCCGGTCTCATCCTCTAAGGGACCAACATTTACTTTAGCCACCCTCTTTCTTTTTATATAACTATAAAAACTCTTACTATCTGTTTTTATAGACAGGCCCCAAACACACCAAAAACCTCTTCATAGTTCTCCAACATAGGCATTATGGGCTGTCGCTGTACCGTGTGTACTCCTGTCACTTCAATACCTAGGGGCTCAAACCAATCTCTGCCCAGCAGGCTTGTGCCCTGCCCCGCCAGCACATAAAGTGGAAATGTGTCCTTGACTGCCTGATACTTAACTTCCACATGAATCATACCCAGCACCTGGAGTTGAGCTTGGGACCACTGCCGTAGCACGCCACTGACCTGAGCCATCGCCGGGGGTTCACTTGGCCACAGCCTATTGTAAGTCTCTTCACTTATCAACGAACACGCTGAGCCTGAATCCACCTCCATGCAGAGTGGTGCCCCATTCATGATCACATTTGCCGTGTATCCCCACCGTCCATGGGGTAGCTGCTCAGCTTCCATGGTATACACTGTGTACTCATCGTTGTCCTCCAGTGTCAGGGTGTGTGTCTGCGATGCTTGTGTTGGCTCTGCTGCAGCAGCCTGAGCTTTCTTCATGCAGACACGAGCTATGTGTCCTCTTTTCTTACAGAAATGACATACCGCTGACACAAATTTGCATGTAGTGGAACCATGGAGAGCCCCACAGCGGAAACATTTTCTTCCTGTCTCTTTAGTTGCCTTCATGTCTCTCGCAGCAGCAGCTGCGTGTGTGGTCTTGTGCACCTCCTCGGCGGCTTGAGATGGTGCTGCCTCTGTACGGAGCATACGTGTGTTCATCGATGCAGCCTCTGCTGCTAAAGCCTTCTCCTCAGCCAGTCGGAACGTCAGGGCCTTCTCCGCTAACAGCTGTCTCTGCAATGCCGAGTCCAGCACTCCACACACAATCCGATCACGGAGCATATTGTCTAACTGGTCACCAAAATTACAATGTAATGAGCGTTTCCTCAACTCAGCAATGTAACTTGAAATAGATTGTCCAGGCTGTTGTTTACAATTGTGAAAATGGAAACGCTGCACAATCTCTGAGGGTTTTGGGTTAAAATGTTTCTGCAGCTTCTCAATCAAATCAGCATAATCCACCTCACTAGGTTTACGAGGAGCCACCAATGAATGCAGGACGGAGTAAGTAGCAGCTCCGCATACACTTAGCAACACTGAGCGCTTCTTCTCTTCTTTGTCAATATTATTGGCCTCAAGGAAACACCCCAGTCTTTCTGCGTATTCCTCCCATGAACTGTCCTTATCCCCAGAGAACTCTTCAATACGTCCCAAGGTCATCATAGTTTTAATGTGCACTGTCCCTTTAAGATCCACGGACTTTTTCTTTTTTTTAAAAATTCTTTTTCTCCTCCGGCCAGAGTTACGGTAGCTACACTCATGGTAGTTGCCTGGCCCGCACAATACTCTGTCCGTCGTCTACGTCGCAGCTAGCCAACTATCAAAATGCCGTTGATGTTGCTAGCTGAGTGGCCTGCTCGTCGCAATTTCCAATATCACGGCTGTAGGTTCGCATGTCTATCTCCGTCCTTCTAGAGAGTTCAACAGCCGCCTCGTCACCAGTATTGCATCTTGACCAAACAGTAATGAATAGAGGAGATGGAATGTACCTTTTACTACTTATTGAGTAAATGGGTGGACATTACATCACATTGTCTTTCACTTTCACTTTCGGGTTCTGCCTTGCAGACAAAGTAAAACCGAGCCCCCCAGCACCCCCTTCAGGTAACACCTGGGAACTGGGACAAACTTAATTGAAGCAAAACTCAAAACACAACATTCATTGGAAATTTTACTATATAAATGTTCCTGAATATCCATATTTCAGCATTATCTACAAACCAACCCAGAGCCAGCAGGATGTTATGGTGAGAAGTTCAGCTGCAGAAGTGAATTGGAGATTTATCTTACAAGAAATATAAAGGAGCAGTTCTATCTATTTTTAATAAAAAACTGACCTTCATTTCAGTCGGGAGTCTTTTTAATTGTCATTTTCTGTAATGATTTAATAAACACCTTTCTTGGGTTCTACACCAATTCCAAATGTTCCCATGGTGATACGGTGCCGCTCAGCACCAGATAGAGCATCAAATACAGCAGTGAATCTTTCCACTTTAACACTTCTTGATGTAGTAGAGGAGGGAGATGATATGCTGATCTTGATATTGCATCATCTCTTTCTCCTCCTCTGTCCCCCAAACATTCAGTTGCTTCTTTCTATTTTGCTTTTGTCCGCGACAGAAGAACTATATTAGCAATTTTCTGTTGTTGGCCACGCCACTCAGATTGTTCTTTAGGCACATATTTACGATATTGCAAGTGCTTTTATCCTTTTATTAGTCAAACACCCCATAGAAAATATCTGGTTTGAGTAATTTGGATATCGAGATGCTGGTAATAATGTGTATTAGTTCATCTGTGAATGAATAAAGAGACGTAGAAAAAATATAGTTGGCTGGGCTGTTTGTTTCAAATGCTTATAAACTGTATTTATTCCAAACTGTAGAATGCAAATGGAGTTTGTTAAATTAATACAACAGCAAAATACTGCAGATGCTGGAAATCTGAAATAACAACAGAAAATGCTGGAAACACTCAGCAGGCCAGGCAGGGTCCGTGGAGAGAGAAACAGAATCAACGTTTCAAGTCTGTGACCCTTCGTCAGAACTGGTAAAAGTTAGAGATGTATCAGTTTTTATTTAGGTGCTGAGGCAGGGAAAGGGTTGCGGTGGGGTGGGGGGGGTGGAGAGGAAGGAACTCAGGGGCACAGTCTGTGCTAGGATTGAACTCAGGAGAGATAACATGTTGCAAATGGGGATGGCAGAATCATCAACAGCTGCCGCCTGAAAAAAATGGGGGGTTTATAGTCTGAAATTGTTGAACTCAATGTTGAGTCCAGAAGGCTGTAAAGTGCCGAATTGAAAGATGTTACTCATAGTAAGTGTAAGGGCAGGGAGAGGGGGGAGGGGGGAAAGCACAAAAGGGAAGGTCTGTGATAGGGTGGAAGGCAGGAGAGATTAACAGACAAAAGGGACGATGGTGCAAGGCAAAAGGAGATGGTAATGGGACAAGTTAAGAAACAAAAGATGACTCAAGGTGAAGTGTAAATGGCAATGGCAGAATGATCAATAGCTGCCATGTGAGAGAGAGAAAAAAATGACAGGGGCAGAGGTTATGGTCTGAAATTGTTGAACTTGATGTCGAGTCCAGAAGGCTGTAAAGTGCCTAATCGAAAGATGAGGTGCTGTTCCTCGAGCTTACGTTGAGCTTCATTGGAACAGTGTAAGAGGCCAAGGACAGAGAGGTCAGAGTGGGAGTGGAGCGGAGAATTAAACTGAAAGGCGACCAGAAGCTTGGGGTCACCCTTACGGACTGAATGGAGGTGTTCCACAAAGCGGTCACCCAGTCTGCGTTTGGTCTCCCCAATGTAGAGACCACATCATGAGCAGCGAATACAGTGTACTAAAATTGGAAGAAGTACAAGTAAATCGCTGTTTCACCTGGAAGGAGTGTTTGGGGCCCTGGACAGTGGGAAGGGTGGAGATAAAAGGGCAGGTGTTGCACCTCCTGCACTTTCACCTATCGTGGCTCTGGGAGGGAGAGGAAGGGGTGCGAGCAGAAGTGCGGGAGATAGAACGGACACGGTCAAGGGCCGTGTCAAACAGTGTAGAGGGGAATCCTCGGTTGAGGGAAAAGGAAGACTTGTTGGAAGCACTGGTATGGAAGGTGGCATCGTCAGAGCAGATGCGGCGGAGACGGAGAAACTGAGAGAATGTAATAGAGTCCTTACAGGAAGTGGGGTGGGAGTAAGTGTAGTCCAGGTAGCTGTGGGAGTCAGTGGGCTTATAGTGAATATTTGTCAATAGCCTACCCTCAGAGAGGAACCATGTGAAGATGAGGGAAGGTGGAAATCGGAAGCAAAGTGAATGAAATTTTCTGTATTGGTCATCTTCCAATATGGAAGGTTAACTTAACACAAAGTAATTACAAATGCTTTACACTCTCCCATCTTGGTCATTCCCCCTAGTATAGCCCCCATCTTTAAGCCCTCAAGTTCAAAGGGCACTTACCAATAACCTGCTCACTGCTGCCCAGTTTGGGTTCTGCCAAGACCACTCGGCTCCCAACTTCATTGGAGCCTTGTTTCAAACATGGACAAAGGAGCTGAATTCCAGAGGTGAGGCGAGAGTGACTGCCCTTGACAGCAAGGCAGCATTTGACCAAATGTGGCATCAAGGAGCCCTAGTAAAACTGAAGTCAATGGGAATCGGGGGGAAAACGCTCCACTGGCTGGAGTCATACCTCGCTCAAAGGAAGATGGTTGTGGTGGTTGAAGGTCAATCATCATAGCCCCAGGACATCGCTGCAGGAGTTCCTCAGGGCTGTGTCCTAGGCCCAACCAGCTTCAGCTGCTTCATCATGACCTTCCCTCCAACAGAAGATCAGAAATGGGGATGTTCGCTGATGACAGCACAGTGTTCAGTGCCATTCACAACTCCTCAGATAATGAAGCAGTCCATGCCCACATGCAACAAGACCTGGATGACATTCAGGCTTGGGCTGATAAGTGGCAGGTAACATTCGCGCCACAGAAGTGCCAGGCAATGACTATCTCCAACAAGTGAGAGTCTAACCACCGCCCCTTGACATTCCATGGCATTACCATCGCCAAATATCCCACCATCAACATCCTGGGGGTCACCATTGACCAAAAACTTAACTGGACCAGCCACATAAATACTGTGGCAACAAGAGCAGGTCAGAGGCTAGGTATTCTGCAGCGAGTGTCTCACCTCCTGACTCCCCAAAGCCTTTCCAGCATCTACAAGGCACAAGTAAGGAGTGTGCTGGAATACTCTCCACTTGCCTGGATGAGTGCAGGTCCAACAACACTCAAGAAGCTCGACACCATCCAGGGCAAAGCAGCCCGCTTGATTGGCATCCCATCCACTACCTTAAATGTTCACTCCCTCCACCACCGGCATACCTTGGCTGCAGTGTGTGCCATCTACAAGATGCACTGCAGCAACTCGCCAAGGCTTCTTCGACAGCATCTCCCAAACCCACGACCTCTTCCATCTAGGACAAGGGTAGCAGGCGCATGGGAACACCACCACCTCCAAGTCACACACCATCCTGACTTAGAAGTATATCGCCGATCCTTCATTGTCGCTGGGTCAAAATCCTGGAACTTCCTACCCAACAGCACTGTGGGAGCACCTTCACCACATGGACTGCAGCGGTTCAAGAATGCGGCTCACCACCACCTTCTCAAGGGCAATTAGGGATAGGCAATAAATGCTGGCCTTGCCAGCGACGCCCACATCCCATAAACAAATTTAAAAAAAACTTATATGGAAAACTTATACATTTATTGTGGCATGTATTACATAGATAATAAACATTCCATGAGGTATCTTGTTTATTAAATATGCTCCAATCATTGTCAATCAATTATGGCTAGTGGTCCATGGAGGGAGGTTTTTCAAGTACTGCAGTCATTCAACTGTTGATTAATAAAGCCTAATTTAGAAGGACAGGTTGGCTTTGCAAAAGTTTCTTGAAACCCACTTTCTTAAATTTCAAAACCTATTCTCTTTTATTGTGTCAACTGCACCACAAACTGGAGGCATTGAAATTCAGAGGCTACTCCAAAAATTCCAAAATGCCCACTTTAAATATTATACCAGCCTATATGGAGGGCACCGCTCTCAGTCCATGGCAGAGGCAGGTTTAGAGTTGCCTCCCATTCTTTATACACTACAGGTTTTCACAGTGAACCCAGTATAGACAAACCTTACAATTAACCTATTGGATATAATTAATATACTGCATGGATCTGACATTGGTGCGATTCTGTCAGCAGTGTAAACTCACACTGGTTTCACGCTTGAGTTGTGCTACAACAGAACAAATTCAGTTACAGGAAAAGCAAAGCCAGTAGGACAGCAACATGAAACGGTCTTGTACACCAAAGGGTTACAGTAGTGGACTAGCAACCCAGATATCACAAATTCATAATCACACCATGAAAAATTGTGAAATTGAATGTAAAAAAAAAAATCTAGCTTTTGCTGGGACCGAAAAAGAAAAATGATCACAAAAGTTGCCAGATTGTTGTAAAAACCTAACTTGTTCACCAACGCCCTTCAGGGAAAGTCCGCACTCCTATCTGGGATCGTCTTGAATGGCGGAGCAGGCTCAAAGGGTCGTATGGCCTACTCCTGCTCCTAATTCTTATGTTGTTATTCATCAGCTGAGGGAGGGCAATAGGTGGTAATCGGCAGGCGGTTTCTTTGCCCATGCTTGACCTGCCACGAGACTTCGTGGGGTCCGGAGTCAATGCTGAGAACTCCCAGGGCCACTACCTCCCAACTGTATACCACTGTGCCGCCTCCTCTGGTGGGTCTGCCCTGCTGATGGGACAGGACGGTAATGGATGTGTCTGTGACATTGGCTGAAAGGTATGATTCTGAGTACGACAATGCCAGGCTGTTGCTTGACTAGTGTATGGGACAGCTCTCCCAATTTTGGCACAAGTCCCCAGATGTTAGTGTGGTAGACTTTGCAGGGTCGACTGAGCTGGGTGTGCCTTTGTCCGAAGCCAGAGCGGAGGTCGATGCCGGGTGGCCCATCCGGTTTTGTTCTTATTATTGTTTTCCATAGCAGTTTGATACAACTGAGTGGCTTGCTCAGCCATTTCAGAGTCAACCACGCTGTTTTGGCCAGGCCAGATAGATATTAGGATGGCAGATTTCCTTCCCTAAAGGACATTAGTGTACCTGATGGGTTTTTACGACAATCCGGTAGTCACTGATACTACCTTTTTATTCCAGATTTATTTAATTAACTGACTTTAAATTCCCCAGCTGCCGTGGTGGGATTTGATCTCACATCTCCGGATCACTTGTCCAGGCCTCAATGATTACTAGTCCAGTAACATAACCACTATGCTACCATACCATACCTTGCTTATGCTGAATAAAGTTTAAGCACTGCTATCAATACAGGTCAACATCGAATCGTTTGGAATCATGGCCCCAAAAAGGAGGTTTTTAATCAAATTGGCGACCACTGGTAGCAGGTTGATAAGCAGCTGATTTATTTTTATTAACATATTTATTTAGCACGAGGGAGATCCTAGCCAACGTGGCTGAGCTCATCTAGTCGGTTACAGAAGGGATCCTGAGGAAGTGTAGGACCCTGCGTCCTACCAGTGGTATTAGCAGCACGACACTAAGTATTTAACAGGTTGAGTTTGGGAAACTCTGTGTCACGGACTTGGTATCGGTTCTTGCAAATCCTGAGGGGGATTCGTATCCAAAAGCAGTCGAATGGATGCAGAGCCATATTTCTCTGGGTAAGATTTAATTGGATAAAGGGAAGCGTCTATTATCTTACGCGTCCCACTATTGTACCATTGAAGGAAAAGATTCGGAAGCGCAGAAAATAATAGAGTTAAAAAGAATGCCAGCAGCTAGAAAGCAAGAATGGTGATCTAAGCTGTATACTAACCCAACTCCAGGCAGGGGGCTGCGATAGGAGAGGCAACAGCTCTGGGAACTTAGCAAAGGAAGGAAAAGAACAGGGAGTTGGAGAACGAAAACGAGCTGCTGAGATAAAAGGTGGAAAAAATAAACTTAAAGTTAAAACCAGCAATGAAGCTGATGGTAAATTCTGCCAGCTTCAGAGACGGCAGACCTGAGCGAGAGCTGAGCGGGGATAAAGAGCGCGGCGAGAGCAGTCCCCGAGACCAGGGGCGGCGGACCTGAGCTGGAGTGGAGCAAGAGCTCAGCGGGGATAAAGAGCGTGGCGAGAGCAATCCGGAGACCAGGGGCGGCGGACCTGAGCGGGAGCGGAGCAAGAGCTGAGCGGGGATAAAGTGTACGGCGAGAGCAGTCCCGAGACCAGGGGCGGCGGACCTGAGCTGGAGTGGAGCAAGAGCTGAGCTGGGATAAAGTGTACGGCGAGAGCAGGCCCAAGACCAGAGGTGGCAGACCTGAGCGGGAGCGGAGCAAGAGCTGAGCGGGGATAAAGTGTACGGCGAGAGCAGGCCCAAGACCAGAGGTGGCAGACCTGAGTGGGAGCGGAGTGAGAGCTGAGCAACTCAACACAGGCAGAATTTGAAAGAGAGACATCAAAGTAAAAATCCCAAAGTGACATCGGCACAAGGGAAGGAGCTGATTGTTGAGTAGCTGGTGAGTGTTGTTTTAAGTTTTAAGTTATTTCTGCTAAGTTTGTTAATAGTCTGTCAAATAGAGGCATGGCAGGGCACCTCAGTCCCACGGAATGTACATCCTGTGCCACGTGGGAAATCCAGGACGCTGTCCATGTCCTGGGCAACCACATGTGTAGGAAGTGTCGTCAGCTGGAGGAGCTCAAGCTCCGGGTTTCAGAGCTTGAGCAGCAGCTGGCGTCACTGCGGTGCATCCGTGAGGCTGAGAGCTACGTGGATAGCACAGTTCAGGAGGTGGTCACCCCACAGCTTAAGAGTGTGCAGGCAGAGAGGGAATGGGTGACCGCCAGACAGAAAAGGAGGACCAGGCTCGTAGTGCAGGAGTCCCGAAGGCATCTCGCTCTCCAACTGGTATTCTGGTCAGGGTGATGATTCCTCTGGGGAGTACATCCAGAGCCAAATCCATGGCACTACAGGTGGCTCAGCTGTACGGTGGGGGGAAGAAGATCGGGAAAGCACTAGCAATAGTGATACGGGATTCAATAGTTAGGGGAACAGACAGGCATTTCTGCGGCTGCAGACGTGATTCCAGGATGGTATATTGCCTCCCTGGAGCCAGGGTCAAGGATGTCACTGAGCGGCTGGAGAACACTCTGAAGGGGGAGGGTGAACAGCCAGAGGCTGTGGTCCATATCGGCATCAATGACATAAGTAGAAAGGGGGATGAGGTCCTGCAGGCAGATGTTAGGCAGCTAGGAAGGAGAATCAAAGGTAGTAATCTCCAGATTACTCCCAGTGCCACGCGCAAGTGAGTATAGAGATAGGATACAGCAGATGAATGCATGGCTGGAGAAACGGTGAAGAAGGGAGGGCTTTAGATTCCTGGGACATTGGGACTGGTTCTGGGGAGGTGGGGCCTGTACAGGCCGGATGGGTTGCACCTCAACAGAGCCGGGACCAATATCCTCGTGGGGGGTTCGCTAGTGCTGTTGGGGAGGGTTTAAACTAATTTGGCAGGGCTATGGGCATCAGGATGTAGCATTAGAAAGGAAAAACATGGAGCACAAAAGAGTGGGAGATACAGATAGCAGTAGAGTAAGCGATAGTCTCACCCCACCTAATACCGTACTAAAAGAAAATACAAGGAGGTCTAAAATATGTTTACAGCGCATGTATGTAAACGCACGAAGCGTGGTAAATAAGGTTGGTGAGCTGCAGGTGCAAAAAGCCACATGGGAATATGATGCTGTGGCAAAAACGGAGTCCTGGCTCAAAAAAGGGCAAGATTGGGTACTAAATATTCCTGGATATAAGGTGTTCAGGAATGATAGGGCAGGAAAAAAAGGAGGTGGGGTGGCAGTGTTAGTTAAAGAGCTGGAGAGAGAGAATGTCCTGGAGGGATCAAGGACAGAATCTATTTGGTTAGAGTTAAGAAATAATAGAGGTGCCATTACACTACTAGGTGTATTCTATAAGCCACCGACTAGTAGGAAAGATATAGAGGAGTAAATTTGCAGAGAAATTACAGAGAGATGCAAGAACTATAGAGTAGTGATAATAAGGGACTTCAATTATCCGAATATAGACTAGGATAGTGTAAAGGGCAGAGAGGGGGGAAGAATTTCTGAAGTGTATTCAGGAGAACTTTCTTGATCAGTACTTTTCCAGCCCAATGAGGAAGGAGGATCTGGTTCTGGGGAATGAATTGAATCAGGTTTCAGTCAGGGAACATTAAGGGAATAGTGATCATAGTATAAGGTTTAGCTTCGCTATGGAAAAGGACAAGGGGCAAACTAGTCAAAATACTTAATTGGAAGGGGGCCAATTTCAGTGGGTTGAAAACAGACCTGGCCTGGGTAAATTGGAATCAAAGATTGGCAGGCAAAACTGTAATTGAACCTTTAAAGAGGAGATGGTTTGGGTACAGTCAAGGTACAAACCCACGAGGGGGGAAGGTAGGGCAACTGAAGCCAGAGCTCCCGGGATGACAATAGAGAGTAAGATAATGCAGAAATAAGGGGCGTATGACAGATGTCAGTTTGAGAATACAAGTGAGAACCAGGCTGAATACAGAAATTTCAGAGGGGAAGTGAAAAAGTAAATAAGAAATCAAATCAAATCAAATCAAATCAACTTTTATTGTCATTGTTAGTGCACAAGTGCAGTACAACGAAATGTAGGCTTGCGGCTCCCGAGAGTGTACATTTAGATTAAGACATTTAAACATTCAACATACATTTGGCTTGTAATACATTAACATAAACATAACCATAATAAAGTGCATTGGCAGATGTGCAGGCTTTAGAGTTTATTTGTGGAGTTCAGTAGGATGACAGCCCTGGGAAAGAAGCTGTTCCTAAATCTGGTCGTACGGGTGCGAATGCATCTGTAGCGTCTCCCAGATGGCAGGAGGGCGAACAGACTATGGCTGGGGTGGGTAGGGTCTTTGATGATGGACCGTGACCTCCGTAAACAGCGTTTCTGGTATATGTGCTCTATGGTCGGTAGCCGGGTGCCGGTAATGCGTTGGGCAGTTTTGACTACCCGCTGCAGGGCTTTCCGGTCATCGTAGCTACAGCTGCCATAGCATACTGTGATACAGTTCGTCAGGATGCTCTCTATTGTGCAGCGGTAAAAGTTAGAGAGGATCAGGGGTGACAGGTTACATCCCTTCAGCCTCCTTAGGAAATATAGGCGCTGCTGGGCCTTCTTCACCAGAGAGGAGGTATTGAGGGACCAGGAGAGGTCTTCCGTGATGTGGACTCCGAGGAACTTAAAGCTGTCCACCCTTTCCACCACAGCCCCATTGATGTGGATGGGGGTGTGACTTCCGCCTTTAGACTTCCTGAAGTCCACAATGATTTCTTTGGTTTTCTTGATGTTAAGGGCCAGAGAGTATGAGAATAGACTGGTAGCTAACATAAAAAGGAATCCAAAAGTCTTCTAATTGTCCTCGAGAAGGTGGTGGTGAGCCACCTCTTGAACCTCTGCAGTCCTTCTGGTGAAGGTACTCCCACAGTGCTGTTAGGGAGGGAATTCCAGGATTTTCACCCAGCGACGATGAAGGAACGGTGATATACTTCCAAGTCAGGATGGTACCTGCCACTTATCAGGTGGTGTTCCCATGCGTTTGCTGCCCTTGTCCTTCCAAGTGGTAGAGTTGTGGGTTTGGGAGGTGCTGCCGAAGAAGCCTTGGCGAGTTGCTGCAGTGCATCTTGAAGATGGTACACACTACGTCATTGGTGGAGGGAGTGAATGTTTAATGTGGTGGATGGGGTGCCAATCAAGCGGGCTGCTTTGTCTTGGATGGTGTCGAGCTTCTTGAGTGTTTTGGAGCTGCACTTGAGCAGGCATGTGGAGAGTATTCCATCACACTCCGGACTTGTTCCTTGTAGATGGTGGAAAGGCTTTGGGGAGTCAGGAGGTGAGAATACCAAGCCTCTTACCTGCTCTCATTGCCACAGTATTTATGTGGCTGGTTCAGTTAAGTTTCTTGTCAATGGTGACCACCAGGATGTTAATGGTGGGGGATTCGGCAATGGTAATGCCGTTGAATGTCATGGGGCGGTGGCTAGACGCTTGCTTGTTGGAGATGTCGTTGCCTGGCATTTGTGTGGCACGAATGTTACATGTCACTTAGCCCAAGCCTGAATGTCGTTGGGTCTTGCTGCATGTGGGCATGGACTGCTTCATTATCCGAGGGGTTGCGAATGGTAGAAACATAGAAACATAGAGATAGGAACAGGAGTAGGCCATTCGGCCCTTCGAGCCTGCTCCGCCATTCAATGAGATCATGGCTGATCTTCGTCTGAGATCATAGCTGATCTTACCAGTTCAGTACCCCGTCCCCGCCTTTTCTCCGTAACCCTTAATCCCCTTAGCCTTCAGAAATATATCCAATTCTCTCTTGAAAATATTTATTGAATTAGCCTTCACAGCCCTCTGTGGCAGGGAATTCCACAGGCTCACCACTCTTTGAGTGAAGAAATTCTTCCTCATCTCTGTTTTAAATGATTTGCCCGCTATTTTTAGACTGTGGCCCCTGGTTCTGTGCTCCCCGGCCATTGGAAACATTCTCTCTGAATTCAGCCTGTCCAGGCCTGCCATAATTTTATATGTTTCGATGAGATCCCCTCTCAATCTTCTAAACTCCAGTGAGTACAAGCCCAAACTATTTAATCTCTCTTCGTAGGTCATTCCCGCCATTCCAGGTATCAGCCTGGTGAATCGCCGTTGCACTCTTTCCATGGCAAGAACATCCTTCCGCAGATGGGGCGACCAAAACTGTACACAATACTCCAGATGCGGTCTCACCAGCACCTTGTACAGCTGTAGTAAGGTATCCCTATTCCTATACTCGAACCCCCTTGATATGAAGGCCAACATACCATTTGCCTTCTTAATCGCCTGTTGCACCTGCATGCTCTCCTTCAGTGACTGGTGCACAAGAACACCCAGGTCCCTCTGCACTTCCCCATCTCCCAATCTATTGCCATTTAGATAATAATCTACCCTCCTGTTTTTACCCCCAAAGTGGATAACCTCGCATTTATCCACATTATAGTGCATCTGCCACGTATCCGCCCATTCCCCCAACCTGTCCAAATCGCACTGTAGCCTCCTGACATCCTCATCAGAGCCCACCCCTCCTCCTAGTTTAGTGTCGTCAGCGAATTTGGAAATATTGCATCCAATTCCCTGATCCAGATCATTTATATATATTGTGAACAGCTGGGGTCCCAGGACAGATCCTTGCGGCACCCCGCTGGTCGCTGCCTGCCACTCCGAAAACGAGCCGTTTATTCCAACTCTCTGTTTTCTATCCGCCAGCCAGTTCTCTATCCACGTTAATACTTTGTCCCCAATCCCATGAGCCTTAATTTTGCATGATAATCTTTTGTGTGGAACCTTATCGAAGGCTTTCTGGAAGTCAAGGTACACCACATCCACTGGCTCTCCCCCATCTATTTTACCAGTTACTTCCTCAAAAAATTCCAGCAGATTAGTCAAACACGATTTACCCTTTGTAAATCCATGTTGACTCTGTCCGATCCTTTCCCCATTTGTCAAGTGCTCCGCTATTTTATCCTTAATAATGGACTCTAGCATTTTGCCCACAACTGATGTAAGGCTTACTGGTCTATAATTCCCTGCTTTCTCTCTACCCCCCTTTTTAAATATGGGGGTAACATTAGCTACCCTCCAATCCACGGGTACTGTTCCCGAGTCAATGGAGTTCCGGAAGATGATCCTTAGAGCATCTGCTATCTCCAGGGCCACCTCCTTAAGTACCCTAGGATGTAGTTTATCAGGCCCCGGGGATTTGTCGGCCTTCAGTCCCCTCAACTTACCCAACACCATATCCCTAGAGATCACAGGAATCACAGGAACCCCACAGTGCAGATAGAGGCCATTTCGGCCCATCGAGCCTGCACCGACACATATCCCACCCTATCCCCGTAACCCCACGTATTTAATCCCCCTAACACTAAGGGTCAATTTATCATAGCCAATCAACCTAACCCGCACATCTTTGGACTGTGGGAGGAAACCGGAGCACCCGGAGGAAACCCACGCAAACACGGGGAGAATGTGCAAACTCCACACAGACAGTCGCCCGAGGCCGGATTCGAACCCGGGTCCCTGGCGCTGTGAGGCAACAGTGCTAACCACTATGCCACCGTGCTGCCCAATACCAATACAATAGTACCAGATACTAATTTCTGTCAGCTCCTCCCTCTCATTAGTCCCTATGTTTGCCGATATTCCTGGGAGGTTATTTGTGTCCTCCTTTGTGAATACAGAGCCAAAGTATGAGTTTAATTGGTCTGCCATTTCCTTATTCTCCATTATATATTCTCCCGAATCGGACTGCAAGGGACCGACTTGGGATTTTACCAGTCTTTTCCTCCTGATATACCGATAAAAGCTTTTGCAGTCTGTCTTTATGTTTGCTGCAAGTTTACTTTCGTATTCTATTTTCCCCTTCCTGATTAATCCCTTTGTCCTCTTTTGCTGTATCCTGTACTGCCCCCAATCTTCCGGTCTGGTGCTTTTTTTTGCCAGTTGATATGCCCTTTTTTTTGATTTTATGCTGTCCCTAATTTCCCTCGTTATCCACGGTTGAGTCACCTTTTTAGGTTTATTTTTATGCCAAACCGGTATAAACATGTTCTGGAATTCTTCCATTCTATCTTTGAATGCTTGCCATTGTCTATCCACTGTCAATCCCCCCAGAAACACCACCCAATCAATCTTACCCAATTCCCGTCTCATACCCTCGTAATTCCCTTTATTTAAGTTCTGGACCTTAGTCTCTGATTCAATTTCCTCACTCTCCATCTCGACTGAGAGCTCGATCATATTATGATCGCTCTGACCCAAGGGGCCTCGTACAAGAAGATTGCTGATAAGTCCCTTCTCATTGCACAATACCCAGTCTAAAATGGCCTGATCTCGAGTCGGCTCCTCGACATATTGGTCCAGATAACCGTCCCGAAAACATTCCAGGAATTCCTCCTCCTCAGAATTTTTACTAATTTGGGTAGTCCAATCAATATGTAAATTAAAGTCACCCATGATGACAGCTGTGCTCTTATCGCACGCTTCTCTAATTTCCCTTTTTATGCCTTCCCTCACCTCCATATTACTATTTGGAGGCCTATATATCACACCCACTAACGTTTTCCTCCCCTTGCTATTTCTCATTTCTACCCATACAGATTCCGTTTCATCCGAGTTAATATCCTTCCTTTCCATTGCATTAATCCCCTCCTTTACCAGCAATGCTACCCCACCTCCCCTACCTTTTTGCCGATCCTTCCTAAATATTGTATATCCCTGGATGTTAAGTTCCCAGCCTTGCCCACCCTGCAGCCACGTTTCTGTAATCCCAATCAAATCATACTTGTTTACCTCTATTTCCACAACTAATTCATCCACCTTGTTCCTAATGCTTCTAGCATTAAGATACAAAGCCTTCAGGCTTGCTTTTTTCACACTCTCATTGTGAATTAGTTTGGCCCTTTGTGTTTCTCTCCTTTGCTTATTGCTTCTCACCTTTCTACCATCTATTTCTGACTTCATATGACTTCCCTCTTTTCCACTACCTAGGTTCCCATCCCCCTGCCAAATTAGTTTAAATCCTCCCGAACCGCCCTAGAAAATATTACCCCGAGGACATCGGCTCCCTCACAGTTCAGGTGTAGACCGTCCCCTTGGTACAGGTCACTCCTCCCCAAGAACTGGTTCCAATGCCTCAAGAATTTAAATCCCTCTCCCTTGCACCACTGCTCAAGCCACGTATTTAGCTTATCTATCTTACTCTCTCTAAACTTATTAGCTCGTGGCACTGGTAGCAATCCAGAGATTACTACCTTTGAGGTCCTACTTTTCAATTTAGCTCCTAACTCCCTAAATTCAGCTTGTAGGACCTCCTCCCTCTTTTTACCTACATCGTTGGTACCTACATGTACCACGACAACTGGCTGATCCCCCTCCCCCTTCAGAATGCTCTGCACCCGCTCCGAGACATCCTTGACCCTTGCACCAGGGAGGCAACATACCATCTTGGAGTCTCGGTCTCGGCCACAGAAACTCCTATCTATCCCCCTTACAATTGAATCCCCTATCACTATAGCCCTATCCCTCTTTTTCCCGCCCTTCTGTGCAGCAGAGCCAGTCATGGTGCCCTGAACCTGGCTGCTGGTGCCTTCCCCTGATAAGTCATCTCCCCCAACAGTACCCAAAACGGTAAACCTGTTTTGGAGGGAGATGACCGCAGGTGACTCCTGCACTACCTTCCTGCCTTTACCCTGCCTTTTGGTCACCCATTTACTGTCTGAGCTAGCCTTTACCTGCGGTGTGACCAACTCACTGAATGTGCTATCCACAAGATCCTCAGCATCGCGTATGCTCCAGAGTGAGTCCATTCGCAGCTCCAGCGCCGCCATGCGGTCCGCTAGGAGCTGCAGCTGGACACACTTCCTGCACACATAGTTGTCAGGGACAGTGTCCCTGATTTCCCACATGGCACAGGAGGAGCATGACACGGGTCCGAGCTGCCCTTCCATGACTTAACCCTTACAATACCCTTTTATTTACTACGATTTAGCTTAATTATTGAATTCTACTTAGAATAAGTTTGTGAAAGTACTCACCAACCAGTCACCTACCTGTTTTCTGGTGTTGTATTTTCACTGCCGCCTCCTGTCCTGGAACCTTTTCCACCTAGGTTAGGCTCCTGAAATAAAATAAATTGAACCTACCTTTTCAACTTCCCCTAACCCCTAAAAGGTTAGAGGAGGTGGAAGGGTGGGAGACACTACACTGTAGTGTTTCGGGTTTAGCAACAGCTCCACCTATATAGAGTTACTGGCCTCCTGCTCTCCCGACTGCACCAGCTGTGAAAGAAAAAGCCCGCGAAAGGTGAGCTTTTAAACTGCTCTGATCGGGCCTCACCTCGCAACTGCCGCCGATTTGAATCTGCCGCCGCTTTTAACTGCCGCCGGTCACTGCCCCTTCACAGGTCCGATGCTCTGATCGGGCCTCACCTCGCAACTGCCGCCGATTTGAATCTGCCGCCGCTTTTAACTGCCGCCGGTCACTGCCCCTTCACAGGTCCGATGCTCTGATCGGGCCTCACCTCGCAACTGCCGCCGATTTGAATCTGCCGCTGCTTTTAACTGCCGCCGGTCACTGCCCCTTCACAGGTCCGATGCTCTGATCGGGCCTCACCTCGCAACTGCCGCCGATTTGAATCTGCCGCCGCTTTTAACTGCCGCCGGTCACTGCCCCTTCACAGGTCCGATGCTCTGATCGGGCCTCACCTCGCAACTGCCGCCGATTTGAATCTGCCGCTGCTTTTAACTGCCGCCGGTCACTGCCCCTTCACAGGTCCGATGCTCTGATCGGGCCTCACCTCGCAACTGCTGCCGATTTGAATCTGCCGCCGCTTTTAACTGCCGCCGGTCACTGCCCCTTCACAGGTCCGATGCTCTGATCGGGCCTCACCTCGCAACTGCCGCCGATTTGAATCTGCCGCCGCTTTTAACTGCCGCCGGTCACTGCCCCTTCACAGGTCCGATGCTCTGATCGGGCCTCACCTCGCAACTGCCGCCGATTTGAATCTGCCGCCGCTTTTAACTGCCGCCGGTCACTGCCCCTTCACAGGTCCGATGCTCTGATCGGGCCTCACCTCGCAACTGTGCAGTCATCTCTTGGGGCGGTAATTGGCTGGATTGGATTTGTCCTGCTTTTTGTGGACAGGACATACCTGGGCAGTTTTCCACATTGTCGGGTAGATGACAGTGTTGTAGCTGTACTGGAACAGCTTGACTAGAGGAGCGGCTAGTTCTGGAGCACAAGTCTTCAGCACGACAGCCGGGATGTTGTCATAGCTCATAGCCTTTGCGCTCAGCCATTTCTTGAGATCACATGGAGTGAATCAAATTGGCTGAAGACTGGCTTCTATGATGCTGCGGACCTCAGGAACAGGCTGATATGGATCATCCACTTGGCACTTCTGGCTGAAGATGGTTGCAAGCGCTTCAGCCTTGTCCTTTGCACTCATGTGGTGGGCTCCGCCATCATTGAGGATGGGGATATTCATGGAGCCTCCTCCTCCCGTTGCCCACTACCATTCATGACTGGATGTGGCAGGACTGCAGAGCTTTGATCTGATCCGTTGATTGTAGGATCGCTTAGCTCTGTCAATAGCATGCTGCATCTGCTGTTTAGCATGCATGTAGTCCTGTGTTGCAGCTTCCCCAGGTTGTCACCTCATTTTTAGGTACGCCTGGTGCTGCTTCTGGCATACTCTTCTGCACGCCTCATTGAACCAGGGTTGGCCCCTTGTACTTAATGGAGGCTGTGGCAGAGGAATGACCAGCGAGGGAGAGAGTAAGTACATTGCTGGGGACGAGGGAGTTTGAAAGCTGCCATTGTAAGTGACTTTGGGGGGAGAGTTTTTTTTCCCCCCCAGAGGTGGACATAGAAGGAAGTGTGGTTGGAAAGGGGAGCTGGGTATAAATGGTGAAGGATACAAGAAATGAACAGTGATCATCTTGTCTGTTTAATGAGCAATTGTTACATCATTTAAAAAATGTTATTGCTGTTATGGAAAGTTTCCTGATTCTGTGTTTATAGAAGGCACTAGTCGATATCCCATGATGTTCCTCTTGCTACATCTGCACTGTTTTATAATGACAGGGTCATTATTATCATGTCGTACATAATGTATTTTCTAACATAATGTATTTTCTAACAAGGGCAGTTCTTAATTGCCTTTTCGTAAAGGGGCTGCTTTGAGGAAATCTGTGCTTTTAAGTGGAGCTTTGTTTAATGTAGCTTGTTCCATGAAGTTGAATTAGACCAAAGTAGAAATTATTTACTTGTCGGGAAGTGCTGTAAATGGGGACATCATGAGATTGATTAAAGGTTAATTACTGTTGCTTGGGGAAGTTGTTTGCAACCTTGGTGTCGTAGTTGATGAGCTTCCAATCGATCACATATCTGCTCCATCACCAAGACCTACTTCCACCTTTGTAATTTCGTCTGACTTTTTTTTTATTCGTTCATGGGATGTGGGCGTCACTGGCCGGGCCAGCATTTATTGCCCTTGAGAAAGTGGTGGTGAGCCGCCTTACAACGGAGTGGCTTGCTAGGCCAGTTCAGAGGGTAGTTAAGAGTCAACCACATTGCTGTGGGTCTGGAGTCACATATAGGCCAGATCAGCAAATTTCCTTCCCTAAAGGACATTAGTGAACCAGATGGGTTTTTAAAACAATCCGGTAGTTTTTTTATGATCACCATTACTGATATTAGCTTTTTATTCCAGATTTATTTAATTAACTGAATTTAAATTCCCCAGCTGCCGTGGTGGGATTTGAACTCACGTCTCTGTATCATTAGTCCAAGCCTCTGAATTACTAATTCAGTAACATAACCACTATGCTACTGTCCCTGCCTCAACTCATCTGCTGCTAAAACCCTCACCCATGCCTTTGTTACCTCTAGACTTGACTATTCCAATGCTCACCAGGCTGGTCTCCCATTTTCCACCCTACATAAACTTGAGCTCATCCAAAACAATGCTGCCCGTATCCTAACTTGCGCTAGGTCCCTTTCACCCATCATCCCTGTGCTCACTGACCTACATTGGCCCCCAGGTTAGCAGGGTGGGCAGATAGATAGCAGAAAAAATAGAGTAACATACTTTGGAAATAAGACAAAAAGAAAGGAGATAAAGCGTAAAGATTTTAAACAAAGTAAAGTAGAAGGACCTTCATGGGCAGATTAAATAGATAAAGCCATAAAATGTCAAACAGAATCCTTGGTATTGAGTGCTGGACTCTTTTGCCGGCACCTTGCTCCCCGGCAGTCCAGCAGGGCCCCGGTGTGCGCTGCGCTAGGCCCCTCCCCTTTAATCAGGGGAGGGAGGCCTGTAATACCGCTGCGGTACGTGCCAACGCGCTTGGCACTGTTGCACGTAGCGCTGCAATAATGAATGGTAGCACCCCAAGAGGGAGGGGGAGCGCTTCCAGTAGCGCCCCGCCTCCTGCTTGGGGCGCCACCACTCAATTTACAGCACAGGGGTGCTAACTTTTTCGGGGCGCTAAAAGTAGCGCTGCGGCGAAGTTAACGCCCCAAGAGGGGGCGCGAGCCAATTTTCCCCCCATTATATTTAAAGGACTGAAAGCGAACTCAACACACTGAAAAAGGAACTAAAATATACATTAAGGTAATTTGCAGACGTTCATTTACTTATATCAGTATCCACCCCATTGGGGGTGCTGTCGTATCATCCAACTTGTACAGAATATTTGTTGGGGCTTTCTCTGCATCTTTGATCACACCAACCACAGTTACCTCAGGAAAGGGAACCCTCTCATTACAATCTGTACATCCCGCCGTAAAATTAAGCAACATACTGCAAGGAAAAAAAATTATAACTGATAAAATAAAAAACAAAGCCATAGAGGCAGTCACAATTTTAAGTGTAAAATGTTTAAGAAGCATCATCCAAATCTCAGAATCTTACAACACAGAAAGATGCCATTCTATGTCAAAGGGCAATCCAGAGTCCCATTTCCCTTCCCATTCCCCATACCTTTGTAAATTTTATTTTTCAAATACTTATCCACTTCACTTTTTAACAGCTATTCAGGGCTCTGCTACCACCCCACTTTAGGAAGGGCATTTTATATCCAACCAACTGCATAAAAACCTTTCTGATGTCTCCCTTGTAGCTGTACAATGAATATTTTTAAAGCGCTTTAAAAAAATATTTATTGGATGAAGCCTTAAGAAATGCCTCATAAAATCATCCAATTGTCTTTTAAAGCAGATTAGCAAATAGAAGTCTTTTCACATGATTAAATTTTACACCCTCATCTGAACCAATATAGCGCTGCATCTCATTCAGCTGATAGTTGTTTATCTTCCCCCACTTAAGGGAGGCAGGAAAGAGACTCAACAAGCCACTATAAATGTCATCCACATTGACAAAATCTCATCTAAAATAGAGGTTTATTTTCAGGTAGAACATAAAAATAACTACAAGTAACTAAAAAGATTGTGTTCAATGAAATCACACTACAGCTAATGAATCTAAGATGATTTAAGTGTTGAATTGCTCACTCACCTGAGACAACTCCACCTCTCCAATTCTGAAAATTTCCTCCGTTTGAGTAGCAGACATTAGCTGTGACACTGTACAAGGAACGATTTGCTGGGCCCGTGATCTCTGACAAAAGAAAAATAAAGTTAACCTGTAAGACTATGGCTCAGTGCATCCCTTATTACTTGCTTACACAGCAAAAAAGCAGTTAGTGTAATCACATAAAAGGAGATGGCTATTTACGTATTGTTTGTCTAAACATAAGGTAATTTACCCTGATGTATCTTAAGTAGTAAAATTACATTTTGATCAGACTTTAATCCATCCTCATAACGAGGAATGACTTTGTTTTTGTACATTGGGAGAAGATGGTACTCTTTTAATTAGGTCATTACAGGGCTTTGCCATAAATGGCTTTTCTAACTGAAAACAATCGGAACATGACTATGTCCTGGCAGCCCAAGGTGCATTTTATCTGCCCCCTCACTCGTGGTTAGTCAGGAGAATGACTGCAGGGTTACAATATAAAACTACTGTAGATACATTTCTGGGATATCATAACATTTTGATGTTACAACAGATCACCAAGTAATCAAATGGTGCAAAATAAAATTACACACATTAACAATTGGGTTTGCATTAGCCAATTAGATGCAACTTTTTTTAAAAATACTGTGTGATAGTACTACTTGTCACTTACTGATCAGTTTTAACAATTTGTCGCACTTTTTCCAAGATCAACTTTTATTTTCGAAATGTTATAGTGCAAATGTTCACAAAGCCTGCTGCAGTATTTGCATACAGCTTTATCACAAGGCAGCTCATGCTGTTCCTCCTCCGAATTGTCAAAAATCAAGAAAAAATGCCAATCGAAAAGTAGCAGAGGCTTCAGAACAAAACTCTTGCATGCCTTTTTTTGATCAGGTAAAATATATAACAGCGAAAAGTGAAGAAAAATAATTTACAATATAGATTTTAAAAATAGCACGAACAGAAATAAGATACAGTACATCACACAGGGTTGCCATTAGCATTTAAACAAGACCAACACGAATTTCTACATTTTGGAGAAAAGGGTGTGTGCGTTTTTGCCACCCAATTTTATTCTGCATCTCGTGAGTGGAATTGTAGTGATGAATATTTTGGCCCTGTACTTACAGTTTTTCTGTCACTCTGGCTGCCCCCAGCTGGTGAGCCAAATCCTCCAGGTGACTGCATGTAGTCCCCACCTCCTGCACCAGTATCTCCAACACCTCCATAGTTACCATCAAAAAAACCTAGAAATGGGGTTAGAGGTCAACCACAGAACCAAAACATAATACAGCTACGTACCGGACCTGTCAGCACGAGCTAACTATCCAGTTTTCTTTTCTTTCCAAATGGGATTTTTCACCCTGCATGGATCACCCAAATATAAACCCAATAATAATGACCTTCCTTAAACACTATATACACCACCAAATCTAAACAGAATAATGTTCCATGCACAAGATATTTCCCTCTTGTTTTGTAAATGTGGTAAATGTTTCGTCAAAAACTAAAATATCCCATAATTTTGTTGTGATTGTTGTAGGCCAATTAGCTCAGCCCCAGGACATCACTGCAGGAGTTCCTCAGGGCAGTGTACTAGGCCCAACCATCTTCAGCTGCTTCAGCAATGAAATTCCCTCCATTGTAAGGTCAGAAGTGGGGATGTTCGCTGATGATTGCAGAATGTTGAGTTCTATTCGCAACTCCTCAGATAATGAACCAGTTCGTGCCTGCATGCAGCAAGACCTGGACGACATTCAGGCTTGGGCTGATAAGTGGCTGGTAACATTCGCGTCACGTAAATACTAGGCAATGACCGTCTCCAACAAAAGAGAGTCTAACCACTGCCCCATGACATTCAACGGCATTAGCATTGCCGAATCCCCCACCATCAACATCCTGCGGTCACCATTGACCAGAAACATAAATACTGTGGCTACAAGAGCAGGTCAGAGGCTGGGTATTCTGCAGTGAGTGTCTCACCTCCTGACTCCCCAAAGCCTTTCCACCATCTACAAGGCACAAGTCAGGAGTGTGATGGAATACTCCCCACTTGCCTGGATAAGTGCAGCTCCAACACTCAAGAAGCTTGACACCATCAAAGACAAAGCAGCCCGCTTGATTGGCACCCCATCCACCACCTTAAACATTCACTCCCTCCACCACCGGCGTACTATGGCTGCAGTGTGTACCATCTACAAGATGCACTGCAGCAACTCACCAAGGCTTCTTCGACAGCACCTCCCAAACCAGCGACCTCTTCCACCTAGAAGGACAAGGACAGCAGACAAATGGGAACATCATCACCTCCAAGTCACACACCATCCTCAATTGGAAATATATCGCTGATCCTTCATCGTCGCTGGGTCAAAATCCTGGAACTCCCTCCCTAACAGCACTGTAGGAGTACCTTCACCACACGGACTGCAGCGGTTCAAGGCGGCGGCTCACCACCACCTTCTCGGGCAATTAGAGATGGGCAATAAATACTGGCCTTGCCAGCGACGGCCATATCCCATGAATTAATTTTAAAAACTAAAACATCCCATAATTTCCTAATGACCAACAAAAGATTTCAAAATCCAGAGAAGTGATGGCACATATGTTGACAAGTGTTTTGAGAAACCCGGAGATAAAATTTTGGTTCAAATCACTGGGCAAATGAGAGTTGAGAAAGGAATTTCTTCAAACTTTGGACTTCAAATATGTAGCATGATGATGATTTGCTACAACCTGCAATTAACATAGACTCTGCTGAACCATTCAGATTGAGTGAAATACACCAAAATGTGATCTGGAGACGATAGCCATTCCACCAGCACAGCACTATGTGTGAGAAACATGGTGGAATGAGAAAGGGCAGGAGGAGGAATAATCTCAACGAGTGGGACAAGAATCGACATCCAGGCGCCAAGCCAAGTAAGGCCGAGGGTATCAACAGGTTAATCCACAATGAGTTCATCATGGTACAGGGCATATTCACTGGCGAGCAGGTGTTTTGAAGGCAAATGGAAAGGGGTAGAGGATCACCTGTTATTTATCCAAGAGAAAAAGGGGATGGGCTTGCAACAAAAGAGGGGAAGTTAATGTCGTTTTCGCAGTGAGATGTAACTTGGGAGACTTTATATTTTCATGATAGTCAACAAAATTCATATTATGGCTTCAGTTACATAAAAGTATTATTTTTACATGTAACTATTTTTAAATTATTTTTTATTATGCGATTTATTTTAACAAATTAACAAATACCACACACTCCACTCTATACAGAAGGTTGTAGGTGGAATAGAGGCGGCCATCAGCCCCTCACACTGTGCTCACCCGCGCTGTTCCACATCCTTCCTCCTAGCGGCCGTTTAACGGATGAAAATCCGCGCGCCCGCCGGCAAAGCGCACCAAGCAGGCCTCGTGCAGCAGGCGACCATTCACTGGCCTCCATGCTCAAAATCCCCGCCCGCCCTCAGCCAATCGCTGACACGGATTTTAGGGGCTTGTTTCCCCGCCCCCGCTTGAAGTACGTGTTTGCCATCATGTGGCCAGTGATTGGCTTGGAATAGTGAAGCTAGATTGGCAGCTGCCATTTTTAGTACTGGCGGAGCAGTTGTCCTCAGTTTCTTTTCAAACTTTTTATGAGTTGTGAATGTTTGCATTTTATGAAGCTATTCTAAAGCGCTTTACAGCCAATTTTTCTTATTCATTCACGGGATGTGGGCATCGCTGGCAAACCAGCATCTATTGCCCATCCCTAATTGCCCTTGAGAAGGTGGTGGTGAGCTGCTTCTTGAACCGCTGCAGTCCGTGTGATGAAGGTGCTCACACTGTGCTGTTAGGGAGGGAGTTCCAGGATTTTGACCCAGCAACGATGAAGGAACAGCGATAAATTTGTAAGATGGTGCGCGACTTGGAGGGGAACTTGCAGGTGATGGTGTTCCCATGCGCCTGCTGCCCTTGTCCTTCAAGGTGGTAGAGGTCGTGGGTTTGGGAGGTGCTGTTGAAGAAGCCTTGGTGTGTTGCTGCAGTGCATTTTGTAGATGGTACACACTGCGCCGGTGGTGGGGGGAGTGAATGTGTAAGGTGGTAGAGATGGGGGGCTAATCAAGTGGGCTGCTTTGACCTGGATGGTGTCGAGCTTCTTGAGTGTTGTTGGAGCTGCACTCATCCAGGCAACCCTACAATATTCCTGACATAGACTGGTTCATTATCTGAGGAGTTGCGAAACATAGAAGATAGGAGCAGGAGTAGGCCATTCGGCCCCTCGAGCCTGCTCCGCCATTCAATAAGATCATGGCTGATCATCCAAATTCCGTACCCTGTCCCTGCCTTCTCCCCATATCCCTTGATCCCTTTAGCCTTAAGAAATATATCTAACTCATGGAACTGAACAGTGTGCAATCATCGGTGAACATCCCACTTATGACCTTGTGATGGAAGAAAGGTCATTGATCAAGCAGCTGAAGATGGTTGGGCCCAGGACACTGCCCTGAGGAACTCCTACAACAATGTGCTGGGGCTAAGATGATTGGCCTCCAAAACCACAACCATCTTCCTTTGTGCTAGGTATGGCTCCAGCCAGTGGAGAGTTTTCCTCTTGATTTGTATTAATTTGTATTAAATACATTTTAAAGTGTACTTACTGTTGTAATGTAGGGAACGTAGCAGCCAATTTGCACAACCATATCACTGGGGTTCTGGGTTTAAGTCCCGCTCTAGAGACTTGACCACAAAAATCTAGGCTGACACTCCAGTGCAGTACTGAGGGAGTCGTGCACTGTCGGAGCTGCCGTCTTTCAGATGAGAAGTTAAATTGAGGCCCTGTCTGCCCTCGCAGGTGGACGTAAAGATCCCATGGCACTATGTCAAAGAAGAGCAAGAGAGTTATCCCTAGTGTCCTGGGCAATATTTATCCCTCAACCAACATCACTGAAACAGATTGTTTGGTTATTGTCAAATTGCTATTTGTGGAAGCTTGCTGTGTGCAAATTGGCTGCCGTATTTCCCTACATTACAAAAGTGACTACACAATGTACAACATAATGGGCGGGAAACCTACAGGATCAGGGGCAAAGCTGGTTTTATACCCCGCCCAATTTCAAACTCCATTGAAGTCTGGAAAGAAATATTGGGCAGGATGTAAAACCAGTGTTCCACATATATGGTGTGCAGAGGTTTAAATCACTAGGACCATTCTCAAACAGTATCTCAGAAACTAACTGTGTGATGAACAACAGTAGCTGGAAGGCCATTTCTGCAAATGTCACCCAGCCTGACAACAGTGAAGCACATCTGCTTCCTCCCTAACCTCCTGAGGAGCTCTGTGAAGGTGACAAGGTAGCTCGAGCATTTCAAACTCAGGCAATGGAACAGATAAAGAGGTTTAATACTTCAACAACAACAACAACAATCACTTGTATTTATATAGCGCCTTTAACATAGTAAAACTTCACACCAAAACTGCTGCTTTCCGGTTAGGGATTTTTGTATTAAATTGAGAAACCAAGGTAAAGGGTCAAAGACCTTAAAGCAGAACATCACCAAAGTTGAAAACAGGAAGAGAAGTTGAGGTAACTCAGGAACTAATGATTAGGTGAAGCCGAGCTTGAGTTTTTAATGGCTGAATATTAGAGAAGAAAAGAAAGACTGAGAGAGGTCATGAGTTACACAGTTTTGAGGTCATTGGAAAGAAAGTGGGAGATGGCGCAATGAGTCTTGATTTCAATGCAGTGAGGATGTAGGGAAGAGGAAGAGGGTAGGACAGTGTCTTTGCAGCTTCAAAGGGACAAGAGGAAGTTCAGAGGAGGACTGACTGTAGTGTTGGTTAACTAGGGAAAGACAAGGAAGGTTCTGACAGAGAGAGGTTAAAGCTTGAGGTGAGAGCGGGGTCACAAACCATGTACAGTGAGTGAAGGTAGTCGTATCCATTTCAAGTAACTCCCATCTTAAAGACCAAATAAAATCAATGACAAATGAATAGACCCCCAACTAGTAAAGTAAATCCTAACTCAGAAGCATTCAAAAAGAGAATGGTATACTAACTTGGGGCAGGAGAAAAATGAAAATGTTCAGCACAAGTCCTAAATGAAGTCCTCTTACATTGTTCCAATGAAGCTCAACCTAAGCTCGAGGAACAGCACCTCATCTTTCGATTCGGCACTTTACAGCCTTCTGGACTCAACAGTGAGTGCAACAATTTCAGACCATAACCTCTGCCCCTATTTTTTCAGGCGGCAGGTGTTGATGATTCTCCCATCCCCATTTGAAACATTTAATCTCTCCTGCCTTCCACCCGATCACAGACCGTCCCTTTTGTTCTTTCCTCTCCTCCCCACCCCGGCTTTCCTCATCTCCCCTGCATGGTCCCAATGTCTCAGGTAGTGGCCAGGCTATCAAATGCAGTTTTTTTATTGTTCAGTATAGGCAGTGACACAAACATCTCCAAGAGAAAGCTTATCAATTTGCTTCACTTCCCTGACTTTCACAAGAATGTACATTAATGCCAGATTGCACCCAGGTGATTTATGCCAATTCACGTAATTTTTCTGTTTTCATCTTATATCCTTACTCGCTTCCTCGCATTCAATTTTATACAATATTCACCATTTCATTCATGAGCCCCGGAGGAACTTTACTGTCTAATACAATATTATCAGAATATCTTTAAAACATAGATCAAACATTCCCACTTAGTCCAAGTTATCAAAACATTTTTGTTCATTCTGCTTAAACTCTTATTGGACTTTTTATTCCCCAAAATGTGCCAGAGAGCAATTCAGTCTGCAAGATGAGGGATGTTAGTTATCTTTAATACAACAGTCTCCCCCAAAAAACTTCTTTCTGAATACATAGTTTGGATGGAACCATGTAGACTGGACCTTTTCAAAAAAATAAAATTTCATTATCCCCTTAAATTTCAGATAAATTTCCCTTCCAGAGTGCTTGAACAGCGACTCATCAATTTATCTAATCAATTTTAATTTCACAAACAAATTATGCCCAGGCTTTGTGATTTTATAAATAAGACAAAAGTAACAATTGCGTTTGGATGCAAGTCGTTTATCTTCCCCTTCGAGCAATGTGTCTTGGAAATAACAAACGATCCCAATAGGTTGAAGTCTTAAGTCCAATTTTGTCACCATGCTGCGACATTCGATGTCTGCAGATAAATTCTTAAATCTGCTGGATCTCTTGCTATGCCATCAACCTCCATATGTTGCTGGACTAGTAATCCAGAGGCCTGGAATAATGATCCGGAGACACAAGTTGAAATCCCACCACGGCAGCTGGGGATTTTAAATACAGTTAATTAAATAAATCTGGAATAAAAAGCAAATATCAGTAATGAAACTATCGGATTGTCGTAAAAACCTATCTGATTCACTAATGTCCTTTAGGGAAGGAAATCTGCCGTCCTTACCTGGTCTGGCCTATATGTGACTCCAGACCCACAGCAATGTGGTTGACTCTTAACTGCCCTCTGAAATGGCCTAGCAAGCCACTCAGTTGTAACAAACCGCTACGAAAAACAATTAAGAATAAAACCTCAACCTCGACACCGGCTAAGGACAGCAGCACACCCAGCCCAGTCGACCCTGCAACGTCCTCTTCACCAACATCTGGGGACTTGTGCCAAAATTCAGAGAGCTGTCCCACAGGCTAGTCAAGCAACAGTCTGACATAACAACAGAAAATGCTGGAAATACTCAGCAGGCCAGGCAGCATCCGTGGAGAGAGAAACAGAGTTAACGTTTCAGGTCTGGGACCCTTCATCAGAACTGGAAAAAGCTGGAGATGTAACAGATATTAAGCAGGTGCAGAGACAGGGGGCGGGTGGGGGGTTTAGGAGGGGAGGAAGGAATTGAAAGAATATACTGTGCTTATGTAAGAGGCAGGAAAGATAAAATGTTGCAAATGGGAATGACAAAATCACACAGCATGAAAACTGGGGGCAGGGATTATTATCTGAAATTGTTGAACTCAGTGTTGAGTCCGGAAGGCTGTAAAGTGCCTAATCGAAAGATGAGGTGCTGTTCCTCGAGCTTACATTGAGCTTCATTGGAACAATGTAATAGGCCAAGGACAGAGATCAGAGTGGGAGTGAAGCGGAGAATTAAAGTGACAGGCGACCGAAAGCTCAGGGTCACCCTTACGGACTGAACGGAGGTGTTCCGCAAAGCAGTCGCCCAATCTGCGTTTGGTCTCCCCAATGTAGAGGAGACCACATCGTGAGCAGCGAATACAGTATATTAAATTGCAAGAAGTACAAGTAAATCGCTGTTTCACCTGGAAGGGGTTTTTGGGGCCCTGGACAGTGGGAAGGGAGGAGGTAAAAGGGCATGTGTTGCATCTCCTACGCTTGCACGGGAAAGTGCCAGGCGAAGGAGAAGGGCTGTTAGGGGTGATTGAGGAGTGGACCAGGGTGTCGCGGAGGGAGCGGTCCCTTCAGAATGCTGAAAGGGGAGGTGAGGGGAAGATGTGGTTGGTGGTGGGATCATGTTGGAGGTGGCGGAAATGGTGGAGGATGATCCATTGAATGTGGAGGCTGGTGGGGTGAAAGGTGAGGACAAGGGGAACCCTATCGTGGTTCTGGGAGGGAGGGGCAGGGGTGAGAGCAGAAGTGCGGGAAATGGAACGGACACGATCAAGGGCCGTGTCAACCACAGTAGAGGGGAATCCTCGGTTGAGGAAAAAGGAAGACATGTCGGAAGCACTGGTATGGAAGGTGGTATCGTCAGAACAGACGCGGCGGAGACAGAGAAACTGGGAGAATGGAATAGAGTCCTTACAGGAGGGGGGGTGGGAGGAAGTGTAGTCCAGGTAGCTGTGGGAGTCAGTGGGCTTGTAGTGGATGTTTGTCGAAAGCTGATCGCCAGAAATGGAGACGGAGAAGTCAAGGAAGGGAAGGGAAGAGTCGGAGATGGACCATGTGAAGGTGAGGGAAGGGTGGAAATTGGAAGTAAAGTGAATTAACTTATCTAGTTCAGGGCGAGAGCTATTGTAACAATCTGACATAGTCATACTTACAGAATCATACCTTTCAGCCAATGTCCCAAACTCCTCCATCACCATCCCTGGGTATGTCCTGTCCCACCGGCAGGACAGACCCACCAGGGGTGACGGCATTGTGGTATACAGTTGGGAAGGAGTGGCCTCCCCCTCAGCTGATGAATCAGTACTACTCCATGTTGAACACCACTTGGAAGAAGCACTGAGAGTAGCAAGGGCACAGAATATACCCTGGGTGGGGGACTTCGATGTCCATCACCAAGAGTGGCTCGGTAGCACCATCACTGACTGAGCTGGCCGAGTCCTGAAGGACATAGCTGCCAGTCTGGGCCTGCGACAGTTGGGGAGAGAACCAGTACGAGGAAATAACCTACTTGACCTCGTCCTCAGCAATCTATCTGTCGCAGATACATCTGTCCATGACCGCATTGGTAGCAGTGCCCACCACACAGTCATTGTGGAGATAAAGTCCCGTCTTCACACTGAGGACACCCTCCATTGCGTTGTGTGGCACTACCACCATGCCAAATGGGATAGATTCAGAACAGATCTAGCAGCTCAAAACTGGGCATCCATGAGGCGCTGTGGGCCATCAGCAGCAGCAGAATTATCTTCCACCACAATCTGTAACTTCATGGCCCAGCATATCCCTCACTCTACCATTACCATCAAGCCAGGGGACGAGCCCTGGTTCAATGAGGAGTGTAGAAGAGCATGCCAGGAGCAGCACCAGGTGTACCTAAAAAATCAGGTGCCAACCTGGGGAAGCTGCAGCACAGGACTACATACATGCTAAAAAGTGGAAGCAGTATGCTATAGACAGGGCTAAGCAATCCCACAATCAACAGATCAGATCAAAGCTCTGAAGTCCTGCCACATCCAGTCGTGAATGGTGGTGGACCATTAAACAACTAACGGGAGGAGGATGCTCCATGAATATCCCTATCCTCAATGATGGTGGAGCCCAGCACATGAGTGCAAAAGTCAAAGCTGAAGCGTTTGCAACAAACTTCAACCAGAAGTGCCGAGTAGATTATCCATATTGGCCTCCTCCTGAAGTCCCCACCACCACAGAAGCCAGTCTTCAGCTAATTTGATTCACTCCACATGATATCAAGAAACGGCTGAGCGCACTGGATACAGCAAAGGCTATGGGCCCTGACAACATCCTAGCTGTCGTGCTGAAGGCTTGTGCTCCAGAATGAGCCGCGCCTCTAGCCAAGCTGTTCCTGTACAGCTACAACACTGGCATCTATCCGACAATGTGGAAAATTGCCCAGGTATGTCCTGCCCACAGAAAACAGGACAAATCCAATCCAGCCAATTATCGCCCCATCAGTCTACTCTCAATCATCAGCAAAATGATGGAAGGTGTCATCAACAGTGCTATCAAGCAGCACTTACTCACCAATAACCTGCTCACGGATGCCCAGTTTGGGTTCCACCAGGACCACTCGGCTCCCAAGCTCATTACAGCCTTGGTCCAAACATGGACAAGGGAGCTGAATTCCAGATGTGAGGTGAGAGTAACTGCCCTTGACATCAAGGCAGCATTTGACCGAGTGTGGCATTAAAGAGCCCTAGTAAAACTGAAGTCAATGGGAATTGGGGGAAAAACTCTCCACTGGCTGGAGTCATACCTAGCACAAAGGAAGATGGTTGTGGTGGTTGGAGGTCAATCATCACAGCCCCAGGACATCGTTTCAGGAGTTCTTCAGGCCAGTGTCCTAGGCTCAACCATGTTCAGCTGCTTCATCAATGACCTTCCCTCCATCATAAGGTCAGAAGTGGGGATGCTCACTGATGATTGCACAGTGTTCAGCGCCATTCGCAACTCCTCAGATAATGAAGCAGTCCATGCCCGCATGCAGCAAGACCTGGACGACATTCAGGCTTGGGCTGATAAGTGGCAGGTAACATTCGTGCCACACAAGTGCCAGGCAATGACTATCACCAACAAGCAAGCGTCTAACCACCGCTCCTTGACATTCAATGGCATTACCATCGCCGAATCCCCCACCATCATTATCCTGGGGGTCACCATTAACCAGAAACTTAACTGGGCCAGCCACATAAATACTGTGGCAACAAGAGCAGGTCAGAGGCTGGGTATTCTACGGCGAGTGTCTCATCTCCTGACACCACCCCCCACCCCCAAAAGCCTTTCCACCATCTACAAGGCAGAAGTAAGGAGTGTGCTGGAATACTTTCCACTTGCCTGGATGAGTGCAGCTCCAACAGCACTCAAGAAGCTCGACACCAGTGTAGGGTTCTCAAAATTCCCACATTCCCTGAAAGTTATGGATAAAGGGACCCTGTATGGACAAGTTATTAAAAAGGGTACCCAAAATGGCTTCTGAAACCTCGTGACCAATGCCTACAGGATTTTAAAAGCAAGGTCCTGCAAAAGGCAGGCCCATTCAAATCCTGAAACGAAACCTAACATGCATGGATCTGTGAAAGACTTTGTGAAGCCAGACAGCTAGGTAAACACAGAATATACATTCTTCATCTTGGAACAGATCAAGTCAGGATGGACCTAATCTTGAGGCCATTAACCTTTTGCATAAATAATCGGTAACAGCTCAAAGCGGCCACCAAGCCAGGAAAAGACGATTCAATTACGTAAATAACAAACAGCCAGGACATTGAAGCCATTAAACCAGGAGACAACCGCCCCAAAAGCCGTTAAAGTGGATGACTGTAATCACTTTAGACGAGCCCGCCAAAATTTAGACGAAGAACTGACCTGATTTGGCGTGCAGATAAGGGGTGAAGAACCGGGTATAATTGTAGGCCCACCGGTAGCCAAGTTTTTTGCTCTCTTGCCTCTCGCTCTTGCCTCATGCCTCGTTGCGGGCTCTCTTCTCCCTCCCCGCGCTGCTCGACACCGAGGACGCCCATTACTACACCGGGGGCCAAACGCGGGAGGAGAACGGGACCCGAATCGAATGCACACAGGACACACGGGGCCACAAACGGGCAGACGAGTCAAGACGAACGGCAAAACCGATAAAGCAGAGAAGGGCAGACGAGACGAACGGTAAAACCGATAAGGCAGAGAAGGGCAGCGAAAAAGAAGCGTTGGGGACGAGCGGGTACAAACCCCGGCCTAGTTATAAGCTGGCGCTTGAAGCATGGGTAGAAAGAGCAAATGACAATATAAACCACCAACCGAGCCCCAACCGCAACAAAACCGTCGGCGACCAAACCACCACCAGAAGAACAACCATCTCTGCAAAGTAAAGTACCCAACGAAGAGTTTACACCATTTCTCCAATGGAGGAAAAAGGAGGGTACGTTACACAGACGACTCCACCGCCACGCCCTGTGACCACGTGACAACGGCAGGCCCCAAAGGACAACAAGAGCGAACCCCAAAGCCACAACCGGTTTAATCGACAGGTTTCAAATTGGTGAGCATGAATCCCTGGCCCCTCATAGTTTAATCTAGTTAGGTATTGGGGGTGGGATAAGGATAAGGGGATTTTTAATGTGTTTGTTCCCTCGATGTGCCATGTGTTATCCATTCCCAAATAAGTGTAATTTATATGCCTGTAATTATCCTGGTAATTCTCAGTGTTGTGACTTTATTCTGCCTTTAACAAAAATTACCGTTTTCTTGCACCAAACCAGTTGTCTACTCTATTTCTGTATCGCCGCCTGTACCTAAGTCCGGTGTCTAGAACCCAGGGGTGTGGGAGCGATCCGAACCGCTCAGAGACAGTCAGGGGCAGAGCTGACTGGGCACACGCCACCCCCTACAGAAATGGCGACCGCGGCAGGACTCCGGCAACAGGGCTGCGATACAGTAGATAATGGTTCGGAAGAGCAAACCATGATGGAGGAAAGGATTTCTGATTATGTGTTCAGCAAGGTGAATATCACGAAGAAGTGGATCACCAATCTGTTAAAGGCTGGGCATCCGGTAGATGCCGCAGCTAAGTGGACAGAAGGGAAGGTGCACAAGAAATCCCTAGAGAAGGCAGTCTGGCTGATGTGCTTCAAGAAGCAGGTCCAGCTTTTGGACAGGCTCGTTGCAGCACAGGCAGCCGAGATAAGGGAGTCAGCCCTGGAGGTCCAGGACAAGGCTCTAGCAGGGGAGAAGTTACTGGTAGCATTGCAGGCCCTGAATCAGGAAAGGGTACAATTAATGGGAGAACATAAGGCCAGGTTGGAATACCTACAGTGCCAGGTCACCGAAGCCAAGAGCAGTGAGTTGAGGTTGTGGGAAAAGAACGCCCGCCTAGCGAGACAAGTAAGAGAGCAGGAGGAGAAAGTGAAAGAAGTAAAAGCAACTTATAAGTTAGCGAGCGAACAGGGGTTTGAAGATGCAGATCATGGCCCCTGCACGGAACAGATAGAGAATCTGAGCCTGGTCCTAAGGAAGGCAAAGGGCATGGTGTGCCTCATAAGCCCGAAGGCAGGCCAGGCGGATTTCACAGGGAACGAGGGGAGAACGGTTCAGACACCACAGGTATTGCCAAGGGGCGACCCGGTTGAGGAACAGGAGGTCCCACGACCACCACCCGTAGCGCCAGGTTTTAGCGAGGTCTAGCAGCAAGGTGGGGTGAGGTCAGGGGTAGAAGCAGAGGTGGAACAACCCCCGCAAGAGAGGCTGGAACCAGGACCGATGTGCCCAGCCCGGCATCGGAGGTTCGGCCCACCCGTTAATGGCGAGGAAGAGGGACCCCTCCAAAACCAGTTCGTATTACCCTACGGCACCCAACAGCTTAGGGCTATGGTGAGCCATATCCCAAAGCTCGCCGAAAAAGGGGACCCCTCGGTCCACTTCAGGGAAGTGGAACAGGCAGCCAGCGTCAACGAGTGCGATGATGCTGAGCAGGCCAAAATGCTGCTGTTCTCTTTGGAGAGTAGGCTCCTCCAGTCCCTCTCTGATGAGTGTAAGAGGGGGCAGAGCGGGTATGAGGTGCTCAGGGATGAAGTTCTGGAGGCCATGGGGATGAATGAGGGAAGTCCTTTCTCCCGTGTGGAGAAGACAGTGCAGCTCGCAGGGGAAACCCCGCAAGCTTTCGCGGACAGGTTATGGCCGGTGTACAGGAGTGCCTGTCCTGGGGCACCTAACCGGGCATTCCTGAACTGGGATCAGCTGGCCCACTGGCTCCGTTGCCTGGTGGCAAACAGCTTGCCACAGGTCCGGGCCAAGGCAGAAGTCTGGTTCGACCCTAGGAACCCCCTGACCACCGAACTTACGGTGATCAGACAGCTGACCCTAGCCTATAAGAACGGTAGGGGAACCGATGCATACCCACCTAAGAGGAAGGTGCATGAGGTAAAACCCGGACAGGGTAGGAACGAGTGGCATCAGGAAGGGAATAACCCTTCTAGCACTAAGCTCAATTGTTACAGGTGTGGGAAGGATGGACACTGGAGGAAGGAGTGCAAAAACCCTTGGAAAGATAACAAGGGAAAGAATTCCACAGCCCCAGTCCAAAAGGCAGAGACAGGAATCCCTCCCGCTGCGGTCGAGTCATTTTTGGACACCATGAGGTCCCTATTGACTGGCCAGGGGAGAGTAGCAGCCGCTACCGGTGCTCTGACCCCGTCAGCCCCATCCAACCCACAGCCCTGACTAGAGCCAGCGCAGCCTGTTTACCTGTGTTCCCTGCGGTATGATGTATGGAAGAGACCCCTCGTTGAGATGGAGGTAGAAAAGGTGAAGGGGATCTATCTGTTGGATACGGGGGCATCATGCACTGTGGTCCATTCAGCTAACCCCACCACCTCGCCTCTATCTAGCGGGGTCCCATACAGTCTGGCAGGATTCACAGGCAGAGAACAGGCCGGCTCGTTTTCCATCCCGCTCTCCATTCATTTGGGTACACTCCGCTCGAAGTGGACCTGTATCCTAATGAAATGGGAACAGGAGGGTGGAAAGGGGATCCTGGAAGCCGACTTTATTGTAGGCCACGGGATCCTGGTGGATTTAAGAAGCCATTGCCTGTGGGGGGCAAGTACAGGAAAGGAAGGCGAAGTAGTAGTCATCCCAGGGAAAGAAGGGGACCCTGTGCACCATGAAACCTCGAGCTCATGGTCAGCAATACCCCAAAGGAGTTCCAGGCATTTGTGCAAGCCCACCTAGCCACATTTGCCACACACAAACACGACTGCGGGAAGGTCAACGGGTTTGAGGTCAGCGTAGACGGGGACCCCATGGCCTGACCCCAGAAACAGTATAACTTCCCCAGGGAAGCGGAGCCAGACATGGAAGCAGCCATGTCCTCCTTAGTACAGCAGGGAGTCTTGAGACCGATAGCCACCCACGTAAACTCTCCACTGTGGCCGGTTAGAAAGCCGGACAATTCCTGGAGGGCCACGGTGGACTATCGGGTGCTCAACAGCAACATCCCAGCCTGTGCACCCACGGTAGCAGCAGTTGCCGACCTGATAGGAAGTATCCCAGCATCCGCGACCACTTTCACGGTGCTGGATATTTCCAATGGGTTTTGGTCCATCCCTTTAAGGAGGGAGGATCAGTACAAGTTTGCCTTTACGTTTAAAGGGCAACAGTACACCTGGAACTGTTTGCCTCTGGGCTTCCACAACAGCCCCAGCATTTTCCATCAGTGCATGGCAAACAGTTTAAAGGGCTTCAGCCAGCCCAGGCAGCTGGTACAGTATGTGGATGACCTGCTTCTCTTCACTAATTCAAGAGAAGAGCATGGCCTACTACTGGCCAAACTGCTGGAGTTGCTCAGGCAGGAGGGTTTTAAAGTAAACCCAAAGAAAGCGCAGATCGGCCAGCAGGAGGTGAAATTCCTGGGCCTGACCGTACGCACTGGGGAAAGGGCCATAGATAAGGCTAGAAGGGAGGTGGTACAGGAGTTACCAGTCCCCAACACAGTCACGGGTGTGAGGTCGTTTCTAGGGCTAACCGGGTACTGCAGAGACTTTATTGAGGACTATGCAGCCACAGTAGCCCCTCTGCTCCGACTCCTACACAAGGGAGTGGAGTGGGCTTGGGATGAGAGTTGCCAGGCAGCATTTGTCAGGCTCAAGAAAGACCTGCAGACCGCACCAGCTCTAGGAGCCATAGATGGGGGGAGAGACTTCTTCCTAGAGGTAGCAGCCAGCGGGGACAGCCTGAGTGCTGTGCTGCTCCAAGAGCGGCATGGCAGGCTGAGGCCGGTGGTCTACTCCTCCAGGATACTCACGGATGTGGAGAAGAGCTACTCCAATTGTGAGAGGCACCTCTTGGCCACACATTGGGCTGTGAAAAGATCGCTGATCTTCACAGGCGCCTCTCCCATCACCCTCCTCACCCATCACACACCCACCCAGATGCTCCTGGATGGGAGGATCAAGGATGGGACAGTGAGCAGTGCCCGCATTGCTCGCTGGACCCTGCTCCTCTCACAGATGGACCTAAAGGTGAAGGGTCTCTGTGAGCCAAAGCTCACAGCCAACCTGGCATATCCTGGAACAGCCCACCGGTGTTCCATGGAAGGGGTTTGGGAAATCGACATAGGTTTGCGAGCCGGGATACACCCCACGGGCCGCAAAATCTATGTGGACTGCTCCAGCACGGTATCTGCTGGCGAGCGACTCACGGAGTGTGGAGTTTATGACCCAGCGGCAAACATTGCCCTGGCAATTAAGCTCCCCAGCACCATGAGCGCCCAGCAGGCTGAACTGTCCGCTAACCGGACCCTTAAAACTATGTTGAAAAAGTTTTGGGCAGACCACCCCGCACAATGGGCTAACATGCCGCCCATGTGCCTGATGGCGATAAGAGCAACCCCACATAGCACCACGGGTATTTCACCTTATCAGGCTATGACGGGGCGGCTAATGAGAACACTGGCCCACCTCCTCACTCCATCTCTCACCCCACTCCTGCAAGGGGCGGCCAACCAGAGGTGGTTGGAATCAATGATAGAACACACTTAGAAAACAAATGAGTTTGTAGCCCAACAGACCGGGAAAAGCCAACAGCAGATAAAAAAGTACTTTGACAAAAAGGTTTGGCCTTTTGAGTATCAGATTGGGGATGTGGTGATGGTCCTAAATTACCTAAAAAGGGAACATGCCTTTGAACCTAAATGGGTGGGACCCTGCCCAATCTTAGACCGAGCCAGTCCTGTGGTATACCTGGTCCAAATCCCAGATAAGAGGGGGAAGAAAAGGCCCAGGTGGTACCACATCAATCAGTTGAAAACTGTGAAAGAATAAATACTCCACATTTTCTGTTATAGGTCACGGCACAGGATGGCTCCGCTCAAGATTCTGATAGAACTGGCAGCAATTATTGGCATCATCCACCCGATGAACATCATCGTGAGACAAGGAGTGATCCTGCGACCTACTAACGAGTCCACACAGGACAACACTATTTCAGAGGATGAGTGTAATATGACTTTCTATTGTAATTACTGCAGCTGGGTGAGGCATTATGAAGACGGACCCCCTGTTGTACGAGCACGGGAGGGGGAGGGGCTAAAGGTAGTATGCCAATGTATTAAAGATCTGGATCACAGGCTCACACAGATTACCCAACAGGGTTTTAGAAGTTGCAAGGCTTTTATTAAAGAGCTACAGTTTTAAAGCATAATCAGATATTACATATGGTTTAAGCTGAGTATAATAGACACACAACCCGTGACAGTAGAAAGCGATCTACGACTCCCCGAAGCGGAATGCCATGACCGGACGTACGGTTGGTTGGATGTCTGATGAGGCAGCGTGGAGGTCTTGGGTCAGCAAGTCTCTGCAGCCAGTAATAGCAGTCGCCTCTGCTGATTTGACCCCTGGCTGTTGGAGGTGTTAGGCCTGAGCCAGCATTGATCCACCTCAGAGGCTAAACTTAGTCAAGGTGTTAGGCCTGAGCCAGCATTGATTTCCACCTCGAAGAAGCCTTCGGCCCTCGCTGTCTGATTCCCTCTCTCAGCCCTCTTCTTATAGTTATTTTGGTGGGCTGTGATCTATCTATTGTCAATCATCTATAATCCAAGTGTAGTGCTGGAAGACATTTCTCACTGCCCCTTTCTGCCTGGCTGACGAGACCTTTCTCTTATCTTTCTGAGGAATGTTTTGTTATGTTTCTTTAAGGACATTTTATGACTTTTCGGCTTCATTTTGTCTAGCTATGGTACCACCACCCTGTGTTGTCTTGCATTTTACGATCCCCTTATCACTTTCAGGCCTTTCAGTGTTTGTTATTTGACCTTGCTGATACTTCCCCCATTTATTCCTAACTGCAGTTTTAATAAAATGTTCTAAGAGTCAAACTTCACCCATGAATCTAATAACTGTTTCTTACAAATTCCCTTCTTTGAGAAGGAAATATCCTTATTGACTTCTCACAATCGGCTCTTAACTATTCTAGCTAATTCTAAGTTATTGGCTCGTCTCCCCATCCGTTTGATTAGGTGCAGTAGGTAGCATACCAGTATTACCAGGATTATCAGTATGGATTCTTGCCCTACTACTAAGAACAGTGTTAGCATCCTTAACCAAGGAGTTTGGCTAACATTGTAGACTGAATCATACCACTTCCGTTCCCCTAGCTTTTGGATTTTTGATTCCATCTCCTCATTCTGCTGGGTCATTTTAACTAAGTGAGCTTCCGAGGCGCTAGTTCTTTCTAAGATTGATTTGAAGTTCGGAGACAATGGGGGAATCGGGTGGCCAAACTGGGTTACAGCCTCGAGCGCTTCATTCTGCATGGAGATGTTAACTCGCAGTTCCGTGATGTTGTGAGCCGAGATGGGGAGTAGGACGTGACCCCCTACTATGGTTGTTTGGGTCGGCTTAAAGCAGAATGTAGGGCTCTGGATGGGACATTCCTGATCCCCATGTTTCATCGTCTCGGCATTGGTGGTGACACAATACTTTCCCATCTGGAGGTACGTATATTTCGCGCTATCTGGCCCCCATCGCCGGATGTTTATGTCGCACGTGGGCGACTCTGGATCCAGGGTGAAGCCACAGGCTGGCTTTCCCGGGTTCCTTACATCACAGCGGCACAAATAGGCCCCTCCTCGATTGGAGCAGCATTCGGTGTTGGGGCTATCCCATGTCTGATCTTGGTTGATCAGGATCGGGGGGGGACTTTCATATGATGTGTGGATGTCCCGGTCCATGGTCCCTATGGATTCCACCTTGAATACTTCCCACTCGCCTTCTACCTGGAGGCGGGGTAGCCACAAGACCACTGGTACCACGCTTCCCTGAACCTTGTTCCCTTTGACTAGGTAAGATAGCCCGTGCTGTCGGGCTCCTCTGGTGTAGTTGCACCCGGCAAACCATTTACTAATCAGGCTGTCATTTATGAAGGATGGAATTCGATTGTCTCCTATATCTCTGAGTCCGTCTGCTATCTGGTTGAGCATATAACTCCCATAAACAGAACAGACCATAGCCCTGGATATGTTTTTCTCTGCTTCCCCCTTGTCTTTGATGATTTCATTCACTGTTTTTTCTATTTGTTGGAACACCTTTACCTCGCCTCTGACTGTCAAGAGATTTTGGGACAGTTCTTGGATTACATCCTGCCCTTCTTTGTTTGTTCCTGATAGAATTCCTTTTAATTGACTCCTCATTGCCTCGTTGTGTTCCCACATGTTTTCTACATCGACCCGATTCCAGGCAGCTGTCCCTGCCACAGCCCCTATTCCGACCCACTCCCCCAATCCCCTTTTCGTTCTTTGTTTCCTCCTGGCTCTGGTCATGTTTACTTTTGCTGCTACCTTTCCCTCGTCCCATGATCCCCAGTTATCCTGTGCCTGGTTCTTTCCTAAGAAATCCCTCACTGTCTCTTCCACCAGCTGATTGAAGTAGATGCGGTATCCTGTGGGACACAGCCCCTGTGGGAGAGGGATGTCCCTGAAGTGGAGTAGAACGGGAACTATCTCATATCTCACATCGTTGTGTAGCTTCTTATAGGTGCGGGTGACCACTAACCCATTCCTTGGCCCTTTCTCTAGCAGCGGGCATTCCCTTACTCTGGTGCTGCTTGGTTCCTGGCTCTTGCCTTTCTCCTCTTTATATATCACAATCTGTTGGACCCTTCCCTCCCTGCTACCTGGATGGTCCCATCCCAGGGGGCCTGCATTCAGACATCCTATCATCCCTCTGTGCCTCTGGCTCAGTTTTGGCCAGTTCAGTGTGTCCTGGTTTTGCGCTAGGTAGGGGATTCCTACGCTCTCTGGTGTGATCCTAACCTGATCCCTGAATCCGAATCCCTGGTCTTCATAATTTCCCTTTCCCAATTGGAAGTTTGGTGTTACGCTATTTCGATCTTTAATACATTGGCATGCTACCTTTAGCCCCTCCCCCTCCCGTGCTCGTACAACAGGGGGTCCGTCTTCATAATGCCTCACCCAGCTGCAGTAATTACAATAGAAAGTCATATTACACCCATCCTCTGAAATAGTGCTGTCCTGTGTGGACTCGTTAGTAGGTCGCAGGATCACTCCTTGTCTCACGATAATGTTCATCGGGTGGATGATGCCGATAATTGCTGCCAGTTCTATCAGAATCTTGAGCGGAGCCATCCTGTGCCGTGACCTATAACAGAAAATGTGGAGTATTTATTCTTTCACAGTTTTCAACTGATTGATGTGGTACCACCTGGGCCTTTTCTTCCCCCTCTTATCTGGGACTTGGACCAGGTATACCGCAGGACTGGCTCGGTCTAAGATTGGGCAGGGTCCCACCCATTTAGGTTCAAAGGCATGTTCCCTTTTTAGGTAATTTAGGACCATCACCACATCCCCAATCTGATACTCAAAAGGCCAAACCTTTTTGTCAAAGTACTTTTTTATCTGCTGTTGGCTTTTCCCGGTCTGTTGGGCTACAAACTAATTTGTTTTCTGAATGTGTTCTATCATTGATTCCAACCACCTCTGGTTGGCCGCCCCTTGCAGGAGTGGGGTGAGAGATGGAGTGAGGAGGTGGGCCAGTGTTCTCATTAGCCGCCCCGTCATAGCCTGATAAGGTGAAATACCCGTGGTGCTATGTGGGGTTGCTCTTATCGCCATTAGGCACATGGGCAGCATGTTAGCCCATTGTGCGGGGTGGTCTGCACAAAACTTTTTCAGCATCGTTTTAAGGGTCCGGTTCCCCCTTTCCACCACTCCTGATGATTGTGGGTGGTATGTGTAGTTTGTGGGGGATTTTCATGAGTCTCTGGAGTTCAGTGAAGACTTTCCCGGTAAATTGTGACCCTTGGTCACTATCCACCTGGATCGGGATTCCCCACCTGCAGACCACCTCACACAATAGCAGTTTTGCTGCCGTGAGAGCGGTGTTAGCCTTGCAGGGGAAGGCCTTAATCCATTTTGTGAATTTGTCTATCAGGACCAGACAGTACTTGAAGCCCAGGGGCGCCGTGGCTAGAGGGCCTATGAAGTCAATGGGGACATGTGTCCAGGGCCCATTTGGTGGTGGCGGCCGCCGTAGTAGTGCCCTATTAGAGTGATTGCCTGGGTTGTGCTGAAGACACGCCAGGCACCTATGGACCCTGTTTTCAAAGTCTTCGTTACAACCGGGGTACCAGGCAGTGGTGGAGAGTTTCTCCAGGGTGATCTTTACAGAATAATGCCCCCCCACCGGGTGGGCGTGTAGCAGATCAAACAGTTCATCTCCCATCGATGGGGGAACACAGGTGACATAATAATCCGGGGTGTCACCGTACATGAGGATGGGCGTCAGGGCGCTGATCGGGTCCTGGTAGAGGAAGGTGAGCGAGGCCCATGGGGTTGGAGCTGGCAGGGGCTGGCCCTGCTGGTGCCATGCAATGACTATAGAGTAAGGGTCATACATGGCCTGCAGGGAGGCTAGGTCGTTGGCTGAGCTGATTGCTACCACAGAGAGGGCGTTGGGTTCCCGGGGTCGCTCCCATACCGGGGCGTTTATAGCAGCTTGCTTGGCAGCCTGGTCAGCTGTGGAATTACCCCTAGCCAACGGCTCTATGGACCGGGAATGTGCCTTAACCTTACCCACATAAACAGGTGCCGTACCTCCCCGCAACCCCCCCGTCCAAGACCTGGAACAAGGTGGCATGCAACAGGGGTTTACCATTGGTGGTACAAAAGTTATTCCGCGCATACATTGGCAAGGATAGCAGGGTGTTGATAGCATTGGTACTGTCGGACCAAATGTTAATGCTTTGGGAGGTGGTAACCTGAATGGCGGTTACGAGGGTAGCTACCTCGGCATATTGCGCAGAATGGGGGGTGCAGCTTGATGTGCCTTCAATAACTCAAAGACAAGGATTTTAAAGGATTCAACTAAAGGCTTTTAATCACTAAGAACATAGCAGCATAGCAGGTCTTCCCACATCGGGTTCATCTGGTAGTGAGTGACTCATACAGCTCCTGAGACCTTTATATGGCAAAAGACAGGGGCGTAGCCCATACACACAATAGGAACAAAAGGGTGTGGTTCACACAATACAAGCAGGTAAAATACAAGCAGGTCTGATGAAGGCATATTTCATCGCATTCACCCCTTCTACAGATTTAGTCTGTCCGGGGGTGTGATAGTCCTTCCTGAACATCGCAACGGTACCTCGGGTTCCGACCGGGAGTCCGTGGTGCCCTCCTGGGCATACCCGTGTGCTGGGGGTGTTGCAGGTACTTCTGGGGGTGGTGAGGATACCTCTGGGGATGGTGGAGGTTCTTCTGGGGGTGGTGGTGAAGGGTCGTCGTCGTCGCTTCCTGCCGAGGCGAGGTCCTTTATGGACACGGTGTCTTCACGCCCGTCGGCGTGCTTGACATACGCGTACTGTGGGTTTGCGTGGAGTAGGTGTACTGCCTCCACGAGGGGATCCGTTTTGTGGCCCCTCACATGCTTCCGTAACAGGACTGTCCCTGGGGTGGCGAGCCACGAGGGTAGGGATACTCCTGAGGTTGATTTGCGGGGAAAAACAAACATCTTCTCGTAAGGAGTGGCGTTAGTAGCAGTACACAGTAGCGACCTTATCGAGTGGAGTACGTCTGGGAGGACCTCCTGCCAGCGGGAGGTGGGGAGGCCTTTAGACCTTAGTGCTAAGGTGACCGCCTTCCACACTGTCGCGTTCTCCCTCTCCACTTGCCCATTACCCCGGGGGTTATAACTAGTGGTCCGACTCGTGGCTATCCCCTTCGACAGCAGGTATTGGCGCAGTTCATCGCTCATGAACGACGCCCCCGTCAGTGTGGATGTAGTTAGGCATGCCGAACATGCAAAACAGGTTGCCGAGGCACTTGATGACCGTGGCACTGGTCATATCTGGGCAGGGGTAGGCGAATGGGAAGCGGGAGTACTCGTCCACAATGTTGAGAAAGTACACATTGCGGTCGGTGGAGGGGAGTGGTCCCTTGAAATCTAAGCTCAGGCGCTCGAATGGCCGTGTAGCTTTGATCAGGTGGGCTCGGTCGGGCCTGAATAAACGGGGCTTGCATTCCGCACAGGTGCGGCAGTCCCTGGTCAGAGACCGGACCTCCTCGATGGAATAGGGCAGGTTACGGGATTTTATAAAGTGGAATAGCCGGGTGACCCCCGGGTGGCAGAGGCCATTGTGGAGGCCCTGTAGCCTGTCCCCCTGGATGTTGGCACACATCCCTCGTGATAGGGCGTCGGGGGATTCGTTGAGGGCCCCCGGCCTATATATTATGTCGTACTCAAACGTGGAGAGTTCGATCCGCCACCTGAGAATTTTGTCGTTGTTGATCTTCCCCCTCTTTGTTGTTAAACATGAAGGCTACCGACCACTGGTCGGTAAGCAGGGTGAAGCGTTTGCCGGCTAGGTAGTGCCTCCAGTGCCGCACTGCCTCCACTATGGCCTGGGCCTCCTTCTCTACTGAGGAGTGCCTGATCTCGGGCCCTTGGAGGGTTCTTGAGAAAAAGGCTACGGGCCGCCCATCCTGGTTGAGGGTGGCTGCTAAAGCGAAGTCGGACGCATCGCTTTCGACCTGGAAAGGGATGTTTTCGTCCACTGCCCGCAGCGCGGCCTTCTCAATGTCGTGTTTAATGCTGTTGAAGGCGGCGTGGGCCTCGGCCGTGAGCGGGAAGGACGTTGATTTCAGGAGGGGACGGGCCTTGTCGGAATAATTGGGGACCCATTGGGCGTAATAGGAGAGAAACCCCAGGCACCTTTTCAGGGCCTTGGGAGTGTTTGGTAGGGGTAGCTCCCGTAGGGGGCGCAATCGGTCGGGGTCCGGACCGATTTCCCCGTTTTCCACCACGCAGCCCAGGATACAGAGGCGCGTGGTGCTAAAGACACACTTATCCTCGTTGTAGGTGAGATTGAGTCTGAGGGCGGTTTTCAGAAATCTCACGAGGTTCGAGTCGTGGTCTTGCTGGTCATGGCCGCAGATGGTGACGTTGTCTAGGTATGGGTAGGTGGCTGTTAACTGGTTCTCATCGACCATGCGGTCCATCTCCCGCTGGAAGACCGAGACCCCGTTCGTTACCCCAAAGGGGACTCTGAGGAAGTGGTAGAGACGTCCGTTCGCCTCGAAGGCGGTGTATGGACGGTCCTCCGGCCTAATGGGGAGCTGGTGGTATGCCGATTTTAGGTCGATGGTGGAAAACACCCGGTATTGCGCGATTTGGTTAACCATATCCGCTATGCGGGGCAGAGGGTAGGCGTCTAGCTGGGTGTATAGATTAACCGTCTGGCTATAATCTATCACCATCCGCTTCTTTTCGCTACCCTTAACTACTACTACCTGGGCGCGCCACGGGCTGGTACTGCATTCGATGATACCCTCCCGCTTGAGTCTTTCTACTTCCGACGCAATGAACCGTCTATCCTCCCAGCTGTACCGCCTACTCTTGGTCGCTATGGGTCGACAGTTGGGTGCGAGGTTGGCGAACAGAGAGAGCGGCTTGACCTTCAGGGTAGCCAGACCGCACACTGTGAGGGGCGGCTGGGACCTGCCGTAGGTAAGCGTGATACTTTGGTGGTGGCACTGGAAGTCCAGACCCAAGATCACGCTCACACAGAGATCTGGCATTACCAATAGTTTAAAATCTCTGTAATCATTGCCTTTTACCGACAACATAACCGCGCAGAAACCTGTAATTTTTGAGGTATGAGTCTTATCGGCCATGCCAATTTTGCCCTGTGTGGGGACTATCGTTAGAGAAAGTCGTTTTACCAGGCTAAGATGAATAAAGCTTTCGGTGCTCCCGCAGTCAATCAAGCATTTAACCTTGTTCCCGTTTACCTCTATGTCCATCGATTTAGACAACGGATGTGGCCTGGATTGATCCACTGTGATCGAGGCCACCAGTGGGTCCTGGAGGTCCGTGTAGTCGGGGCAAGATGGTGGACTCCATGAGGGTGGACAAGATGGCTTCCAAGATGGCCGCTCCCACGGCGCACACGCGGCAGTGGTGGAGTTGGAGGCGGGGTTCCCTCTGCAGACTTTGCTGAAGTGTCCTTTCTTCCCGCATTTAGAACAGGTGGTGCCCTTCGCTGGGCACAGGTGCCTGGAGTGTTTGTCCTGACCGCAGAAGTAGCATTTCGGGCCCCGATGCATCACGGCAGTAGTGGGGCTCCTGGGTGGGGGCTGGGGCTCCGATGGTGCTGGGCTGGCCTGAGACCTGGGAGGTGAAGATGGCTTCCAAGATGGCGGCCCCCACGGTGCGCACGAGGCGGAGTGGGCCGCGTGGCCTGGGGAACAGGATTCAGAGTTCCTCTGGGCCATATCCAGCGATCGCGCTATATCTATAGCCTGTTTTAAGTCCAGTCCCTCCTTTTCAAACAGTCTCTGCCGAATATAGTTTGAACTGAGGCCCGCAATAAGGGAGTCTCGAATCAGCTCCTCCGTGTACACGATGGCAGACACGGCCTTACAGTTACAGTCTCTGCCCAGTACTTTTAGGTTTAGTATAAAGTCCTCTAGTGACTCACCATGCTGCTGCGTGCGAGTAGTCAGAAGATGCCTGGCGTACACCACGTTTATTGGCCACGCGTAGTGGGCCTTCAGGATGGTGCAGGCCTCCTCGTAGCTGGTGGCATCTTGGATGAGAGGGGAGACCCGATGGCTCACCCAGTTTCGCAGGATTCCCAGTTTCATGTCTCCGGTAGCGGTTTCGGCTGCGGCTATGGCAGTGGATGAGTTTGCAATGAAAAATTCGAAGCATTGGAACCAGTGTCCGAACTGTGTGGCTGCGTCTGAGGCATGGGGGTCCAGATCCAAGCGCTCTGGTGTCAGGAGTCGATCCATCTTGTTGTTTTAGTGATTAAAACTGATGTGCCTTCAATAACTCAAAGACAAGGACTTTAAAGGATTCAACTAAAGGCTTTTAATCACTAAGAACATAGCAGCATAGCAGGTCTTCCCACATCGGGTTCATCTGGTAGTGAGTGACTCATACAGCTCCTGAGACCTTTATATGGCAAAAGACAGGGGTGTAGCCCATACACACAATAGGAACAAAAGGGTGTGGTTCACACAATACAAGCAGGTAAAATACAAGCAGGTCTGATGAAGGCATATTTCATCACACAGCTGTATTGGATAACCTCACTTGGTAGGATAACGGCAAACCCGGTGTGTGGTTTACCATCCTTGTGGAATGATGATCCGTCAATAAAGACATCTGGTGTCCCCATAATCAGTTCTGCCTGGATCGCGGAGGTGTGGAAGTCCAGCGGGGGAAGGGGACATTCGTGTGGGGGGTCCATCGTATAAGAGTCGCTGGGGCAGCAAAGTAATTCGTTTGGGAGTGACCTCCAAGTCACGCTGGGTCAGTTCCAATGTCCAGTGGCTCAGTCGAGCCGATGATACTAGCGTGTCCCCTGGTCGGAGCAGCAGGTTGAGTGGCGTGTGCGGGCTGTGTAGTATTAGATGATTGAAACCTGTTATGTAGGTAAAGTGTTTGACGGCCCAAAAGGTGGCCAGCAGGTATCTTTCACAGGCAGAGTAAGTCAGTTCAGCTCCCCTTAGGATTCTTGAAGCGTGGGCGATAGGTAATAGTCTGCCCTGGATATCCTGACATAGGGTAGCCGCGAGGCTTTTCTCTGTGGCCCCTACCTCCATGTGGAAGGGCTTGCTGGGCTTGGGTGAAACCAGACACGTAGCCTGTGTGACAGCTTGCTTCAGCAGCGTCACTGCATTTGTACAGTCCTTGGTCCAGCCAAGTCGGACTTGGTCGTCATTTCCTTTAAGTAGATGATAGAGCGGCGCAGCTGTTTCTGCAAATCGTGGAATGAAAGTCCGCTGGTATCCCACCAGCCCAAGAAAGGAACACAGGGCGGTCTTTGAAGTGGGCAGGGGGAGGCGCTGAATGGTTTCGATCTGATGCTGATCCGGGCTGATGCCGGGAGCTCCAATTCGGACGCCTAAAAAGGTTACACTCTCCTGTACCAGCTGGGCTTTCCGTGGGTGAACCTTTAGTCCGGCTTTTAAAAGTAGCTGCAGTAATTCCTGAAGGAGTGTCAAATGCTCGGCGCGGTCTGTGGTAGCAAGCAGGATATCATCAACATACTGGAGCAAACAGGAGGGCCGTGAAAAGTTCTTCAGGGCCCCAGCCATACGCTTGTGGAAACTGGTGGGGGCGTTATGGAACCTTTGTGGCAGGCACATCCAGGTATAACTCTGATCTTCGAAGGTAAAAGCAAATTTAAACTGATCTTCCTGCCTTACGAGGATGCTCCAGAAACCATTAGAGATATCGAGGGTGGAGAAGACTTTGCTGCCATTGGGGATCTGTGAGAGTAGGGTGGGTGTTTCTCGAACCACCGGAGCGCATGCGGGGGTAACTGAATTGAGCTTACGATAGTCGATAGTTACCCGCCAGCTGTCATCTGGCTTTTTGACTGGCCAGACGGGGGAGTTAGTTGTAAATGTGCCTTTGCGGACAACACCCTGCTTTAACAATGACTCGATGGTCGTTCAAATATATGGTATACTCCCGGCCGGGTATGAGTATTGTTTTACGGGAGCGTGGACCGGACCGTTAATCTCCTCGGGTTCGGTCATGCCCCCGCAATCATGTTTGTGGGTCGCGAATACTCCCGGGACTGATTCTAAGATAGCCTGGACTTCCGGGTCTGCAGAGGTAACTGGTTCGTAGTCCTCTGATTTTTTAATCGTGAATACCGAGTGCGCACTGGACACCGGGGTGGGAGGTCCGTTTTGAAGGTTCCACCAGATACAATTGTTGGCATAATCAATCACTGCCCGATGACTGCCGAGCACATCGCTGCCTAATATTCCCTGGCCGGTATGCATGGACATATAGACGGGGTTTTGGACCGCGACTTGCGCCCCTCCTATGTCCAGAACTATGGGAAGAGACCCTTGTATGGTCGTCTGGGTTGAATTGTCGAAACCTGATAGGAGCTGGGGCACACCCTTGGTGGGGATCGTGGATGATGGTGACAGAGGAGCCTGAGTCAACCAGCCTTAGTTGTTGATGGCCTCCCGAATCAACACTGTGGACTACCGGCCTCCCGTGCTCATCATGTTGGAGAGGGGAAACCCCTCCCCCTTCTTTTAACCCCGGGAGTCATAATGTGGGTGGTGGAGGAAATAACCCATTCTACTGTTGTACCACGGAGACCGGTAGGGCTTTCTGACTGACGCTTAGGGCAGCTAGGGCTGCCTCCACTCTCTCAAGCTGCTGGTCGGTTGTGTCAGGGCCTACCTGTCTTGGGGAGTTGCGGGATTGGCAGACATAGTGGCCTAGACGCTGACAGCGATAGCAGCGTATTGAGCTGTTTTTCCCCATCGCGGACGTTCTGGGCTCCCCTGACCCCTGGTTAGGCAGCAGGCCTTCAACGGCCGCTACTGCGCCTTGAGAGATGTTGGCACGGGTCTGGTCCCACGCAGCCTGGCTGCGAGTCTGCAGTTTTTCCCAGTGGGTGTCTTTAGAAACGTAAACACCTAGCGCGTTGCGGAACAATGGTTGGAGGCCATTAAGGAAAAGGGTTTTGAAGCCTAGGTTGTCGTAGTGATCCCCTCTCCCCCCTCTGGTGCGCTGAAAGATAATGCGAAGTCTTTGCCCGAAAACGTTCGGGCTCTCCACAGGGCCCTGTTTGGTGTTAGCAAGGAGTTGGTGGAAGTCCAGGCTACCCTCTCCCAACACCCAGCATATCTCTGTCTCCATATCCTCAACATCGCCCCCTTCTATAATGCCTGGACCCATTTCTTGTTTCAGTTCTGTGGAACATGCCTCCAGGAGGACCTGTTTAAGGTCACTCCCTTCTAGTTCTGGATGAGAAATTTAAAAAATCCTCCAACGCTGCCTGAGCTCGAGGGGGTCTGTGTGGACTCCCAGCGCTCCCAAGCTACTTTTTAGTGTCCCGACCTCGACATGCAGTAAGGGGCCATCGGGTATTTGTCTCTATCCTATTAGTAGTGCTCGAGGGGGCCTGCTCTGCTCCTTCTGCTTCTTTGCTCTCTGAGGATCTGCGTGCGGGGGCTGGAACTGGGGATTTGGATTCCGCCATTGATCGGGTGATCACGCACACTGGTATCTTGTCTGCCTCAGACCCCCCCAACAACGAAGGCGGAGCCGGGGGAGCAGAGGGAATAGGGATCTGTCCGAAACTGTCCCAACAAGAGTCGGGATCTGCCGGTTTAATTTTGGAGACAGCTGCCACTACTGCTTGCTGTTGGCTAATTTGTACCTGAAGCTGTTTGATTTTTTTCTAGGCACAGGGAGTGGTCTGCCTCAGGGGAAGCAGTGCTTTGCTGTCGATTCAGTTCCCTTACTGCCCCCCTTGCATCTTCCAACTCCTCCCTCAACCTACGGTTCTCTACCTATAACTCAATGTCATTATCTAGGATCTGGTCGAGCTTCCTTTGGGCACGCTGTGCTTTCTCATTCTCTCTTTGCTCCCGGGCCAGCTGGGTGTGGAGCTCGGAGTTGTCCTGCTTCAGCTGACGCGTTAACTCCCTTAACCCTTTAGCCTCCAGATTTACTTGTTCAGCAAATAGATGTGCCCCGTACGCCAACTGATCCCGGCCCTTCTTCAACTTAAGTTTGTTTTGGTGGATGTCTGCCGAAAGTTTGTCGAGAATGCAATCATAATTCCCGCTGCTATCTTCTAAAATTCCTAGAGCTCCCGTGGCCACAGCCTTACCGACTTTTTTTGCCAGGCTGTCTATTAATAATTCTCAATGATATGCCAACGCCATTGTATTTCTGGTTTTACCTTTCAACAAGCTCTTTACCGCTCCCTTCTTTCAGAGAGAATAAAACACTATACACAGTCCAAGCAACGAACACGTGTGTTCGACCAGTCCCTCCGGTCATCCCAACCGGAACCTTACAACTCCTAACTCTGTGATCCCACTTCTGACACCACTGTAAGATTTGGATCACAGGCGCACACAGATTACCCAACAGGGCTTTAGAAGTTGCAAGGCTTTTATTAAAGAGCTACAGTTTTAAAGCATAATCAGATATTACATATGGTTTAAGCTGAGTATAATAGACATACAACCCGTGACAGTAGAAAGCGATCTACGACTCCCCGAAGCGGAACGCCACGACCGGACGGACGGTTGGTTGGATGTCTGATGAGGCAGCGTGGAGGTCTTGGGTCAGCAAGTCTCTGCAGCCAGTAACAGCAGTCGCCTCTGTTGATTCGTCCCCCTGGCTGTTGGAGGTGTTAGGCCTGAGCCAGCATTGATTTCCACCTCGAAGAAGCCTTTGCCCCTCGCTGTCTGATTCCCACTCTCAGCCCTCTATTCTTATAGTTATTTCGGTGGGCTGTGATCTATCTATTGTCAATCATCTATAATCCAAGTGTGGTGCGGGAAGACATTTCTCACTGCCCCTTTCTGCCTGGCTGACGAGGCCTTTCTCTTATCTTTCTGAGGAATGTTTTATTATGTTTCTTTAAGGACATTTTATGACTTTTCGGCTTCATTTTGTCTAGCTATGGTACCACCACCCTGTGTTGTCTTGCATTTTACGATCCCCTTATCACTTTCAGGCCTTTCAGTGTTTGTTATTTGACCTTGCTGATACTTCCCCCATTTATTCCTAACTGCAGTTTTAATTTCTGTTCTAAGAGTCAAACTTCATCCATGAATCTAATAACTGTTTCTTACAGTAGTGTACGTCGTTACACACCCCGAAATCTTCCCCACCCCGTACACGATTTGCTCGGACAGCATGTTCACATGCAATTCGTGTACGGAGTACCTGGTCATCTGGTCCCGCCGCGGATACACCTCCACTGACGGGAGACCCCTCACAGTGAAACCCCTGTTGGAGAAAATCTTAGCAGCAGTGGGGGAGGAAGGGGAGGTTTTCATCCAGAAGGTGAAAGCCCATTCCTCCACAGAACCCCATAGTCAGGGCAACCAGCAGGCTGACATGCTAGCTGAGGAGGGTGCCCGCACAGGCACTTTCTGGGACCCATATGGGTCCAGACCCATAGCAGCAGTTAGGGGTAGGGATGGGACACAAGGGAGTGCAGGGGTAGCTTTAGCCCCGGACCTTAAGACGGTCTAAGCCCAAGACCCCGTCCTTAAGGCAGTCCTCAGTGCAGTGACTGAGGGAAAAAGGGTAGAGGACCCTTACGGTACAGCAGCCCTCTCCGTGAAAGAAGGCATGCTGTTTAGGGGAGAACAATGGGTTGTACCACAGCAGCACCAGAGGGAATTCCTTCAACTGGCCCATGAGGGTCCAGGAGCAGGGCATCCCGGGCCTGAGACCACCTGGCAGCAGGTGGAACAGGCGGGATGGTGGCCAGGACTCAGGGAAGATATCCGCGAGTTCTGCGCCGGCTGTCTGGTGTGTGCTGCTAACAACCCTGACCCCCACAAAAGGAAGGTACCTATGGGACACATCAGGAGGGTAGAGGGACCATGGCAGTCGATACAGGTCGACTACATCGGGCCCCTGCCCACCACCCAGGGAGGCTATAAGTACTGCCTAGTCCTGGTGGATGTGTTCACGAAATGGGTAGAAGCCTTCCCCTGCAGAACAGCCATAGCTCTGGGTACAGCCAGGATCCTGGTCCGGGAAGTGTTCTCGCGATGGGGGCTACCACAGTATGTGGAGTCTGACCAAGGGAGTCACTTCACCGGGCAGGTCATGCAGAATACCCTTATGCTGCTCAGCATCGAGGGGAAGTGGCACATCGCTCACAACCCACAGTCATCAGGAATTGTGGAAAGGATGAATAGGACCTTAAAGGAAAGGCTGAGGAAAGAGACGGTGGACTCGCCTAGAAAATGGGCTGAGGTCCTACCGTTGGTCCTGATGGGGATCCGAGCCAGCCAGTTAGAAAGCACGAGGTACTCCCCGCACGAGCTGATGACTGGCAGGATTATGCGGACCCCCACCCATGTACTAGCCCCGGTGCTCACAGAAGGTCAGCTCAGGGAGGTAAACCGGGACAGGTTCGCCCGAAACCTATTCGAACACCGTAAGCAGGTCCACATGCAGGCGGCTGGGAACATGGGAAAGCAGCATCGGAGTAACCGATTGCTGTTAGAACCCCGAAAACACCACGAGTGGGAGTTAGGGGAATCAGGTCATGGTGAGGAATTTTGCTCGGGTAGGAAGTCTAGAACAGCTATACATGGAGCCCTACAGCATTGTAGACAAGGCAAGCCCCATGGTATGCACCATTAAGATGCCTCGGCGCACCAAATGGTTCCATATTAATCAGTGTAAACTGTTTAAACCCGAGAGGAGTGAACAGACAGGGGCAAGGTCTGAGGGTAGAAATCCTCAGCCTGCAGCGGGAGCAAGTTCACAGACTGCACAGGCAGGCGCTGTGGCTTGTTTAAGGGGAGGGGCCATTCCACCCACCGCTTGGGACACTCCCCCACTCTTCTGGGATTCAGATGAGGAGGGACCCGAGGGTGAAGACCCCGCCCCTGACCCAGGTTCAGATGAGGAGGGACCCAAGGGTAAAGACCCCGCCCCTGACCCAGGTTCAGATGAGGAGGGACCTGAGGGCGAAGACCCCGACTCTGACCTAGGTTCAGATGAGGAGAGACCCGAGGGCGAAGACCCCGCCCCTGACCCAGGTTCAGATGAGGAGGGACCCGAGGGCGAAGACCCCGACCCTGACCCAGGTTCAGATGAGGAGGGACCCGAAGGCGAAGACCCCGCCCCTGACCCAGATTTGGGACCTGAGGGCGGGACCCTCAGTCTGCAGCAACAGGCTGCGAAGAGTTACCTGCCCCTAGCCCAGGTTCAGGAGAGGTAAAGCCTGAGGAGGAAGATCCCCAGCCAGCGGTAGTGGTAAGTCCACAGACCACACAGGAGGGGGCAGTGGCTCGGGTTAAAGAACCACCAGCCAGAAAAACCCCACCCGCCAAAGTCCCCAGAAGGTCCCGACGGACGCCCCAGCCAAGGAAACCGTGGTCACCGGCTCCCCATTTAAAAAGGGCAGCCTCTCGAGTGAGGGATCGGTCTGAGGGCAGAGGTCCCCAGCCAGCAGCCACAGGCTGTGAGGGATCGAAAGTACAAGACAGTGTGGCCACACCGAAGGGAGCGGTGTGCCGCAGCCTGAACAGGAATTAGGCTGGCCACCCGGAGACGGGCGGCGGATGTACACAGTTTACGTAATTTAAGTGTGATATCGTTAAGTTTGGGTGTTTGGTTTAAGTTTAAACGAGGTGATGGGTAGTTTAAATAGTAGTAGTTTTTTTTTTTTTTTAAGTGTTTGTATTTGAGTCGAGGTCGCAAGACTCGACTATGCTTCGCCCAAGCCAGAGAATCTTCTCGGGACCTGGCTATATGCTCTTGTATCTCTTTGCAGAGAGGATTCCAAGATGAAGGGGGGCATACTCCTACTCGCCCTGATAGGAATGAGCATTGGAAAGCGAGGTGACATGGAGGAATCCCACATCTATGAGTGCTCAGGAGAGAGAGCACCGATAGTTACCGATGGAGGTGGCTAACGGGGTGTGGAGGAGCTCGCCGTCTACTTCCATGAGGGAAGGTGGCCAGGGTGGCTGGGGTCCGATTCGACTCAGTACTCCAGCCAGACCGGGTTCACGTACGGGGAGGCCTCCCTCCTGTGCCCCAGGGTACAGGTCGTTGTCACGAGGGTCAGCGTCACCGTAGGGAAACGTGTATGTTTAACATGCACGGGACAGATTCCTTTGGATAGGTGGTGGTGGCTCAGAAAACTGAGCAAGGATATGGGAAAGTCGCAGTCGAGTGGGAACGTTTGGGGAACAATACCCATCGGACGATTACAGGGACTCACGAGGGATTGAGTGTGTGCTGGGACAAGTGGTGGGAGCCGGATCAGGGGATTTATGTCTGTATGTGGGGGTCAGAGAAGGTCTGCCCCACAGGCATATCCATCATTTTCTACCGGCAATGCCAAGATGCTGGGGAGGGGGTGGAGTGGGATTCCAGCCTGAAGGCGTGCGCGGTCCCATGCTCCCCGATCCCAGTGAATGTCACTGGACTTGTGACCCGCCCCCGAAAGCCCCTGCCCATGACCCAGGCAGCAAGGACACACACAGGGAGGGGTGCCCTGCCACCACCAAGGGACCAGGGAATAGGCTGGTACTAGTGCCGACGGATCAAGTGCTATACCAGGGGGTACACTACGCGGTAGCCTCCGTGATTTTAAACCTCACCGAGGTACACTTACCGGAGTGGTGCCCCAAAGAGACAGAACAGCTATACCAGGCCCTGTTAAAAGAGATGTTTAGGCAATTCTACGAGTTCGATTTTGCCAATGTCGACAAAACAGAACTATACACTACACACCATGAGTTTTTTGGTAACGTGGGGAGACAAAGAAGGGGAGCCTGGAATGATGTTTTCACTGCATTTAACACAGGGTCCTCTGTCATCAACATCTTGGATGACATAGAATTGCAGACACAGATAAACGGTTTAAAAACACAATTAAAGAAAATCTTGATGGATGAAAATAAGGTAGTAGGCTCAGAGTTACATGAGGACCAGGCCATGACGGTCCATTTAAAAGAGATAATAGCTGAGCTGGAGAAGCACGCAAAGACTGTAAATGCCCTTATAAGAGAGGACAGAAATGCTTCAGACCAGGCTGCACAGAACGAAGTGTGCATACTGTATGGGGCTTGGTTGCTGGGCGAGGGCCGCAGTAACCTGGAGGATTTAAAACAGGGTTTAGTCCCCTCCTGGATCAGCAACAAGCACCTCGCAGCCCTCCATCCGTTTGAGAATGCATTAAGCCCGTGTCAACTCCGGCTAGCTTCTGAGGCCTACCCAGTCCCAGTAGATTGTGGACGTTCAAATCATACCATCATGGGTATAGTAGTAAGGATGCCGGTCATGGGTGGGACAGCCCGACCCGCACCGGTATACAGGGTAGAGAACATTGGAGTCATTCAAGGGGGTGCACACATCCGTTTCACAGCGGTCCCACCTTATGTCATAAAGTGGGAGCACGCTATGACAGGTAGTGACCTCTCAGGGTGCCGGAGCAGGGGAGCACACATAATCCTGTGTCCCCAGCACTTGAATACCTATTCAAAACCACAATGCGGGTTTAAAGCTGCTGGCGCCAAACCTATAAACTGTACCACGGAGGTAATGGCACAAGACCATGTTCCCCCACAGGTAGCATATATGGGAGGTGGGACATATTGGGCCCGATTTTGTGGATTGTGTGGGAAATGGTCGGATTCCCCGAATGTGGGGTTCTGACCCACAAAAAAATGGGTCAGCCAGCTGCACGCAATTTTCCCTCAAGTGGCCAATTAATTTCCTGCATGTGGGCAGCCTTGCTAATTGTCCATTTCCAGTCAGGAAGCCCCACAGTATGATGTCATCATTCGTGGTGCTTTCAAGGTCCACAGCAAGCATTGCTTCCTCTGTTGGCTTCCAAACGAACCATACAGGATGGCAGAGGAGCCTGCAGCAGCTGTGGCCAGTGCCAGACCCCGAGCTGCCTCCAAATTCGACGAAGCTTCACTGCAGGCATTATTGGATGGGGTTAGGGCCCACAGGGAGGTCCTCTTCCCTAGGTCAGGCAGGAAGAGGCCTCCCACTGAGACCAAGGCTGCATGGATGCAGGTGTCAGCAGATGTCAACTCGAATGTGCATGTAACCTTGGCATCACATCTCTAACTCCTTCCTCTACTCCCCCACAGGACCATCCAGAGCCCCCGTCCCCACTGTGGAGAAGGAAGAGGCTGTGCAGCCAGACTCCTCAGAGGAAGCTCCAACCTCTGAGGGCGCAGCGTCAGCAGAAGTAAGCGCACCCAGCACCAGCGCAGACACTCACACCTCGGGGAGACCTTCGGGACATAGAGTAGTGTTGTCGCCTGGTGTTTCACAGCTCACAAGTGAGCCTCAGCAGATTCTGGAGACAGGGACAGCAGTGGAGAGTCCTCGTCGGAGGGCGCAGGACTCAGCCAGCTCAGCTCAGCTGTGCTGCATGTTGACCCTCTGCCTCTGGCTCCATCCACAAAAGAGGTGATGGATCTCCATGCACAGATGCAGGAGTCTCTGGCAGGTTTTGTCTCCAGGGTTGCTGCGAGTGTGGCGCGAATGGAGGAGTCCATAGCGACCATGAGCAGAGCCTTTGTGGAGTCTTGGCACATGAGCACATCACCATGGAAAGGTTGGCAACCTCCATGGAGGAGATAAGTCACCAGGGTAGGGAAAACATGGTGAGTGCTCATAAGAGAATGACATCTCTTGAGGAGCGTTGGCCATCTATTGAACAGAGAAACCAGACCTTCATGGACGTCCTTCTGAGTAGGACTGCCAGTGCAGATACGGGTCCCCATGGCCCCCTAAAGTGCAGCACGGTGCTCTCAAGCCACTTCCAAGTGTTGGCCCCATCTGGCCTGTGCAGCTTCAGGTGAGTGAACAGCAGCCTGGTGCTCCTGTTGCTGATCCTGCTGTTCCTGGTTCTGCTGCTGCCACCTCTGCTGCTGGAGATCCCTTAATGGCAAGAAGGGAAGGAAAAAAAGGCGTCCCATGCTTCTGGTAGATGCCTCTGCTGAGGAAGCGCTGAGTGAGGGTGGCGAGAGGGGCTTCCCAGGAGATCACATTGGAGAAATGTGTGAGGCTCCAACCTTCCACAGCTGTGCCTAAGCCTTGAAGAAGTAGCCCCAAGCCTTCAACAGCAAGGTCCTTCAACATACAAATGCTCTCCGATTAAATCGCAGCTTTCCCGAATGACCTGCAGCTGAGAGCAAGCAAGCCGGCAAGCTTCACGCCAGGTTTCAGCAGCGGGGTTCCCCGCAGACATGTTTAGCGTGGGGAACCCTTGAAAATAGCAAGGGCCCCTTAAAATGGCATTAAACATGCCAATAATTGGTGATCAGGGTCCCGACGAATTTCACCAACTTACAAAAGTAAGTAGCGCATTTCGGCTACGAAATCCCCCCTCTCCCAGAACATCTTACCAAAATACTCAAAGCAGTAATAGTCTCACAGAAACATTTCTACACTCTGGAGCAGAAGACTGTAGAGATGGGGGCCAAGATACTGGACATTGTAGTTCCACCCTGGTGGGACATTTTTGAAAACATAGAGGTCCCTTCGTGGATTAGACTGGCTTCCCACATCCTCGTGGTTTGCCAGCTGGGAATAGTATTGTACCTAGTATGCACTCACTGCAAGGGAAATGGCCAAATACTAGAATTCCGAAACCAAAGGACCAGGAAGGAACATTATGTTAAGGTGGAGGGAGATACACCCGTTTGAATTTTTTTGTGTGTTTCTGAATAAAGATTGTTTTTTTCTTTTGCTTTTGTTATTTTTAATAAAGACTTTTCGATTTGTTATTTTTAATAAAGATGTATGTGTACCAAGTGGTGCAGGGGTGTTGGACCCCCTCCATGCTTGGATGTGTGTAAACACCTGTATTCTGTCTATGAATGCTTATGTACACTACATTTTTACAGAATGGGAAATGCATGTGTCGTGGGATCATAGATAGGTACTTACAGGGGAAGATTGACTATGGAGGGTTGGGAATTTTTGCTCACCTTGTCAGGATGATACTTAAAGCGAGTTTAGTATCAACGGGGGAGTGTAGGGTTCTCAAAATTCCCACATGCCCCGAAAGTTATGGATAAAGGGACCCTGTATGGACAAGTTATTAAAAAGGGTACCCAAAATGGCTTCTGAAACCTCGTGACCAATGCCTACAGGATTTTAAAAGCAAGGCCCTGCAAAAGGCAGGCCCATTCAAATCCTGAAACGAAACTTAACATGCATGGATCTGTGAAAGACTTTGTGAAGCCAGACAGCTAGGTAAACACAGAATATGCATTCTTCATCTTGGAACAGATCAAGTCAGGATGGACCTAATCTTGAGGCCATTAACCTTTTGCATAAATAATCGGTAACAGCTCAACGCGGCCACCAAGCCAGGAAAAGATGATTAAATTACGTAAATAACAAACAGCCAGGACATTGAAGCCATTAAACCAGGAGACAACCGCCCCAAAAGCCATTAAAGTGGATGACTGTAATCACTTTAGACGAGCCCGCCAAAATTTAGACAAAGAACTGACCTGATTTGGGGCGCAGATAAGGAGTGAAGAACCGGGTATAATTGTAGGCCCACCAGTAGCCAAGAATTTTGCTCTCTTGCCTCTCGCTCTTGCCTCATGCCTCGTCGCCGGCTCTCTTCTCCCTCCCCGCGCTGCTCGACACCGAGGACGCCCATTACTACACCGGGGGCCAAACGCAGGAGGAGAACGGGACCCGAATCGAATGCACACAGGACACACGGGGCCACAAACGGGCAGACGAGACGAACGGCAAAACCGATAAAGCAGAGAAGGGCAGACGAGACGAGACGAACGGTAAAACCGATAAGGCAGAGAAGGGCAGCGAAAAAGAAGCGTTGGGGACGAGCGGGTACAAACCCCGGCCTCGGCCTAGTTATAAGCTGGCGTTTGAAGCATGGGTAGAAAGATCAAATGACAATATAAACCACCAACCGAGCCCCAACCGCAACAAAACCGTCGGCGACCAAACCACCACCAGAAGAACAACCATCTCTGCAAAGTAAAGTACCCAACGAAGACTTTACACCATTTCTCCAACGGAGGAAAAAGGAGGGTACGTTACACAGACGACTCCACCGCCGCGCCGTGACCACGTGACAACGGCAGGCTCCAAAGGACAACAAGAGCGAACCCCAAAGCCACAACCGGTTTAATCAACAGGTTTCGAATTGGTGAGCATGAATTCCTGGCCCCTCATAGTTTAATCTAGTTAGGTATTGGGGGTGGGATAAGGATAAGGGGATTTTTTATGTGTTTGTTCCCTCGATGTGCCGTGTATTCCCCATTCCCAAATAAGTGTAATTTATATGCCTGTAATTATCCTGGTAATTCTCAGTGTTGTGACTTTATTCTGCCTTTAATAAAAGTTACGGTTTTTGTAGTAACCTGGGAGGTTATGAGTAACCTGGTCCACCAGGTGGTGCTGTGGCAATTGGTCTCCTGAGTTAAGTCTGGTCTGTACTGGTTGTACTTTTTGTTTTTGCTGCCTCATGGCAGAAGCTTTTATGTGCAAGTGTTGATTAAACTATGTTACGGAGTTAACCTGTGTCTGTCTCCATCTATGGCCACCTCAAGATACCACAGTTTTCTTGCACCAAACCAGTTGTCTACTCTATTTCTGTATCGCCGCCTGTACCTAAGTCCGGTGTCTAGAACCCAGGGGTGTGGGAGCGATTCGAACCACTCAGAGACAGTCAGGGGCAGAGCTGACTGGGCACACGCCACCCCCTACACCATCCAGGACAAAGCAGCCCACTTGATTGGCACCCCGTCCACACCTTAAACATTCACTCCCTCCACCACCAGCGTACCATGGCTGCAGTGTGTACCATCTACAAGATGCACTGCAGCAACTCGCCAAGGCTTCTTCGGCAGTACCTCCCAAACCCGCGACCTCTACCACCTAGAAGGACAAGGGCAGCAGGCGCATGGGAACACCATCACCTCCAAGTCACACACCATCCTGACTTGGAAGTATATCGCATTTCCTTCATCGTCGCTGGGTCAAAATCCTGGAACTCCCTCCCTAACAGCACTGTGGGAGTACCTTCACCACACGGACTGCAGCGGTTCAAGGCGGCGGCTCACCACCAACTTTTCAAGGGCAACTAGGGATGGGCAATAAATGCTGGCCTTGCCAGCGACACCCACATCCCATGAATGAATAAAAAAAAGACACTTTTATGCAACTTAGAAATATATTTTCTAACAATTCTAACGAATAATCATCTCTGGTCCTCTCAACGTTGTTTGAGTCCGTCACCCTTAATCCTGTCAACTTTCGATATGAATCCACGTCTGGACTGCTTGAAAACGACACTAATTTCTTATCTCTGGTTCTTTCCCATTTGGATTTGGTCCCTATTGGAGGTGACCAGTCTCTCCTATTTTTCCTTCCATTGATCCCTGCAATGGATTAGTGCCAAAATTTAGGTGACATTCCCTGGTCGCGAGCCAAGAAACATTTACACACACTCTCGGAAACTTTTTCCCTTTTTAAAAAAAAATGAGAACAAAACATTCTGAAGACACTTCTCCTATTTCTTCCTCACAGCAATCCTATTTCTTTAACTTCGGCTGTGGGCTTTTTAACTTGTTTCTCCTTTTCCTAACCCCTTTTGTTGCACATGAAGTGTTCAACCCAGGGTTTTTATTAGCTGCTATTTATGCCACCAACTTCTCAGGCAATGTCACACCTGGAGGTGAGGCAGCTTGCAACAGTAGAAAAGCGTCCTTGTCTGTCAAGGCGTCTGGCTGCTGTAGCAATTGTACTTTACTTAGTAGCCAGGAGGATGCCCCTGAACCAAGTGTTGGGTCTCCCTTTCCCTCATATTTGGGCAATTGGCCACTGAGTTGGCTCAATTCTGAAAGGGTCAAATCCTGACTTACTTCTTCATCTTCATATTCATACACTACTCGACCTTCCCTGTTTGTCGCCCCTCCTGTGTGCAGGTGTTTGGTAACTATGGGGTCATCTTTAACCGTACCCCCATACCATCTCCTGCTTAAACTGGGTATAATTGTTGACACACCCTGGATTACTACTGATACTGAAGTATCACTTCCTCCCTGCTCGATTTCAGAAACCTCCACCTTCTGTGGTCTTCTGAACTGTGGGGGCGCTGTTGGGATGACTGGATCATCCTGGTCACCGTCACTACTGGATTCCTCCTGGTGAGTGCCGAAGGACGAGGCTGCCATTCCAACTTTTAACTCTTTAATCTTTTCCTTGTCCTCTGCTATTCCCTGTCCCTCCTCTCCCCATTGCCTTACCACCTCTCTATCCTGGTTTTCCTGCAACAAGTTCCATAGTTCTCGATAAGCTAGTTTGGTTTCCTTCAATTTCCCTGCATCTTAGCCATTGTTTCTGCAGCTGGGCGTGTACAGAAAACTCTCGTTTAAATGGCACCTAAATATCCGGAATTCTCTATTATCCGGCAAAATTCATACTCCGAAAACAACACCTCAATAACCGGAAATGTTGCCGAGACCGAGTCTCCCGCGGTGGCCGAGTTAGTCTGTGGAGGTAGTTCTCCAAACTGCCACTACTCAGTTTCTTGGCGCTGTTGGAAGTCCGAACACCTCAATAACAGGAGTCTGACTCTCCCGCGCTGTATACAGTCGTTTACTGTATACGTTTTGTTTTACTGTTAAGTAATTAAAGAGTTATGGATTACCCTCAACTGGCAGTACTGTACTTAATCAAGCATCTTCCACCATCCATTTAACACAACATTCTGTTGGTGAGTACCCAATTACTGTATACTGCACATTTCTTGAATTTTTTATTTTTGTTTGTTAAAAATAGCCTCGGTAGATAACCCTCTCCGTCATCCGGAATTTTTAATAAACCGGCAACAGAAAATGAGAATACAAACAGAAGAGAGGGCATTTACCCGACTGCCCGCATACCCTAACCCTAACCCTGACCCTGACCCATAACCCGAACCTTAATGCAGTGTTACCCTAACCCGTGCTCAGGTCCATATCTAAACTTTCTGTCCGTAACCCTGTAAGTTCCTCATCCTCAAGCACCTGTCCAACTTCCATGTAATCCTAAATGAAAATGCATAAAATAAAATGAATTTCCAAATTAAGCATAGTAGCAGCACAGCCAGATAACTCTGAGACAAGCAGGTACATTATATCCATCCACTCCCCACCACCGCCCCTTTCCAAACGGGGAAAGCGTCCCTGCAGGCACTTGTTTTAACCATTGGATGGCGCTGTAGGATCACAAATTTTTTAAAAACACCGAAAACCAGAACAACCTTCGTAAACTCCGAGAGCAGTCAGGCCTACTTACGAGAGGAGGCAAAATCCTCCACTAACAACATATAACATGGGAGGAGTCCGCCTTTGGCTCAGAGACCTTTCCAAGGGAAGCTCTTTTTCCCTGAAGAAGCTGCAATGAAAAGCGAAACATCAATTATGGGGCTTGAAACCAGTACAAACCGGATACACCCACAAAAGAAAAGGAGAGAGACAGACACTGGATTGCAAAATTAGAAACACAGTCACCAAATGACTTGAATCAAATATAATGCAAGATAACCCCAACCCGGACCCTAAACCAAATTTTTCTTTTTTTTTAAGAAGACCTCCGCTGACCCAACCCCTAATCCCAACATCTGACCCTAACCCTAATCTAAAACCCTAACTCCTTATCTTGATTTTAAGCATGACTGCTCTTTCAATCAAATATACTCCCTTTAAGCATCGAACATATACTTGAACTCCAGCTGGGGATTGCTAATGGCAAGTAATACTGGACAAAAAGCAGTGGAAGTGGCAGGTATAAGTAAAACAAAAACAACTCGAGAAATGAGAATACAAACACAAGAGGGGACATTTCGCCACTGTCCGCATACCCTAACGCCCTAACCCCGAATACCTAACCCTTACCTTAACTCTAAAGCACTAACCCTAACCCCAAAACTAATGCACAACCTAACCCTATCCTTAACCCTTACCCCAACCCTAACGCAATACCCAAACCCTAATGTATCCTAACACTGGCCCTAATCCCAACGCAGTACACAAACCTTAACCCTAACCAATGTTCCTGCTAAGCTGCACGTTGTTGTGCGCGGCATTTTTATTTCAATGCGCGGGCCCTTTAAATTTCTGCACATGCTTGGTATTTCCAGTGGAATAGCTTGTGAGTGGCCTGCCGATTACTGCATGGGCACGCACACATGCAGTTTATAGGGAACATTGACCCTAACCCTAATGTAATGTAACCCTAACCCAAACCCATAGCCCAAACCTTAATACGATAGCAAAATACTGTGGATGCTGGAAATCTGAAATAACAACAGAAAATGCTGGAAAAACTCAGCAGGCCAGGCAACATCCGTGGAGAGAAATTAGAGTCGACGTTTCGGGTCGAAACCCTTTTTCAAAACTGGAAAGGAAATGAAATAGATCGAAAGGCAGGGCTGGGACAGAACAAAAGAAGAGACATTAAGAGGTATTCAAAACCAGACGAGATGATGATGGGACTAGTGGAGACAAAAGACGGCTCAGATTAGGTGTGAAATGTTCTGGCAGAATGGGAGACAGCTGCCATGTGGGAGAGAGAAAAAAGGGAAAGGGGGAGGGGGAAGGGAAAAACCAAAACAAAGGGGTAGCAAAATACTGCAGATGCTGGAAATCTGAAATAACAACAGAAAATGCTGAAAAAACTCAGCAGGCCAGGCAACATCCGTGGCGAGAGAAAAAAAAGGAAAAGGCACAAACCAATAACCTCGGCCCCTGTCATATTTTTATATATATTTTTTATCCACACCTTTGGTTTGTGCCTTTTCCTTTTTTTCCTCTCTCCCACATGGCAGCTGTCTCTCACTCTCCCAGCGCATTTCACACTTCATCTAGAGCCGTCCTTTGTCTCTTTACTTGTCCTATTACCATCTCGTCTCACCTTGAATATCTCTTAATGTCTCCTCACCCCTCCCAGACCTTCCCCTTTTGTTCTTTCATCCCCTCCCCTATTTTCCAGCCCCCAAACTTGCTTTTTAATCTGTTTCATTTCCTGCTTTTTTTCTCAGTCCTGACGAAGGGTTTTGACCTGAAACGTTGACTCTATTTCTCTCTCCACGGATGTTGCCTGGCCTGCTGAGTTTTTCCAGCATTTTCTGTTGTTAACCCAAACCTTAATGCAGTGTTACCCTAAACCTAACCTCCACTGACATGAACCCTAACCTAATGACCCCACCCCTAATCTAAAACCCTCACCCTTTATCTTGAGCTTCAGCACAACTGCTTTCAACCAGATATACCCTAACCCTAGCCTTAACCCTAACCTTAATCCCAGCTCCTAACCCCCAACCTCAACCCTAATCCTACACTATCCCTAACCCTAAATCTAACTCACCAACCCCAAACCCGACTCCAACCCCGAACACTAATCCTAATCCTAACAGTAACCCTGACCCCAACCAGAGTCCAACTATCCTGGACCACAACCCTAACCCTAAACTTAACTACCACCCTGGGCCCGACCTACAACCCTAATCCTAATGAACCCGAATCGTACCCACACCCTTAATCCGGACTGCCCCGGACCCTAACCTGTAACCTTACCCCTGACTCTGACCATTAACCCAAACTCCAAGTCTAATCCTGGCTATTACCCCGGATCCTACCCACTTCCCTAATTCTGACTACCCCAGACCCTGACCTGTACTGGACCTAACCTAAAACCCTCACCATAAAATACTTTCAACCATGATCCTTAGCTTAATCTTAAGCACGACTGCTCTTTCAACTCGATATACCCTCTTTTAAGAATCTAACGTGTCTCGAACCCCAAATCTCAATACTAAAGGCCACCCACAACACTCAAATAAACTGCACCCACAGAGAAAACACCCCTAATATAGGAAGTCACAGTTTAATGTGGACTAAAAGCAGCCCCACCACTGTAACCCCAGATAATGGTAAGTAAAACTGCGCAAAAAGCAATCAAAAGCATGAGCCAAACAAAAGTGGCAGGCACCTGTGAAACAAAAACATTTCATGTAATGAGAATACAAACATAAGGGGAGACAATTTCCCCACTGCCCGCATACCCTACCTTAACCTTCTACAGCCCAAGAAATGCCAAAAAATGTCAGCATAGAATAAATATAGTCCAGGTCGGAGCCCTGGCCCAAAGTTGCAGTAAAACGCTAATGAGGGATTAAAAACCTTAGACTGAAAAATTAATGTAATGAGAAATCAAGCACGGGACTTGGTGCGAGTTAGGATACGGGCAGGAATGAGTTCACGTTTATGGAGGGTGGAAGATGGGAGGCCAGCCCGGAGAGTGTTGGAATAGTCAAGTCTCGAGGTAACAAAGGGCATGGATGAGGGTTTCAGCAGCAGATGAGCTGAGGCAGGGGTGGAGTCAGATGATGGAAGTAGGCGGTCTTGGTGATGGAGAGGATATGTGGTCGGAAGCTCATCTCGGCTCAAATACGACACCAAAGATGTGAACGGTCTGGATCAGCCTCAGACTGTGGCCAGGGAGAGGGATAGAGTCGGTGGCTGGAGGACGGAGTTTGTGGCGGGGACCGAAGAAGATGGCTTCGGTCTTCCCAATATTTAGTTGGAGGAAATTTCTGCTCATGTCGGACAAACAGCATAACAAATCAGAGATAGTAGAGGGGTTGAGAGAGGTGGTGGTGAGGTAGAGCTGAGTGTTGTCAGCGTACATGTGCAACCTGACGTGTTTTCGGATGATGTTGCCGAGGGGCAGCATGTAGATGAGAAATATGAGAGGGCCAAGGATAGATGCTTGGGGGATTCCAGAGATAATGGGTGTGGGAAGAGAGGCCATTGCAGGTACTACTGATCCACTCTCGGTAATGGACATTGAAGTCCCCCACCCAGAGTACATTCTGTGCCTTTGCTATCCTCAGTGCCTCTTCCAAGTGGTGTTCAACATGGAGGAGTACTGATTCACCAGCTGAGGGAGGGCGGTAGGTGGTAATCAGCAGGAGGTTTCCTTGCCCATGTTTGACCTGATGCCATGAGACTTTATGGGGTCCACAGTCACTCCCTCCCGACTGTAACTACAGTGGCGGCGCCATTTGTTCTCTCTAAGCTGTGCGCGGCCGCGCAGTAATCTGCATGGTACCACGCAGACTGCTAACAACCTTGTCCATTGGAAACACCACGTGTGCGCAGAAATTTAAAGGGACCACGCATTGAAATAAAAGGCCGCACACAACAAAGCGCCGCTTAGAGGGAACTTTGGACCCCCACCTCTGGTGGGCCTGCCCAGTCAGTGGGACAGCACATACCCAGGGATGGTAATGGAGGAGTCTGGGATGCTGACTGATATGTATGATTCTGTGAGTATGACTATGTCAGGCTGTTGCTTGACTAGTCTGTGGGACAGCTCTCCCAATTTTGGCGCAAGTCCCCAGATGTTAGTGAGGAGGACTTGGCAGGGCCGACTGGGCTGGGTGTGCCTTTGTCATGTCCATGAGGGAGAAAGGGGAAGAAGGATATGCTGATGGGGTTAGATGAAAAGTGATGGGAGGAGGCTCGTGTGGGTAAAGAAGTTTCTCCTGAATTCCTTATTGGATTTATTGATGACTATCTTATATTTTTATGGCCCCTAGTTCTGGTCTCCCCCACAAGTGGAAACATCTTCTCTACGTCTACCCTATCAAACCCTTGCAGAATTTTAAAGACCTCTATCAGGTCACCCCTCAGCATTCTCTTTTCTAGAGAAAAGAGCACCAGCCTGTTCAATTTTTCCTGATAGGTGTAACCTCTCAGTTGCAATGTCATCCCTGTAAATCCTTTTAGCACCTTTCCAGTGCCTCTATGTAGAGCAAATATGTAGGCAGATTTCTGAGAAGTGCAAAAACAATAGGGCAGTAATTGTAGGGGATTTCAACTACCCTGATATGAACTGGGATAAGAACATAAGAAATAGGAGCAGGAATAGGCCACTTGGCCCCTCGAGCCTGCTCCGCCATTCAATAAGATCATGGCTGATCTTGGGCTCAAAGCCACTTCCCTGCCTACTCCCCATAACCCTTCACTCCCTTATCTTGCAAAAATCTGTCTATCTCCACCTTAAATGTATTTAATGACCCAGCCTCCACGGCTCTCTGGGGCAGAGAATTCCACAGATTTACGACCTTCTGAGAGAAGAAATTCCTCCTCATCTCAGTTGATGAGATTCAGCGAACGAGGCCCGACCAGAGCGGACCTGCGTGCGAGCAGCTGAGGAGTTTCAAAACCGGTGGCAGTTGGGGAGCGGCGGCTGATTCAGCGAACGAGGCCCGACCAGAGCGGACCTGCGTGCGAGCAGCTGAGGAGTTCAAAAACCGGCGGCAGTTGGGGAGCGGCGGCTGATTCAGCGAACGAGGCCCAACCAATTCAACAGCAGGGAAGAGAGATAAAAAGTAATCCAAGTGTGACGTCACCAGGAAGCAGGTAAGTGATTGGTTGGTGAGTATTTCTTTCTTTCTCCTTTTTATTACAAGCTTAAATTCTGCGGTTTATATTTTCTAGGGTAGTAGTGGGGACAGTTGGTAAATAAGCGCCCTAGAGTATATCTTTAACTGGTGGTATTGAATTAATTTAAATTAATTAAAGGGGTAAGTCATGCCAGGAGAGCCCAGCCCCGTGTTATGCTCCTCTTGCTCTATGTGGGAATTCAGGGACTCTGCCAGTGTCCCTGATGACCAAATGTGCCAGAAATGCATCCAGCTGCAGCTACTAATGGGCCGTATTGAGGCGCTGGAGCTGCGGATGGATGGGTTGTGGAGCATTCACGATGCTGAGAGGGTCGTGGATAACACGTTTAGTGAGTTGGTCACACCGCAGGGTAGGGCTGCACAGGCAGAAGGGAAATGGGTGACCACCAGGCGAAGCAATAGAAGCAGGCAGGTAGTGCAGGGGACCCCTGTGGCCATCCCCCTTTCAAACAGGTATACCAATTTGGATACTGTTGAGGGGGATGACTCACCAGGGGAAGGCAGCAGCAGCCAACTTCCTGGCACCAGGGGGTGCTTCTGCTGCTCAGGAAGGGAGGAAAAAGAGTGGGAGAGCAATAGTGGTAGGGGATTCTATCGTAAGGGGAACAGATAGGCGTTCCTGTGGCCGTAGACATGACTCCAGGATGGTTTGTTGCCTCCTTGGTGCCAGGGTCAAGGATGTCACTGAACGGCTGCAGGGCATTCTGAAGGGGGAGGGTGAACAGGCAGAGGTCATGGTTCACATTGGGACCAACGACATGGGTAGGAAGAGGGATGAGGTCCTGCAGCAAGAATTTAGGGGGCAAGGTAGCAGATTAAAGAGTAGGACCTCAAAGGTTGTAATCTCTGGATTACTCCCGGTGCCACGTGCTAGTGAGTATAGGAATAGGAGGATAGAGCAGATGAATGCGTGGCTAAAGAGTTGGTGCAGGAGGGAGGGCTTTAGTTTCCTGGATCACTGGGCCTGCTTCTGGGGAAGGTGGGACTTGTACAAGTCGGACGGGTTACACCTGAACCAGAGCGGGACAAATATCCTTGCGGGGAGGTTTGCTAGCACTGTTCGGGGGGGTTTAAACTAAAATGGCAGGGGGTTGGGAACCTGAGCAGGGGGACAGAGGAAAGGAAAACAGGGATAAAAGCAAAAGATAGGAAGGAGAAAAACAAAAGTGGCAGTCAGAGAAATCAATGGTTTAAATCAAACATGGCCACAATAAATAATAATTCTAATAGGTCTAAGAGTGTTAAAAAAACAAGCCTGAAGGCTTTGTGTCTTAATGCGAGGAGCATTTGTAATAAGGTGGATGAATTGGCTGCGCAAATAGAGGTAAACGAATATGATTTGGTTGGGATTACGGAAACGTGGCTCAAGGATGGCCAAGACTGGGAACTCAACATCCAGGGGTATTCGATATTCAGGAAAGATAGGCAAAAAGGAAAGGGAGGTGGGGTAGCATTACTGGTTAAAGAGGGGATTAATACAATAGTAATGAAGGATATTAGCTCTGATGATGTGGAATCTGTATGGGTAGAATTGAGAAATACCAAGGGGAAAAAAACATTAGTGGGAGTGGTATATAGACCTCCAAACAGTAAGGCGGAGGTTGGGGATGGCATTAAAAGGGAAATTAAAGAAGCGTGCAATAAGGGCACAGCAGTCATCATGGGTGACTTTAATCTACATATAGATTGGGCCAACCAAATTAGTAACAATACTGTGGAGGAGGAATTCCTGGAGTGTTTACGGGATGGCTTCCTGGACCAATATGTTGAGGAACCAACCAGAGATCAGGCCATCTTAGGCTGGGTATTATGTAACGACAAAGGATTAATTAGCAATCTTGTTGTACGAGGCCCCTTGGGTCGGAGCAATCATAATATGATCGAATTATTCATTAAGATGGAGAATTAAGTATTTGACTCAGAGACTAGTGTCCTGAATTTAAATAAAGGAAACTACGATGGTCTGAGGAGCGAGTTGGGTAGGATTGATTGGGGAATGGCACTCAAAGGGTTGACGGTGGATAGGCAATGGCAAACATTCAAAGACCGAATGGATGAGCTACAGAATTTGTTCATCCCAGTTTGGCATAAAAATAAAACAAAAAAGGTGACTCAACCGTGGGTAACAAGGGAAATTAGGGATAGCATAAGATCCAAGGAGAGGACATATAAATTGGCTAGAAAAAGCAATAATCCTGAGGATTGGGAGCAGTTTAGGAGTCAACAAAGGAGGACAAAGGGATTAATTAAGAAAGGGAAAATAGAATATGAGAGTAAGCTTGCGAGGAACATAAAAACTGACTGTAAAAGCTTTTATAGATATGTGAAGAGAAAAAGATTGGTGAAGTCAAGCGTAGGTCCCTTACAGTCAGAATCAGGGGAATTTATAATGGGAAACAAGGAAATGGCAGACCAACTAAATACATACTTTGGTTCTGTCTTCACAAAGGAGGACACAAATAAGCTCCCAGAGATGCCGGGGAACATAGGGTCTAATGAGAGGGAGGAACTGAAAGAAATCAGTATCTGTAGAGAAATGGTGTTAGGAAAATTGATGGGACTGAAGGCCGATAAATCCCCAGGGCCTGATGGTCTACATCCCAGGGTACTTAAGGAAGTGACCCTGGAGATAGTAGATGCATTGCTGGTCATCTTCCAGAACTCGATAGACTCTGGAACAGTACCCATGGATTGGAGGGTAGCTAATGTTACCCCACTATTCAAAAAAGGTGGTAGAGAAAAAGTGGGGAACTATAGACCGGTAAGCCTGACATTGGTAGTGGGGAAAATGCTAGAGTCTATTATAAAAGATGTAATAGCAGAGCACTTGGAAAGCAGTGACAGGATCGGACAAAGTCAACATGGATTTACAAAAGGTAAATCATGCTTGACTAATCTACTGGAATTTTTTGAGGATGTAACTGGTAAAATAGATAAGGGAGAACCAGTTGATGTGGTGTATTTGGACTTTCAGAAGGCTTTCAATAAGGTCCCACATAAGAGATTAGCGTGCAAAATTAAGGCACATGAGATTGGGGGCAAGGTATTGACCTGGATAGAGAACTGGTTGGCGGACAGAAAGCAAAGAGTTGGAATAAACGGGTCGTTTTCCGAGTGGCAGGCAGTGACTAGTGGGGTACCGCAAGGATTGGTCCTAGGACCCCAGCTGTTCACAATATATATTAATGATCTGGACGAGGGAATTGGACGTAATATCTCCAAATTTGCAGACGACACAAAGCTGGGTGGGAGGGTAAGCTGTGAGGAGGATGTCATGAAACTCCAGTACGATTTGGACAGGTTGGGTGATTGGGCAGAAACATGGCAAATGCACTATAATGTGGATAAATGTGAGGTTATCCACTTTGGTGGCAAAAACAGGAAGGCAGATTATTATTTGAATGGCAATAGATTGGGAGAAGGGGAAGTGCAAAGAGACCTGGGTGTTATTGTGCACCAGTCGCTGAAGGTAAGCATGCAGGTGCAGCAGGCGGTTAAGAAGGCAAATGGTATGTTGGCCTTCGTAGCAAGAGAGTTCGAGTACAAGAACAAGGATGTCTTGCTGCAGTTGTACAGGGCCTTGGTGAGACCACACCTTGAGTATTGTGTGCAGTTTTGGTCACCTTACCTGAGGAAGGACGTTCTTGCCATGGAGGGAGTGCAGCGAAGATTCACCAGGCTGATACCTGGGATGGCAGGAATGACGTACGAGGAGAGATTGTGTCGATTGGGCTTATACTCACTGGAGTTTAGAAGATTGAGAGGGGATCTCATCGAAACCTATAAAATTCTGTCAGGTCTGGACAGACTAGATGCAGAAAGGATGTTTCTGATGGCCAGGGAGTCCAGAACCAGGGGTCATAGTCAAAGGATAAGGGGTAAGCCATTTAGGACAGAAATGAGGAGGAATTTCTTCACCCAGAGAGTGGTGAACCTGTGGAATTCTCTGCCACAGAGGGTGGTGGAGGCCAGTTTATTAAATATATTCAAGAAAGAGTTGGATATGTTTCTTGAGGCTAAAGGGATCAAGGGATATGGGGAGAAGGCAGGGACAGGGTACTGAATTTGGATGATCAGCCATGATCTCATTGAATGGCGGAGCAGGCTCGAAGGGCTGAATGGCCTACTCCTGCTCCTATCTTCTATGTTTCTATGTTTCTAAAAGGGCGACCCTTTATTCTGAAACTGTGCCCCTGAGTTCTAGATTTCCCCATGAGGGCAAACATCCTCTCTGCATCTACCCTGTCGAGCCCCCTCAGTATCTTATATGTTTCAATAAGATCGCCTCTCATTCTTCTAAATTCCAGAGTATAGGCCCAGCCTGCTCAACCTTTCCTCATAAGTCAACCCCCTCATTTCAGGAATTAACCGAGTGAATCGTCTCTGAACTGCCTCCAATGTAAGTATATCCTTCCTTAAATAAGGAATCCAAAACTGTACGCAGTACTCAAGGCGTGATCTCACCAATACCCTGTACATATGTAGCAGGACTTCCCTGCTTTTATACTCCAACCCCCTTGAAATAAAGAGCAACATTCCATTTGCCTTTTTGATTATTTGCTGTACCTGAATGCTAACCTTTTGTGTTTCATGCACAAGGACCCCCCAGGTCCCTCTAACTGAAGCATTTTGTAATCTCTCGCCATTTAAATAATCATTTGCTTTTTTATTTTTCCTGCCAAAGTGGATAACCTCACACTTTACCACATTATACTCCATCTGCCAAATGTTTGCCCACTCACTTAGCCTGTCTATATCCCTTTGCAGATTCTTTGAGTCCTCTGCACAACTTGCTTTCCCACCCATCTTTGTATCATCTGCAAACTTGGCTACATTACACTCGATCCCTTCAGCCAAGTCATTAACGTAGATTGTAAATAGTTGGGGCCCCAGCACCGATCCTTGTGGCACCCCACTAGTTACTGTCTACCAACCGGAAAATTACCCATTTATCCCGACTCTCTGCTTTTTGTTAGTTAGCCAATTCTCTATCCATGCTAAAATATTACCCCGAACTCCATGAGTTCTTATCTTATGCAATAACCTTTTATGTGGCACCTTATCGAATGCCTTCTGGAAATCCAAATACACCACATCCACTGGTTCACTTTTATCCACCCTGCTCGTTACATCCTCAAAGACCTCCAGCAAATTTGTTAAACATGATTTCCCTTTCCTAAAACCATGCTGACTCTGCTTGACTGCATTATGAGGGTGGTACCAGTGTAAAAGGTATAGAGGGCACAGAATTCTTAAAATGCATTCAGGAGAACTTTGTTAGCCAGTGCGTAGCAAGCCCAGCAAGAGAGGGGCGGTTCTGGACTTAGTTTTAGCAAACATAAGAAATAGGAGCAGGAGTCGGCCATTTGGCCCTTTGAGCCTGCTCCGCCATTCAATGAGATCATAGCTGATCTTCTACCTCATCTCCACTTTCCTGAACTATCCCCATATCCCTTGATCCCCTTAATATTCAAAAATCTATTGATCTCTGTCTTGAATATACTCAATGACTGAGCCTCCACAGCCCTCTGGGGTAGAGAATTCCAAAAGATTCTCCGCCCTCTGAGTGAATGAAATTTCTCCTCATCTCAGTCCTAAATGGCCGACCCCTTATTCTGAGACTGTAACCCCTGGTTCTAGACTCCCCAGCCAGGGGAAACATCCTCCCTGCATCTACCCTGTCAAGCCCTGTAAAAATGTTGTATGTTTCAATGAGATCACCTCTCATTCTTCTAAACTCTAGAGAATATAGGCCTAGTCTACTCAATCTGTCCTCATAGGACAATCCCCCCATCCCAGGAATCAGTCTGGTGAACCTTCATTGCACTCCCTCTATGACAAGTATATTCTTCCTTAGGTAAGGAGACCAAAACTGTACACAATACTCCAGGTGTGGTCTCACCAAGGGCCCTATATAATTGCACTAAGACGTCTTTACTCTTATACTCAAATCCTCTTGTAATAAAGGCCAACATACAATTTGCTTTCCTAATTGCTTGCTGTACCTGCATGTTAACTTTCAGTGATTCATGTACAAGGACACCCAGGTCCCTCTGAACACCAACATTTCCCAATCTCTCACCATTTAAAAAATATTCTGCTTTTCTATTTTTCCTACCAAAGTGGATAACTTCACAGTTCTCCATGTTATATTCCATTTGTCACGTTCTTGCCCACTCACTTAGCCTGTCTATATCCCCTTGAAGCCTCCTTGCATCCTCCTCACAACTTACATTCCCACCCAGCTTTGTATCATCAGCAAACTTGGATATATTACATTTGGTCCCCTCATCCAAATCATTGATGTAGACTGTGAATAGCTGAGGCCCAAGCACTGATCATTGCGGTACCCCACCAGTTACAGCCTGCCAATGCGAAAATGACCCGTTTATTCCTACTCTCTGTTTCCTGTCCGTTAACCAATCCTCAATCCATATTAACTCCAATCCCATGAGCCTTAATTTTGTTTAATAACCTCTTGTGTGGCACCTTATCAAATGCCTTCTGAAAATCCAAATACACCACATCCACTGGTTCCCCCTCATCTATTCTGCTAAGTTACAACCTCAAAAAACTCCAACAGATTCGTCAAACACTATTTCCCTTTCATAAATCCGCATTGACTCGGCCCAATCCTATTATTATTTTCGAAGTGCCCTGTTACCACGTCCTTAATAATATTCTAGCATTTTCCCAACTACTGATGTCAGGCTAACTGGTCTGTAGTTCCCCGTTTTCTCTCTCCCTCCTTTCTTAAATAGTGGGGTTACATTTGCTACCTTCCAATCTGCGGGAACTGTTCTAGAATCTATGGAATTTTGGAAAATGACAACCAATGCATCCACTATCTCTATCAGGCCATCGGGTCCAGGAGATTTATCAGCTTTCAGTCCCATTAATTTATCCAGTACTACTTTTTTACTAATACTACTATCTTTCAGGTCCTCATTCTCGCTATACCCTTGGTTGTCCACTATTTCCAGGAAGTTTTTTTGTGTCTTCTTCTGTGAAGACAGACACAAAGTATTTGTTTAATTTCTCTGCCATTTACTTATTCCCCATAAAAATTTCTCCTGTCTCAGCCTGTAAGGGACCCACATTTACTTTCGCGAATCTTTTCCTTTTTACATACCTATAGAAGCTTTTACAATCTGTTTTATGTCTCTCGCTAGTTTAGTCTCATATTCTATTTTCCCTTTCTTTATCAATTTCTTGGTCCTCTGCTGAATTCTAAAATCCTCCGAATCCTCAGGCTTACTACTCTTTGGCAAAATTATAAGCCTCTTCCTTTGATCTAACACTATCTTTAACTTCTCTTGTTAGCCACGGTTGGACCACTTTTCCTGTGGGGTTTTTGTGCCTTAAAGGAATGTATATTTGTTATAAATTATGCTAGCCATTGCTCGTCTACCGTCATACCTTTTAATGTAGTTTCCCAATCTACTGTAGCCAACTCGCTCCTCATGCCTACGTAATTTGCTTTGTTTAGATTTAAGACCCTAGTTTTGGATTTAACTAAATCACTTACAAACTGAATATAAAATTCTATCATATAGCACTGTTGCCTCACAGCGCCAGGGACCCGGGTTCGAATCCGGCCTCGGGTGACTGTCTGTGTGGAGTTTGCACATTCTCCCCGTGTTTGCGTGGGTTTCCTCCGGGTGCTCCGGTTTCCTCCCACAGTCCAAAGATGTGCGGGTTAGGTTGATTGGCTATGATAAATTGACCCTTAGTGTTAGGGGGATTAAATATGTGGGGTTACGGGGATAGGGTGGGATATGTGTTGGTGTAGGGGTTATGGGGATCGGGTGGGATATGTGTTGGTGCAGGCTCGATGGGCCGAAATGGCCTCTATCTGCACTGTGGGGTTTCTGTGATTTCTGTGATTATGGTCACTCTTCCCTAAAGGCTCCTTTACTACAAGGTTATTAATTAACCGTTTCTCATTGCACAATACTAGATCTAAAATAGTCTGTTCCCTAGTTGGTTCCTCAACATACTGATCTCGAAAACTATCTTGCATACATTCCATGAATTCGTCCTCCACACTATTACTGCAAATTTGGTTTGCTCAGTCTACATGTAGATTAAAGTTTTACTGGATTACTGTGATTACTGTATTGCCCTTGTTACATGTGCCTCTAATTTCCTGATTTATACTCTGCCCTACATTACAACTACTGTTTGGGGGCCTGTAAACAACGCCCACCAATGTTTTCTGCCCCTTGCTATTTCTTAGCTCCACCCAAACTGATTCTACTTCTTGATTTTTGGCGCTAAGACCCTTTCTCTCTACTGTCTTTATCCCATCCATTATCAGGGCTACCCATCCTCCTCTTCCATTTTGCCTAAGTTATGAATCCTGGAATATTTAGTTCCCAACAGTGGCCACTTTGCAACCACATCTCCATTATGGCCATTAGATCAAACCTATTCATTTCTATCTGCGTTATTAATTCATCTACAGTATTTTGTTGAGAATGCTTCGCGCATTGAGATATAGTCCCTTTAACTTTGACTTATTTCTCTTTTTCCCTGATGCCTTATTACCTTTGTTACTCTCTCTGTCCCTTTCTGATCCACTCTGCTTATTTTTACCCAAAACTCTACTCTGCTCGAGAGCCTTGACATTTCTCTCGCTGCTTTTAACTTTACTCTTTCCTGAATCCTCCCAGCCCCCCTTCATTAGTTTAAAGCCCTGTCTCCTGTCCTAGTTATTCAGTTCGCCAAGACACTGGGCCCAGCCGGTTTAAGTGGAGCCCGTCCCAACGGAACAGCTCCCTCTTTCTCCAGTACTGGTGCCAGTGCCCCATGAACCGAAACCCCTTCCTCCCACACCACTCTTTGAGCCACGCATTTAAACCTCTAATCTGTTTGTCCCTATGCCAATTTGCACGTGGCTCAGGTAACAATCCAGAGATTACTACTTGGGAAGGTGGAAGGGGTATCAATGGAAGAGCATTTTGGTGGTAGTGATAATAATTCGTTAGATTTAGTGTAGTTATAGAAAAGTTCTCAATTGGGGATAGGCCAATTTTACCAAGCTGAGAAGTGACTGGACTGGAGACAGCTACTTGAAGGTAAATCAATGTCAGAGCAGTGGGAGGCATTCAAGGAGGAGATAGTGAGGGTTCAGAGCAAATATGTTCCTTCAAAGAAAAAGGGTGGGACTCCCAAATCTAGAGCCCCCTGGATGTCAAGGGGCATACAGGGTAGGATAAGGCAAAAAAGGAAGCTTATGTCAGATACCGAGAGCTAATTACTGCAGAAAGCCCAGAGGAGTATAGAAAGTGCTGGTGTGAAATTAAAAAGGAAATTAAGAAAGCAAAGAGAAGGCAAGAAAAAAATATTGGCAAGTAAAATCAAGGAAAACCCAAAGATGTTTTATAAATACATAAAGAGCAAGAGGATAACTAAAGAAAGAGTAGGGCCTAATAGAGACCAAAAAGGAAGGTAGTGTGTGGAGGCGGAAGACGTGGGTATGGTTCTCAATGAATACTTTGGGCTTGATTTTAATTGCCAAGTCGGGTTTAATGGTGGGCGGGAGCAGCTGCTAATGTCCAATTTTGATTCAGTGAGCTTGTTGATTTTAATGGGGCGCGCTGGCCGGTCCAATGAGTGCGATCGGGTCGGCTGTCTGCCTCTGATGACGTCGTCATAGATGCTGGTTTTAAAGCTGCCATTCAGCCTGAGCCTTTCTCTTGTGGATTCCTGGACTCAATGAAATTGATTTTGATGTAATAACTTCTTCCACAGGCAAGGCAGCTCCTCGTTTTAATGAGTCCCTGCATGTTCTTGTGGATGCTGTCAGAGAGCGCAGGGAGATTCTCTTCCCTCCAGATGGCTGGAGGAAGCCTCCTCAGCAGACCAAGGCAGCCTGGCTGCGCATTGCTCAGGAGGTGAGCGCAAGGTCCATTTATGCATGGTCATCGATCCAATGCCGGAAAAGGTTTAATGATCTTGTGTGAACATCAGAAGTGAGTATCCCATCACAATTGCCATCACTCTGCTTCCCTTCTCTTCTCATCACCAGCACTCTGTGTTGTAAGCCTCCTCCTTCACATCCCACCTTACTCTTACTTCCCTTGCACCCTTTCCTATCCATCTCTGTCTCTGCACTGAATCACTTCAGCATCCTGCCTATGCACCCATTAGACTTGCTCTCACTGTCATGCAGTGACAACTAACAACGCACAGAGAGCTACCTTCCTCTTGGCACCTTACCCCATCTTTGTCTCCCTCAAAGCTTCTATGGTAGGGATTATTCACACTCACTCCATCACTGTGGCTGAAACACCGCTTGTGTCCCTCCTTGCAGGAAAAGATAGCCCACAATAAAAGGGAGAGAGCAATGACTGGAGGAGGAACACCTACCCTGGCAACACTGACCAGTGCTGAGGAGGCTGCAAACGAGATTGTTGGAGGTGGCGAGGACCTGGAAGTGGGCGATGGAGAGACAGGCACACTAGAGGAAGCTGGTGACATTAAATAGAGTTTCATCCCTCTCAGAAAGCAATGGCATATGATGTTCATAGAGAATCGCATTGTATCATCTGCTCAAAAGGATGTGTCGGCTACATCAATATCAGATGTTTAAATCAAGCCTTTACTCTCACACAGGACCATCGAGCGCACTTCTCAACACGATCCAGGACGAAGAGCCAGACAACTCCTCAGAGGAACCTGAAGCCTCTAAGGGAGCAGCGTCACCAGGACTCAGCCCACCCAGCACCAGCGTAGCAACGCACACCTCAGTAGGACCATCGTGAGTTAGAGTAGTGTTGCCACCTGGTCTATCACAGCGCACAAGTGAGCATCAGCAGATGGTGGAGACAGCGACAGCAGTGGAGAGTCCTTGGTGGAGGTCGCAGGACTCTCCTAGCTCTGCTGAGCTGCATGCAGACGCTGTGTCTCTGGGGCCATCCAGAAAAAGAGCAGTTCATGAAATACAGGACAAGTGCAGGTGTCTCTGGAAGGGTTTGTCTCCAGGGTTAGTGCGAGTGGAGAGAATGGAGGAGTCCATTTATAACATCAGCACTGCCGTGGTGGAGGCAATGGCACATGAACACACCACCATGGATAGGATGGCAACCTCCGTGGAAAGGCTGGCTACCTCAGTGGAAAGGATGGCTACGGCCATGGAGGAAATAAGTCGCCAGAGTCAGGAAAACATGGTGACTGTTCAAAATAGAATGTCATCTCTGGAGGAGCGATGGGCAGCTATTGAGCAGAGAGACCAGAGCTTCATGGACATCTTTTTGAGGAGGACTGCCCATGCAGATACAGGTCCTCATGGTCCCCCTGAAGTGCAGCAAGGTGCTCTCCAGCCACTTGCCGGCACTGAGGTGTGGCTGAACCATGACAGGGATGTTATTGGCAGGACAGAAGGAAATGTGGGCTCCTCTCAAAGCGCTCACACGTCCATGCCACTGCGGAACCCTCGGTCAGAGACCCACTTTGTGGAGACAATTGAGATGGCCGTTTCAGCCCCTGTACAGCCGTAGGACGAGCAGACTGTTGGAGACCTCTCAGGCTCCAAAACCTAGAGGACGCCCGCCAAAGGCGTCTAAGCAGGCGCAGCATCCTAGTCAGCAAGGTGTCTCTACATAGAGTCATAACATAACGGCACAGAAGGAGGCCATTCGGCCCATCAAGTCCGTGCCGGCTCTCTGTAGAGCAATCCAGTCAGTCCCATTCCCCCGCTCTATCCCTGTAGCCCTGCAAGTTTGTTTCCCTCAAGTGCCGATCCAGTCTCCCCTTGAAAACATCGAGTGTCTCCGCTTCCACCAGTTCCGTTGGCAGCAATTCCAGGTCATCACCACTTGTCGCGTAAAAAAGTTTTTCCTGTATCTCTTGCCCAAAACCTTAAATCTGTGTCCCCTAGTCCTTGTACCATCAACCAGTGGGAACAGCCTTTCCCCGTTTAGCCTATCCAAACACATCATAATCTTGTACACCTCTATCAAATCACCTCTCAACCTCCTTTGCTCTAATGAAAACAAATCCAGCTTCTCCAACCTGTCCTTGTAGCCAAGATCCCCCATCCCCAGAACCATTCTGGTAAATCTCCTCTGCACCCTCTCAAGGGCCTTCATATCTTTCCTAAAGTGTGGTGACCAGAACTGCACGCAATACTCCAGTTGTGGCCTAACCAGCGCTTTATAAAGGTTCAGCATAACTTCTCTACTTTTGTACTCAATACCTCTATTTATGAAGCCCAAGATCCCATATGCTTTGTTAACCACTCTCTCAATATGTCCTGTCACCTTCAGGGACCTATGCACATTAACTCCCAGGTCCCTCTGTCCCTGCACACTCTTTAAAACTGTGCCATTAAGTGTATATTGCCTCTCCCTGTTCCTTCTGCCAAAATGCATCACCTCACACTTCTCTGTATTAAATTCCATCTGCCACTTGCCATTCTGCTAGCCTTTCTATGTCCTGTTGCAGTTGATTGGTATCATCCTCACTGTTTGCCACACACCCAAGTTTGGTGTCATCGGCAAATTTAGAAATTCTACTCTGTATTCCAATATCCAGGTCATTGATATATATCAAACAAAGTAGTGGCCCCAGCACTGACCCTTGGGGAACACCACTGTCTACCATCCTCCAGTCTGCAAAACAGCCATTTACCACAACTTGCTGTTTTCTGTCCTTAAGCCAATTCCTTATCCAAGCTGCCACTGACTCACCTATTCCATGAGCCTCAATTTTGTTAACCAGCCTTCTATGTGGTACTTTGTCAAACGCCTTCTGAAAATCCATGTAGACAACATCCATTGCATTCCCTTCATCAATCCTCTCTGTTACTTCATCAAAAAATTCAATTAGATTAGTCAAACATGATCTGCCTTTTACAAATCCGTGTTGGCTCTCCTTAATTAGCTTAAATTTCTCCTAAGTGCCCGTTAATTTTTTCCTTGATTATTGTTTCTAAAACTTTACCCATCACTGATGTTAAACTGACCGGCCTGTAGTTACTGGGATTGTCCTTACACCCTTTCTTGAACAATGGTGTCACATTTGCCACTTTCCAATCCTCAGGCACCTCCCCCGCATCTAGGGAAGATTGGAAAATTATGGCAAGCCCTTCCGCTATCTCCTCCCCCAATTCCCTTAGCAACCTGGGATGCAAGTCATCTGGACCAGGCGACTTGTTCACTCTAAGCCTTTCTAGTACATCCTGCCTATCAATTTTCACCCCTTCCATTGCTTCTACCTTTTCCACTTCTACCGATATTTTATCAGCATCCATCTCCTTAGTAAACACCGATACAAAGTACTTTGAGTATTCTAGCCTTGCCCTGCGCCTCTAAGCATACATCACCTTCTTTGTCTCTAATAGGCCCCACCCCGCCTCTTACTACCCGCTTACTGTTTACATGCCGGTAGAAGATTTTTGGGTTCCCTTTTATGGTAACCGCCATTCTGCTCTCGTATTCTCTCTTTGCCAATCTTATTTTCATCTTCACATCCCCTCTCAACTTATTCTATTTGGTCTGGTTCTCCCTTGAAGATTTCACCTGACATGCACAATACACCCTATTTTTTTGTTTCATCTTCTCTATCTCCCTCGTCATCCAAGGAGTCATTGCTTTGGTTCCCTTACCTTTCCCTCTTGTTAGAATGTACCTAGCCTGTACTTGGAACATCTCCTCCTTAAAGATCACCCATTGTTCTGTTACAGTTTTGCCTGTCAGTCTTTGGTTCCATTTTACCCTGGCTATATCCTTTTGCATCCCATTGAAGTTAGCCCTATTCCAGTTTAGAAGCTGCACTCTAGATTGTTCCTTGCTCCTCTCCATTGCTAATCTAAATCTTATGATATGATGATCACTCATACCCAAATGTTCTCCCAGACACTTGGTCGACCTGGCCCAGCTCATTCCCCAGCACCAGATCCAGCAATGCCTCCTTCCTAGTTGGGCCAAGAACATATTGGTGAAGGAAATTCTCCTGAACACATTTCAGAAATTCCTCCCCCTCCTTTCCCTTTACCCTAGCATTATCCCAATCGATAATTGGGTAATTAAAGTCCCCCAATATCACCACTCTATAGTTCTTGCATATCTCTACAATTTCCCTGCAGATTTGCTCCTCTACCTCCCTCTCAACTCTAACCAAATGGATTCTGTCCTTGTCCCCTCAAGAACATCCTCCCTTTGCAACACTACAATGTCTTCCTTAATCAGCACTGCCACCCCACCTTCCTTTTTTCCTTCCCTATCTTTTCTGAACACCTTGTACCCTTGAATATTAAGTGCCCAGTCCTCACCGTTTTTAGGCCACATTTCCATTATTGCCACATCATATTGCCACATGGCAAATTGTGCTTGTAGCTCACCAACCTTATTCACCACACTTTGTGCATTTATGTACACTCATTCTAAACCCATTGTTGAATTTTTCATAGTCTTTCTTAGTCTGCTCCTATCTAATATGGTACTACTACCGCCTCTAGTACTATCTTCTCTAGTACTATCCAACACATTCACTATTTTATGCACCTTATTCCTCTTTTCTACTGCTATAAGCTAGTGCCCATCCCCCTGCCAAGCTAGTTTAAACCCTCCTCAACATCATTAACAAGCCTCCCTGCGAGAATATTGGTCCCAGCTCTGTTGAGGTGTAACCCGTCCAGCTTGTGCAGGTCCCAGCTTCCCCAGAAATGGTCCCAATGCCTCAGGAATCTAAAGCCCTCCCTCCTGCACCATCTCTCCAGCCATGCATTCATTTGTTCTATCCTCCTATTCCTGTACTCACTAGCACGTGGCACCGGGAGTAATCCAGCGATTACTACCTTTGAGGTCCTGCTTTTTAATCTCTCTCCTAGCTCCCTAAACTCTGCCTGCAGGACCTCATCCCTCTTTCTGCCTATGTCGTTGGTACCGATATGGACAACGACCTCTGGCTGTTCACCCTCCCCCCCTCAGAGTGTCCTGCAGCCGCTCAGTGACATCTTTGACCCTGGCACCAGGGAGGCAACATACCATCCTGTAGTCACGTCTACAGCTGCAGAAACGCCTGTCTGCTTCCCTTACTATTGAATCCCCGAACACTATTGCTCTTCCACACTTTTTCCTCCCCCTCCCCATGCAGCTGAGCCACCCGTGGTGCCGTGGACTTGACTCTGGCTGCACTCGCCAGAGGAACCATTCCCCTCACCAGTACTCAGAACAGAATACTGGTTGGAGAGCGCGATGCACTCTGGGGACTCTTGCACTACCTGCCTGGTCCTCCTCTTCTGCCCATTCCCTCTCTGCCTGCATACTCTTAAGCTGTGGGGTGACCACCTCTAGAAATGTACTATCCATGTAACTCTCAGCCTCGCGGATGCACCACAGTGGCTCCAGCCGCCTTTCAAGTTCCGAAACCCTGAGCTCGAGTTGCTGTAGCTGGCGACACTTCCCGCCCATGTGGTCGTCCAGGCTACGTGAAGCATCCAGGACTTCCCACATGGCACAGGACGTGCACTCCACGGGACTGCCATACCTCTAGTTAATAGACTAAGAACTAACCCAGCAGAAATAAACTTAAAACTTAAAAAAACTCTCCCCAGCTACTCACCAATCAACTCTTTCCCTCTATTTAATAGGCTATAAACTAACTTAGCAGAAATAAACTTATAAACTTAAAAAAAAAATACTCACCAGCTACTCACTAATCAGCTCCTTCCTTTGTGCCGAAGTCACTTTTTTAAATCTGACGTTGCTTTTTCAAATACTGCCTCTGTTGAGTTGCTGCTGTTTGGGACTGCTCCTTTTATCTGCTCTGCACTCACTGTGCTCCCACCAGATCCACTCCTTCCGGTCTCAGGCTCCTGCCGCTCAGGACTGCTCCTTTTAACTGCTCCGCACTCTCTGTGCTCCCTCCAGGTCCACTCCTTCCAGTCTCCTTCATCTGCTGAAGCCACAGGGGAAGCACCACGTAGAAGCACGCGTAAGAGAAAGATTAAGCACCTATAGTCACAAGGGGAATCACTTGGGTGATTTATCTTTTTTTTTTGACTTGCTGCTTTATTATCCTTTTGTGATGTTTAAAAGAAAAATTATGTCAAACAGTTGATTGTGTGGTCTATGTGTTATGGGAAAGGGCAAAAGCGCATTGAGGGCTCAGGGCGACTTACTTTTGCAATGCTGATGGTAAGCGTGATAGGAAATAACAGGGTACAGCAGAGTTAATGTATGACATTGGACAAGCGTCGCCTGCAATTACAGAGCCATATGGCAGCCACCTATGGTTGAAGAGTAAGCTTATGCTAATGTGGCATGGCAGTGTGCATACCCTGCTTGATGGGCAGCAGTGAACTGTAGGGATGCTGCATTGGTCACAACAGGGCATGCAAGGCGCCCCTTGTCCTCCTCCTCTTCCCAGGAAGATCTGCGGCAAGCCACACGGCTGCTGCTCCTCCGATTATGAGGACCAGGATGAGAGGGCATCAATGTTTCCCATCCCCTTGCTATAGATTTCATTTGAGGCAACCAGCTTGCAAGCGCACAGTCGAAGTGGCCTGAAATTATTCCATTCATGTTACACTGCAGATGGGTGTCAGCTTGAACAGTCACAAGGTCAGTAGATGTGCAAAATCTTATCCCATACCTACAATAGCAAAGTTGTTGCATTTGAAGGTCAGCCATGTTTCAGGGGCGCTTTTAAAGCACTCCACCAATGCATACAAATCATGACCTCCAGCAACTCATCTCCTTGATCCTGGCCTGTTTCTGACAAGTTGGGAAACAGGAGCCAGGAGCCCGAAAATGGGAAACCACTGTGAAAATACGATTAGCAAGGCAGTTAACAGGCGGATAACTGCCTTAACTACCTGTCCCACCAGTTCCAGTCGGGTCAGTTTGGGAGCGGCTGAACAGACACTCATGAAAATCGGGTGGGGGACGGGATTGAGGCGGGTTGGGTGTCTGAAGCCATTTTTTCCGATTTTCGCTACAGATCCGCCTTCTCAGGGCTATTAAAATTGAGCCCTTTGTGTCTGTCTTCACAAAAGAGAGGGACGATGCAGACATCATAGTTTAAAGGAGGAGTGTGAAATATTAGATGAGATAAACATAGTGAGAGAGGAAGTATTAAGGGTTTTACCATTTTTGAAAGTAGATAAATCACCAGGCCCAGATGAAATGTATTCCAGGCTGTTAAGAGAAGCAAGGGAGGAAATAGCGGCGGCTCCGACCATCATTTTCCAATCATCCCTGGCTACAGGTGTGGTGCTGGAGGACTGCTAATGTTGTACTGTTGTTCAAAATGGGAGAAAGGGATAGATCAAGTAATTACAGGCCAGTCAGCCGAACCTCGGTGGTGGGCAAATTGTTGGAAAAAATTCTGAGGTACAGTATTGATCATCCTACCTCTTTGACTGAGCTTTTGGTCATCTGCCCATATATCTCCTTATGTGGCTTGGTGTCAAATTTTCTTTATTCACGCTCCTGTAAAGCACCTTGGGATGTTTTACTACATTGAAGGCGCTATATAAATGCAAGTTGTTGTTGTTGTTGTCATCATCGTCATTTAGGAAGGCACGGATTAAATCAAGGACAGTCAGCATGGATTTGTTAAAGAAAAGTCGTGTCTGACTAAATTGTTTGAATTTTTTGAGGAGGTAACGAGGGTTGATGAGGGTAGTGCATTTGATGTAGTCTACATGGATTTTAGCAAGGCTTTTGGCAAGGTCCCACATGGCAGACTGGTCAGAAAAGTAGAAGCCCATGGGATCCAAGAGGAAGTGGCATGTTTGATCCAAAACTGGCTCAGTGGCAGAAAGCAAAGGGTAATGGTCGACAGGTGTTCATGATTGGAAGGCTGTTTCCAGTGGGATTCCGCAGGGCTCAGCACTAGGTCCCTCGCTATTTGTGGTATACATAAATAATTTAGACTTCAATGTAGGGGGCATGATTAAGAAGTTTGCAGATGATAAAAAAATTGGCCGTGTGGTTGATAGTGAGGAAGAAAGCTGTAGACTGCAGGAAGATATCAATGGACTGGTCAGGTGGGCAGAAAAGTGGCAAATGGCATTCAATCCAGAGAAGCGTGAAGTACTGCATTTAGGGAGAGCTAACAAGGCATGGGAATGCACAATAAATGGTAGGGGGTTGGGAACCTGTTAGGGAGACAGAGGAAAGGGAAGCAAGGATAGAAACAAAAGACAGGAAGGAGAAAAGCAAAAGTGGAAGGCAGAGAAATCAAGGGTGTAAATCAAACAGGGCTACAGTAAATAATAATTCTAAAAGGACTAAGAGTGTTAAAAAAAACAAGCCTGAAGGCTTTGTGTCTTAATGCGAGGAGCATTCAAAATAAAGTGGATGAATTAGCTGCGAAAATAGATGTAAACCGATATGATGTAATTGGAATTACGGAGACATGGCTCCAGGGTGACCAAGGCTGGGAATGCAACGTCCAGGGGTATTCAATATTCAGGAAGGACAGGCAAAAAGGAAAAGGAGGTGGGGTAGCATTGTTGGTTAAAGAGATTAACACAATAGTAAGGAAGGATATTAGCTCTGATGATGTAGAATCTGCATGGGTACAGCTGAGAAATAGAAGGGGCAGCAAACATTAGTGGGAGTTGTATACAGACCCCCAAACAGTAATGCTGAGGTTGGGGATGGCATTAAATGGGAAATTAGAGACGCGTGCAATAAGGGCACAGCAGTTATCATGGGTGACTTTAATCTACATATAGATTGGGCTAACCAAATTAGTAACAATACTGTGGAGGAGGAATTCCTAGAGATCAGGCCATCTTAGACTGGGTATTATGTAATGAGAAAGTATTAATTAGCAATGTTGTTGTGCGAGGCCCCTTGGGGAGGAGCGATCATAATATGATCGAATTCTTCATTAAGAGGGAGAGTGAAGTAGTTGACTCAGAGACTAGGGTCCTGAATTTAAATAAAGGAAACTACGATGGTATGAGGTGCGAGTTGGCTAGGATGGATTGGGGAATGTTACTTAAAGGGTTGATGGTGAATAGGCAATGGCAAACATTTAAAGATCACATGGAGAACTACAGAATTTGTTCATCCCTGTTTGGCATCAAAATAAAACAAAAAAGGTGACTCAACCTTGGCTAACAAGGGAAATTAGGGATAGCATAAGATCCAAGGAGAGGACATATAAATTGGCCAGAAAAAGCAGCAAACCTGAAGATTGGGAGCAGTTTAGGATTCAGCAAAGGAGGACAAAGGGATTAATTAAGAGGGGGGAAATGGAATATGAGAGTAAGCTTGCAGGGAACATAAAAACTGACTGTAAAAGCTTCTATAGATATGTGAAGAGAAAAAGATTGGTGAAGTCAAGCGTAGGTCCCTTGCAGTCAGAATCAGGGGAATTTATAATGGGGAACAAAGAAATGGCTGACCAATTAAATACATACTTTGGTTCTGTCTTCACAAAGGAGGACACAAATAACCTTCCAGAGATGTCAGGGAACATAGGCCTAGAAATTGGGTATAGCCCCACTTGAGGCGTTAGAACTGGCGCTGCGCAAAGTTTATAGCCAGACGAAACTTATCGTCGCCTGGCGCGATATTGGGTCGCATCGCCCCCAAAGGGGAATGAGGCGCGAATTCAGACGTTGCACGGGCCTCCTAAGGTGCAAAACTTCCGGCGCTACCCAATATCGGCGCGGACGGGTGCAGCGCAGGTGATCTCAATTACCGATAACCACGAGACTTCCAGGTGCCGGCCAACTCTTAAAGGGGTGGGTCAGTCAGCCTCAGCTTCCACACTCAACGCCCTGTAGGCCTCAGAATCGGCGCTCTTCCTTCTCTGGCGCAAAAAACTTGGTCAGGGTGGAGAAGGTGAGACAGAGAGCAGAGCGCTTCAGCACTGAGGCTCTGGAGGAGTTGGTGTCCGCAGTGGAGCGCCGTCGAGATGTTCTTTATCCTGACAATGGCAGGAGGCCGAATCAAAAGGATTACCGCCGAGCTTGGAGGGATGTTTCTCAGAGGGTCAACTCCAGCAGCATGGCGACCAGGAGCCCTGTTCAGTGCAGGAAGAAATTCAACGACCTCACTCGGGTCGTTAGGGTGAGTGTTGTTTATGCAAACTTCTGATTCCCTCCATCTGCACCTGACTTCGCGCACCCTCTTGCCATGATGCCCCAATGGCCATCTGTCAGCAAGCACCCATGGCCCTTTCTGGGCACACACATGCACATTTGACTCAAGGCATCATGTAAGGGCTCTTGCACCATGGGGGGCATGAGATGCTCTCTCAAGGCATCATGTAAGGGCTCTTGCACCATGGGGGCATGAGATGATCTCTCAAGGCATCATGTAACAGAACTTCCCCTTCTTTCCCCTGCAGTCCAAGCTGGCGACGATCCGAAAGGACCAGCGTCGAACCGGTGGCGGACCTCCACAAGTGGTCACTCTCACGGATCTCGAGGAGAGAGTGCACCAGATTCTTGGAGGACGTCGGAGTGGTCCTGTTACCACTGCAGCTGTCGACCCCCTTCTCGACAGCGAGGGTAAGGCTCTCGCCTTTTTCAGCTGTCTCCTTCCACTTGGTCCCCCCGCCAGCATGCTTTCTCAGTGTGCAGCCATGTCAGAGCCTTGCCGCCAACCTGACCTTTTGCTAAAGCCACTCTTCCACCTCCCTGCTTTCAGATGCTGCATCACCAACTCGGGATCTGCGCCCTGAAGCTGCCAGTGCCTCCAGAGGCGAGGATCAGGAGGAAGCCGGAGCATCCGTTCCAACTTCAGGGGAGCGTACACATCTGCAGACTGGGGATAGTAGTTCCCTGGAGGGGAGGGGGGGGGGGCTCTGCTGATGAGCCAGTTGCCGGAACAAGCGGCATGGGGGGGGGGCGGTAGGCAAGTTCGGCCACTGGCTCCCCAGAGGACAAGGCAGGGAGTGATGGCTGCTGCACAGAGTGCAGAGGAGGTGCGTAGCCTTGCTGAAATGAGCACCCAGGCCCGGCTCAGGCACACTGAGCCGATGGCTGCAGTGGGGAGGATGCCTCAGTCGATAGAAACACTGGCAAAGAGTGTGTTGGACTTTGGAGCAGCAATGGAGAGGACTGTCCAGGGCTTCGGGGCAGCAATGGAGAGGACTGTCCAGGGCTTTGAGGCTGCTATGGAGAGGACTGTCCATGGCTTCGAGGCTGCAATGGAAAGGACTGTTCAGAGCGTCGGACAATCCCTGGAAAGGTCTGTCCAGGGCTTGTCCGAGGCAGTGGAACGGACTGCTCCGGCCTTGTCCGAAGCAATGGAAAGAACTGTCCAGGGCTTCTCCAAAGCACTGGCACCTGCCACACAGGTCCTCACTGCTGCCACGCAGTCACTTGCTGGCCTCGTCCACACCCAGATTGAGGCAACGCGAACTCTCACTGCAGCCACCCTATCTGCATCAGCTAGGATCACCCCGGGCCCTTCCAGTACCATACAAGGCCAGGAATCAGTGGAGCAGGCGATTGTGGCAGTTGAGCCAAACCGGTCCCCTCAGAGAGCCAGTGTGTCGTCCAACCATGGTGCAGGTGTCCTCTCTTGGCAGGTGACCATTGCTCATGCCACCGCTGGTACGTCTGCAGTGCAGCTGCCACCACCTGCAGGGCACACTGCTTCCAGCCATGCTCAGATCAAGCAGCCTGCATCTGCACCCTCCAAGACCAGAGGTCGGCCAGGCCGTCCCTCAGGGGCTTCTGCGCTTCCACACAGTCAGCAGGCTTCCCCCAGCCTTGACCCCGCCACTGGGGTTCAATTACGTAGGAGCAGCAGGGAGGGAAGGGGCCGACCGCGAAAGAGAAGTCGTTCTCCATCAAGGGGCCAGCAGTAGAGGGAGGTGCAGAGACGTTTCTTTGGCCAAATTGAAGGACTCCCTCACCTGTTGTGATAGTTGGAAATGGTTTGTTTAGTTTTGCGGCTTTGCCGAAGAGTTAACTGTTATTTTGTTAGTTATGGTTTCTGTTGACATGACGTTGTTATGCTGGAAGGAAGGACTTTTGTGACAATAAAGAAAAGTTTTAATTTGCAATGGTACACGTAACTATTTACAGTCATGCTGGCCTTCAGAGCCTTTCAAAGATCCGCAGTGCGCAGGACGAATGACACCCATCATTCTGCCAGAGGGGCCTGGAACCGAGTCCTGATGAGCCTCTGACGGATGGCCCTTCCACTTGCAGGAGCCCTCCCATCTTCCTCCTCCTCCGCCTGCTCTGCTGGACCTTGAGGGACAGCTGGCATTGGCTGGGTGCGTCGAATCGCCAAGTTGTGGAGCATGCAGCAGACGACGACGATGTGACCCACTTGCTCCGGCGAGTACTGCAGGGCTCCCCCCGAATGGTCCAGACAGCGGAAAAGCTGTTTGAGCACACCAATAGTGTGTTCAACAATGTTCCTGGTCGCCTGATGGCTGCTGTTGTACAGCTCTTCTGCTGGGGTGGCGGCCAAACGGAGTGGTGTCATGAGCCATGGGCAGAGAGGATAGCCCTTGTCCCCAAGAAGCCAGCCTCGTGGGCGAGCCGGCCCCTCAAAAAGGTCACAAACTGAGGTCTGCCGCAGGATGAAGGCATCGTGGCTGCTCCCTGGGAATTGGGCGTTGACTGCCATGATCATTTGGCACAGAGGGAGTGGAACCCCTTGCGTTTGCGGAAGTCCTCAGGATTGAGCAATGGCGCCCGCAAAGCCACGTGTGTGCAATCAATCGCCCCCTGCACCATGGGGAAGTCCTCAATAGCAGCGAAGCCCTGCGCGCGCTCCGCCTGCTTCTCCAGGCTCAGAGGGAAGTTGATGAATTGACGCCTTCGTCTATAAAGGGCAGCTGTAACTTGCTGGATGCAACAATGGACTGCAAACTGAGAGATATTCGCAATGTCCCCAGTGGCTGCCTGAAACGATCCGGTGGCATAGAAATTGAGGGCAACAGTCACTTTAACGGACACCGACAGTGAGGTCCTGCACCGTAGACGCGGCTGCAGATCCTGAGCAAGCAGGTGGCACAGCTCAGTTACAACCTCCTTCCCGAATCGGAGCCTTCACACACATTGCTCCTCTGACATTGCAAGGTATGAGACCTGCTGCCTGAATACCCTCGCAGCGTACCCTCAGATTGGCTGACCTCCATTGCCCCTCCTCCTTCTGGCCAATCCTGGCCCTCTCTCCCGCCGTCTCTCTGCCCCTTCAGTGTCCGGCCATGAGGACGTTGCCATCCAAAGCAGCTCCCAGACCGATGCCAGTCGGTCCAAACGCTGTTAGGTGCAGCGCTCCAGCTGCTCCGGACAGGTCTGAAGGTCCCAAGTATTCTAAGACTAAATTCAAAAAAATCTGCTCCACAGTAGCTCACCAACTCTCTCCAGCAATGATCACAATGAACAGGCCAAGTGGCTGCAGCTTTTATACTAGAGCTGTCCCCTTTAAATAGCGCCCCCCGACTACGAGAAGGGCCTGGTAGCGTTCCATTGAACTGTCACTAACAGCACTAGGCGCAAAGGTTCCGGGCGCCACCCAATATCCGGTCCGGGGCGCCAAAAAGGCGTTGCACACTGAAATGACATCATGATCTGCCTGCGCCCGTGGGCGCGCGCAAAGAGTTAGCGCCGGCGCTAAAACAATACTCAATATGGGAGGTGGCGCAATATTCACTGTGCCCGCCCAAACATTGGGTAACGCCCCAATTCTCAGGCTCTTTAGGCGCTAATCGCTGGCGCTACCAACTGAATTTCTAGGCCATAGGGTCTAATGAGAGGGAGGAATTGAATGAAATCAGTATTTGTAGGGAAATGGTGTTAGGGAAATTGACGGCATTGAAGGCCGATAAATCCCCAGGGCCTGATAATCTACATCCTAGGGTACTTAAGGAAGTGGCCCTAGAAATAGTAGATGCATTGCTGGTCATCTTCCAAAATTCTATAGACTCTGGAATAGTTTCCATGGTTTGGAGGGTAGCTAATGTAACCCCACTATTTAAAAAAGGTGGTAGAGAGAAAACGGGGAATTATAGACCGGTAAGCCTGACATCGGTAGTGGGGAAAATGCTAGAGTCCATTATAAAAGATGTAATAGCAGAGCACTTGGAAAACAGTGACAGAATCGGACAAAGTCAACATGGATTTACAAAAGGTAAATCATGCTTGACTAATCTACTGGAATTTTTTGAGGATGTAACTGGCAGAATAGTTAAGGGGATGTGGTGTATTTGGACTTTCAGAAGGCTTTCGATAAGGTCCCGCATAAGAGATTGGCGTGCAAAGTTAAAGCACATGGGATGGAGGGTAAGGTACTGACTTGAATAGAGAACTGGTTGGCAGACAGGAAGCAATGAGTTGGAATAAACGGGTCTTTTTCCAAGTGGCAGGCAGTGACTAGTGGGGTACCACAGGGATCGGTGCTAGGACCCCAGCTATTCACAATATATATTAATGATCTAGACGAGGGAACTAGATGTAATATCTCCAAGTTTGCAGACGACACAAAGCTGGGTGGGCGTGTGTGCTGTGAGGAGGATGCTGAGAAACTCCAGTATGATTTGGACAGGTTGGGTGATTATCCTGCATCTGCCATGCATCTGCCCAATGTGGATAAATGCGAGGTTATCCACTTCGGTGGCAAAAACAGGAAGACAGATTATTATCTGAACGGCAATAGATTGGGAAAAGGGGAAGTGCATCGAGACCTGGATGTCCTTGTGCACCAGTCGCTGAAGGTAAGCATGTAGGTGCAGCAGGCGGTTAAGAAGGCAAATGGTATGTTGACCTTCATAGCGAGAAGATTCGAGTACAGGAGCAAATATGTCTTGCTGCAGTTGTACAGGGCCTTGCTGAGACCACACCTTGAGTATTGTGTGCAGTTTTGGTCGCCTTATCTGAGGAAGGATGTTCTTGCCATGGAGGGAGTGCAGCGAAGATTCACCAGACTGATACCTGGGATGGCAGGACTGACATATGAAGAGAGATTGGGTCGATTGGGCTTATATTCACTAGAGTTTAGAAGAATGAGAGGGGATCTCATTGAAACTTATAAAATTCTAACAGGACTAGACAGACTAGATGCAGGAAGGATGTTCCCAATGGCAGGGGAGTCCAGAACCAGGGGTCACAGTCTAAGGATAAGGGGTAAGCCATTTACGACTGAGATGAGGAGGAATTTCTTCACCCAGAGAGTGGTGAACCTGTGGAATTCTCTACCACAGAAGGCAGTTGAGGCCAATTCATTAAATCAAATCAAATCAAATCAACTTTTATTGTCATTGTTAGTGCACAAGTGCAGTACAACGAAATGTAGGCTTGCGGCTCCCGAGAGTGTACAATTTGGATTAGGACACTTAAACATTTCAACATACATTTGTACATATATATTAGCATAAATATGACCATAATAAAGTGAATAAAGTGCATCGGCAGATGTGCAGGCTTTAGTGTTTATTTGTGGAGTTCAGTAGGATGACAGCCCTGGGAAAGAAGGAGTTCGATATATTTCTTAAGGCTAAAGGGATATGGGGAGAAAGCAGGGACAGGGTACTGAATTTGGATGATCAGCCATGATCTCATTAAATGGCAGAATAGGCTCAAGGGGCTGAATGGCCTACTCCTGCTCCTATCTTCTCTGTTTCTATGTAACAGAGGGACCTTGGAGTGCAAGTCCACAGATCCCTGAAGGTAGCAAGACAGGTAGATAAGGTGGTTAATAAGGAATTCAGGGTACTTTGCTTTATTAGCCGAGGCATAGAATATAAGAGCGGGGAAGTTATGCTTGAACTGTACTGGTTAGGCCACAGTTAGAGTACTGTGTACAGTTCGGATCACCACATTACAGAAAAGATGTGATTGCACTAGAGAGGGTACAGAGGAGATTTGCCAGGACTGGAGGATTTTAGCTATGAGGAAAGATTGGATAGACTGTGGTTGTTTTCTTTGGAACAGAGGAGGCTGAGGGGAGACTTGATTGAGGTGTATAAAATTATATGAGGGGCCTAAGCGAATGGGATAGGAAGGACGTATTTCCCTTAGCAGAGAAGTCAATAACATAAGAAATAGGAGCAGGAGTAGGCCAATCGGCCCCTCGAGCCTGCTCCGCCATTCAATAAGATCATGGCTGATCTGATCCTAACCGCCAATCCACTATCACAGAACCATCTCCTGAATCTAACAGAATTAGACACACGAAATAGGAGCAGGATCAGGCTACACGGCCCCTGGGCCCGCTCCGCTACCCACAGGGCCATGTCCGATCCGAACCTAGACTCATGTCCAAATTCCTGCCCGCTCCCCGTAACCCTTAATTCCCTTTACTTCTAGGAAACTGTCTATTTCTGTTTTAAATTTATGTAATGATGTAGCTTCTACAGCTTTTTGGAGCAGCATATTCCATGGACCTACCACCCTCTGAGTGAAGTAGTTCCTCCTCATCTCAGTTTTGAAAGAGCAGCCCCTTATTCTAAGACTATGCCCCCTAGTTCTAGTTTCACCCATCATCGGGAACATCCTCCCCGCATCCACCCGATCCAACCCCTTCACAATCTTGTATGTTTCAATAAGATCGCTTCTCATTCTTCTGAACTCCAATGAGTAGAGTCCCAATCTACTCAACCTCTCCTCCTATGTCCATCCCCTCATCCCCGGGATTAACCGAGTGAACCTTCTTTGTACTGACTCGAGAGCAAGTATGTCTTTTCTTAAGTATGGACACCAAAACTGTATGCAGTATTCCAGGTGCGGTCTCACCAATACCTTGTACAACTGAAGCAATACCTCCCTATTTTTATATTCTATCCCCCTTGCAATGAAAGCCAACATTCCATTGGCCTTCTTAATCACTTGCTGCACCTGCATACTAACCTTTTGAGTTTCGTGCACCAGGACCCCCAGATCCCTTTGTACTTCAGTACTTTCCAGTTTCTTGCCATTAAGATAATAACTTGCTCTACGATTTTTACTGCCAAAGTGCATAACCTCACACTTTCCAGTATTGTATTCCATCTGCCAAATCTCTGCCCACTTACTTAGCCTGCCTATGTCCCCTTGCAGGTTTTTTATGTCCTCCTCACTCACTACTGGGGGACATAGATTGAAAGTAGAGAGGTAGAAGAAGAAGTAGAGGAGAGCTGAAGAGAACTTTTTCCACCCGGAGGGTGGTGGGGGTCTGGAACTCACGACCTGAAAGGGTGGGAGAGGCAGAAACCCTCATCACATTTAAAAAGTACTTGGATATGCACTTGAAGTGCTGTAACCTACAGGGCTACAGACCAAGCGCTGGAAAGTGGAATTAGGCTGGAGAGCTCTTTTTCCGCCGGCACAGACAAGATGGGTCAAATGGCCTCATTCTATGCCGTTAATTTCTATGATTCTATGATATCCTTTTTATAATAGGGAGACCAGAACTGTGCACAGTACTCCAAGTGCGGTCCAGCAATCTACTTTACAATTTTGTACAGTACTATACATGTTTGACATAACTTCTCTGCTTCAATTCTATCTCTCTAGAAATAACAGTGACAACATCTAGTGAAGTACTTTTGAAATACAAAGCGCCTTGGGACATCCCGAGATCCTGAAATGTGCGATAAAAAAAGCAAATTAATATGCAAATTAAGGAACACATGGGTTTAAATTGTGTGTGCGCGCCTGTCTACCCACCCACCACAAAAGCGTGGACACTCCTGCCATGACTGCTCTTGGACGTATGTTGAACACAAAAGCTTTTTTGCTCTATTGTTAACAATACACATTTATCATTCCTGTTCCGTGCAAGTTTGTCCAAATAAGGAAGATAAGTTTGTTTGGTCCCACCTTTTTGCGGATACAGTAACGCGGTTCTACTGAATGCAGAATTACGGGGTGCAATCTGCTGCCTACAATAGTATGGAAGGAGCAAAAAAGTGAAATCCAAGTTATAAATGTGCATTTAAAATAAACTCTCGCGGAGAGTGAAACAAAAGGCTTTTGCAATGCTTTACCTTTAGATTGCATTGTGAACAAGCGAAGGGCTGTTTGTTGTGGCTCTGATTGACGTGTGGCGGCGGCGCCCAGCGAGCGCTCCCCGACCCCGGCCTCGCCTAGCGAGCGCTCCCCAGCTCCAACCTCCCGACCCCGGCCTCGCCCAGCGAGCGCTCCCCGGCCCCAACCTCGCCCAGTGAGCGCTCCCCGGTCCCAACCTCCCGACCCCGGCCTCGCCCAGCGAGCGCTCCCCGGTCCCAACCTCCCGCCCCCGCCCAGCGAGCGCTCCCCGGCCCCAACCTCCCGACCCCGGCCCCAACCTCCCGGCCCCGGCCTCGCCCAGCGAGCGCTCCCCGGCCCCAACCTCCCAACCCGGCCTCGCCCAGCGAGCGCTCCCCGGCCCCAACCTCCCGACCCCGGCCTCGCCCAGCGAGCGCTCCCCGGCCCCGACCTCGCCCAGCGAGCGCTCCCCGGCCCCAACCTCCCGACCCCGGCCTCGCCCAGCGAGCGCTCCCCGGCCCCAACCTCCCGACCCCGGCCCCAGGCTCCGCCGCTTTCGTTCAACGTTTCCCCTTTAAGTCTGAAGATTGCCGGAGCTGCCGTCAGTCCCGCCGGCGGAGAGGCGAGGCGAGGCACGGCGGATGCGGGTGAGTCTCCCTGACGCCCTGTACTTGGCGCCTCAGCGGCTGGGCCTCGGTGTCCCCCAGGCCGGGAGGCGGGGTCCAAATCGCGCCCGGACTTCCTTCATTGTCCCAGCTCCTCTTCTCCCGCTTTCCCAATTTTCTAATTCTTATCCCACCCCCCTCTAATTAAAAAGCCTTGGCGGTGATTTGGCGGCAGTGGCCGGATTGAGGCAGTCCTGCCTGGGCTGAGCGGGTCTGCCCGGGCTCGCCCTTCACTCTCTGGTCGCTCTGTCCACAAAACCCGCCTCAATCGCTCATCGAAAAACTGCCTGAAGAGGAGGAGATTTTTGACTCTTCCTCAATGTTGAAGGACCTTCGAGCGAGCACGAAATTGTAATTTGTCGCCTAATTGCATAAAAAAAGAAGCATAAGTTAAAAGGATTTGGAGTTGGGACAAGCACAGCCTTTGTTTTCCAAGGACTCGTACAATTTTACAATAGGAAAATAGCTGCATCTTGGAATACCGTGGTGCATGTGAGAGTAAACTGCACGGATGTGCTTCAGTGCGTGAGTTTTGATTATTCTCGTAGCTGGTGATCTGAAAAAGCATTGTTTTAAGAACTTTGTGTTGAGCATGGTGAAGAAGTTGAGGTGGGGTATGTAAGACAAAGGGAACTGCATGGACTATCGTGGAGGCAGGCCCGAGTGTGATTTCACTGCTGCTGTTGGTTAGTGTATGCTTATTGATTGCTGTGTGCTAATATTTACACTGAAAGACTTGTTATTGTAATGTAAGTTTATTATGAAATAATATATGGTTGACTATTTGGCCAATGTAGATATAATGGAAAGATTATGTGGGCGACCCTGACAGCAATTCAGTTGAACTCTTATATTGACTGAGTTAAATGCTGTAGCAGACATTTGTAGTTTTATATAGCTCAGTTAATTTTGTTTAAAATATTTTTTAAGTACTTTGTGTGGTAGATATTGTTATGATGTAGATCAGAGGGTAATAAAGGTGATTGTGACCTCGGGTCTGATGATAAAATGCACATGTAGCCATCTGTATATTTAGCTCCTAAACCACAATAGTGTTATAATATTGTTTGAAATGGATTATTGGGATATAAATTACAATTTGAGGTGAGGATGCAAAATTTTGTGATCAATAATGCAATATTAAGTCCCTCCCCTGCAGTGATTTACCTCTATCTGTGGCATCATTTTTAAATGTAATAAATTCTAAGGTGTAAAGCCAGTACAAGGACATGGATGCAAGTAAACACAATACTCTGGCCTTGGAAAAACAACTTCAACCCCATCACTGTCATTTGAGTTTGTACTAAGTACTCTCGGGATGACATTGCTGCTGTTGGCATGACTTTTTATGTCTTTGTGGCATTCTGTGAATAAAATTTACCTAACAGATAGCAGGAACTGCCTTTATAATTGCATTAATATTCATATTAATTTATATTCAAAATGCCCTCATAGCTATAGTGCTGTAAAATCAAAATCACCTGATGAAAGATTTGAATGCTAGTAATCTAGATTGTTTACAGTTCACTGGATGCAAAGTAGCCTGGCATTTTGCACCTGTAGAATTTGTTTATCTAAATGTTGTACAGAGTAGAAGGAAAGAATTGTAGTTAAGGTTATACTTAAATACAGAAAACACCCAAAGTACAGATTCTGCAGCAAGACTTAAGTACTAGTATTAAATAAATAAACTGCCGTTATGAAAGTGAAACCATTCCGAGTGATAAACTATCAGATGCACATGGTTTATGTTGTACAACATTGTGTGCTTGGTTTTTATAACCTATTTGCTGGATCACCAGCTACTGTGTGTTCTTCATAGACAGTATTAAGATGATGGAATAATGCTTCTTTGAAATAAGCTTTTTGATCCTCTCTAGCTACACTCAGCATCTAATACTTTACTGATTGCTAAGGAAGATAAACCTTCAGACTACCACCCTATCAGACATGTCATAAGAGAATAATGGATACCATTACAAATCAATAGTCCTATTGAAGGCTTTCCTCGAGTACTAGATGTAAAAGGCTTAACCTTTGTTTTTTATGTTTTGTCATTTGAATCAGATGAAATTCCTGCCCTGAGATTCATTCAGACTCTCTCTCTCACACACACTCACACACACACACACACACACACACACAGTTAGAGCAGAGACCAGGAGCACATTCAGACTCCCCCACACACACACTGTTAGAGCTGAGACCAGGATCCCATTCAGACTCCTGCACATACACTGTTAGATCAGAGACTAGGAGCCGCTTTGTGATGTAAATATTTTTTTTAAACGTATCCAATATGTTGCATTACTTGGGAGTTGTGGGTGTGGGTTTCCATGTACAATTTCTCCTCTTTTCTTCGCATGCTCCCACTAACGCTGCAGCTGCAGCCTCCTCCAGAGTGTTCCCCGCCTGACTGGGAGCCAAGGATGTCAATCAGGCTGGTTTCCGAGCGGGGCTCCTGTTTTTTTTTATTTTTTTTAAAAGGCGCATGCTGTGGAGTTAAAACGCTACAGTATGCGGGGAAACATAGAAACATAGAAGATAGGAGCAGGAGTAGGCCATTCGGCCCTTCGAGCCTGCTCCGCCATTCAATGAGATCATGGCTGATCCAAATTCAGTACCCTGTCCCTGCCTTCTCCCCATATCCCTTGATCCCTTTAGCCTCAAGAAATATATCCAACTCTTCCTTGAATGTATTTAATGAACTGGCCTCCACCGCCCTCTGTGGCAGAGAATTCCACAGGTTCACCACTCTCTGGGTGAAGAAATTCCTCCTCATCTCTGTCCTAAATGGCTTACCCCTTACCCTTAGACTATGACCCCTGGTTCTGGACTCCCTGGCCATCAGAAACCTCCTTTCTGCATCTAGTCTGTCCAGACCTGACAGAATTTTATAGGTTTCGATGAGATCCCCTCTCAATCTTCTAAACTCCAGTGAGTATAAGCCCAATTGACACAATCTCTCCTTGTACGTCATTCCTGCCATCCCAGGTATCAGCCTGGTGAATCTTCGCTGCACTCCCTCCATGGCAAGAACGTCCTTCCTCAGGTAAGGTGACCAAAACTGCGCACAATACTCAAGGTGCGGTCTCACCAAGGCCCTGTACAACTGCAGTAAGACATCCTTGTTCTTGTACTTGAACCCTCTTGCTACGAAGGCCAACATACCATTTGCCTTCTTAACCGCCTGCTGCACCTGCATGCTTACCTTCAGCGACTGGTGCACGAGAACACCCAGGTCTCTTTGCACTTCCCCTTCTCCCAATCTATTGCCATTCAAATAATAATCTGCCTTCCTGTTTTTGCCACCAAAGTGGATAACCTCACATTTATTCACATTATAGTGCATTTGCCATGTTTCTGCCCAATCACCTAACCTGTCCAAATCGTACTGGAGTTTCATGACATCCTCCTCACAGCATACCCTCCCACCCTGGACTTCTGAGTTACCCGACCAAAACTCCTCCCCCGGCTTACGCAACCTGCCCCAGTAAATATTGGGGCCTGAGATTCTCGGCCACAGAGGGAAAGGAGAGTTAGAAAGTCATAAACTTTGGAGCAGCAAATCCAACCAGGTTCTTGGCTGGGGCTTTGATATGTTGCCTGGGAAGCTGTTTTGGATATTTGCACAAAAAAAAAGAAAATTAAGCTGTATACTTTATAAACAATTGCACATCTAATTGGTAGCTCTTTCAGAGAGCCAGCACAGGCATGGTGGACTGAATAGCCTGTGTTGTATGATTCTATCTAGGAGTGATTTGTAGTCGCCCATAAGGAAGTGAGATGGCATTATAATCTACCAGAGTGAAGTTTCACTGGGCTATTAATTGCATATCAACCCCAAGAGCTGTTAGGGCATTGTAACACACTCCATGTGTACATAGTAATGCATACAATTTCTTGACATTTACTTTTACTTTTTTCCCCTGCGAGTAGGTGGGTGGGGGGATTGTCATGGCCGCCATTGTTGTATAGCATATTCCTACATTCAAATTTCAGAAGCAATGATATGATAGTGGCCAGTTGTAGGCACTTGGCAGGGCAGAAGCACTTACTGCAAATTCAGGCTCAAGCTGACCACGGTTTTCTGTCCATTGACAGAAAGCTGTGATCAGCTTTAGCTGAATTTGTAATAAGTGCGTCGACCTTGCCAAGCTCCTGTATCTGGGCACTGAAGAAGGAAATCTGCCCTTATGTGATAGACTGTGTATTCCCACATTCAAATTGTGATTTCACAAGCAGTGATAAGAATATTTTTAACTGTCTGATGCAAGAGAGTGTGTGTTTTACAAGGCAGTAATCTAACCTCTGGATTCGGCTGATTTTTATCAACCTGTTGTGGTTTGACATCCAAATCCCTCGGATCATTAACTTACATTAATTTCTCATAGACATCCAATTTCTCTGTACAAACTTTCGACCCTGACTTCGTCCATTTACCTCTTTTTATTAAGTAGCACTTATACTCCTTAGAGCACAAATGTTTACAATGATTAACAGCCAACTAGCTTTTAAAGCTTGGATCTCCCTCATAATTCCTAATGTTAAGAAAAGTACTTTAAATATATGCACCCCATAAATTTTCAATGTGTTACAGGGATGGTGAATCCAGATTCAAATTCATTCAATTTGGAAGTTCTATAATGTAACACTATGACATCATCACACATCAACTACATGAGGTATCCTTGCCATTTATGTTCTTGGACTGTGTCATCTGTTATGTAGAAAAGAAAATTAAATCATAATGGTCAACTAATTCCACGCCATATTACCAACCAGAAAAGTCACTAGCTCTTTCGGTTTATGATTTCCCCTATCATTCCATTCAGATATCCATTATTCTTTATGTAACATACACCCTGAATTTATCTCGGAGACAATTCTATTTTGCTGAATTTTCCTCATTTCCTTTTCATCCGTAGCACATTATACTTATAATTAAAAGTAACATTATTTTATTATTGTACACTCTTGGTGATGAGCAACATGTAATGTTTGATTCCACATGCTGGAAGATAAACCTTTGTTACAGTCAGAGGAATGCCTGAGGAAACAGCTCTTGTACTTAGTTGGGAGCAAGTAGTTTAGCTCATGAAAAGTTAAAAGGTAAGGTATGTGTAAACTGACCTTTGTTGAGATGTCTGTTTTAGTATAAAAAAACTTAATGAAGCCCATTTACCTTGTCCCAGAGACACAGCTGGCCTGCTATAATCACTTTTTTTTAGAAGTACTTGTGAGGAAGTTTTAATCACCGAGCACAAATTAAATTGTTCAAACTGAATAAAGAAGGCTACCTCTGACTGTCTCTCCGATTAGAAATATTGAAGGGAGTGGCAGCAGATGAAAGAGAAAATGGAAATAAAACTGAAAGGAAAAAATGAAAGAGGAAATTAGTCCAAAATGTGGAGCAAAGGTACAAGCAGTAAAATTAACAAAAAATGGACACAAATGTTGATTAGGAGTGTGGGAACCAAAGGAGAGGAAGGAAATGTCAACAGAAGTACTGAAATGAAAATGGGATGGAAAAAATTGCATCTGATGGTTTGAAAATGCCTTTGACTTAAATGATGAGGCTTTTTTACAGTATATTAATATATTCCAAATGGCTTTGCAAAATGAATTTTTTTAAATCTTGAGATTTATGAAGTGGTGATTTTTGTTTTTCTGGGGTGGCTTGAATCTCTCAATTATTTTGTAAACGTATAAAATTATTATTTAATTACATAGACTATACAGCACAGAAATAGACCATTCAGCCCAACCAGTCCATGCCAACATTTATACTCCACTCCAGTCTCCTCCCATCCTTCCTCATCTAACTCTATCAGCATAACCTTCTATTCCCTTCTCCCTCATATACATATCTAGGTTCCCCTGCAATGTATCTATACTATTCGCCTCAACCACTCCCTGTGGTAGCGAGTTCCACATTCCGACCACTCTCTGGGTAAAGAAGTTTCTTCTGAATTCCCAATTGGATTTCTTGGTGACTATCTTATATTGATGGCCTCTAGTTTTACTCTTCCCCACAAGTGGAAACAGTCTCTCTCTCTGTCTACTCTACCAAAATCTTTCATAATTTTAAATACCTCTATTAGATCACCCCCTTAGCCTTCTCTTTTCAAGAGAAAAGAGACCCAGCTTGTTCATCCTTTCCTGATATGTATACCTTCACAGTTCTGGTATGATCCTTCTAAATATTTCTTGCCCCCTCTCCAGTGCCTCTGTATCCTTTTTATAATATGGCGACCAGAACTTCACACAGTATTCCAAGTGTGGGCTAACCAAGGTTAGATACGAGTTTAGCACAACTTCTCTATTCTATACCTCTAGAAATAAACCCTAGTGCTTGGTTTGCTTTTGTTATGCCCTTATTGACCTGCATTGCAACTTTTAGTGATTTGTGAATTTATACTCCAGATCCGTTTGCTCCTCTACCCCATTTAGATTCTTATTTTCCAAGTAATGTGTGAGCGCCTTATTTTTCTTACCAAAATGGAATACCTCACACTTATCTATGTTGAAATTCATTTGCCAGTTATATGGCCATTCTGCAAGTTTATTAATGTCGTCTTCTAATTTGTTGCAGTCCTCCTCGGTATTGACTATTTCCCCCACCCCACCCCCCACATACAATTTGGTGTCGTCCGCAAATTTAGAAATTGTGTTTTTGATTTCAAAGTCTAAATTGTTAATATAAATTGTGAGCAACAGTGGCCCCAACACTGATCCTCCCATTTCCCTCCTTCTGCCACTCTGAATAGCTACCCTTAACCCCTACTTTCTGCTTTCTGTCTTGCAGCAAGCTTGCTATCAATTCTGCTGCCTGTCCCCTGACTCTGCATGCTCTGACCTTATTCATTAGTCTATTATGCCGTACCTTATTGAAGGCCTTTTGGAAAACTAGATATATTACATCTACTGAATTACCCTTGTCTACTCTCTCTGTTACCTCTTCAGAAAATTCAATGAGGTTGGTCTTGTAAGATATTCCCTTTTCAAATGCATGTTGACTATTAATTATTTTATTTTTGGTTTCTAGATTTTTTTTTTCTCCTTTTGTAGGGATTCTGTTATTTTTCCACTGTTAAGCTGATTGGTCTATAGTTCCCTGGACATGTTCTATCTTCCTTCTTTAAATATAGGTATAAAGTTTGCTATCCGCCAGTCCTCTGGCACTAGACCTTTTTCTAATTAATTTTTAAATATGTGTAATAGTGCCTCTGCTATCTTTTCCCTATATTCTTTTAAAATGCGCAGATGCAATCCATCCGGACCAGGGGTTTTGTACTCTTTTTGAGTTTGATTAGTTTATTTAATATTTCTCCTTTTTTATTTTAAATGCGGTTATATAATTTCTAATCTCATCTTCCGCATGATCCATCTCCCTGGTAAATACTGAAGCAAAATAATTATTTAATATTTCTGCCATTTCACTATCGCTGACTGTGATTTTATCCTGACCGTCCCTTAGTGGCCCTATTCCCATCCTGAATTTATATGCCTGTAGAATATTTTTGCTATTTTGTTTTATGTTCCTTGATTATTTAATTTCATAGTTCCTCTTTGCCTTCCTAATTATTTTTTTTTTACTTCTCTCCTAGTTGCTTCGTATTCTCCCTTGTCATGCTCGCCTCTGCTGTCCATGTACATAAGAACATAAGAAATAGGAGCAGGAGTAGGCCAATCGGCCCCTCGAGCCTGCTCCACCATTCAATAAGGTCATGGCTGATCTGATCCTAACCTCAAATCTTCTATCACTCTGCATCCACCCGAACCCATGTGATCTCCCGGGAGAGGCGAAAAACCAGATAAAGACCCAATGGCCAATTTGGGAGAAAAAAATCTGGGAAATTCCTCTCCGACCCATCTAGGCGATCGAAATTCTTCCAGGAGATCACCCTGTCCCTATATTTTCTACAGTACTTACCTTCTGTAAAGGCGATCTCCACCCCAGCCAGGAACAGGGATAAAACCATCTCCTGAAATCTAACAGAATTAGAACACAGTAGGAGCAGAACAAGGCTACACGGCCCCTGGGCCCGCTCCACTACCCACAGGGCCATGACCATTCCGAACCCAGACTCATGTCCAATTTCCTGCCCGCTCCCCGTAACCCTTTATTCCCTTTACTTCTAGGAAACTATCTATTTCTGTTTTAAATTTATTTAATGATGTAGCTTCCACAGCTTTCTGGGGCAGCAAATTCCACAAACCTACCACCCTCTGAGTGAAGAAGTTTCTCCTCATCTCAGTTTTGAATGAGCAGCCCCTTATTTTAAGATTATGCCCCCTAGTTCTAGTTTCACCCATCATTGGGAACATCCTCACCGCATCCACCCGATCAAGCCCCTTCACAATCTTATATGTTTCAATAAGATCGCCTCTCATTCTTCTGAACTCCAATGAGTAGAGTCCCAATCTACTCAACCTCTCCTCATATGACCACCCCCTCATCCCCGGGATTAACCGAGTGAACCTTCTTTGTACTGACTCGAGAGCAAGTATGTCTTTTCTTAAGTATGGACACCAAAACTGTATGCAGTATTCCAGGTGCGGCCTCACCAATACCTTGTACAACTGCAGCAATACCTCCCTGTTTTTATATTCCAACCCCCTAGCAATAAAAGCCAACATTCCATTGGCCTTCTTGATCACTTGCTGCACCTGCATACTAACTTTTTGAGTTTCGTGCACCAGGACCCCCAGATCCCTTTGTACTAGTGTATGTCCTTTTCCTTACCCTCAATTTTTCCCTTGTGTCTTTATTCATGCATGGTGTCTCATTAGTGTTTGGTTCTTGTTTTTTTAACAACATTTATTTTTCCTGGGCTCTGTTGACCACCGTTTTTAATGTTTCCCATTGCTGTTTGAAATCGTTATTTGCCAATATTGTTGTCTATTTTGTTTTCCCAAGTTCAATTCCCAGCCCCACAAAATCAGCTTTTCTCCAATTTATTACCCTGGTCTTTGTTATGCTTATGTCCTTCTCAATTATTATCCTAAACCATATATATATGGTCACTATTGCCTACTTTTACTTCTCTTACCTGCTCTGGTTCATTCCCCATTGCCAGATCCAGTAGTGAATCCTCCCTTGTTGGGCTTCTTACATACTGGGTTAGAAAGGAGTCCTGTACAGATTGTAGGAACTCCATTCCCTTATCACAGAAACCCCACAGTGCAGATAGAGGCCATTTCGGCCCATCGAGCCTGCACCGACACATATCCCACCCGATCCCCGTAACCCCTACACCAACACATATCCCACCCTATCCCCGTAACCCCACGTATTTAATCCCCCTAACACTAAGGGTCAATTTTATCATAGCCAATCAACCTAACCTGCACATCTTTGGACTGTGGGAGGAAACCGGAGCACCCGGAGGAAACCCACGCAAACACGGGGAGAATGTGCAAACTCCACACAGACAGTCACCCGAGGCCGGATTCGAACCCGGGTCCCTGGAGCTGTGAGGCAACAGTGCTAACCACTATGCCACCACTATGAACCACTATCCCCTTTACCTACCTCTTCTGGTCAATTAATGTTAGGGTAGTTGAAATCCCCCGTGACTATTATTCTATGTTTGTTACTCATTTCCCTAATTTGTTTGCATATTTCTTCCTCCACCTCCCTTCCACTATTAGGTGGTGTGTAGACTACCCCTAAGTGTGTGATTGATCCTTTTTTAATCCCTTATCTCTGTCCACGTGGATTCTATTTCGGTCTTGCTGATAGCTGCGTCACTTTTTTCTACTACCATTATGCTATTTCTAATAAGTACAACTACTCCACCTCCCCTTTTCCCCCCTCTCTATCTTTTCTAAATATGTTATACCCTGCAATGTTTAATTCCCAGTCCTGATTTTTCTGTAGCCATATAGGTGTCGGCCTTGCCTCAGTTGGTAGCACTTTTGCAACAGAATCAGAAGGTTGTGGGTTGTACCCCACTCCAGAGACTTGACCACATAATCCAGGCTGACACTTCAGTACTGAGGGGTTGCTGCACGGAAGAAGGCCATTTGGCCCATCGAGCCCATGCCGGCTCTCTGCAAGAGCACTTCAGCTAGTCCCACTCCCCCGCCCTGTCCCCGTAGCCCTGCAATTTTTTTTCTTTCAGATACTTATCCAATTCCCTTTTGAAAGCCGTGATTGAGTCTGCCTCCATCACCCTTTCAGGCAGTGCATTCCGGATCCTAACCACTCGCTGCATAAAAAAGTTTTTCCTCATGTCGCCTTTGGTTCTTCTGCCAATCACCTTAAATCTGTGTCCTCTGGTTCTCAACCCTTCTGCCAATGGGAACAGTTTCTCTCTGTCTACTCTGTCCAGACCCCTCATGATTTTGAACACCTATCAAATCTTCTCTGATCTAAGGAGAACAACCCCAGCCTATCCACGTAACTGAAGTCACTCATCACAGAATCACAGAAACCCCACAGTGCAGATAGAGGCCATTTCGGCCCATCGAGCCTGCACCGACACATATCCCACCCTATCCCCGTAACCCCACGCATTTAATCCCCTAACACTAAGGGTCAATTTATCATAGCCAAATCAACCTAACCTGCACATCTTTGGACTGTGGGAGGAAACCGGAGCACCCGGAGGAAACCCACGCAGACACAGGGAGAATGTGCAAACTCCACACAGACAGTCGCCCGAGGCCAGATTTGAACCCGGGTCCCTGGCGCTGTGAGGCAACAGTGCTAACCACTATGCCACCGTGCCTTGGAATCATTCTCGTAACTCTTTTCTGCACCCTCTCTAAGGCCTTCATATCCTTCCTAAAGTGTAGTGCCCATAATTGGACGCACTACTCCAGTTGAGGCTGAACCAGTGTTTTATACAGGTTCATCATAATTTCCACGCTTTAGTACCCTGTACCTCTATTCATGAAACCCATAAGCTTTTTTAACTGCTTTCTCAAGCTGCCCTGCCACCTTCAACGATTTGTGCCCATATACCCCTAGGTCTCTCTGTTCACGCACCCACTTTAGGATTGTACCCTTTAATTTATATGTCCTCTCCTCATTCTTTCTACCAAAATGTATCACTTTGCACTTTTCTGCATTAAATTTCATCTGCCATGTGTCCGCCCATTCTACCAGCCTGTCTATGTCCTCTTGAAGTCTATCACTATTCTCCTCACTGTTCACTATACTTCCAAGTTTTGTGTCATCTGCAAATTTTGAAATTGTGCCCTGTACACCCACATCCAAGTCATTAATATATATCAAGAAAAGCAGTGGTCCTAGAACTGACCCCTGGGGAACACCACTGTATACCTTCCTCCAGTCCAAAAAACAACTTACGAACATAAGAAATAGGAGCAGGAGTAGGCCAATCGGCCCCTCGAGCCTGCTCCGCCATTCAATGAGATCATGGCTGATCTGATCCTAACCGCCAATCTACTATCACAGAACCATCTCCTGAATCTAACAGAACTAGACACACGAAATAGGAGCAGGATCAGGCTACACGGCCCCTGGGCCCGCTCCGCTACCCACAGGGCCATGTCCGATCCGAACCTAGACTCATGTCCAAATTCCTGCCCGCTCCCTGTAACCCTTAATTCCCTTTACTTCTAGGAAACTTTCTATTTCTGTTTTAAATTTATGTAATGATGTAGCTTCTACAGCTTTTTGGGGCAGCATATTCCATGGACCTACCACCCTCTGAGTGAAGTAGTTCCTCCTCATCTAAGTTTTGAAAGAGCAGCCCCTTATTCTAAGACTATGCCCCCTAGTTCTAGTTTCACCCATCATCGGGAACATCCTCCCCGCATCCACCCGATCCAACCCCTTCACAATCTTATATGTTTCAATAAGATCGCCTCTCATTCTTCTGAACTCCAATGAGTAGAGTCCCAATCTACTCAACCTCTCCTCCTATGTCCATCCCCTCATCCCTGGGATTAACCGAGTGAACCTTCTTTGTACTGACTCAAGAGCAAGTATGTCTTTTCTTAAGTATGGACACCAAAACTGTATGCAGTATTCCAGGTGCGGTCTCACCAATACCTTGTACAACTGAAGCAATACCTCCCTATTTTTATATTCTATCCCCCTAGCAATGAAAGCCAACATTCCATTGGCCTTCTTAATCACTTGCTGCACCTGCATACTAACCTTTTGAGTTTCGTGCACCAGGACCCCCAGATCCCTTTGTACTTCAGTACTTTCCAGTTTCTTGCCATTAAGATAATAACTTGCTCTACGATTTTTCCTGCCAAAGTGCATAACCTCACACTTTCCAGTATTGTATTCCATCTGCCAAATCTCTGCCCACTTACTTAGCCTGTCTATGTCCCCTTGCAGGTTTTTTATGTCCTCCTCACTCACTACTTTCCCTCCCATCTTAGTATCATCTGCAAACTTTGATATGTTACGCTCAGTCCCCTCCTCCAAATCGTTAATATAGATTGTAAAGAGTTGGGGACCCGGCACTGACCCCTGCGGAACACCACTAGTTACTGATTGCCAGTCTGAGAATGAACCATTTATCCCAACTCTCTGCCTTCTGTTAGATAGCCAATCCTCTATCCATGCCAGAATATTACCCCCAATCCCGTGATTTTTTTAATCTTAAGCAATAATCTTTTGTGTGGCACCTTGTCAAATGCCTTTTGGAAGTCTAAATACACTACGTCCACTGGTTCCCCTTTATCCACCCTATATGTTACTTCCTCAAAGAACTCCAGCAAATTTGTCAAACATGACTTCCCCTTCATAAAACCATGCTGACTTTGTCCTATTAAATTATGATTATCCAAATGTCCTGTTACTGTCTCCTTAATAATGGACTCCAAAATTTTACCTACCACAGATGTTAGGCTAACCGGTCTATAGTTTCCAGCCTTCTGTCTACTGCCCTTTTTAAATAAGGGCGTTACATTAGCAGTCTTCCAGTCTGCCGGGACCTTTGCTGAGTCCAGGGAGTTTTGGAAAATTATTACCAATGTATCCACAATCCCTACCGCCACTTCCCTCAAGACCCTAGGATGTAAGCCATCAAGTCCAGGTGATTTATCCGCCTTGAGTCCCATTATTTTACCGAGTACCAATTCCTTAGTGATTTTGATCGTGTTTAGCTCCTCCCCCCCCCATCGCCCCCTGTTTGTCCAATGTTGGGATATTCTTAGTGTCCTCTACTGTAAAGACTGATACAAAATATTCATTCAGTGTTTTTGCCATCTCCATATTTCCCACCATTAATTTCCCAGTCTCATCCTCTAAGGGACCAACATTTACTTTAGCCACCCTTTTTCTTTTTATATAACTATAAAAACTCTTACTATCTGTTTTTATATTTTTTGCCAATTTACTTTCATAATCTATCTTCCCTTTCTTAATCAATCTTTTTGTTATTTTTTGCTGTCTTTTAAAGTTTTCCCAATCCTCTATCCTCCCACTAGATTTGGCTACCTTATATGCCCTTGTTTTTAGTCGAATACTATCCTTAATTTCTTTACTTAGCCACGGATGGCTGTATTTTCTTTTACACCCTTTTCTTCTCAGTGGAATATATATTTTTTGGAAGTTGTAAAATAACTCCTTAAATGTACACCACTGATCATGTATCGTCCTACCCTTTAATCTATTTTTCCAATCCACTCTACTCAATTCCGCTCTCATACCTTCATAGTCTCCTTTATTCAAGCTTAGCATGCTTGTTTGAGATCCAACCTTCTCACCCTCTAATTGAATATGGAATTCAACCATGTTATGGTCACTCATTCCAAGGGGATCCTTTACTAGGACATTTTTAATTAATCCTGTCTCATTACACAGGACCAGATCTAAGGTTGCCTGCCCCCTGGTCGGTTCAGTTACATACTGCTCAAGAAACCCATCCCTAATACACTCAATGAACTCATCCTCAAGGCAGCCCTGCCCAATTTGATTTGTCCAATTAATATGATAGTTAAAATCCCCCATAATTATAGATGTTCCCTTATTACAAGCCTCAACTATTTCCTGATTGATACTCCGTCCAACAGAGTTGCAACTGTTTAGAGGCCTATAGACTATGCCCACTAGTGTTTTTTCCCCCTTATAATTCCTTACCTCCACCAAAACTGTTTCATTATCGTGATCTTTTGACCCAATATCATTTCTCTGTATTACAGTGATTCCTTCCTTTATTAACATAGCCACCCCACCTCCCCTTCCTTCCTGCCTGTCCTTCCTGATCGTTAAATAACCTGGTATGTTTAATTCCCAGGTATTGTCACCCTGCAGCCATGTTTCTGTAATGGCCACAAGATCATACCCATATGTAGTTATTTGTGCCATTAACTCGTCTATTTTGTTACGAATGCTACGTGCATTCAGATAGAGAACTTTCAAATATGTTTTGTGACACTTAGTTCCTGCTTTTGCCCTTTTTATTACTTTACCTTTTACTCCATACCTTCTGCCCCTTCCTGACACGCTCTGGTTTTTAATTTCCCCACTGCTACCTAAGTCTATGACCTTCTCTGTTGTCATTTTTATTATTTGCTCTCTAGGAACCTCCCCCCCCACTAGTTAGTTTAAAGCCCTCTCTACAACCCTAGTTATATGATCCGCCAGGACTCTAGTCCCAGCACTGGCCAAGTGAAGCCCGTCCCAACGGAACAGCTCCCTCCTGCCCCAGTACTGGTGCCAGTGTCCCAGGAAGCAAAACCCATTTCTCCCACACCAGTCTTTGAGCCACGCATTTAACTCTCTAATTTTATTTGTCCTAGCCAAATTCGCTCGTGGCTCAGGTAATAATCCAGAGATTATTACCCTTGAGGTTCTGTTTTTTAATTTGACCCCTAGCTGCTCATACTCCTTTAACAGAACCGGCTTCCTAGTCCTATCTACATCATTTGTACCAACATGGACCACGACAACTGGATCCACCCCCTCCCACTGCAAGTTTCTTTCCAGCCCAGAGGAGATGTCCTTAACCCTGGCACCGGGTAGGCAACACAGCCTTCAGGACTCTCGCTCTCGGCTGCAGAGAACTCTATCTATCCCCCTAATAATAATATCCCCTACCACTACAACATTTCTATTTACTCCCCCCTCTTGAATGGCCCCCTGTTCCACAGTGCTGTGGCCAGGTTGCTCATCCTCCCTGCAGTCCCTGCTCCTGTCCCCACAGGGAGTAAGAACCTCAAACCTGTTGGACAAGAGCAAGGGCTGCGGCTCCTCCAGCTCTACCTCCTGGATTCCCGTACCTGCCTCACTCGTAGTCACACCGTCCTGTCCCTGACCATGGGCTACATCTGAATTAATTAACTTCATAGGTGTGACCACCTCCTGATACAGAGTCCAGGTACTTCTGCCCCTCCCTGATGTGTCGCAGTGTCTGAAGCTCAGACTCCAGCTCATCAACACGGAGCTGGAGTTCCTGTAGCAGCAGACACTTGTCACAGACGTAATCACCGTGAGCCTCAATGGGGTTCACCGGCTCCCACATCTTGCAACAGTAACACATCACCTGCTCCATTCTATATAATTAATTAAATTTTTTATTGTTAGTTATGGACACCCTCTGCCCAATTTTAGATGCTGGTATCCCCTTTAATTAATTAGATTTAAATTAAATCAATCCCTCTAGTTATACCAGTTAAATGGTTTACCAACAGTCACTCTGCACCAGAAAGGCCTTATTAACTACAACCCACAGAGTTAAAGTTTGAAAAGAGCACCTAACACCCCACTTAGCCTAACTCACACTTACCCAAACTCACAGCACTCTTTGATGACTTGCACTAGGACTGGTCTTTTTATACTGTTTGTTTGTTTACAGCCAAATGAGTCACCCCTGCTGATTGGTTAGAAAACTGGTTTCCACTGCCTGCTGTGCCAATTTACTCCTACTGCAGTGTAACCTTGTTTTACTCTTCTTAAACCAACAGAATCCCAAATATTTAACGTTTCCCCTTTACTTAAACTGCTTAAGTAATCTTACAAGAATGATTTAAAGAGAAATAACAACTGTTCACCACTTCTCTCTTCCTGTCACTTGGCCAATTCTGTATCCATGCTGCCACTGTCCCTTTTATTCCATGGGCTTCAACTTTGCTGGCAAGTCTATTATGTGACACTTTGTCGAACGCCTTTTGGAAATCCATGTACACCACGTCAATCGTATTGCCCTCATCAACCCTCTCTGTTCCTCATCAAAAAACTTGATCAAGTTGGTTAAACACAATTTGCCTTTAACAAATCCGTGCTGGCTTTCCTTAATTAATCCACACTTGTCCAAGTGACTGTTAATTTTGTCCCCGAGCATTGTTTCTAAAAGCTTCTCCACTGCTGAGTTAAACTGACTGGCCTGTAGTTGCTGGGTTTATCTTTACACCTTTTTTTGAACAAGGGTGTAACATTTGCAATTCTCCAGTCCTCTGGCACCACCCCTGTTTATAAGGAGAATTGGAAGATTATGGCCAGTACCGTCGCGATTTCTCCTTCACTTCCCTGAGCGTCCCAGGATGCATCCCATCCGGTCCTGGTGACTTATCTACCTTAAGTACAGCCAGCCTTTCTCGTACCTCCTCTTTATCAATTTTTATCCCATCCAGTATCTCCTCTACCTCCTCCTTCACTATGTCTATGGCAGCATGTTTATCCTTGATGAAGACAGATGCAAAGTACTCATTTAGTACCTCAGCCATATCCTCTCCCTCCATGCGTAGGTCTCCTTTTTGGTCCCTAATCACCCCCACCCCATCTCTTGCGACCTGTTTACTATTTATATGCCTAGAGAAGACTTTTGGATTATCTTTTATGTTAGCTGCCAGTCTATTCTCATACCCTCTCTTTGCCCCTCTTATTTTCCTTTTCACTTCTCTGAACTTTCTATATTTAGCCTGATTCTCAGATGTATTCTCGACCTGACATCTGTCATACGCGCTCTTTTTCTGCTTCATCTTACTCTCTATCTCTTTCGTCATCCAGAGAGCTCTGACTTTAGTTGCCCTGCCTTCCTCCTAGTGGGAATGTACCTTGACTGTACACGAATGATTTCCTTTTTAAAGGCAGTCCATTGTTCCATTACAGTTTTGCCTGCCAATCTTTGATTCCAGTTTACCTGGGCCAGATCCATTCTCATCCCACTGAATTTGGCCTTCCTCCAATTAAGTACTGGATTGCGCCCTGTCCTTTTCCATAGCTAATCTAAACCTTATGATACCATGATCACTGTTCCCTAAATGTTCACCTACTGACACTTGCTCCACTTGACCTACCTCATTCCCCAGAACCAGATCCAGCAATGCCTCCTTCCTCATTGGGCCGGAAACATACTGATCCAGAAAGTTCTCCTGAACACACTTCAGAAATTCTTCCCCCTCTCTGCCCTTTACACTATTACTATCCCAGTCTATATTAGGATAGTTGAAGTTCACCATTATCACTACTCTATAGTTCTTGCATCTCTCTGTAATTTCTCTGCAAATTTGCTCCTCCATATTTTTCCCACTAGTTGGTGGCCTATAGAACATACCTAGTAGTGTAATGGCACCACTATTATTTCTTAACTCTAGCCATATAGATTCTGTCCTTGACCCCTCCAGGACATCCTCTCTCTCCAGCACTGTAACATTCTCCTTAACCAATACTGCCACACCACCTACTATCTTTCCTGAAGACTTTCTATCCAGGAATATTTAATACCTAATCCAACCCTTTTTTGAGCCAGGTCTCCGTTATTGCCACAGCATCATATACCCACGTGGCTATTTATGCCTACAGCTCACCAACCTTGTTTACTATGCTTCGTGCATTCACATACATACACTGCAAACCTATCTTAGACCATCCTGTGTTCTCTCTTAGTCTGACCCCACCTAATACCTTCCTATTTCTTACTTTAGTGCTATCCGTCTCTCCCAATCTTTTGTGCCCTTTGTTTCTCCTTTCTAATGGTACATCCCGGTGCCCATCCCCCTGCTAACTTAGATTAAACCCTCCCCAACATCACGAGCAAACCTCCCCGCGAGGATATTGGTCCCGGCTCTGTTGAGGTGCAACCTGTCCGGTCCGTACAGGTCCCACTTCCCCCAGAAATGGTCCCAATGCCCCAGGAATCTGAAGCCCTCCCTCCTGCACCATCTCTCCAGCCACGTATTCAACTGCTCTATCCTCCTATTGCTATACTCACTCGCGCGTGGCACCAGGAGTAATCCAGAGATTACTACCTTTTGAGGTCCTGCTTTTTACTCTCTTTCCTAGCTCCCTAAAATCTTCTGGCAGGACCTCATTCCTCTTTCCAGCTATGTCGTTGATACCAGTATGGACCACAACCTCTGACTGTTCACCCTCCCCCCTCGGAATGTTCTGCAGCCGCTCAGTGACATCTTTGACCCTGGCACCAGGGAGGCAACATACCATCCTGGAATCACATCTGCGGCTGCAGAAACGCCTGTCTGTTCCCTTAACTTTCAAATCCCCTACCACTATTGCCTTCCCAATCTTCCTCCTCCCCCACTGTACTGCTGAACCACCTGTGGTGCTGTGAACTTGGCTCTGGCTGTACTCCCCAGAGGAACCATCTCCCTCACCAGTACTGGTTAGAGAGTGAGATGCACTTAGGGGACTCCTGCACTACCTGCCTGGTCCTCCTTTTCTGTCTGGCAGTCACCCATTCCCTCTCTGCCAGCACGCTCTTACGCTGTGGGGTGACCACCTCCTGAAACATGCTATCCACGTAGCTCTCAGCCTCGCGGATGCACCGCAGAGACGCCAGCTGCTGCTCAAGCTCTAAAAACCCAGAGCTCGAGCTCCTCCAGCCGACGACACTTCCTGCACACGTGGTTGTCCAGGACATGGGAAGCGTCCTGGATTTCCCACCTGGCACAGGATGTGCACTCCGCGGAGCCGGCATCTTTCAGATGAGATTTTAAACCAAGGTCCCATCTTCCCTCTCGGACGCTTGTGAAAGAATCCATGGCATTATTTGAAGAAGAGCAGGAAGTCGTTCTGGTGTCTTGACCAACTTTTATCCCTCAACCGTCACTACCAAAAACTGATGATCTGGTCATTTGTGTCATTGCTGTTTGTGAGACCTTGCTGTACCCAAATTGGCTGCTGCATTTTCCCTACATTACAACAGTGATGACACTGTAAAATACTTTATGGAATATGAAGTGCTTTGGGACACCCTGAGGTCATGAAAGGCACTATATAAATGTAAGTTTGTTCTCTCACTTTCCGTTCTCTTTTTCCTCTTTTCCAGGTTTTATTATAGGAAGTAAAAATAGGTCAGTTTGACCTTTTTTAAAAAATAAAAAAAATCCTAAAATGATAGAAAAAAGAACTTGCATTTATATAAGCACCTTGTGTCATCAGGACATCCAAAAGCACTTCACAACCAATAGGTTTTGAACTGCAGTCATTGTTGTTACATAGGCAAATGTAGCAATCAATTTACGCATAGCAAGGTCCCACAAATAGCAAACGAATGAACGACCAAATATTCTTTTTTGGTGGTGTTTGTTGATGAAGGAATGTTGACCAAGAGAAATCCCTACCCTCCTTTGAATAATTCCATGGGATCTCTTGCATCCACCTGAGGGGACCGATGGGAACTTGGTTAACGTCTAGACTACAAGTATTTGAAACCCGCATCGTGTTTTATCATCTTTTTCCTTCAATCATGTGAAATGCATTGTACTGATATTTCTTAATCAATTTGTGTCTGAATATATAGAAGTTATTTACTTTTTAAAAATTCTTTTCCCCTGTCTTACAAAATTTTAAAGTATTAACTGGACTGGTTCTGTTTTCCCTTGGGTTTGGCCTTATATTGGCTTTTGTGGTATGTATGGTTTCGTAAATGATTTGTTTTTAAGTTTGTGGTTTATCAATAATTCTTCCATGTCATTGCTGGTTTTTAAGTTTTACACACATTGCATTGTGTGGTTGTACAGGACTAATGATTTAAGATGTGGGGTTGCAGCTGTTAGACTTGCATTATGAGTTACCAATGTCTACCTCGCTGTTTTTGTTCAACACCTGGCATTTGCCTGCACAGTGGCAAAGGCCAGCAAAAGCTTGAATCTTGTTGGTGCTGAGACATAAACTGGAAACATTTGAAAGGGAAAGCATTGATCATTTAACTGAGCCTGGACCCCTTGGCTGGTTGACAGTGGGAATGACACTCCCTTCATGCACTGCAGTCCTAAATTGAGGAACCTCTTGTTTAAAAAAAAAAATGATCTTGAACAAAAGACTGTACAAGTTGTTTAAATACATTGTTCGTCTCTGTTGTGTTGATGTACCACTGTTTTTAATCAGATTGTCCAGTGATACTTTAATCTTAATTTTGAACCTTTTTTGAGGGGGGGGGGCGGCGGTAAATTTTGTTGTCATCCTTTTTTAAGTTTAAAAAAAACCCATTTTATTCTAATTCGGTTTAGCATTTGATATACAGCTCTTTGATCGATTGCATTGTCTTTCTTTTTAAAACTCACAAAATTAAGACCCTAATTATTTTCATTGGCAATTGGAAGCCTGAAACTATTTGCAAAAGGCTTTATATATAGCTTCTGTTTTTTTTTTAATGTAGCTCGGGTTTCACTATGGCTTGTTTCTGACCGTGGCGGACTCTAACTTGGTCATTACCAAACATACGAATCATTCGCACTTGAATGTATCTGAAAGTTTTCTCAAATTTGAAAACAGCATATTTAGGAATTATGGAGCGTGCTAGAAACATCAGTTATCCTCAACTGCTACATGATCAGTAACAGGCGTAATGGTTAACTGAGCATCTTTTTTTTGAAGTTTTGATTTTTTTTTTTTGTTTTACATTTTTTATGTAATCTGAAGAATTTTATCAGAATGTAGAACCCCCCAGAAAAATTGCTCAAAGGAGACCCTCAATTTAAAAATGTTGTTTTAATTGAATGCTACTGTAGTTTGCCGCCTGTAAGGAAAACTGGTAAAATTAGAATTTAAATTGACAATGTAATTTAAAAGCCCAAAGTATACTGTGAATTATTTTTGATAGGGTCCGATTCCTGGCTAAAATTTTGCGAAACATAACAAAATTTAATTGGGCAAACCTGTATGAGATAATTGGCAGTGTAGTTGCAGAGTAGTTCAAAGTACACGGAACAGCAGTAAGGACTGACTCTGGGGCTACAGCAGGTTTTCAGTAACAATTCTCCATTTTTTGTTTTGAATTGTTGAGTACTTTTGCATCTAACTTACTATTTGGGAAATGGGGTGGGTGGGTGGGGAGAGGTACGCTGGTGGGGGAAGCACTGTGCCGAAGCAAAACATACAACGTTAAAGTCTCGTGTGTGCCTATATGGCTGACCTAGATATGTGCACTGCCGAATGTGGAAGAGCTCAGGAAGGTCTCCGGTTCGATCGTCATCTTGTGCTGGAGTTAGGTGATCTCCTCAGGAGGTAATAGGAGCACTGCGTTGGTACTCTGGGCTAGGGAGGAGTAAAGTCAGCTAGGGTTCCTGATTACTATTCAGTAACCGCTGCTGGAAAATGTATACACGTGAACTATCGATACGGACTGAACTGAGCTCCATGGTGATGCTCATCGTCGTATAACCTGCTACAGGAAACTTTGGATTATCCGGAGGTTAACTGTCTGGAATGCTCGAGCCACCGGCAAAAATCAGGAGCTGTTTCGTTAGTTTTTTTTTCTTTTCGTTGCTTTTTTCTCAACAGTCAAGCTCTGCAAGGTCTCGCTGAAGCTATTGCTAAGCTACAGAGACGCTTGCAAGATAGGGCCGACTGTTTAGAAGCTGTTGCTAAGCAGCAGGGTTTGTTGCCAGATACGGAGCTCAAAATCTCCGTATGTTTCAACATTAGCGCTGGTTTGTCCGGCAGTTTTGAGGGAACGGCAACAGCTCGGTGCCGGATAGCACAAAGTTTCCTGTAATACCTTTGTCGGTCTATATGAGTAGATGACGAAGGGCCTACTTGTGCCACGTACTGGAGGGCAACTGGCACCTGCGGAGCCATACCCCAATTGGTGCCTTCACAGGAAGAGGTGGAATAAACTGGAGCAGGGAAAATTGGATTCAATTTTGAAAAATTCTGTAACTTATTGTGAAGTCTTCCTGCAGCTCGTCTTCAATATGGAAGTAACTTGTATACAATTATAATTTTTTTCAGATATAATAGTGGATTTTCTATCCATTTGTAACCCAAGTTACACAAATGGTGATGTAACCCTCATTTTGCTTTATTCAATTACAGCAAGCCCCTGTACCAAAGGTAAACTCCAAGGCTGAAGAAAGTGCTTTTCTTTGGCATGGCAGGGGGCAGAAGAGGGTCAAGTAGGACATCCTACTGCAGAACGCCACTCAACGAATCTGGATCATTAGGGGGCTCCAGCTATTCCACCAGCTCGCCCATTACAGGAGTGCGATCAAGGACCAGGTAAAGAGCACCCTGAGGGAGGGAAAGTTAGTGATTTATTCCTGCAGTCTCCTATCTAGCAAATAGCAACTGACCGAACGGTCAGATTTCTTCTTTAGAGATTTAGATCTTGTATTTGAAAGTAAAGCACTTTCAAAATCCTATGTTTAACTTCTAGAAGTCGAGGTTTTTTAATGTGTTTTCCAAAATTATTTAGTTTATAGAACCAATTTTTTTTTTTTTTTTTTTTTAACACTTCACTTCGTGTAACCCCTTGCTGATTTTATATCAGTGGGAAATGCAGAGGTCTGCTAACTCCTTCATTATTAATTGTGTTCAACAGATTTTAAAATACTAATTTTTGTATTCTACCATTATTAAAATCTGCTGTTGACATGTAAAATTGAATGAATGTATGTGACAATTCCTCGCTAACTTATTCATTGAAATAAACCTTGGATTTGGATGTAGAAATATTGGGGGCCAACTTTCCATGGGCCAGGATCCTGGTTCTCATTGCAAAAAAGGCACCTAATTTGCGTAGGGATGGCAAGCCCCTACGTCATTATGGGCGCAGCTTGGGTGCCCGCCTGCCCCTAGCTGCTGAGAAATAGATGTCTCTGCTGGGTCTGGTGGGGGGCAGTTGTCTGGGCCACCCCGGAAACACACAAACTGGCCTGCTTTTTTGAACGGTGGCAGCAGTTACACACAAATGTTTTATTTGTATTAAAAAAGAGTAACTGGGCGGCGGGGGGGGGAAAAAGAGTCCTGACCACTTTGCTGTTCTGGCCTTCCCTCCTTTGGAGGACCGTTACTGTCCATCTGGAGGCTGCTAGACTTCTTTTCCCTGGGTGCACTGGCCTCTAATGCTGCGCCGTGTTCCCGTGAGGCTGCGTTGTGGGAACTCCCGACGTCGGGAATCCCTGGCCCTGCGCCTCTTCGCATTGATGGGCTTGTAGGAACGGGGTCATCCTGGAAACTAGGCAGCACAGACTGGATCCAACGTATCCAGCAGAACATGTGAGATGAGCTTTGGCCCCGTTATCTCAATCTAATAAGAGTATAGCCGAAGCTCCTGTCCTCTGTTAAGCATTTTAATTGATTATCTGACAGACTGATTATCTGATTGTCTTCAGAAAAATATGTAAATGAAACCCCTAAAAATATGTAATTTACTAAGATTCCACTTCTTTTTCAACTGAGTAAGAAAAGATGTTGCATTATTTACATTTTGCAGGTGGTGGAATGATATTTGCAGCATTCACACCATTGGAGGCGGCAGGAATCCTATTTTGTGTGTAAAAAGAATGGTTGAAGAGAGCAGCATAACATTTCTGTATGCACATGCATGAATTTTTGGATTTTGGCCATGGTGTGTTGAGGCACTTATCAAAGACCAGGTGCTTTCCGTAGCAAATGAGGGAAATTTACCCAGAGTCTTGCTTGTGCACCGCCCAGTGGTTAGTGATGTATTTCTTGCAACAGCACAACAATTTTCCTCCCTGCACTCTTATCCAGGGATACTGCTTATCCCAGGGAGACTAAAGGTAGAGAAGCAGTTCTGTAAAATAGTTTCAATACAAACTAGCCTTTTTTTTGGGTGTCACTAAAATTAGTTTAATGCAATGTTTTATTAATATTTTGCAATTTGGACATTGGCAGCATATTGGTTTAACTCTATCACCTCTGAACCCTGGGGTTGAACCTGCGAGCATGAAAGTCTCCTCTGTATTGGTGTAAGGGCCCTACATGAAATGAATTTGAGCAGCCTACACAACTTCCTCATGTCTACAATTCACAATCAATTGGGAGAGATCATATGACTGGTGTGAGAAATGGAAAAATTCCCACTTGTGCCCTTGCGGGTGTCGGGGGGGGGTGGGGTCGGGGAGGTGTAGGGGAGAGGGGGTTAAGAACATTAGGGAAAAATAGAGAGAATTTGACTCTCTAGCCTAACATTAGAATGTTTGCTGACAGTGGGTACCCAAAATGGAGTAGTGTTTCATTCGCCAGCAAAGACATTACGCCCCTTGATTAGCACTAAAATGTAACATAGCCAGAGTATTTTCCTAGTAATTGTTTGGTTTAATGCAGTGATCCTCTGCACCCCTCCCCAACACACAAATCACTTTATTAAACATTTCTACTGTTATATTTTGCTTATAAATGAATGGGTTTCTGGACAGGTGATGATACTTGGTGGGAAAGAATATTTTAATTAATTTACTTTTACTTCAAGGAGTGAGGAAATGTCATGCCTTGACCAGTGATTATTTAATTAACCTTTATACAGTATTATCATGACATTATCAACTGCATTTTTTTGATTTTTGTTATTAGGAGTGGCTCAGGAACTGGCTTGACGAGCCCTCCCCTGGCAACCCAGACTGTGATTCCTCTGAAACACAGTAAGATTCCTGAACTACCTCTTGAGAAAAGCATTCTGTTCGAGCTTCACCTTCTCTTCTGCCACCTCATAGCTTTGTTTGTTCATTACATCAACATCTATAAAACAGTATGGTGGTATCCTCCAGCTCACCCACCTTCACTTACATCACTGGTGAGTATCAATTTATTGCACCTCATGATCTATTGGGTGTGAGTTATTTTAGTCAAAATGGTTCGATGGAACCCAGCTTTCTCCTGGACCGTCAAATGCTAATCAAACTTAATGTTAGAACATAAGAAATAGGAGCAGGAGTCGGCCATTTGGCCCCTCAAGCCTGCTCCGCCATTCAATAAGATCCTAGCTGATCTTCTACCTCAACTCCTTTCCTGCACTATCCCCATATCCCTTGATTCCCTTAATATCCAAAAATCTATTGATCTCTATCTTGAATATACTGAACGACTGAGCCTCCACAGCCCTCTGGGGTAGAGAATTCCAAAGATTCACCACCCTTTGAGTGAAGACATTTCTCCTCATCTCAGTCGTAAATGGCCGACCCCTTATTCTGAGACTGTGACCCCTGGTTCTAGACTCCCCAGCCAGGGGAAACATCCTCCCTGCATCTACCCTGTCAAGCCCTGTAAGAATTTTGAATGTTTGAATGAGATCACCTTTCATTCTTCATTCTTCTAAACTTTAGAGAATATAGGCCTAGTCTACTCAATCTCTCCTCATAGGACAATCCCCCCATCCCAGGAATCAGTCTGGTGAACCTTCGTTGCACTCCCTCTATGACAAGTATATCCTTCCTTAGGTAAGGAGACCAAAACTGTGCACAATTCTCCAGGTGTGGTCTCACCAGGGCCCTATATAATGGCAGTAAGACGTCTTTATTCTTATACTCAAATCCTCTTGTAATAAAGGCCAACATACAATTTGCTTTCCTAATTGCTTGCTGTACCTGCATGTTAACTTTCAGTGATTTGTGTACAAAGACACCCAGGTCCCTCTGAACACCAACATTTCCCAATCTCTCACCATTTAAAAAATACTCTGCTTTTCTATTTTTCCTACCAAAGTGGATAACTTCACAGTTCTCCATGTTATATTCCATTTGCCATGTTCTTGCCCAGTCACTTAGCCTGTCTATATTCCCTTGAAGCTTCCTTGCATCCTCCTCACAACTTCCATTCCCACCCAGCTTTGTATCATCAGCAAACTTGGATATATTACATTTGGTCCCCTCATCCAAATCATTGATGTAGATTGTGAATAGCTGAGGCCCAAGCACTGATCCTTGCGGTACCCCACTAGTTACAGCCTGCCAACCCGAAAATGACCCGTTTATTCCTACTCTCTGTTTTCTGTCCGTTAACCAATCCTCAATCCATGCTAGTATATTACCCCCAATCCCATGAGCCCTAATTTTGTTTAATAACCTCTTGTGTGGCAGCTTATCAAATGCCTTCTGAAAATCCAAATACACCACATCCACTGGTTCCCCCTTATCTATTCTGCTAGTTACAACCTCAAAAACTCCAACAGATTTGTCAAACACGATTTCCCTTTCATAAATCCGTGTTGACTCTGCCCAATCCTATTATTATTTTCTAAGTGCCTTGTTACCACATCCTTAATAATAGATTCTAGCATTTTCCCTACTACTGATGTCAGGCTAACTGGTCTGTCGTTCCCCATTTTCTCTCTCCCTCCTTTCTTAAATGGTGGGATTACATTTGCTACCTTCCAATCCGTGGGAACCATTCTAGAATCTATGGAATTTTGGAAAATGACAACCAATGCATCCACTATCTCTATAGCCACCTCTTTCAAAACCCTAGGATGTAGGTCCGGTCCAGGGGATTTATAGGCTTTCAGTCTCATTAATTTCTCCAGTACTTTTTTTTTACTAATACTAATTTCTTTCTGTTCCTCATTCTCGCTAGAAATGTTGATAAGTAAAGAGAGAATCTACCTATGTTCATGTGTACTGCATACTGAAATTCATAGCATTGTGATGGTAAAATCTTATTTTCAACCATGCTGTATGACTGCATCCTGAGCAACATGTAAAGTGCTGCCAGCATCTGGGCTGCTCCTATTGTGCTCTGGCAGTGGGAATTTTGGGCCAGGGCATAAGGACATAAGAAAGCTTGAAACGAGAAAAGGCTATTCACCATCAAGCTCACTTCTGCAACAATCCATGCAACATTGACACAGCCATAAACTTTTCCCCCATTGCCCTCCAAGTTCTCTGTACTCTTATCTGAACCCTCTTGTGAATCAAAATGCCTCTACGATCCTCAATCCCCTTTTTTTGATGGGTATTGATCCAGAGTTATTTGTTGGACACGTCAGTAGTGTCTTTTTACCAAGAAAAATTGGAATTTCTGGTTGTTTCCGTTTAAAATGTTTAGTTTTCCACCACTGATTGATTTGGTGGAGTCTGCTGCTCCCAGTATAAATACTGTTCAGGACCAGAGGCCAATTGATGGTGGTCCTGATGTTAACGGGTTTTATAAGAAATCAGTGGTGTGGAGCAGGTGATCAAATGCACAATACTCACAAGTCCATCACAACACCCCCTTCAGGGGTCTTCGTGTCTTCACATCCAACATTTGGAGATGATCTGAAAGTTAGTGGCTTCAATCAAATGAGATTATGTTACAGTATAGATTTTTAAAATTACGTTTCCTCTTTCAACAGTTTTATAATTCCTGTCAGCAGACCTAATCCCTTAAGGGAATGCCCTCCCTGCTCAGGGTTCTAATAGTGAAGAACATTTAACTTAGCTCAGACTGGGAAATCACACCCAGGATCTTCCTGTTTTGTATAGTTGGGACTTTACTTCTGAGCATCGGGACAACCCTACAACTTAAAGAACACAGTAGCATAGAAAACAGAATTATGATTTGGCAAAACTAGACTATACAATATTCAATCAGAAATGTCTTTAACATCACACACAGTTTATTTGAGCCTTTGAATTCCCCAGTGAAGAAGTGAATATCAGCAGCCCATTTTGCTGTGCAAATTTTCTGGATAAACTGTTGCAGATGAGGGTTCCTTTTTTGTCAATCCGTGCCCTTGTGGTACTCAGTTGATGACCAATTGCTCCCTGATCGAGAGACTGAGATGAACTTCCCTCAATAGCCACGGGCCATTAGTATGATTTTTTAATATATTTACTTTTTGATATCGGGCTTTCGGTCAAACTTTGGTGATATCGCTTACTAGGGTCATATATGAAGAGTGGTCACTTGGATGAGGTACTGGAGGGTCACCATTATCTATGCATCTAGAACGAGAAACTGCCTTCAGGAAAGAACAATAAAGGGAAGAATTATGAGGAGAAAAGAATGTTGCTAACATCTAAGTTTTAAAAGTTAATATTTTTAAAAACTGTGGATGGCTCAGCTGGTAGTTAATGACTACTCATATAAAAACAATGTAGAGCCTTATGCTGGAGTATTTCTTTAAAATATGCATATGAGGGTTTAAAGAAATGTTAAATGTTCTAATACTAGAGAAGCTTATCAATGTAATGTAAACGTGTGTGAAATTCTTGAACACAAAAATTGTGTATGTTGTTGTAAAAATAAATTTGCTTACATTCTACAATATTTTCCATCAAAATACATCTGAATATTTAGGACCCTCAATGGCCAATGAAGTACAATATTAGACTTGAAGAAACATCTGTTTACAGTTCTTTTTCATGATCTGAATTAACATGAAAGGCCACACCACACCAGAATATTGGGTTATGTTGAAGGACTGGTTTTCTCTCTCCATTATAGAATTTCCATCTGATTGACTACAATTTATTAGCCCTCGCTGTTATTGTGTTGGCACGTCGTCTTATAATTGCAGTTGTGAAAGAGGTAAGTTGCATACAATTTTTGTCTTAACTTGAGTAATGTGTGCTCTTTTCCAGAAGGGCTCATATTTTGGTTTGTGTAAAAAGTTTTTTTTTGTTCTGTTGCACATATTAAATACAATTTAAGAAATATTGTTTCTACAATTTGCAGTATAAAAAGTGTACTTGATTATTTTTTAAATACCTCCTTCAGGCAATGTGGTCCAATGGATAAGAACGATTTCCTTCAATCTCCCATTCAGCCTAGACTAATAAAATGAAGTTGGTCAGTCTCTGTCTTCCTAGTAGGCAGCATAAAGCTGTACATAATTTTGCACAATCTGCTCTAAACTGTGGAATCTTCACTTGGCCATGGTGTGGAAAATGGATATTCTAAAAAAAAAAAAAAGTGCAGATTAAGGTCTGCAGTATTTTAGCTAATTGAAGCAGAATACCAAGTACTGTAGCAGTTTGCAGTTTTAAATTGATGGTGCACATGTCTGGAAACTAGTCCAAAGTTATAATTTCAATAAAATTGTCATGGTCATTGGGTGAAAAATACAGCCCAGTGTGCTATTTTCCAGTTTCATTTTGCTTCACTGCTTCTTTCTCTTTTACTTCTCAGGCCTCTCATGGTGGTAAAATCTCAGTACCACAGTCTGTCATTTTTGTGACCACTCGATTTGCAGTCCTGACTGGAACAGGGTGGAGTCTGTGCCGATCACTCATTTACCTTTTTCGAACGTATTCTTTTTTGAATTTATTGTTCCTGTGTTATCCGTAAGTTGCCGATTTCCAAAGATTTACTGTTATTTCTCAAATATAGTAGCTTTATTTAGTGTAATGGAACAGAAACTGGCATTCATGCTGGAAAGACCCCGAGAGCAATTAACAAATTAGAATATGAAATGGACACCAATCTGGTGGGAAACGAATGAGTAGAATGGAGTTACGGGCATGGGGCTAAAATGGGTTGAAAAGAATAGTTGGACTTTTGTAAAATGCTAACACATCATGTTAGAACATGATAAATTAATTTTTGTTTTCAACAACAGCAACTTGTATTGCGCCTTTAATATAGTAAAATATCACCAGGCGCTTCACAGGAGTGTTATCAAACAAAATTTGATCACATGGATAAATTACATTTTTAATAGTTAAAATTCATGGGACTTAAAAAAAAAAAAAAACTAGTAAGCAGTGCAGTGTAATAATGCAAAGTAGTGAGTTTTTTGGTTTTATTTTTAAAATACAGCTGGGGAAGGGAAATAAATAAGACAGTGAGGTACTGTGTAATTGAAATCGGAGTGACTGGTGTTCAGCTCGCCAACAGTGGGTCATGTGTGCAGTTGAATCTAAAAGGAAGGAAAGGCAGTGAACTTGGATAATACCCACCACATTAGGAAAGTAATTAAAAAAATATATTGCCCTTGATGTGCTGGAATTTCATTTACATGTGATTCAAATTTATGAGGCCCCACAAGTTAAAAGTTGTCACTGCAGTGTTTTGCCTGAAAATGAGTAGCACCTTTCTAGCTGATGTGGTCTGTAGGATTGCTACAGTGCAATTTAGATGCAGCTGGACTACAGTGACATCTACAGTAATTACCAGATGTTCTCAGAAAAGGTATCCAGTTTGACATTCTTAATCTGCAACCCCTGATTTAAGACCCAGATTTTTGATAAGTGTTTTCACTAGGCTAATTTAGCTGAATTGTAATGGTACATTTCCAAATACTCTTTTAATGTTGTGTGATATTCCTCTAATACCTCAAATTCTCCAGCAAATGACAGACCTATATGTTTTTTCTGCTCCACTGTTTGTACGTAACGGTTGTTGTCCTGGACCTAAGCGCCTCTGCCTCCCTCCCCATCTCTTCACTGCTTCACCCTTACGTCCTTCTCCATCTCCTGTCTCTCTCTGTCTCCTTTGCTCCGTCCAATTTTCCAGCCCTGCCACTATTCCTTTTCTCTCTTTATTATCTTGGGCTCTTATTCCCGAATCAACTGGCTCACAGCCTCCTACAGCCTTAATTTCACCGCATCTACCACTGCACATGCCATTGGCTCTACTCCAGAAGGCACCCTCATTGCATAATGCCCTATCCCACCTGCATGGCGTGAACAGGCTTCTGCCATCAACTGCTTTCCTTGGGTATGAATTGGTGAAAATTTGCTGCTAAGAAATTCTGCGATGAACTGACAGGATATGACCTGCTTATTGTATTTTCTATTTTTGCAGGTTTGGAATGTACATACCTTTCTTTCGCCTGAATTATGATCCAAAGAAGTCAAATCTCCCACCATCTGTGGCTAACATAGGCCCCAATGAGACAGGAACAGCTGTTGGAAAAAGTAAAGACTATTTAACAGTTTTAAAGGAAACTTGGAAACATCATACTAACCAGATGTACAGCATAAACACTATGCCAACACATGCATGCTGCTTGTCTCCAGACTTGATAAGAAATGAAGTGGAACACCTGAAAATGGACTTCAACTGGCGCATGAAGGAAGTTCTGGTCAATGCAATGCTGAGTGCATATTACATAGCCTTTGTGCCTGTTTGGTTTATAAAGGTAAGTAATGCATATAAAATGCAGTGGAGTCATTTTTAAAGTTGTTTGATAGGCAGCTATTCTAGACACATTGCTCTGCTCGCAGCTTTTGCAAACCGTGGTCCACAAGTTTTCTTGAAGACCAAAACACAATTGAAAGTGAAGAGTGCAAAACCTTAGGAGCTTGGACTTGCACGTTGTTTTCATTTTCTGAAGTTAACCTGCATTGTTAATGGGCAAGTCCATGTTGCTTGCCAATGTTTCAGTGAGTACCTGAGCTATAATGTGGCTATTCTTGCTTTGTGAGCTTGGGTAATGACTCTTGGCAGCGAGGGAAGGGGCAGAAGGGCTATCACAGCCCAGCATTTCCTCGCCAAACTCCATTCATGTACAGGAAACATTCTAATATCCGGCACTGATGGGACCGAGCTGGTGCCGTACCATCAAAAGTGCCGGACATACCAGCGTTAATGTTGAGAGATACGGAACTGAAAAGCTCCGTGTGAATCAACAAACCCTGTTGCTTAGCAACAGCTTCAAAACAGTCAGCTGCAGCTGCAAGTGTCTCTAGCTGAAGCTGTTGCTATAGCTACAGACCTTGCAGTGCCTGACTGGGGGGGAAAAAAGCAACGAGAACTAAAAAAACTTATAGAAAACGGCTCCTGATTTTTGCCGTTAGATCGAGTATTCCGGACATATAACCTCCGGATAAACCAAAGTCTCCTGTATACTGTCAGCAGGGACCAGTGGTTGGGCATCAAGAATGAAACCCTGGCACACTCCTTCCTTGGAGGCACTGAAGCTAGTTGCAGCACTTGTTGCTGTCCTAGGTGAGATCACCTAACTCAGCACAAACTAGAGACCTTCCTGCTCAAAAACTGATTGCTTTTACTCACTGATGACTCTCTTGTTAAAATTGGTGAGAAGAGATGCTTATTGGCACATATCAAAACTAAATAGTGAATACACACAATCACTGTATACCACTCTGTTAATAGTAGGTCTTCATCGCAGGAATTTCTTATTCTTCTGAACTCTGTTTGCAGCACATGTATCAGAAGGTAGTTGACAAAATCCAGTATGGACAACCTTTTCGGAATGTAAATTTCCTGAATTTTTTTTTGATTTATGCCTTCTGCAGCCAGGTGGATTTGAACTTGGTCATCCATGTATTTGACTGCTGTTAATCATTGGTTCATCATCATAAAATGGTACAGCACAGAAAGAGGCCATTCGGCCCATCGAGTCTGCGTGGCTCTTTCAAAGAGCAATCCCGTTAGTCCCACTCCCCCGCTCTTTATGCTGTTTAATTCTCGAGTACTGAGAAATCTTTTCACCTTTTTAAAAACATGTTTTAAATCTAATAATATAAAGCCTGATTGTAAGCTTCTCGTGCTGAATAGTATAAAAAGATTTGAATAAATGTGCAGAAAAAATAGTATTTCCCTTATTAGCATTTGAGAAATACATTAAAAAAATGTCCCCAAATTCCAAGATTAAATAACTCACTCAGCCCAGACTGAGGTTCAAACCATTTTCTCAACAAAAATCTAGAGGTAATTTGTCTTTTTACAGAACTGTAGGCCTCATTTTTAACGGTTTCCTCCAGCACCGAATATATATTTTATACAGTAAAGGGAATGTTTATTCAGATGAAATTGTCGTGCTGTTTTACTCTGCATCAATTCACACACACCTGAAAGAGCATCCTGAAAGATTTTTTAGCATTTCAGGTATTTCTGTAGCTATGGCAGCAACGTGCAGCTTTAAATGTAGACCCAGTTTATTTTTATTTTACAACTGCATCAGAGAAAATGCATCCCATCATGTACCATCTTATCGATTACAGAAATTGTCCTCTTTACAAAATGGCAACGTTATTATTCCTTTGTTCAAATATTATTATTCCATATAATTTAAATGGATGGCTTCCATTTATATTCCTAATGCTGTATGTTATACAGTAGGAAATACCATTAAAGTAAAAGATTAATCTTTCTGTCTTAAATCTAGTAGTGGACCAAAAATATTTAAATATTCCATTCTTGCTGTCTCTAATTTTCATATTTTTTCATTCACTCACTCCTTAACACTTTCAGTGGCCGGAATTTTCTCAAGGGAGATGGATTTGGGGTGGGGGTGGGGAGGGGAGGGTGGCTCCAAGACCCTGCCGACTTTAACAGCGGGGCCTGATTTGAATGCGAGGCCTCAGATTCACGCCTGCAGCCAGCCAGATTGAGAGGCTGGCTGGCTGCGGGTAGGTAGGCCTCACGAGTGAGGTGCCAGTCCAAGGGAGGGATCGCGGAAGGGGGATCGGGGGGGGTGGGGGTGGATCGGTTGGGGATTGGGGTGGGGGTTGGAGGTGGGCATGCAATCGGGGGCGATGGTGGGGGGTGGGAGAGAGGGGATCGGCAGAGGTCAGGAATTTGCGGGGGGGTGGGGGTGGTCGGCAGGGTGGTAGAGAGGATCGGAGCCGGCCTCAACATCACCGTTGGCGGGGGTGAGTGGGTGATTGGAGGCCTCGTGGGGGGGTCTCCGATCATGGGGCGTGGGCTAGGCAAGGACCCTGGATCCAGGAGGAGGGTATAAAGCCACTTACCTCCTGGATGCAGCAGTCCCCACCTCTGTTTAACTGCCGGGTTTCATGAATTGTGTGAAACCCATCCCCAGGCAGTTAAATTCAAAATGGACAGGGAAAAGAGGCTTCCAGCCTCATTACCATATTTAAATTATAATGGGAGCGGGTTGGTCGCTCGCCTCCGGCAAAACCAGAAGTGGGCGGGTTGGTGGTGGGATCAGGTCGGGAATCCAATTTTTAACTGTTTACCTGTCCCCATGCTCCAAACCCACCCTTTTTTTAAGGGGAAAATTCCAGCCAATGTCTCCACCTTTGTTTGGCTTGTCTGTTTCTCTCTCCTCTCTAACTCCCACTCAAACTGTGTATGTCTCACTCACTCAAGTGTGTCCTTTTTTTTAATCTATCACGCACACTCCTCATCTTGCCACTAGTGGAGTCCTGGAGCTAGACTTGCACCTCCTGGCTATCTAATGGCTGCAAAACATGATCTTGCCACTCCCTGGGGTGGGCAAGGAACTATCCTGAAAGCAATTTCTGGGGGGTGGAGGGGTGAAGAATGAGGTGTGCATGGGAAGAAAACCCCTTTACTATTGCTAGCTGGAGAGATGAAGCACTGGTTTGCCTTGTTCCAAGCAACAACAAGTTGCATTTGTATAATGCCTTTAATGTAGGAAAAGGTCCCACGGCGGAAGGAAAAAAATGGACTCCACCAAAGGAGATAGTAGGAGGAGCGACCAAACGTTTCGTCAAAAAGGGTCTTAACAGCAGAGAGGGGGGCAGATGCGCCGACAGAGGGAATTCCAGAGCTTTGGACCTAGGTGACTGAAGGCACAGCTGCCAGTGGTGGAGGAAGTAGGGAGGGGAGGGGTGGGGTGGGTAATGATGCGCCAGTGGCTAGAGTCAGGAATGGAAACTCTGGCGGGGCGGGGGGTTGGGGGCGGGTTGTAGTTGCGGAGAAGGTTGCAGAGATAGGGTGGGGGGGGGGGGAAAGGCCATGGAGGGAATTGAACACAAAAATGAAAAATTTAGATTTGAGGCACTAAGACAGTGAAGATGGAGATATGGACGGAGCAGGTCTTGATGCACGATAGGATATGTGCAAGAGTATTGGAGGAACTGAAGTTTTTGAATGGAAGCTGGAAGGCTGGCTAAGAGAGCATTGGAATAGTCGAGTCTGGAGATTACAAAGACATGTACAAGGTTTTCATAAGACTGCTCCCTGATACAAAATGGATTTTAGAACCGGTAAGTTATGTGTGATCCATAGATGAAGCTTGCAAAGCAATAACAATGGGGGTGATTCAGTGGCAGCGTTCGCTTCAATGCTTAACGTTGGCTTAACACCGCAATGGATGGGAATAAGCTTGAAAGTATACCATTGGACTGGGAATGGAGGAGGTGGGCAAGGGGTGGAGGGGGAGGGTGTGGAGCAGAGATCTTGTGTACACGAGCAGGGAGTGAGCACTAAAATGCTTGGGAGAATGATATTGGTGGCCCTGGACCACCTGTGAGGCTACAGTTGGGAAGAAGCGAGACGTAAGAGCAGCAGCCAATACTGATGGGAAGAACTCCAGTGAGATGTGACTCCCAGGAGAGGTGCCTGGGCTTTGTGGGCCAGATTGCCTGGGTTTGGGAGCTGTATGTGGTCCAGAGGCGGCTGTTTGGACACCCCTGATATAGATCAATTTCAGAGTAACGGTCTCATGTGTGCAAATGTTTCTGAACTCCAGCTTTATTCCTCACTCAAAAAGTAATGGTCTGTAAATGGAATTGGTGTGTAATGTTTAACCCAGACATTTGCATGTAAGGAGAATATTGCGACAGATGGAAGGAGCTGTTCTTTTCAGTACTTTTTAAATTTGTTTCTCCTATATCTTGTACGTTAAAATACTCTTGTGCTTTTAACAGAGTACACAATATTACGACAAGAGGTGGTCGTGTGAACTTTTTATCTTAGTTTGGGTCAGCACTTGTGTACTACTAACCAGGCATCTCTTACCGCCGCGGTACTGTGACCTGCTGCACAAGGCAGCAGCACATCTGGGCTGCTGGCAGAAAGTAGACCCTGCACTCTGCTCCAATGTGCTTCAGCATCCGTAAGTAACTTTTTTTTATCTCTGCGCTTGATATTATTTCGATTGTTTTTGCTGTGAGATATGAAGTGCTGCATTTCACAGAGTCTTGGCAGGTTTCTTTGAAGGAATGTTGACCAGGGCCATACCCTTGCTTTTTGCATTAAGAGTTATAAGATCTTTGTTGTTGATAGGGTGAACAAAGACTATATTGGCACTGTGTATTTATTATGGCCATGAACTCAAATCCTTACCATCTTATTTAACACGATAAATAAAGTTTTTTTTTGTCATGCCTATGTGAAAATCCATTCCAATGGGAAAGAACAAAATGAATTCCTGCCTTATTACTTTTTAAAGTGAATCTTTTTGTAATTTTGTACATCAAATAGGAGCAGTTCAGCAAAAAAAGTACATTACAAGAATTTAGGAGAGGATCTGAATTCAATAACAAAACTATTTTGCAGCCATTGAAACTGAATGCTATGAGCTTTTGTACAAAGTCGTCACAGACAGTGAAATCGATCAGTAACGAACTTTGAGTTCCTACTGGTCACTATAGATCGGAGAAGATGATTATATTTGACTTCAAAAGTATATTTTTTTAAAAGTACCAAAGTTTCCTTCTTACCCCCCTCCAGCTGGTCAGAAGAGTATATGTGGCCACAGGGCGTGTTAGTAAAACACAATAAGAATGTGTATAAAGCAATGGGAAATTACAATGTGGCAATCCCTTCAGATGTTTCACACTTCAGATTTTATGTAAGTATGAATAAACATTTTAAAAGAGAACTTTCACTATGAAAATAAAAATATTAAAATTAAATGGTTACAAAGAATTGTTAATGTTCATTTTGTTTTTAAATGTGGAATATTGGTGACATTGGAATAAGTGGCTCGGATAATTGGTGAAGTTGATTCTGGGGACGAACAACATACAGTTCATCTTCCACATTTTACATCTGGTAGCCAATTTTAAGACATTGTTCACTCTTGTAATTACGTTGTCTCAAAGTCGTGGGTCATAAACGTTCACCTGAAGATGTGACTTACGCATCAGATTTTATGGTAACTAGGAAGATCTCTGAAGATTATGATTAATGACTGTCTCCATAATCAGTTCAGTGTAGTAATTTTTGTCCAAGCCAATGCCATTGATGTTATCAATGCTTCTTATTTAAACACATATTGTTTTTAAACCATCAAAGGCCAAAATTAAAGAAAGTCAAAGTTGATTCTTTGCAAAGTGGTTTTTATATAAAAAGCAATATTTGTTGCTGCTGATCTTCATGGGTGGTGTTGCAAGTTGCAGCAACCCTTGCAGAGACTGCATGCTGGCTGCCTATAGCAGTGCAACTACGAAATGCACAGGATGTAATGTTCCATTAAAAATTTTTTGGGTGCGGTGCCCCTTTAAGAGGCTGCGCAGCCCATTCAAAATACTGCACGTGCTCAGGTTTTCCCATTTATAAGCTGGTGCGCCGGCTGTGCGGGAGCTCCAGAGCGCAGCGCGGCCGCGCAGCTTAAAGGGAACATTGATGGGATGACTTGCTAATTTTGCTGAGAGTTAATGAAGCATACCAATAACAAAAGTGAGTCAAATCACATTTTTTTGAGTAACTAAAGTAAAGATTATTGTACATAATTTGTGCTAGTTTTAGACCAGTTCTCTGATATTTGTTTTATCTCTCCGCAGTTTTTCTTCAATAAACCATTGAGGATCTTGAACATTCTTATCATTATAGAAGGAGTCATTATACTCTATCAATTGTACTCGTTAATATGTTCAGAAAAGTGGCATCAAACAATATCTTTGGCATTGATTCTCTTCAGTAATTATTATGCCTTCTTTAAACTACTCCGAGACAGAATAGTCCTGGGTAAAGCATATTCATACTCTACAAGTGGAAATTCAGAGAGTAAAGTGAATTAAACTATTTTCTCTTCTTTCCCCCCCCGCCCCACACCCCCCAGTATCTATTAAAATGATCAGAGCTTTGTATTTTTGTTACAATTGCTTTTTTTCATGTAACTTTCATTAAAATATTTTTATATCTCTGGAACAGCCATTATTGTTAATTGCCACTGACGTTTTATTTTTGTATGATCACTTTCTGAAAGACAATACACAATTGTACTTTTCACATACTTTATTGTATAATTTGTCTGAAACAGTTTGTGGAAAAAAAATAAGGCTTTTCAATTACTCGTTTTGTTTCATCCTTTTTGACAATGAAAGTGCTTGCACTGGGAAGACTTGCCAGACCCTACCTGCTATCCACTAAGAATAGTCCATTAAGAAGACAGTTTTCCATTAACGTCAGTAAAAATTGAGCTGAACGGTTTTATCTTTGTTTGGGGTGTACATGCATGACTTGCTAACTAAACTATCAAGTGCATAGAATTGTCGAAAAATAGGAGCAGGAGTAGGCCATTCAATATGATCATGGCTGATCCTCTATCTCAATACCATATTCCCTCTCTCTCCCCATACTCCTTGATGCCTTTTGTGTCTAGAAATCTATCTATCTCCTTAAATATATTCAGTGAATGGCCTCCACAGCCTTCTGTGGTAGAGAATTCCACAGGTTCACTGCCCTCTGAGTGAAGAAATTTCTCCTCATCTCAGTCCTAAATGTCCTACCCCGTATCCTGAGACTGTGACCCCTTGTTCTAGACCTCCCAGCTAGGGAAACATCCTCTCTGCATCCAGTCTGTCTAGCCCTGTCAGAATTTTATACGTTTCAATGAGATCCCCTCTCATTCTTCTAAACTCTTAAGTGCAGAACGGGATTTACCTGGGCTTCGTGTTGGAGCAGTTGTACTTTGTTCATAAGAATTAATTTTTTTCCATAATGTTCTGCTCACATTGCTTAATTTTCTAATGTTGCCTTACATAGCAGCTTAAAAGCACTGCACTTTTGGTTTCAGGCAGTGTCATAGAGGGTGGATGCAAAGCACTTGGACAACTGGTCCTGGACTTTTCAAATGCAAAGGCTTGCTGATGTTTTACCAGGATGCTGTATATTGCTAACATGACAATGTGTTTGCGCTATCACCTGTTGCGTATGGCAAGCAATAAACACATTGCCGGCATAAGGTACCTGCATATTCACAGACGTGGGCTGCTGGTCTACGGGTCGCACAATTCTCAAGATTGCTCTTTTTCAACTTTCCCATTTCTCTCTGCACATAACAGGAGGCAGTATGTGCAGGTAGGATTGGTGTCACTGAAGCTACAATGCCAGACTCCTTAGGAGGAAAGGGCCCTGGAGATTCTGGGCAGGAAGCAAGAGAGGGAGGTTATGGTTTGTATTGTTTGTTTTCATTATCTCTTTACTCATGCACACACTGCAGCATATGCACACACTGCAGCATACATACTAGATTATCTTGCCATGTAAGCTCTATTTCATGGGGGTCATACTGGCGAAATACGGTCTTCTACTCTTCTAGATGACCAAGAGCAGGTACATTTATAGTGACAAAGCCCAATGTGCTAATTGAACCTAATTCCTGACAGCTCCCAGTGCTACAGTGGCAAGCAGCACTGATACATAGAAACTGCATTAACAGGTAACGAGTTGCAGCAGAGAACGCTTGGTAAAGAAAAGAAACGCTTGCATTTATATAGCGCCTTTCACGACTACTGGACGTCCCAAAGCGCTTTAGAGCCAATGAAGTACTTTTGAAGTGTAGTCACTGTTGTAATGTAGTAAAGCATAAGCAAAGAGGACAAAGTGCATGTGGAAATTGAGGAAGTGGAACCTACTGAGTGGAGGGCCAGCTTAATTTCTGAGCCCAGAGATTTGGACCGCAAGGCCTGCCTGCACCCATTCGTATCGATCACCATCAGCAGTTCATGCAGTCCTTTGGATGGACCCAGAATCATATTGTCTCTCTAGCTGGATAAGAGTGGAAATGGTAGCTGATTTTCTTCCCCCCTGGCCCAGCCCAGCCCAGGGTCACAGGCTAATTGTTCCAGCTGTATGCCCCCACCAGCTAAGACTGGCCAACTCCTCACAGCAAGGATTGAACCTGCAGCTTCTTGGTCTGTATGGTTCAATATAGACATTGCAACTGATCTACCTGGGAAGTCAATCTAGCAATCATATTTCTATTTTTCTGCCACTTTCTTCCCCCCCCCCCGCCATGTTTTCTCCTGAAAGAGTTGATTCTTTGCAAGGATACAGTTCCACCGGTAGTGGGTACATTGCCTGAGTGGCCAATGTTCATATTTTAGGCTTGATAGTATGCTTGGGTTATTCAACAGTGGGATGTTTTAATGTTTTACTATATTAAAGGTGCTATATAAATACAAATTGTTGTGGAGACATTGCAGCTGAGCCCAATCCTGTCCTGTGTACTTCCAGTTGGTTGTTGCATAAGGAAAGCTGGCCCTGGCTGAGTAAAAGTACCCCAGCACAGACCAGAGACAGAACTTGACACCTTCCTGTATGCATAGCTCAACTATTCACTGTTTTAACCAACTGAGGGAGGGGAGGGGGAGAGAGCTGTAAACATATTTCCAAGCAACATACCACTACTGATTTATGGAATGTAGGTCTGTAATAAATTGACTAAAGTTTGCCAAGAAAAATAAAACCTATTCTGCCCAAGTTGTGGCCACATGATAGGCCAATTTTAGATGTCTCCTTCGAGTGTAAGTTAGCAAAATGGAGGTATAGTTTCTCCTTCACTAAACATTGCTTAGGTTTGTTTTCCAAAGAAGATACTCTGTCATATTGATTTTTTAGTGCAGGCCTTACTATTAAATGTGAACTGCCCAATACCAATTTAAAAATCATGGTATTTGCCCCAAGGTATATGGAAAATAAATAATAATGAAAGTTAGATTACTTACTTGGGTATGACATTCCTCATTCTTTGAATGTAATTTATCCTCCTTTAGGTTTGTTCTCTTTCATTGTTTAATTTTTTTAATTCAATATATAGGGGGCTACGAGTGCAAGTGATACTTGGTGCTGCTTGTGTATTTAGTTTTGAAAAATGCTTTTACTGTGTAAGTACGGTTCAACCTCTCAGCTGCATCTACTATTGCAACATGAGCGTAGGTTATTCTGTGATTAGAGCAAGCAAAGCGCCTTTAAAATTTGCTTTGTCCCCATGATTTTCCCCTACCCTAAGAATGAGAAAAATAAGCAATTGACCTTTTCTGAATGCTGTAAAATTAGTGAACTACATTACTACAGATGTATGGTCTGAATTCAAAATGTGTTGAAGTGGAGGAGCAGTGATTAGGGAAGTCATTTTAGTTAATTTTACCTAATATTTTTGCTCAGTCTAAGTTTTGCACGCAAGCTGCCTCACTGGCAATGACTGACTTCAGCTAGTTAGTGACTAATTAATCACGCAGGCACTCTAGCTTCAAAATTTGAGACAAATCCACCCATTCCACCTAATGCAATATAAAATAAAATATGTGAGGTTCATTAGTGGTGCCGCAGCACATGGTCAAGCAAGCTAAATTATCTGTTTCTAGAGAATTTTGTATCAGTAGATGACAAAAATGTTACATTTGGGAGTTGTTGTCAAATCTCTTTTTTTCAGTCAAACATTTATTTAAATACGGTAGTACTTCTTACAACTCATCAATTACATAATAAATCCATTACATTCATTGGCCGCAATAAAACAAAGCCTTAAAAACAGCTTTAGGGTTAACAGTACAAATACAGTGGTAAATTTTACAGATAAATCAACAATATTAACAGTACAGGTACCCATAGTGAAAAACAATTTTACGCTAGTCCTATTGGCAATCTAGTAACTCTTAATTTTTGCTTGGTATTACCTGTTGTCCTTTTTTTTACTTTAACATTCAAGTACAGCAGTACTTATACAACTCATCAATTACATAATAAATCCATTACATTCATTGACCACAATAAAAAGGATAAAGCCTCAAAAACCGCTTTATGGTCAACAATATAAATACAATAATAAATTTTGTTGTAAAATTTCTTGTTGACAGAACATTCAGAAAAAAGACTTGCATTTGTATAGCACCTTTCAAGATCACCAGACGCCCCAAAGCCAATGAAGTACTTTTTGAAGTGTAGTCACTGTTGAAATGCGGCAGCCAATTTGCGCACAGCAAGCTCCCACAATACATGACCAGATAATCTGTTTTTGTGATGGTGGTTGAGGGATAAATATTGGCCAGGACACCAGCGATAACTCCCCTGCTCTTCGAAATAGTGCCATGGGATCTTTTACATCCACCTGAGAGAGCAGACCGAGGGACCTCTGTTTAAAGTCTCATCTGAATTTATTAAGTGAACGGTGAAGATGTGGTGAAGACTATTTGATAAGGGTCACCATGAAAGGCACCTCAATCGAAGCCTGGCCAATCATTTTGGTGACTGGTCAAGGTGGGTCACTTGCAGCGTTCTCAGTCTCCTGCATGTCCTCGCCCTCAAGGTTTAGGGTCCTTATCCTCTGAGTGCTTCATTGTTGATACTCGTTGCCCACCAAAATTCTGCAGCAACCCATGAGGTTGTGTTAGACTTTTGGCTGGGCTACATAGGTGGAGAGCAGACAGAATTTATAAAATAAAAGCACCGTGACTCTTGGGAAATAATTCACCTGTGTGACCTTGTGCAAATGGTCACAGACTAGCTGTAATCGAGTAGAAGACATGAAGCATTCAGAGCGATAGAAAACAACAAATATGAGTAATTGTGTAATAACAGAAAATGCTGGAAAAATCCAGCAGGTCAGGCAACATCCGTGGAGAGAAATTTGAGTTGATGTTTCGGGTCGAACCCTTCTTCAAAACTGGAAAGAAAAGAAATTAGATCGAAGGCAGGGCTGCGATCGGACAAAAGAAGTGAAAGAAACAAAAGAGCTAGACGAGATGGTAATAGGCTGAGATTAGGTGTAAAGTGTACTGGCAGGGCAAGAGATAGCTGTCAGGTGTGTGAGAGAAACAAAAGGAAAGCAGGGGGGGGTGGGGAAGGAGTGGAAAAATTACAAGAAAAATGTGTAATAGGGGCCGAGGTTATGATCTGAAATTGTTGAGCTCGATATTGAGTCCAGAAGGCTGCAGAGTGCCTAATCGGAAGATGAGGTGCTGTTCCTCGAGTTTACGTTGAGCTTCCGTGGAACAATACAAGAGGCCAAGGACGGTGAGGTCCGAGTGGGAATGGAGCGGTGAATTAAAATGACAGGCGACCGGAAGCTCGGGGTCACCCTTACGGACTAAACGGAGGTGTTCCGCAAAGCGGTCACCCAATCTGCGTTTGGTCTCCCCAATGTAGAGGAGACCGCATCGTGAGCAGTGAATACAATATACTAGATTGCAAGAAGTACAAGTAAATCGCTGTTTCACCTGGAAGGGGTGTTTGGGGCCCTGGACAGTGGGAAGGGGGGAGGTATAGGGGCAGGTGTTACATCTCCTCCGCTTGCACGGGAAGCGTGGTTGTGGAAGTCCTGCTCACATTTTGTAACTGGTCATCAAATTTCTGGAAACTGGTAGGTTGGAATCTATGGGAATGCACTTAGTAATGTGACTGGGGACGAGGCTGGCACAGCAAACAGCCGACTGGATAAACTGAAATATTTCTCATGACAGAGCTATATTTCCCACATTACAACAATAACTACACTTCAAAAAAAGTACTTCAATGACTCTAAAGCGTTTGAGACGTCCGGCGGTCGTGAAAGGCGCTATATAAATGAAACTACGATCATCCACGGTTGATGACAAAGCTCAGAGATTACATCTTTACAGCATGAAAACAGATGTCATAAATTCATAAGCAGTTAGATATTAATGTATATAATGTTAAAATAGAATATAAAGCGTTATAGAAATGGCGGCATCAAAGATTTTTTCTATCCGACCTGTTTCCCTTTAATTTTGCGCTCGGTTCTGTACAGTAAATAACATTTACAGATCTCAAGTCTCAGCTCTTTGTACAAAGTCAGAAGCCCTCATGCCTACAAGGCAGGGGTCCCAGTCTCTACAAGCTTCTTGGTCGTCTTCACTTGTTCATCCTGATAGTGGGTCTCCAGGAATTCATACAGATGAGGGTCGGCGCTCCCAGTGGAGGGTTTGTGCAGATCCAGCAGACTCTGGTTGACATTCTTCTCCATCTGCAGGGCTCTCTGCATCGCCGAGCGGAGCCTCTCGCTCTCCCGACCGAACAAGTGGACTGTAAAGAAGCTTATCAAATTAAATTAAGATCACCCCGGCTCGGTTCTGTTAGCTGGGACGGATGGTGGGAGGGCGAGCGCTGTCACTTTAAATGGACGCACATTTTGAATAAAGCACAACCGCTGGCTTGCGCTGGGACTGGCGCCAGCGGGCTTCCGTGAGGCAGTCACCATTTTGGCCGTGGTAGTCGTTTCTGGAAGCCGGAGTCGCTGTCCGCGTCCCGCCGCCACAAAATGGGTGAGTTAAAGGCTCGTTCGGCCGGCGGCTGGGCTCCGGCTGATCGGTTTCCCCCCCGCTGTCGGATGTGGGTGTGGGGGCCAGTCGGTCATCACGATCGCCTTTTAGCCCTTTGACGTTCCTGGAGAGCCGCTGGGCGCTCCGCCGCTGTCGGGTATGGAGGCCCCTGTTGGTGAGGGGGTGGGGGCAGAGGCCGCCGGCCGCAGGGGGCCTGGGCTTCGGTGGGTAACCGCGGGCCAGAGGAGATGTCGAGTGAGGTGGTGGTGGGCGGGGGAGACTCGGGCCCAGGCCCGGGACACATGTCGCACCGCGATAGGGAGGAGGTGAATTCCCGTGTTAACAACCAGCGCTTCGTGTATCCGGGCAACGGGGCAAAGTGGGGGATGTCGTCTCCCTGCTCCCGGTCACAATCCTTTCTGTTTTATTGTGTTTGGAGTGGTTTGATTGTAAGTGCGTTGATTTTTATATCATCTGAATGGGATCTGGGAAAAGGCACCGTGATTAATCGGGTCCCATCCACTGGGTGACTAGGAAATGGTTCAGGACACTCTGTTTCACAAAATCCCTAAAGGCAATAGATACAAGGCTGAATTTTCATTCGCTTTTCATGGGAAAGGCGTTGTGTATTTTTCGGGAGGCGAATGATTGCGCATAAAAAATGAATTTTACATTAAGGATAGACTGGGAATCGAGAATTGGACAATCAATTCCTATCTGCTAAACTAATGTGGAAAATGAGACATCTTTCTATTACTTGATTTGCTTTATACAAGAGGATAGAAATATTTTCTCATTATTAAAAAATCACGACTTGATTATAATTTTTGTGGATAGCGAGGAGAGGCATGGGGGAGCAGCGGCAGCTTCTGGCTAAATACTGGGCCATGGATTTGCTGCCAATATAATGAAATATATTTTCAGTAGCGACTTGCATTTTTGGGAAGATGTATATAACTGACCAGAGCTGGCAACTTGGGTTAAATATGTGCTCCCCGTGAATTAATTCCAGTAATTCAGTAGTTTGAATTAATGTTGTATGATTGGACTATTGCCAGCAATATGTTTTCTCTCTGTACAGCACTAGAAAAGTAAACCCTATCTCTGCAATTTATGATAAAACTACTTCATAAATTCCAACTTTCCAAAATGCAGCCACCCCATATCTTGTATCTTTCCTCGGCCTTGTACCTCCTTTATTCAGAAACCTTTTCCAGAATTGTATCCCTTCCTGCACCCTATAATTCCCTGGCTTTTTGTGCATCTTTCTCTTTCCCTGCCCACCTCATCATTAGTGGCTGAGTTTCTGCCAACAGCCTGACTTTCCAGAACACTCTGCTCCTCCTCTTCAACAACAACAACAACAACTTCTTGCATTTTTATTGTACCTCTAATGTAGTGAAACGTCCCAAGGCACTTCACAGGAGCGTTATCAAACAAATGTTGACACCAAGCCACATGAGATATTAGGACAGATGACCAAAAGCTTGGTCAGAGGTAGGTTTTAAGGAGCATCTTAACCCCAACACTTCTCTCTCCGCCCTTGAAAAACGTCTCAATTTTTCTTTTCAAGCAGGCTTTTGGTTCAGTGACCACTCCCTTAGCTTTGTAACACACTGTATGACACTTTGTTAAACGCACAATATATTTGTAAATTGTAATTGTTTTCCATACATATCGATTTTTATAGAGCACTGACTGTGAGTGCAACAGTAGCAAAAGGTGCATTTGTTTTTGCACTAAGTTGGTCATATCATTTGAAATGGAAGCCATGTTCTTTAGATGGAGTATATTCTCTGTCACCGCTTAATTCTGATGCATTTCCAATTCTTTTGAAGAAAAGAATCTCTATCCCTTCTGCAATTGGCTTTCCAGATGCTATTTTGAGCAAATTATTTCTTTGAACATGTGGTATTTCTGCATTGTATTAAAAGCCCAATTCAAAATTTAAAAACTTTTTTTCTTTTATCTCTAGCCTTTCTCCTACTGTCATACCAAATTGGACAACCTTTTATCGTTTTGGGGGGCTTAAATAAAAATTGGAAGCCATCGGTTTCTGCTTTGTTTAGCAATCAAAAATTTGTTCACTACTAAAACTAAACCTTTCAAGCAAGCCCAGTACTTAAAATAGCAAACTAATGTTATTTTAGGATAGAATCATTGGGACTGAAGAAAATTAGCAACTTTGTGGTTGAAATGCTAATGAAAGAAGAATCCACCAACATATTGCTATTCTACAATTTAACCATTGATTACTTTGTTATAACTTCATTTAATTAAATTTAGTTGAGATTATTGAAGCTTTGAAGAAAATGCAGATTAGAAAACAAATCCTATGAAGATTTGACGCTTCGACCTTCTCTACATACAAACCGCACAGCAGGGAAGGTGAACTACATTGGAAATAGTTCACCAGTATGCTATCCTGTCTCCGCATTTGGGTCCAGGTGGCTCACTATCCACCTTTCAGCTGTAGTAAAGGAGTATGAGCATAATCCATAAGGAGACACAAGGATTGATACTTCAGCTCTAGTAGCTAACTTAATGATGAGAATAACTGCCCTCTCTCCCTCCCAAAACAAGTTTATAAAAAGAAAATTCCATATTTCTCACTGAATGTGGCCAGTTTACATTTGCAATCAGAGGGCATTTATATCAGTTAACAGCGTGTTCTAATAATATGTCATTTTCAGTGTTCTCTTTTAAAATGTGCTTGTACAATATTCAATTCTTCAAAAGTTTTATCCCTTAGAATTCCAGAAAATAAAAGATTTCACCTGATTTTAAAAATCTTTAATGCAGTAATAAGTGCAATGTCAGGAGTAGATTTATCAACATAATATTAAATACACTTAAATGTTAAGTTTTCACATTTTAGTTTGGCTCTGCTTCTGTCTTCTGATGAGATAGCTTTGAATAAAGTGGCCCTTCAGCCAGTTTGGCCTAATCGTTCCAGAATACCAGCTTTATACTGTCGTCCAACTGCAGCAGCTAGTTGTTTCTTAAATGTCCAATTTCTTGATCTCAACCACATACACTAATTTAAAATCTAGTATTTTAACAGGTCAAAAAGTTTTTAAAAAATCACGATCAGTAACTTAAACTTATATTGCACTTTTAGCATAGAAAAATCCCAAGAGGAGAGGAAAAAATGAACGATCAGATAGTTGTGTAGCTTATTCACTTAAGTTTTTGAACATCAATGTTTTGCTTCTGTAACAGTACTCAAATGGTTGCTCAGAGCAACAGACATGTTACTAAGCCTCACCTCCCTAGTGCGAACAACGTTTACTTTCTGAATAAAACCCTGGAACTTTCCAAATTTTACTTGCCTTTGACCTAACAGTTTCAGGAAAAGTGTGTGGTAATTTAACCGCCCAATTCAGATAAGTGATTCTGAAATGGTACAGCATTTCTTAGGAAACATAATTTGTATCTCTTGGAATAAGCAGACCAAGCATTGGCTGTCTTGTTTTGTTGTAGTGGAAATGTGTTGGACTTAAATACTGGGAATGATTTAGATTTAAGTTGCTTTATCTAATCAAGGGTTTGGATAGTTCCTTCACATGACTACTATCGGGTTACCTTGTTCAGGGTGTAAGTGTATCACATACAGTAATGTTAAATCTATTCTCCAAGGCATTCTGAAATTAATTTTTATGTATTCAGGTGGTGTACAAGGCTCAAAGGTTGAAACCTTCTGACCTATACAAACAGAAATTTTATGAAGAGTTCATTAACTCAATCAAGAAGGAGTTGGATATATTTCTTAAGGCTAAAGGGATCAAGGGGTATGGGGAGAAGGCAGGAACAGGGTACTGAATTTGGATGATCAGCCATGATCTCATTGAATGGCGGAGCAGGCTCGAGGGGCCGAATGGCCTACTCCTGCTCCTATTTTCTATGTTTATACATACCTCAGACAGGTAATAGATATGATCAGCTTCCTTGTAAATGAGTCACAATGGCTACATGAGTTGAGTATTTGCATACGTGCAGTAGAATTTGTATCAAATACAGTACTGATAACAAATATAATGCTTCATTTTCATTACTGAAGTTGACATGGTTAAAGACCGATCAAAAATATAACTTGATTTTCAGAAAATTGTGACCTTCAGCAATTTAAAAAATAATCGTTTTTATTAATATTTGGTCCATTTAAGCTTTAAATGGGCATAGCAAATTTAAATGCGGAAGGTTTTCTGAGGATCATTAACAGCGGCTGGCAGTGGCCTACCATGATCTTTTTTTCCAAAAGAGAGTGATCAAATTACATTACTATGAAGTAATGCAGACCTCCCTGTGGACTTGGGTTACATTGGGTGGTTGTTGCTATAGCAGACTGACTAACTATTTAATCTGCTTGAATACTGAGAGTGGGACTTGTATTAATTGAAAATGTAAATTGTTAAAAAGAAAATTGGAACCTATTTGTGCAGTTTTATCAGGCTTTTAATATCTCTCGACCAATCACAACACAAAGTACATTGGGGATGATAAACAATGATCTACCATATAGGGATGATGATCTAGTTTTTTTTAACGAAAGAAAAACTTGCATTTGCTTAATATTGTTCATGTCCTCATGACCTCACAAAGCACTTCACAGCCAATCAATTACTTTTGAAGTGTTGTCACTGTTACGTAGGCGAATGCAAGCAGCCAATTCACACCGCAAGATCCCTGAGATGAATGACCAGTTAATCTCTTGTTGGTGTTGGCTGAGGAATGAATGTTGGCCAGGATACCAGAAGAATTCGCTTCTCCTCTTTGGGAAAAAGTGCCATGGAATCTTTTATATCTACTTGACCATACAAACAGGGTCTGTCTTTTTATCATTCTTCAGGAGGTGGGCATCGCTGGGAAGGCTGCAATTTATTGCCCATCCCTAGTTTCCCTTGAGAAGGTGGTGGTGGTGAGCCGCCGCCTTAAACCGCTGCAGTCATGTGCTGAAGGTATTCCCACAATGCTGTTAGGTAGGGAGTTCTCGGACTTTCAATTCAATTTTATTTGTCATATATGCAGCAGACGTGTGTACTGCACAATGAAATGTTGATTTTTACGAGTCCTCCCAACATTGGGAAAAATATGGCATAACAATGATTAAAAATACTAATAGACAGTAATAAAAAATAATAAATTAATTGTTCGAGTCTTATGGCCTGGGGGTAGAAGCTGTTTCAAAACCTGTTGGTACGAGACCGTATGCTTCGGTATCTCTTACCGGACGGGAGCAAGGCGAAGAGGTTGTGGCTGGGGTGACTCGCGTCTTTAATGATTCTCAGGGCCTTCCCCCGGCACCCCTCGGGGTAGATATCCTGCACAGCAGGTAGTTTAATTCCTATAGTGTGTTGTGCAGCTTTCACTACCATCTGTAGAGCCTTGCGGTCTATGGCGGTGCAGTTGCCATACCAGGTAGTGATGCAGCCGGACAGGATACTCTCGATGGTGCACCGGTAGAAGTTGGTGAGAATCTGGGGGGCCATTCCAAATTTCTTCAGTCTCCTGAGGAAGAACAGGCGTTGGCATGCCTTCTTGGTTACGACGTCGATGTGATGGGACCACGTTAAGTCCTCCGTAATGAATACACCCAGGAATTTGAAGCTGCTGACCCTCTCCACCTCAGCCCCTTCGATGTAGATTGGGGTGTGTCCCTCCCCCTGCCGCTTCCTGTAGTCCACGATCATCTCCTTTGTTTTGCTGATGTTGAGGGAGAGGTTGTTGTACTTGCACCATTCTCCTAGGGCTCTTACCTCCTCCCTGTAGCCTGTCTCGTCACCATCTGTGATCAGGCCTACAACGGTAGTGTCATCAGCAAACTTGATGATGGAGTTGAAGTTGTGCGTGGCCACGCAATCGTGAGTAAACAGGGAGTACAGAAGGGGGCTGAGCACACAGCCCTGGGGAGCTCCCGTGTTCAGGATCAGTGTGGAGGAGGTGTTTCTGCCTATTTTCACCACCTGGGGTCTTCCTGTCAGGAAGTCCAGGATCCAGTTGCATAGGGAGGTGTTAAGTCCTAGCTCACTGAGCTTGTTGACAAGCCTGGAGGGGATAATGGTATTGAATGCTGAACTATAATCAATGAACAACATTCTCACATAGGTGTTCCTCTTATCCAGGTGTGATAAGGCAGTGTACAGTACAGTGGCGATGGCATCATCCCTAGATCTGTTTGGGCAGTAGGCAAATTGGAGTGGGTCCAGTGTGTCAGGTAGTAACGAGTTGATGTGGGTTTTGACCAGCCTCTCAAAGCACTTCATGATGACAGAAGTGAGTGTTATGGGGCGGTAATCAGGTTACTTTTGTTTTTTTGGGGACTGGAATAACCGATGTCATCTTGAAGCGGGTGGGGACTACAGACTAGTACAGTGAACGGTTGAATATATCCGTAAACACGGCTGCCAGCTGGTCAGCGCATGCTCTAAGGACACGCCCAGGGATTCCATCTGGACCGGGTGCTTTGTGGGTGTTCACTCTCTTAAAGGTCTTGCTCACGTCAGCCACGGAGATTGAGTAGACCCGGTCATCCTGAGCCGCGGGCGCCCTTGTAACAGGCCAGTTGTTGTTGGCCTCAAACCGGGCGTAAAAAGTCTGGGAGAGAGGCATTGCTGGGCATGACACAGTTGGGTTTCCCTTTGTAGTCTGTAATAGATTGTAGTCCACTCCACTTTGATCCAGTGACGATGAAGAGACGCTAATATGTCTAACGATAATATACGATTAGTGCCTGAGTAATAGTCACAGCTAGGAGGATGGCTTATTTTCTATTTTTTTTTTAAACTTGCGTTTTAACACCGATGGATTAAGAGCTACGTAGGACAAATCTGTGGCAGTATTTGAGGGGAGTGTGATGGCTGTATACACTTGTATGTTTGATTGCTTAAACTTGAACTTTTTCCTTCTGTCTTTGACAGTATTCTATTGGTTGCTCGAGTAGAATTTTGGTATCACTAAATCTAACTTCCCTAATGTGGATTAGATTACTTTCTGAATAAATCATTGCTGCTTTCAAAACTGTATGTCTTTGGCATAATGTCTGCAAGAAAGATGCATATTAATTTGACCTAACACAGGGCGGGGGGAACTGAAGACAACCACTATCACTAAGGAAAAAGTACTTGGTAAAATAATGGGACTAAAAGACAAGTCCCCTGGACCAGATGGCCTGCATCCCGGGGTCTTAAAAGAAGTGGCTGCAGAGATAGTGGATGCATTGGTTGCAATATACCAAAATTCCCTGGACTCTGGAGAGGCCCCAGCGGATTGGAAAACCACAAATGTAACACCCCTATTTAAGAAAGGAGGGACACAGAAAGCAGGAAACTATAGACCAGTTAGCCTAACATCTGTCGTTGGGAAAATGCTGGAGTCCTTCATTAAGGAAGCATTAGCAGGGCATTTGGAAAATCATAATGCAGTCAAGCAGAGTCAGCATGGTTTTATGAAAGGGAAATCATGTTTAACAAATTTGCTGGAGTTCTTTGAGGATGTAACGAGCAGCGTGGATAAGGGTGAGCCAATGGATGTGGTGTATTTGGATTTCCAGAAGGCATTAGATAAGGTGCCACATAAAAGGTTACTGCATAAGATAAGAGCTCACGAAGTTCTTAGCATGGATAGAGAATTGGCTAACTAACAGAAAGCAGAAAGTCTGGATAAATGGGTCATTTTCCGGTTGGCAAACGGTAACTAGTGGGGTGCCACAGGGATCGGTGCTGGGGCCTCAACTATTTACAATCTACATTAATGACTTGGATGAAGGGACCGAGTGTAATGTAGCCAAGTTTGCGGATGATACAAAGATTGGTGGGAAAGCAAGTTGTGCAGAGGACTTAAAGAATCTGCAAAGGGATATAGACAGGCTAAGTGAGTGGGCAAACATTTGGCAGATGGAGTATAATGTGGGAACGTGCGAGGTTATCACCTTTGGCAGGAAAAATAAAAAAGCAAATTATTATTTAAATGGAGAGAGATTACAAAATGCTACAGTTCAGAGAGACCTGGGGGGTCCTTGTGCATGAAACACAAAAAGTTAGCATGCAGGTACAGCAAGTAATCAAAAAGGCAAATGGAATGGTGGCCTTTATTGCAAGGGGGTTGGAGTATAAAAGCAGGGAAATCCTGCTACAACTGTACAGGGTGTTGGTGAGACCACACCTTGAGTACTGTGTACAGTTTTGATCTAATTTAAGGAAGGATATACTTGCATTGGAGGCAGTTCAGAGACAATTCACTAGGTTAATTCCTGAGATGAGGGGTTTGACTTATGAAGAAAGGTTGAGGAGGTTGGGCCTATACTCATTGGAATTTAGAAGAATGAGAGTTGATCTTCTTGAAACATATAAGATACTGAGGGGGCTCGACAAGGTAGATGCAGAGAGGATGTTTGCCCTCATGGGGAAATCTAGAAATTGGAGGCATAGTTTCAGAATAAAGGGTCGCCCTTTTAGAACTGAGATGAGGAGGAATTTCTTCTCGGGGCCGTAAATCTGTGCAATTCTCTGCCCCAGAGAGCCGTGGAGGCTGGGTCATTAAATACATTTAAGGTGGAGATAGACAGATTTTTGCAAGATAAGGGAGTGAAGGGTTATGGGGAGCGGGCAGGGAAGTGGCTTTGAGCCCAAGATCAGCCATGATCTTATTGAATGGCGAAGCAGGCTCGAGGGGCCAAGTGGCCTATTCCTGCTCCTATTTCTTATGTTGAACCCAATTCAGACTAGTGTTGCATTAATGGTACAACATTTCTGAAAAGGGGAAAGGGAAAAAGATGACCATTGACCTTGCATAGCATGTAAATTTTTCACATTTAGAATGTGAGGACAAATGTGGTATTGGTGCAAGACTATCAATCTGAAATATATTCCAGAGAATAGACTGCTGTCTGAGTGACCTGAATGGGCCAAATGCTATTTCTTTGCTTGTTTTCTCTGTAACTTCCCAGCAGTGATGGTTTAGATTTATTTGAAGCCACTCTAGATAATCAGAAACCCCACTTCCCTACTGAAAAAAAAATCCATAAGTTATCAGCATTTAGTTTTTAAAAAGCTGTCTGACATTTGTGTCCTGATTTCAGCTGAGGAACTTGCTATTCTTTATCTCTTCTGTTTAAAGTAACCTAAGAACTACTCATTAAGACACCATAGCTGGGATGGTGAGGACAAACATCCAATCTGGTCATTTCATGGTGATGTTTTTGCACTCTAGTATTATGCTACTTGGCTCCATATTAAAGATTACTAGTTTTGGTTTTCATTGAGAAACCAGTGTGATGAAGATCTATAAAACAGGACTCCATCAAGGTTGAAACATGGTTTTTATAAAACAAAGACTAGGTAAATCAGGAAGCTTGGCTTGGGTTTTAAAAACCTGTAGAATGTTTCCCAGAACCTCAAAATTACTACAGTAAATTAATGTAGGCCACTAACTTGCTTTCAGTATGATGAGGATGTGGAACAGCATAATTGGAACTTGAAAGGAATGAGAAAAATATCTGAAAGGAACACTGATATTATAGTATATGTAAAATAAAGACAAAGCCTGGAAGGGAGAGGGATTGCGGTTCAGAATGCTAAATTTTATTGTACTCTGGCACATTAGAATTAAAGCTGCATTTTAATGATTTTAACATGCATTTCATTCACTTGTGATCCAATTGATTGGAACTTAATTTGAAGCACCTTGTGCATTTTTCATCTAAATTGCTGATATGGTAATTTTTCACTTCTGAAATATGCTGAAAATGAAATCTCCAGTAATTTTGCTATGCTTTATTTTATGAATAACGTGAAGAAATAAGTGGTTTATTGTCTTTACATATAAATTATGGCCAAATTAAAATTCAGCATTTTTACACATTCAATATGAATTGACAGGCCTTTTTTAATATGATGGCACTTGTGTTGAAGAAATCAAAGGAAATGTCCTACTTAGTTTGGTTTTAGTCTGAGAGTTGTCGGTTGCACTTTTTAAAACCACTTGGCTATGTACAGTAGTTTGAAATGCAGAATTCCAGCACGAGTTAAATGTAGGGCAAAAGTAATGCAGCTTTAGTGGCAAATGATTTCTACTGTGACTGCAGATTGTCAATGTAGTTCATTCTTTGTCTAGAGTTCTCACAACCAAATCATGAAAAACAGAGATCCACTCATTCATTCGTTCGCTGTTTGAGACCTTGCTGTGTACATATTGGTTGTTGCATTTGCTTACATAAGTCTACCTTGACCCCTCTGCAGCCTTTGACGAGATTGACCGCACCTTCCTCCTTCAATGCCTCTCCTGTGTTGTCCAGCTCAGTGGGACTGCCCTCACTTGGTTCCACTTTTACCTATTCGATCCGCTTCTCTTCCTGTCCTGCACCTTGGCCCCCTCTTCCTCATCTAGGTGACATCGTTCTCAGATACAGCATCAACTTCCACATATATGCTGATGACAGCTACCTCCACATCTCTCAACCCCCCTGCTGCCTCTTTGTTGTCAGACTGGTTGTTAACATGCAATATTGGGTGATTTGCAGTTTCTCACAGCTAAACCTCATCTTTGGCCAACACTATACCCTTGCCACCAATTCCAACCCCCTCCCCAGCAACTATCTTGGTCTGTTCACAACCTCGGTGTACTATTTGATCCCAAGCTGAGCTTCCAACCTCGCATCCTCTCCAAAGACCGCCTACTTCCATCTCTGTGATATTACGCATCTCCGCCCCACCTCAGCCCATCTGCTGCTGAAACTCCCATCTGTATCTTTGTCATCTCCACACCCGACAAATCCAATGCTCTCCTGACCATTCTCCACCCTCTAAACTTCAACTCATCCAAAGCTGTGCTGCCTGAACCCGATCTCCCATCAAGTTCCACTCTCGTCACCCTTGTCCTGGCTGACATTTACTCCCAGTTCCCTAAAGCCTCAAATTGAAAATTTTCATCCTGGTGTTTAAATGCTTCTTGACCTCGCCTCTCCCTATCTTTTGTCACCTCCTCCAGCTCTACACTCCTTCCCGGAACTCTTCTTTCCTCTGACTCTGGTCCCTTGTGCATGCCCCCTTCTCTTCCCTCCACTATAGGTGGCCGTGCCTTCAGCTGCCCTGGCCCCACACTCTGGAATTGCCTCTCCACTTTACTCTTCTCCTTTTAAAACTCTTCTTAAAATTCACCTTCTGACCAAGCTTTTGATCGTCATTTCTATTGACTCCTTTTGCTTAGTTTTAATTTTTTTGATTACACTTTTTTGGTGCACTTTGGAACATTTTACTATGTTAAAGATGCTATATAAATACAAGTTGTTTGTAAGTGATTGCAATTCCAAAATAATCCATTGGTTGTAAATTGCTTTGGGATGTCCTGAGGACATAAGGCACTATATCGATACAGGCTATTATTTATTTAAAGCAAAGTATCGGGTGTTCAACCAAAGACTGTACTTATATAATGCCTTTAACTTTTTAATTAAAAAAAAAAAAAAAAAAAAATCCCATGGCACTTCATAGGTGTAAGGAGAAATGGATCCCACGCCAAGGGAGGAAAGATTAGACAGTAACCAAAAGCTTGGTCAAAGATATGGATTTTTAAGAATGGTCAAAGGAGAAAAGGAAGATGGAAAGTGAATTTCAGAGTGTGACCTAGGCAGCTGAAAGTATGGCCACCAGTGGTGGGGTGAAGGGAGGGGAAATGCACGAGAGGCCAGAGCCAGGAACAGAAAGTTTGGAAGGGTGGTCGGGCTGGTAAGGTTACAGAGCTAGCGTGGGGCGAGACCGTAAAGATTTAAAAAGCAGGATGAGAAGCTCAATTTTGAGGCGTTGGGACTGGTAACCAACGTAGGTCAGCAAGGACAAGTGTATTGAGTGGATGGGACTTGCTGCAGGATAAGATACAGGCAGCAGAGTTTTGGATAATATGAAGCTTGTGGAGGCTAACCAAGGGAGCCTTGACGTGATCCGATCTAGAGGGTACAAAGAAATGGATAAAGGTTTCAACAACAGATGGGTTGCAGTAGCAGTGGAGCCAAGCACTGATAAGAGTTGGAAGCATGATCTTTGTGATGAAGAGAATATAGGGTCAGAAACTCAGCTGAGCGTCAAACTAAATGTGAGATTGCAAACATTCTGGCCAGGACAGGAGATGAAGTTGGTCACAAAGTTATGGAATTTGTGGCAGAGGCTGAAGATACTGGCTCCAGGCTTCAGTGTTTAACTGGAAGAAATTGTGGCTTCTCCAAGACTGTTGGACAAACTGTCTTGAAAGCACAGAGGCAGTGGCGGGGTGGAGAAGTAGAGAGATGGTTTAAGGAGGTTGAGAAGGGAGAATGCACCACAGTCATAGAGAATTATTTTGATGACTTGGCTTATGTGTCAGACCTGGTTCGTTGGGTAGCACTCTCGCCTCTGAGTTCGATGGTGTGTTCCAGTTCTAGTCCCAGTCCAGAGACGTCAGCACATAATCTAGGCTGGCACTTCAGTGCAGTATTGCCGGAGGTGCTGTCTTTCGGATGAAATGTTAAGCAGAAGCCCCATATGCCATCTCTGGTGGTCATAAAAGATCCCATGGCATCATTATTTGAAGAAGAGCAGGTGAGTTATCCCAGTGTCTTGGCTAATATTTATCCCTCAATCAACATTACTGAAACAGATTATCCAATGATTATCTATTGTTGTTTGTGGGACCTTAGTGTGCGCAATTTGTAATTGTATGCTTGTTGGAAAGAAAGCAGGCTAATCACTCTTAACAAAAAGTGGTTATGTCTTGTGTGTGATTTGTAAAAGGTTTATAAATGAATTAAGTATCGGCCAGAAATATTTTACTTTTTATTCCCTGTATTTTTTTCCTACTTCAAAACCTGGACCAGTTCCATTCATCTTACTGGTGATAAAAGTGGAGGAATTTGTTATTGCTATTTGTCTTTGAACTTATAAGAACATAAGAAATAGGAGCAGGAGTAGGCCAATCGGCCCCTCGAGCCTGCTCCGCCATTCAATAAGATCATGGCTGATCTGATCCTAACAGCCAATCCACTATCACAGAACCATCTCCTGCATCTAACAGAATTAGACACACGAAATAGGAGCAGGATCAGGCTACACGGCCCCTGGGCCCGCTCCGCTACCCACAGGGCCATGACTTATCCGAACCTAGATTCATGTCCAAATTCCTGCCCGCTCCCCGTAACCCTTAATTCCCTTTACTTCTAGGAAACTGTCTATTTCTGTTTTAAATTTATGTAATGATGTAGCTTCTACAGCTTTTTGGGGCAGCATATTCCATGGACCTACCACCCTCTGAGTGAAGTAGTTCCTCCTCATCTCAGTTTTGAAAGAGCAGCCCCTTATTCGAAGACTATGCCCCCTAGTTCTAGTTTCACCCATCATCGGGAACATCTTCCCTGCATCCACCTGATCCAACCCCTTCACAATCTTATATGTTTCAATAAGATCGCCTCTCATTCTTCTGAACTCCAATGAGTAGAGTCCCAATCTACTCAACCTCTCCTCATATGTCCATCCCCTCATCCCCGGGATTAACCGAGTGAACCTTCTTTGTACTGACTCGAGAGCAAGTATGTCCTTTCTTAAGTATGGACACCAAAACTGTACGCAGTATTCCAGGTGCGGTCTCCCCAATACCTTGTACAACTGAAGCAATACCTCCCTATTTTTATATTCTATCCCCCTAGCAATGAAAGCCAACATTCCATTGGCCTTCTTAATCACTTGCTGCACCTGCATACTAACCTTTTGAGTTTCGTGCACCAGGACCCCCAGATCCCTTTGTACTTCAGTACTTTCCAGTTTCTTGCCATTAAGATAATAACTTGCTCTACGATTTTTCCTGCCAAAGTGCATAACCTCACACTTTCCAGTATTGTATTCCATCTGCCAAATCTCTGCCCACTTACTTAGCCTGTCTATGTCCCCTTGCAGGTTTTTTATGTCCTCCTCACTCACTACTTTCCCTCCCATCTTAGTATCATCTGCAAACTTTGATATGTTACACTCGGTCCCCTCCTCCAAATCGTTAATATAGATTGTAAAGAGTTGGGGACCCAGCACGGACCCAGCACTGACCCCTGCGGAACACCACTAGTTACTAACTTGAGCAGTTAGTTTGTATTGTGAGCAAAATGTGTAAACTTGCTGATACGAATTTATGGTGGGAAAAAGTGTGCTGAGAAAAGGATACCATTCAAAGATTTATGTAACCTTGTGTGTGTGTGTGTAATATCAGCTTGGATTAGTGGTAACAATCTCCTGAGAAGGTTGTGGGTTCAAGCCCCACTATGGATTTGAGCACTTAATTAGGGCTGATCATGCAGCCCAGAGGGAGTGCAGCATTGTTGGATGTGCCCTCTTTCAGATGAGAAGCTAAACTGAAGCCACGCCTGCCTGTTCAAGTGGACATACAAGATCCCCTGCCATTTTTTTAAAAAGAGCAGGGACTTCTCCAAATATCCTGGCCATTATTCATTTGTCAACCATTAACAGGTCACTCGTCTCCTTGCCATCTGCAGGGGCTTGCTTTGTGCAGATTGGCTGCTATGTTTGAATCCATAAGTGACTACACTTCAAAGTAATTCACTGGTTATGAAGTGCTTTGGGACATTCAGAGGACTTGAAAGGAGCAATAAATGCACTTGTGTTTTTTGATGTAGGTGCTAACATTATGAATAGAAGTAACCCTTATAGGCGACAGAAGAGGTTGACCGTCAGCTGTTGTATTGAAAAGAAATGTGATTGTCATGGCAAACTGTTACGGCAATACATTCTGATGGAAATACCTACAAAGTTCTGATCAGATGAAGAATGGAAATATTAGTTCTATAGCAGGGTGGAGACAAACTAATCTACCTGAAACACTGGTCAAGAAAATAGATTTAAATAAATGCAAGTTGTAGTATCTGGTCCAAATAGTTGTATCTTTACAGCTCACTAATGTACAACCCCATCCGATTTACCCAAACCATATTCAGTATCATTTGTCATTTCACTACCTGGTAATCAGAGATTGACTTGTTTGGAGCTAGAGCTATTAAATGACTTGAGTATTTTATAAAATGATTTACCCGTTGTAAACATCTTAGTGACCTAGTCCCCAGAAATGTGTTGATTATGTAATGGCATGTTCTATTTGGAGACTACCTGGAAAGGTGTAGATATTTGACCTTAACTGAAATGTTTTTTGACTTCATGCAACTAACCAAAGATTTTGTTTAGCCAGTATGTACATCATACAGGACTAGACTTTAGTGCAACATCGGTTGAGAATGAGCCTTTCGGCCCATCAAAACTCCTCCTCATGCAATAATGTTCCCATCATCTTACCTAATTGTATTTTGAATAATAGCACTATGTTTGCTACTCTTACCTGGCTTAATATATTTCTAACAGTCAATTAGTAATGGTAGTTTTCCTGATAATTATTGTAAAAATTTACATTTCATTAACTTGTATTTATGTTCACTACTCCTACTTTCTTGACTTAGATTAAAATAACCTGTTTAACTTGCTTGTATACCATTAATTTTTATGTTTTAAGTTCCTGCACCTCTCCAAAATCACCTTCCAGATAAGAAATAAACATTTGTGTACAGTGCAAATGCTGAGTCCTTGTTGATGCTCACTGGAATGAGCACCACAGCAGGCAAAGTGATGTGTGCAACTTTACTGCTGGTATTCTGTGGAATTTTTTTTAATTGGAGGAGAAAGTTGAGGTGAAGCTGCAGCAGACATTCCCACTCGGACCTCACCGTCCTTGGCCTCTTGTATTGTTCCACGGAAGCTCAACGTAAACTCGAGGAACAGCACCTCATCTTCCGATTAGGCAGTCTGCAGCCTTCCGGACTCAATATCGAGTTCAACAATTTCAGATCATAAGCTCGGCCCCCATTTCATTTTCTCTTGTAATTGTTCCACTCCTTCCCCCCCCCCCCCCCCCTTTCCTTTTGTTTCTCTCTCACACCTGGCAGCTATCTTTTGCCCTGCCAGTACACTTTACACCTAATCCCAGCCTATTACTATCTCGTCTAGCTTCTAATCTCTTTTACTTCTTTTGTTTCTTTTATTCTTTTGTCCGATCGCAGCCCTGCCTCCGATCTAGTTTCTTTTCTTTCCAGTTTTGAAGAAGGGTCCAACCCGAAACGTCAACTCAAATTTCTCTCCACGGATGTTGCCTGACCTGAGTTTTTCCAGCATTTTCTGTTGTTATTTCGGATTTCCAACATCTGCAGTATTTTGCTATCACAGATATTCTGTTCCTGGCTTAGATGTTCATCAGCTGCATCTCTGTTGGGGAAGCTGTGACATGCAGTACTAGTCATGGCTTTGGATTGTACTGATATCTGCAGTGTTGTCACTCAGTGGGCAGGGATACAGGTGTTGCACAATACTCATGATGTTGGTGATAAGTTGAGATGAGCATTTTTTAAAGCTGTACTATAGGAAACTTTCGATTTACCAGCACCTAAATAACCGGAAATCTCAGTTAACCGGCAAAATTCAGGAGTAGGTTCAGGTAAGTTTTACTTCATATTCTACTTGCCTTCCTCCATCTGTTGCTGTGCAAGGGTGTGGCTGCAGCTGTTGCTAAGCTACAGAGAGGCGTGGAACTTGTGGCCATTGTTCTGCACTTGTTGCTAAGCAACAGGGGTTGTTGCTTTATACGGAGCTGTCAGCTCTCCGTATCTTTTACTATAGCTTTCGGTTATCCGAAATTTTTGATGAACCAGCACCACGTCGATGCTGGATTTAAAAAAAAAAAAAAGTTTCCTGTACTTCATTAGCTTCTCCAGAAATAATTGTGTATATAAAGTTAAGTGCCAGTGCAGTGCCCTCAAATTATATCATTATTTGCTCTGCATTAATAGGTCTGTACTGTACAGAGTTTCAAGCAACAGTACACAGTGTGGCAGAAGACTTCAAAACCTCTCATACCATCTGTTAATTTTAACTTGATACTGGAGCAGGGACCTGCTCAAAGTGACTTCAAACTATTGAGGTACACAACAGTGGCCAGAGTATTACATAAATCCACTATGTTCATGTTGACTTTCAATCAATACATATCACCAAGATGTGTTTTAGCATTGCTTAATTATTTGTCATCTTCAGTCTGGTGTCGAGCAAACTCATCAGTTATATATTGACATTTGGATGATTTTTGAAGATCTGAATCAAGATTAATTTACCATTTAAAGATTAAGTTTTTGATCGAATGAATCATCAAATCATAATTGGATGTATGACCCTTTTTGACGCTGTAACATTAAGCCTGCATTGGGTTTTTTTTGCACATGGGGCACGTGGTCTAATTCCACTCCTCCTCACACCTTAAGACCATTTATAAAAAAAAATGTTTAAGGAATCTTGCAAAAATATTAACACTGCTTCAACAGGAGAAAATATCAAATTCTAACTGCTGTGCAAAGAATTTTTCCAGCCTCCCCTTTAATTCTTGCTGGGATTTGTTAAACGTTGTCCTCGTTAGATTAGTCTCGACAACCAGTAGAACTATCAGTCTGTACTTTTAACCTCCTTCATTGAAGATCTCTACCAGATCAACCCTTCATTTTCTTGACTCTACTGAGAAATGGTAGTTCATTCTCTCTCTCCCTCTCTCTCCCTCTCTCTCTCTCGTGCTATTTCTCACTTACATGCTGCCCCTTGGCGACATCATCCGAAAACACAATCCGGTTCCACAAGTACATTGACACCCAGCTCTACCTCACCACCACCACCACCACGTCAACCCCTGTACTGCCTCTGATTTATCATGCTGCTTGTCCGACATCCAATCCAGGACAAGCAGAAATTTCCTTCAAATAAATAATGGGAAGACCGAAGCCATTGACTTCGGTTCCCACCACAAACTCCGTTCCCTAAACACTGACTCCATCCTTCTCCCTGGTCACTGTCTGAACCAGACCGTTTGCAACTTTGGCATCTTATTTGACCCCGGGATGAGCTTCTGACCAGTCCATCACCCAAGACCACCTACTTCCACTTTTTTTTTTTAATTTGTTCATGGGATGTGTGTGTCGCTGGCAAGGCCAGCATTTATTGCCCATCCCTAATTGCCCTTGAGAAGGTGGTGGTGAGCTGCCTTCTTGAACCACTGCAGTCCGTGTGGTGAAGGTACTCTCATAGTGCTGTTAGGGAGGGAGTTCAAGATTTAACCCTGTGACGATGAAGGAATGGCGATATATTTCCAAGTCAGGATGCTGTGTGACTTGGAGGGGAACTTGCAGAAGGTGGTGTTCCCATGTGCCTGCTGCCCTTGTCCTTCTAGGTGGTAGATGTCGCGGGTTTGGGAGGTGCTGTTGAACTTCTGTAACGAGGCCCTGTCTCATCTCATTTGCTGCTGCAACTCTCATCCATGCCTTTGTTACTTCTAGACATGATTATAGGAACAGGAGGAGGCCATTCAGCCCCTCCAGCATGTTCCGCCATTCACTGAGATCATGGCTGACCTGCGATCTAACTCCATATATCTTTCCTTTGGCCCATGTCCCTTAATGCCTTTGGTTAACAAAAAGTTATCAATCTCAGATTTAAAATTAACAATTGATCTCGCATCAATTGCCGTTTGTGGAAGAGAGTTCCAAACTTCTACCGCCCTTTGTGTGTAGAAGTGTTTCCTAATTTCACTCCTGAAAGATCTGGCTCTAATTTTTAGACTCTGCCCCCGAGTCCTCGTCCTAGAATCCCCAACCAGCAGAAGTAGTTTCTCTCTATCTACCCCCTTTTAATATCCTGAAAACTTTGATCAGATCACCCCTTAACCTTCTAAATTCTAGAAGTCACACAACACCAGGTTATAGTCCAACAGCTTTATTTGAAATCACAAGCTTTCGGAGCGCTGCTCCTTCGTCAGGTGAAGTGGAGAAATGCATAAAGACACAGCTTATATAGTCAGAGAATCATGTCAGAACCCTAATTTGTGTAATCTCTCCTTGTAACTTAACCCTTGACTCCGGGTATCATTCTGGTAAACCTACGCTGCACTCCCTCCAAGGCCAATATATCCTTCCTAAGGTGCGGTGCCCAGAACTGCTCAGTGCTCCAGGTGTGATCTAACCAGGGCTTTGTGTAGCTGCAGCATAACTTCTACCCCCTTGTATTCTAGTCCTCTGGATATAAAGACCAGCATTCCATTAACCTTTTTGATTATTTTCTGTACCTGTTCCTGACATTTGAATGATCGATGTACCTGAACCCCCAAGTCTCTTTGGACATCCACTGTTTGTAGATTTTCACCGTGTTGAAAGTACCCTGTTCTATTCTTTTTAGGTCCAAAGTGTATGACATCACGTTTGCTTACATTGAAATCCATTTGCCACAGTTTTGCCCATTCACTTAATCTATCGATATCCCTTTGTAATTTTATGCTTTCATCTACACTGCCTACAATGCTGCCTATCTGTGTCATTGGCAAATTTGGATATATGACTTTCTATGCCATCATCTAAGTCGTTAATAAATATTGTGAATAGTTGAGGCCCCAACATAGATCCCTGTAGGACACCACTAGTCACATCCTGCCAATTTGAGTACCTGTCCATTATCCCTACTCTCTTCGTAACTTAACCCTTGAAGTCCGGGTATCATTCTGGCAAACCTACACTGCTGCCGCTCAGCTGATTTCCTAATCGGGTCAATAATTTGCCTTCAACTCCGTGGGCTTCTACCTTGGATAACCGTCTTTGATGTGGGACTTTATCAAATGCTTTTTGGAAGTCCATATAAATAAAATCCATAGATAGTCCCCTGTCCACTACTTTAGTCACCTCCTCAAAAAATTCAATCAGGTTTGTCAGGCATGACCTACCTTTCACAAATCCATGCTGGCTCTCTCTGATCAACTGAAAATTTTCAAGGTGTTCAGTCACCCTATCCTTTAATTATAGACTCTAGCAATTTCCCCACTACAGATGTTAGGCTAACTGGTCTATAGTTCACTGGTTTCCCCCTCTCGCCATTCTTAAATAGCGGAGTGACATACACAATTTTCCAATCTAAAGGGACGGTTCCTGAATCGAGAGAACTTTGGAAGATTATAGTTTGGGCATCTGCAATGGGCTCACCTACTTCCTTTAAAACCCTGGGATGGAAACCATCTGGCCCTGGGGATTTGTCACTCTTTAGTGCCATGATTTTCTTTATTGCTGTTATTTTACCTGTTAATTTTATTGAGTCACTGTCCCCGATTCCAATTTCAGTTTCTTTGGGATTTCCAGCTCTTCTACTATAAATACTGATGCAAAGTAATTATTCAACCTGTCTGCCGTTTCCCCATTGTCATTGACAATATCACCACTTTCAGTTTTTAAGGGCCAACATTGCTCCTGACCACCCTCTTTTTCCTAATGTAACTATGAAAACCCTTCATATTGATTTTGATATCCCTTGCAAGTTTCTTTTCATACTCCTTTTCTGTAGCTCTTACTATCTGTTTTGTGACCCTTTGCTGTTCTTTGTATCTTTCCCATTCGCCAGGATCTATGCTATTTTTGTATACCCTTTCCTTTAGTTTTATGCTGTCCCTTACCTCTTTAGTTGCCAAAAAAAAGCAGCCATGGACAATTATTCCAGTCAATTATTCCAGTTAGTATGCAGGTGCAGCAGGTGATCAGGAAGGCCAATGGAATCTTGGCTTTTATTGCAAGGGGGATGGAGTATAAAAACAGGGAAGTCTTGCTGCAGTTATACAGGGTATTGGTGAGGCCACACCTGGAATACTGCGTGCAGTTTTGGTTTCCATATTTAAGAAAAGATATACTTGCTCTCAAGGCGGTTCAGAGAAGGTTCACTCAGTTGATTCCAGAGATGAGGGGGTTGACGTATGAGGAAAGGTTGAGTAGGTTGGGACTCTACTCATTGGAGTTCAGAAGAATGAGGCGATCTTATCGGAACATATAAGATTGTGAGGGGGCTTGATCGGGTGGATGCGGTGAGGATGTTTCCACTGATGGGTGAGATTAGAACTAGGGGGCATAATCTTAGAATAAGGGGCTGCCCTTTCAAAACTGAGATGAGGAGAAACTTCTTCACTCAGAGGGTAGTAAATCTATGGAATTTGCTACCCCAGAGAGCTGTGGAAGCTACAACATTAAATAAATTTAAAATGGAGATAGACATTTTCCTAGCAGATAAGGGAATTCGGGGTTACGGGGAGAGGGCAGGGAAGTGGACGTGAGTCTAGATTCAGATCAGCCATGATCCTATTGAATGGCGGAGCAGGCCCGAGGGGCCATATGGCCTACTCCTGCTCCTACTTCTTATGTTCTTATGCTCGCCTGACTGGCCTCCCCTCTTCCAGACTCTCTAATCTTGAACTCCTTGAAATCTCTGCTGCTGGTATCCTAACTCCCCGTCACCCCGTGCTTGCTGACCTACATTGGCCCCCAGTCCGGCAATGCCTCGATTAAAAAAAATTCTCATCCTTGTTTTCAAATCTCTCTATGGCTTCTCCTCTCCCTATCTCTCTAACCTCCTCCAGCCTTATAACCCTCAGATCTCTGCACTCCTCCAATTCTGGCCTCTTGCACATCCCTGATTTTAATTACTCCTCCATTGGTGACCATGCCTTCCATAGCTTGGGCTCTAAGCTCCGCCACTCTCCTTTTTTAAGTCGCTCCTTAAAACCTACCTCTTTGACCAAGCTTTTGGTCACCTGTCCTAACATCATCTTATGTAGCTCGATGTCAAATTTTGTTTGATAGCGCTCCTGTGCAGTGCCTTGGAACATTTTACTACATTAAAGACAATGCAATTTGTTGTTGAGTAGCCACGATGTTCACTGCGGTGTATTCTAATTATTTTTCCAGCAAATTGTGGTGTGAATTCACCACTGGAGGATCGGGAAGCACAATGGCGTTCTAACTGATGGTGTTCATCGCCAATATTGTATTGTTGTGTTTCACTGAAATATGATCTTTTTTTCCTTAGAAACCACGGCTAGTCCAGCAAAAGAAAACTATAGAATGAATCGTTACAAGAACAAAGCATTAAATCCGGAGGAGATGCGTAGGAGGAGGGAGGAAGAAGGGATTCAGCTACGGAAACAAAAGCGAGAGCAACAGGTATACCACCACAGTTAGTTTAGGTCCCTTTATTTACAATTTTTCCAGGAATATGGCAAACTAAATTGAACACTGCTGCTGAATTGGGCCCTGGTCAATGCCTCATTAGGCTCAAGTTTGACTTGCTATTTTTGCGCAATCCCAAATTTCTGATTTATACTCTGTAGCTAGTTTATCTCTCTTCTCCCCCCACCGCCCCCTGAAAAGAATCCTGGAGAATGAGCAAACTACATACTCTAGTGATCATTCATTCATTTGTTTATTTCCTGTTTGTGAAACCTTGTCTGCAAGTTGGCTCCTGTTTTTGCGTACATAAGTGACTCACTTTAAAAGTAATCAATTGGTTGTAAAGTACTTTGGGATGTGCTAAAAATGTAATGTGGCACTATGTAAATGTAAGTTAATTAATTTTTTTAAAAATTGGGAGTTATGGGTTGAAATTTATTATTCAGTAAAAAAGCCAACATATGTTTTTTAAAACTGATTATTAATCAATTTTAAATTGGCATACTTATTGCCCAGAATTGATTTACAAAAGTGAAAATGAAGAACCTTGTGCATGATGATTGCGAACTCCTTGGGACACAGTTGCTCCCTAAAACTGTTACACGATCATTCTAGGGAAAATTATCCCATCCTTTTGGGTCACGAAAGTCAGCAACTCAGTTTTTCATTGATAATTATTCATAAAATTATTTTATGGAACAGCATGCGTTATTAGAAAATCCTGAGATTTGATGCAAAGTATTATTCTTTCCCAGCTGTTTAAAAGGAGAAATGTGGAGCTTATCAATGAAGAATCTGCCATATTTGAAAGCCCTCTCATGGATTCATATGTCAGCTCTACTGCAGCAGGGGTAAGAACTATATGATGTATGATTGTTAATGAATGATTACAGTTTAATTAATCAGTATCTTCATGGTAATGTAGTGGTTATGGTACTGAATGAACAACTTGCGGTTGCGAGATCATATGGCAAGTTGTGGAATTGAATTCAATAAATCTTGTAATTTGTGGACTGGCATGAGAACTAGGGAGGTAGATGGGGCCTAAATAGAAGGGGGGGGGTCCCAGTGGACAGAAATCTAGAATGCTAAAGAGAAAAGACAAGGAAGCAGTGCAGGAAAGTGATTGGGGTAAGGATAACCAGAGTGTGTCAGTAAGGGACAGAGCGTACAAACAAGAGTGCACTAACAAATAAGGTCCAGCTAAGAGAAAATGGCAAGACAAATAGGGCCATTGTACAAAATGTCAAGATGTCTAAAAAAAAAATTAAAAGACAAATCTAAAGGTACTGTATCTGAATGCACGAAGCATTCGTAATAAGGTAGACAAATTAACAGTGCAAATAGCTGAAAACAGATACGATATAATTGCGATTTATGGAGACATGGCTGCAGGGTGACCAAGGCTGGAAGCTGACTATCCAAGGATATTCGATATTTAGGAAGGACAGGCAAAAAGGAAAAGGAGGTGGGGTGGCGTTGTTAGTAAAGGATGAAATCTGAACAATAGTGAGAGGATATTGACTCCGAAAATCAAGATGTAGAATCAGTCTGGGTGGAGCTAAGAAGCACCAACGGGCAGAAAACATTGGTGGGAGTTGTATATAGGCCTCCAAACAGTAGTGGTAATGTAGAAGATGGCATCAAACAGGAAATTAGAGATGCATGTAACAAGGGTACTACAGTAATCATGGGTGACTTTAATCTACATATAGACTGGCCAAACCAAATTAGCAATAATAATGGGGAGGATGAATTCCTGGAGTGTGTATGAGATTTTTTTTTAGACCAGTATGTTGAGCCAACTAGGGAACAGGCTATCCTAGATTGGGTATTGTGCAATGAGAAGGGGTTAATTAATAATCTTGTTGTGCGGGGTCCTTTAGGGAAGAGTGACCATAACTTGATAGAATTCTTCATTAAGATGGAAAGTGAAGAAGTCCAATCCGAAACTAGGGTCCTAAATCTAAACAAGGGAAACTACGAAGGTATGAGGAGCGAGTTGGCTAAGATAGATTGGAGAGCTTCATTAAAAGGCATGACGGTGGATCGGCACTGGCTAACATTTGAGGAACGAATGCATGAATTGCAGCAGTTATACATTCCTTTCTGGTGCAAAAACACAAAAGGAAAAGCAGCCCAACCATGGCTAACAAAAGAAATTAAGGATAGTATTAGATCCAAAGAGGAGTCATATAAAGTTGCCAGAAAAAGTAGCAAGCCTGAGGATTGGGAACAGTTTAGAATTCAGCAAAAAGAGATTGATTAAGAGGGGGAAAATAGAGTCTGAGAGTAAACTTGCAAGGAACACTAAAGTGGACTGTAAAAGCTTCTACAAGTATGTAAAAAGAAAAAGATTAGTGGAGACAAATGTAGGTCCCTTACAGTCAAACGGGAGAATTTGTAATGGGGAACAAGGAAATGGCTGAGCAATTATTAAACAAATACTTTGGTTCTGTCTTGACGGTAGAGGACACAAATAACTTCCCAGAAATGCTAAGGAACCAAGGGTCCAGTGAGAAGGAGTAATTAAAGGAAATTAGTATTAGTTAAAAAAAATAGCGCTGGAGAAATTAATAGGACTGAAAGCTGAAAAATCCCCAGGGTCTGATAATCTGCATCCCAGAGTACTGAAAGTGGTAGCCATGGAAATAGTGGATGCATTGGTTGTCACCTTCCATAATCTATAGAATTTTGGAACAGTTCCTGCAGATTGGAGGGTGGCAAATGTAACCCCACTATTTAAAAAAGGAGGGAGAGAGAAAACCAGGAACTACAGACCGGTTAGCCTAACATCCGTAGTAGGGAAAATGCTAGAGTCTATTATAAAGGATGTGATAACAGAACACTTCGAAAATATCAACGGGATTAGACAAAGTCAACATGGATTTATGAAAGGGAAATCGTGTTTGACAAACCTACTGGAGTTTTTTGAGGATGATACTGGTAGAATAGATATGGGAGAACCAGTGGATGTGGTGTATTTGGATTTTCAGAAGGCCTTTGATAAAGTCCCACATAAGAGGTTAGTGTGCAAAATTTAAAGCACATGGTATTGGGGGTAATATACTGGCATGGATTGAAAATTGGTTAACAGAGTAGGAATAAATGGGTCTTTTTCGGTGTGGCAGGCGGTGACTCGTGGGGTACCGCAGGGATCAGTGCTTGGGCCTCAGCTATTCACTATATATCAATGATGATTTGGATGAGGGAACCAAATGTAATATTTCCAAGTTTGCTGACGACACGAAACTAGGTGGGATTATGAGTTGTGAGGAGGATGCAAAGAGGCTTCAAGACGATTTAGACAAGTTGAGTGAGTGGGCAGATGCAGTATAACGTGGATAAATGTGAAGTTATCCCCTTCTGTAGGAAAAACAAAAGCAGAGTATTATTTAAATGGTGATAGTTTGGGAAATGTTGATGTACAAAGGGACCTGGGTGTCCTTGTACACCAGTCACTGAAAGCAAACATGCAGGTGCAGCAAGCAGTTAGGAAGGCAAATGGTATGTTGGCCTTCATTGCAAGAGGATTTGAGTACAGGAGCAAGGATGTCTTACTACAGTTATACAGGGCTTTGGTGAGACCACATCTGGAGTACTGGGTGCAGTTTTGGTCTCCTTACCCAAGAAAGGATATACTTGCAATAGAGGGAGTTCAGTGAAGGTTCACCAGACTGATTCCTGGGATGGCAGGACTGTCGTATGAGGAGAGATTGGGCCGACTAGGTCTGTATTCACTAGCGTTTAGAAGAATGAGAGGGGATCTTATTGAAATGTATATAATTTTGACAGGGCTAGACAGACTGGATGCAGGGAGGTTAGTTCCCCTGGCTGGGGGTCTAGAGCGAGGGGTCACAGTCTCGGGATACGACATTTAGGACTGAGATGAGGAGAAATTTCTTCACTCAGAGGATGGTGAACCTGTGGAATTCTCTGCCACAGAACGCTGTGGAGACCAAGTCACTGAATATATTTAAGAAGGAGATATAGATTTTTGACGCAAAAGGTGTCAAGGGGTATGGGGAGAGAGCGGGAATATAGTATTGAGATAGAGGATCAGCCATGATCATATTGAATGGCCCACTCCTCCTATTTTTCTATGTTTCTAGAACAAATGACCGTGAAAGCTGCTGGGTTGTCATAATTTTGAAGAACTGTACCCATCAAGGAAGAAAGCCTGCCAATGCCATGTGTGGCTTACATATGACTAGTTCACACCACTGGCTGGCTCATAATACCTCCTAAGTGGCCTATCAAGGTGTTCAGTTCTTCAAACAATCACTACTAGTGGTTCAAAAAGAATGCCCACTACCATCATCTTAAGGCAACAAATGATGGGCAGTGTCGCCCAGCAAGATTTTTTTTTTTTTTTTAAGTTTAAGAATCTAAATAACACTGGTTTTAAAAAGTGTAACCTGCTACATAAAGGCTTTTCTTTTTTCAATAAAATAGATGGATATACAAAGGTTGACATTAAGAAATGATGGCAATTGTGGTTAAACAGTTTTTACTTAATCTGGGAAGAGTCCTGGTAAAAATCATGACACGATAGACAGATAATGGTAAAACACTGAAGCTTGTTGTATTATTTAGCTGCAAACGTTTCCTTTTTCCGTTTTTTGTTCTAAACTGATGCAGGTGAGTCCAAATACAGGAATAAAGAATAATCATAATTCAAGCATCATGTTTCTTGATAAATTGTTTTATCGTGATTTTCTGAGGTTGTGTATGTTTGCAGTAACAAGCTGGGTGCAGGTCCAGACTTGTTAGGCTAAGATCTTTATAATTTCTTTCCTGTAAAGTATTTATGTCTTAGAGAATTGTTACAAAAGAAATGGTTCTATTTGTATCTTTAAATTGTATTTCCAATTCAGGAGGGTGTGATCACAAGGGAAATGGTACAGATGCTTTCCTCTGATGATTCTGAGCAGCAGCTAGCAACCACGCAAAAATTTCGAAAATTGCTTTCCAAAGGTAATAAAACTTTTATGTTTCCTTCAGTTTTCAGTTGGGTGATGTCAAAAATTGCTAACTGAACAATAAGTTTCAGGACAATAGTTTATGCAAAAAGACTTTATTTCCTTTAAGGTTCTTAAAGTCGAAACCTGGTTGAATTTAACTTGATGTTCAGTTTATCCATATTTCTTGGAATCTTGAAAAACGCTAATGTTTCCCCAAGCCACATTGTCACAATTTACTTAGCCTCTTTAGGTGCAGCATTAGTCCAGTCGGCATTCTCCCCGCAGTAGTACAGAGACTGGAACTGTACACCATTTTCTAGGTGGGCAACTGCCAGTGCCCTATGCAAGCTCATTGGGACTTCTGTTCTATTCCTCTAGTTTGCCTCCCAAGATTTTATCAACTTTACAGCTGTCACGCTCTTCGTTGACCATTTTAATGAGCTATCTACCATTACCTCCAGATGAAAACAGAATTACATATTGAAAAGAGTAGCAGTGTGATCACCAGGTCAGGCCCAAGTTCAGTATAGATTTTGGAATTGTCAAATCAAACACCTGCTCGTGCATGCTGTATTTAGGGATCTAGCATACAAGAAAAAACAATATGGATAAGCGTTTTAAATATGCATATAGATTTTTCCCTTTTTTTCTTTTATATGCGCGCACGCATACACTCTTAATCCCTACATCTTGTTTTTCCTCAATGAAACCTTGAGTTTTTCTTTGCAGAGCCAAATCCTCCTATTGATGAAGTAATCAACACATCTGGTGTTGTAGAAAGATTTGTGGAATTCTTGAAAAGAAATGAAAATTGCACACTACAGGTAAATCTTTCAGTGCCACTCTTTTTTGATTTAAGCTGGTGTTTGATGCCAATAGGAAGTGCTAAAGTGGAGGAGTGTTTTACTGCACAGTATTAACACTTTTCACTCTAACCGGGTAGAGGGAGTTAAGGTACAGATCAGTTCATGATCTAATTAAATGGCAGAACAGGCTCAAGGGACTGAATGGCTGCCTTGTGTTTCTATGTAACGGCAAAGAAATTAGAAAACATGCAGGTAAAAACCATTGCCTGAAGTTGTAGCCTCTGCATAGCATTTTATAAGAACATATGAAATTATGATTTGTACACTGGGTTCTGTCGTAAAATAATCCATGCAGAGGTGGGCTGGAAGCTTTGCGTTGGCAACAGTTACTGGTTTCCATTGTTTAAACGCTCATTTCACACTTTGTTTTTGGTTTAAACAATGGAAGTTGTAGCAATTAAGATTTTTAAATTTTTTTTTTTAAGTACATCAGTTGTAAAAGAATGTGAATTTTGATCTTTCTCTTTTGCTTGTATATTACTAAGCATATGCCATGTACTTTTTCAAACCAAGGATTTTGTTGTGGGAATAGAGCATCTCCAAATATGGTTTTAAATTAATGGGATAAATTGATAAACATGCAGGATTTTTGAGGGTCAAGATTGAAAATGGGGTATGTTGTAGTAGTCTGATTTTCTGAGTTACATTAGACTAAATACATCTTGATGATATTTTTGTTTGAAGAAGTTCAATTGCTGTATAGAAAGTTGTGTGTTTTGAGTATGTATGTATTTATAAAATGGATTGAAATAGATGAATGAATATATAAGGTGTATAATAAATTGCATATTTATTAGTGGTGGGGAGTATGTTGTGTGTTGACTGAATTGAATCTTCCGTCTTTATCCTATGGAAGCAAAACTCTGGGCATCTTGTTATCTTGACCATCTGCTTGCAAAGCAAGGTCAAGAAACTAGCTGCTGTCTGTGCTGTCTTCAAATATCTGCAGGAGCATCTAATTGGGGATAAATCGCACATCTTTCAATCCTATTGCTTTGTCAGAGCTATACCGTACTCTGTCACAGATTCCTCTCGCGTCCATGTGAAACATTACTTATTTAGAAGAGTTACCCGTAGGTATTCAGAATATAACTAAGGGTAGTTTACTCGACTTTGGATATTGTCAGTCCTTAGATACTTTAACATATATTCTGTTAATCAGTTGGACTTTGAGGTGTTTATCAGCATTTGTGGATTTAATGTTTATTAAGATCTGACTAGCTTTTAAGTTGACTGCTTTTTTTTTTAACAAATTGGTCTCGATTTTATAAATGTTTTTTTGAATTTGGTTTGGTACTTGTATTAAATGCTCCACAAGTTGTAGATTTCATTTCAGGAGGGGACTGTTTCTCCTTTTCCCCCCGCGCCCCCAACACCTTTTTACAATAAAAGGGAATAGTGTCGCTTCACATTTTAATTGGGTTCTCAAAGTACATGGATATAGAGATGGATAGATATTGTATATTTTTATGAAGTCCTCTTGATTGTACAGTATTTATAGGAATGAGTTGATAAGCCAGGTGAAGTTCCTTTCTGGCTGGGAGGGGGGTGGATGAAGAGGAAGAGTTAAATGTGCCCCAGCTTGAATAATATGTAATCAAAAGAATCTCCATTTTTGCATTTTCTGATTGCAATACTTGCGCATTGTGTGTGGAGTGCACCTTTCTTCACACAACTACAGCTACAGGTAAGTAATCTGTATATTTGCTATGCTTTTGCAAATTACTTAATGCATTGGTACAGGCTGGACTGTGGGAGAGAAGCTGTAACACAGAAATTCTGTATCAAAGAACTTTATTTTAGCCATGCAGAAGAAATAAATGTTGATTTATGCACTGATCATTTTTGTTCTTTTCCAGTTTGAAGCAGCATGGGCTTTGACAAATATAGCTTCAGGTACATCTCTCCAGACCAAAGTAGTAATCGAGGCTGGTGCCGTTCCAATTTTTATTGAGCTGTTAAACTCTGAGTTTGAGGATGTACAAGAACAGGTAAGATGCCATATTTCATTTTAACACTTTACTTTTTAAAATGGTAGTTTCCTGGGATTCTTGTAGAAAATGAAAAAATGTTTTGGAAATCTTTACACCACAAAGGCCAAGACTTGTTTTTTTTCAGTGCCCCTCTTCCTGTCTCATTGGGGCAAGGGGTTACTGGAGGAATGTGCATTTTATAAATACATAATTCCCTGCTGCAGTTGAAGGAATGTGTCTAATTGCAAACTCCATCTTGATGGGCACCTTTTCTAAAGATGGATTCCTAATATAACTTGCATTGATTTTGGTGTGTTTTTCTTAATGGAAATGAAAAATTCACCCATCAACATCCAGCAAACTTATTTTGTGATATTATTTGAGATCGTAGAATCATACAGTACAGAAGGAGGCCATTCAGCCCATGGTGCCCGTGCCAGCTCTTTGAAATAGCGATCCAATTTATCACCTAGCCCTGCAAAGTTTTCCTTTTTAAGTATTTATCCAATTTCCTTTCGAAAGTTACTATTGAATCTGCTTCCGGCAGTGCATTCTAGATCATCATCATCATGGAACGTTAGTGTAGTGGTAATGTCACTGGGTTAGTAATCCAGAGACCTGGACTAATGATCCAGAGACGTGAGTTCAAATCCCACCACGGCAGCTGGGGAATTTAAATTCGATTAATTTGAATAAATCTGGAATAAAAAGCTAGTATCAGTAATGGTAACTGTTACTTGTCGTAAAAACGCATCTGGTTCACTGATGTCCTTTAGGGAAGGAAATCTGCCGTCCTTACCTAGTCTGGCCAATGTGACTCCAGAACCTCCTAACAAGCCACTCAGTTGTAACAAGCCGCTACAAAACACAATAATAAGAATGAAACCGGACGGACCACCCGGCATCGACCTCGGCACCGGCTACGGACACTGCAACCGCACACCCAGTCGACCCTGCAACGTCCTCCTCACCAACATCTGGGGACTTGTGCCAAAACTGGGAGAGCTGTCCCACAGACTAGTCAAGCAACAGCCTGACATAGTCATACTCACAGAATCATACCTTTCAGCCAATGTCCCAGACTCCTCCATCACCATCCCTGGGTATGTCCTGTCCCACCGGCAGGACAGACCCACCAGGGGTGGCGGAACAGTGGTACACAGTCGGGAAGGAGTGGCCCTGGAAGTCCTCAACATTGACTCCTGACCCCATGAAGTCTCATGGCTTCAGATCAAGTATGGGCAAGGAAACCACCTGCTGATTACCACCTACCGCCCTCCCTCAGCTGATGAATCAGTACTCCTCCATGTTGAACACCACTTGGAGGAAGCACTGAGAGTAGCAAGGGCACAGAATGCACTCTGGGTGGGGGACTTCAATGTCCATCACCAAGACTGCTCAGTAGCACTACTACTGGCTGAGTCCTGAAGGACATAACTGCCAGTCTGGCTTCAGGTGTGGTGCTGGAGGACTGCTGATGTGGTACCCTTGTTTAAAAAGGGAGAAAAGGATAGACCGAGTAATTACAGGCCAGTCAGCCTAACCTCGGTGGTGGGAAAATTATTGGAAAGAATTCTGAAGGACAGGATAAATCTTCATTTAGAAAGACACGGATTAATCAAGGATAGTCAGCACAGATTTGTTAAAGGAAGGTCATGCCTGACAAACTTGATTGAATTTTTTGAGGAGGTAACAAGGCGGGTAGATGAGGGTAGTGCGTTTGATGTAGTGTATATGGACTTTAGCAAGGCTTTTGATAAGGTTCCACATGGCAGACTGGTCATGAAGTTAAAAGCCCATGGGATCCAGGGCAAAGTGTCAAGTTGGATTCAAAACTGGCTCTGAGACAGGAAGCAGAGGGTGATGGGTGTTTTTGTGACTGGAAGGCTGTTTCCAGTGGGGTTCCGCAGGGCTCAGTACTAGGTCCCTTGCTTTTTGTTGTGTATATATCAGTGATCTAGACTTTAATATAGGGGGTATGATTAAGAAGTTTGCAGGTGTTACTAAAATCGGCCATGTGGTTGATACTGAAGAAGGAAGCTGTAGACTGCAGGAAGATATCAATAAATTGGTCAGGTGGCAGAACAGTGGCATATGGAATTCAATCTGGAGAAGTGAGGTAATGCATTTGGGGAGGGCTCACAAGGAAAGGGAATACACATTAAATGTAGAGGAACAAAGGGACCTTGGAGTGCATGTCCACCGATCCCTGAAGGTAGCAGGCCAGGTAGATAAGGTGGTTAAGAAGGCATACAGAATGCTTGTTTTTATTAGCTGTGGCATAGAATACAAGAGCAGGGGGGGGTTATGCTTCAACTGTATAAAACACTAGTTAGGCCTCAGCAGTTCTGGTCAGCACGGTACAGAAAAGATGTGATTGCGCTAGAGAGGGTACAGAGGAGATTTACAAGGATATTGCCAGGAGTAGAGAATCTTAGCTATGAGGAAAGATTGGATAGGCTGGGTTTGTTTTCCTTGGAACAGAGGAGGCTGAGGGGAGGCCTTATTGAGGTGTATAAAATTATGAGGGGCCTAGATAAAGTGGATAGAAAAGACCTATTTCCCTGAGCAGAGGGGTCAAAAACCAGGGGGCACAGATTTAAAGTAATTAGTGGAAGGTTTAGAGGGGATTTGAGGGGAAATTTCTTCACCCAGAGGGTTGTGGGAATCTGAAACACACTGCTTGAAAAGGTGGTAGAGGCAGAAACCCTAACCACATTTAAAAAGTACTTGGATGTGCACTTGGGATGCTGTAACCTGCAGGGCTACGGACCAAGAGCTGGGAAGTGGGATTAGGCTGGATAGCTCTTTGTTGGCCAGCGCGGACACGATGGGCCGAAATGGCCTCCTTCCGTACTATAACTTTCTATGATTCATTCTGGGCCTGCGACAGGTGGTGAGAGAACCAGCACGAGGGAAAAACCTATTTGACCTCGTCCTCACCAATCTACCTGTCGCAGATGCATCTGTCCATGACTGTATTAGTAGCAGTGACCACTGCACAGTCATTGTGGCGGCGAAGTCCCATCTTCACACTGAGGACACCCTCCATCGTGTTGTGTGGCACTACCACCGTGCTAAATGGGATAGATTCAGAACAGATCTAGCAGCTCAAAACTGGGCATCCATGAGGCGCTGTGGGCCATCAGCAGCAGCAGAATTTTATTCCACCACAATCTGTAACCTCATGGACCGACATATCTCTCACTCTACCGTTACCATCAAGCCAGGGGACCAACCCTGGTTCAATAAGGAGTGTAGAAGAGCATGCCATCAGCAGCACCAGGTGTACCTAAAAATGAGGTGCCAACCTGAGGAAGCTGCAACACAGGAATACATGCACGCTAAATAGCAGAAGCAGCATGCTATAGACGGGGTTAAGCGATCCCACAATCAACGGATCGGATCAAAGCTCTGCAGTCCTGCCACATCCAGTTGTGAATGGTGGTGGACCATTAAACAACTAACGAGAGGAGGAGGCTGCATGAATATCCCCATTCTCAATGATGGCGGAGCCCAGCACGTGAGTGCAAAAGACAAGGCTGAAGCGTTTGCAACCATCTTCAGCCAGAAGTGCCGAGTGAATGATCCATATCGGCCTACTCCTGAGGTCCCCACCATCACAGAAGCCAGTCTTCAGCCAATTCGATTCGCTCCACGTGATATCAAGAAACGGCTGAGCGCACTGGATACAGCAAAGGCTATGGGCCCCGACAACGTCCCGGCTGTCGAGCTGAAGACTTGTGCTCCAGAACTAGCCGCGCCTCTAGCCAAGCTGTTCCAGTACAGCTACAGCACTGACATCTATCTGACAATGTGTAAAACTGCCCAGGTATGTCCTGCCCACAAAAAGCAGGACAAATCCAACCTGGCCAATTACCACCCCATCAGTCTACTCTCAATCAGCAAAGTGATGGAAGGTGTCATCGACAGTGCTATCAAGCAACACTTGCTCACCCAATAACCTGCTCACTGATGCCCAGTTTGGGTTCCGACAAGATCACTCGGCTCCCAACCTCATTACAGCCTTGGTCCAAACAAAGACAAAGGAGCTGAATTCCAGAGGTGAGAGTGACTGCCCTTGACATCAAGGCAGATTTTGACCGAGTGTGGCATCAAGGAGCCCGAGTAAAACTGAAGTCAGTGGGAATCGGGAGGGGGAGGGGAGGGAAGGGAACGCTCCACTGGCTGGAGTCATACCTAGCACAAGGAAGATGGTTGTGGTAGTTGACGGTCAATCATCACAGCCCCAGGACATCGCTGCAGGAGTTCCTCAGGGCAGTGTCCTAGGCCCAACCATCTTCAGCTGCTTCATTAATGACCTTCCCTCCAACATAAGGTCAGAAATGGGGATGTTTGCTGGTGACTGCAGTGTTCAGCGCCATTCCCAACTCTTCAGATAATTAAGCAGTCCATGCCCGCATGCAACAAAACCTGAACGACGTTTAAGCTTGGGCTGATAAGTGGCAGGTAACATTCACGCCACAGAAGTGCCAGGCAATGACTATCTCCAACAAGCGAGAGTCTAACCACCTCCCCTTGACATTCAACGGCATTACCATCGCCGAATCCCCCACCTTCAACATCCTGGGGGTCACCATTGACCAGAAACTTAACTGGACCAGCCACATCAATACTGTGGCAACAAGAGCAGTTCAGATGCTAGGTATTCTGCGCCAAGCGTCTCGCCTCCTGTCTCCCCAAAGCCTTTCCACCATCTACAAGGCACAAGTAAGGAGTGTGATGGAATACTCTCCACTTGGATGATGCGGCTCCAGCAACACTCGAAGCTCAACACCATCCAGAACAATGCAACCCACTTGATTGGCACCCTATCCGTCACCTTAAACATTCACTCCCTCCACCACCGGCGTACTGTGGTTGCAGTATGTACCAGCTACAAGATGCACTGCAGCATCTCGCCAAGGCTTCTTCGGTAACACCTCCCAAACCCGTGACCTCTTCCACCTAGAAGGACAAGGGCAGCAGGCGCCAAGTTCCCCTCCAAGTCACACACCATCCTGACTTAGAAGTATATCGCCGATCCTTCATCGTCACTGGGGCAAAATCCTGGAACTCCCTACCTAACAGCACTGTGGGAGCACCTTCACCACACGACTGCAGCGGTTCAATTAGGGGGCTCACCACCACCTTCTCAAGGGCAGTTAGGGACGGGCAATAAATGCTGGCCTTGCCAGTGACGCCCACATCCCATAAACAAATTTTCAAAAATTTAAAAACTCGCTGCGTTTATATAAAAAAAAAATTCTCCATCTCTGGTTCTTCTGCCAATTACCTTAAATCTGTGCCTTCTGGTTGCTGATCCTCCCTACCAGTGGAAATCGTTTCTCCTTATTTACTTTTATCAAAACCCTTTTATAATTTTGAATATTTGTATTAAATCTCCCCTTAACCTTCCCTGCTCTAAGGAGAACAATCCCCGCTTCTCTAGTCTTTTCACCGAACCATCCCTTGTATCATTCTAGTCAATCTCCTCTGCACCCTCTCCAAGGCCTTGACATCCTTCCTAAATTGTGGTGCTGAGAGCTCTTGTTTACATGCTGGAAGGATGAGCTGTTTAGGCATTCCCACAAAAGATATATAAAGGGTTGAAGGGAAGGAATAACTGACTTAACGTTTTAGTTTCTACAACTTTATAGAATGCGAGTGAATGTTAACTTGAAGTATTTGTCTTGTGCTTTTATAGTTTAAAATTTGTTTTTCTAGGCTGTGTGGGCCTTGGGAAACATTGCAGGCGATAGTGCAGTGTGCAGAGACTTTGTACTCCACTGTGGGATTCTTCCACCTTTGTTACAGTAGGTATTTGCATTTGTCAGACATCTTCATAATTGTACTAATGTGAATTTAATGAGCATTCGAACAGGAGGAGTAAAGTAGTATATTCTCTTCAGGGCATTAGATCTCATTGTAGAATCTCCCACTGAAGTGTACATTGCCTTGTTGAAAAATGAGCCCAAAATTAGTCTAATCATATGTAGAATAATGGTTACTGGCAATTAACGGTTGTACACCGTGCACTCAACTGGCCTCTGTCTGTCTTGTTCACCAGGATTTGTGATACAACAGCATTTGAGGGGAGGGGATGAAAATGAAGCACATATATGTTAAAATATTAATGTTAATGCACAAAAAGCTAGATGGGTGTTTTATAATGGATTTTTTTTAGTATACTTGATGTGTAGTTTGAAATTGTTTTCCAGTTGAAATTATACATGGTCTTGTCTACAGCATGCAATTTTCTTGCAGTAATCTGTATTGGGTGCAAGGTTCTGTGCAGTATTTTGTGCTTGTTTTTTTTTCTCTTTTTAGGTTATTGACAAAATCTAACAGACTCACAATGACAAGAAATGCTGTCTGGGCACTGTCCAACTTGTGTAGGGGGAAAAATCCACCCCCTGATTTTGAGAAGGTAAATATTCTCTCTTACACTGCCTTTGCAATTGAGTAAAATGTCACTGTGATCTTTAGACCCAATCAGTTGTAATGTCCATGTTTTCCAGGTGAGTTACAATTTTGTAATTGTGCCAGAACACTCCTAAGTGGGTGGGTAGTTTTAGTGTCGTTGAGTTTCGGTGTTCATCTTTTCATTTTAGCTGCTTTGCAAATTAAAGATCTCTACTTTTATTTGCAGGTATCCCCCTGTTTACCTGTATTGTCCAGGCTACTGTTCAGCAGTGATCCTGACTTGCTTGCTGATGCTTGTTGGGCATTATCTTACCTGTCAGATGGACCCAATGAAAAGATTCAGGCTGTTATCGACTCTGGGGTTTGCAGACGATTGGTGGAACTCTTAATGTAAGTTTAGTTGCACGGAGATAGTAATCCTTGTATCTTTTGTGGTGGTGGATTTGAGTACCAGGAGGTCAACTTTAACCCTGTTTAAACCTTCTCAAAAGTTTCTGGTTTTTAGCTAGCCGATTAGCCAAAGATTAGAAACTTCAATGTTAAATGATACACAAACCGAGCTAGAAGTTTACAAGAAAAAGACACAATTGTTCACTGGTTTATTTGCCCTTTCATTAATTTAAAGTCACAAAATATATTCTGTTTATAACACATTATTTTGTAAATGTACATTGTGTGTATTTTCCTGCCTTTGCCCCATTATTATCTTCCCTGTGTGCTTACATCCCCTGTCTGAGATGATGGTGTGTTTCTATGCCTTTACCACTACCAGTTTTGATGAGGTGTGGGTTATGAATACCTTATGGTGAAGAAACCTACCCTCTCCTCAACATCATCAGTGGTACAGGGGTTGGGAATTTCCTACCTCCTGAAATGACTTGTATCTTGCTATTGTTTGCACTGTTGGAACACCAAACCACTGTGCTGAGCTCCCACTACTTTGTTGTTGGGCATCTTTTTTAATAATTAGTCCAAGGAGGCTTGCTGAGCAAAGCATATTAACATTGTCTTCTGTGACTTGTATGAAATAGCTGCTAACGATGATATGTTGGATGCATAATTTCTGAGCAGTCATTTTTGTGAATTTCTTCATAGGCATAATGATTACAAAGTTGCATCACCAGCATTAAGAGCTGTAGGTAACATAGTAACAGGTGATGATATCCAGACACAGGTAAGTGCACCACTGACTTGTGGGTTTGGAGTCGGTAGTAAATCAGTTATTGCCTCTAGTGGCTTTTGTTTCAAATCATTTATTGTTTTTCAGATTCAAGTAATATAACAGAAACTGTCAAAGAAAAATATATTTCAATGAAGTTGTCCCACTCAAGTTTTAGATTGCAGAAACTGTGATTTCCCCCCCCCCCCCCCCCACCCCTAAAGTAGAACTTGATGGTTGTGAGAATTTACTGAAGCAAAATAATGTAAATTCAGTGAACTTAATTGCAGCATTTTATTTATAGAGGCTTGTTTTTGTTTTGTCCAGGTCATATTAAATTGTTCAGCCTTGCCATGCCTCCTGCATTTATTAAGTAGTCCAAAAGAATCCATCAGGAAGGAAGCCTGTTGGACCATTTCAAACATCACAGCTGGAAATCGAGCACAGATTCAGGTAGAGGAAAACCGACTTCACTGGAAATTAGTGAATTTAAATTCATTGGGTCCAACGTCCGTTCAATCCAGGATTTGAGTGTTTTGATAGATCACTAACATTCATACACAGATTTACTTTCAATGGATTTTAAATTCTAAAGACTACAGATAGAGTACGGAGTTTTCAGTTTGCTGATAAATCAGATTTTTCCAATATCCTATCATTAACTTTTGTTCAAGGCAGTATCTTAAGTATTTCTCAGGAATAACAACAATAACTTGTATTTATATAGCGCCGTTAAAGTAGTAAAACGTCCCACGGCACTTCACAGGAGTATTATAAGACACAAAATTTGACACTAGCCACATAAGGAGAAACTAGGGCAGATGACCAAAAGCTTGGTCAAAGAGGGAGGTTTTAAGGAGTGTCTTCAAGGAGGAAAGAGGTAGAGAGATTCCAGAGCTTAGGGCCTAGGCAATAGAAGGCACGGCCACCAATGGTTGAGCGATTTATAATCAGGGATGCTCAAGAGACCAGAATTAGAGGCGCTCCGGTATCTAGGGAGGTTGTGGGGCTGGAGTTGATTAGAGATAGGGAGGGGCGATGCCATGGAGGGATTTGAAAACGAGGATGAGAATTTTGAAATCGAGGCATTGCTTAACCGGGAGCCATTGTAGGTCAGCGAGCACAGGAGTGATGGGTGAACGGGACTTGGTGCAAGTTAGGACACAGGCAGCCGAGTTTTGCATGACCTAAAATTTACGTAGGGTACAATGTAGGAGGCCAGCCAGGAGTGCGTTGGAATAGTCAAGTCTTGAGGTAACTGAGGCATGAATAAGGGTTTCAGCAGCAGATGAGCTGAGGCAAGAGCAGAGACAGGCGAGGTTACGGAGGTGGAAATAGGTGGTCTTAGTTATGGCGCAGCTATGTGGTTGGAAGCTCATTTCAGGGTCAAATATGCTAACAAATGGCAGCATGTTGTCTGCAGTTCCCCAAATGCTGAAACTACTGTCATTCTGGGCATTTGCTGAGTGTTGATGGGCCACTTTCTAGCCATTCAGAAGACACCACTGCATTTATACTAATTTCCTTCTGAATTTTCATGTTGCCTATACATTGCTACAAAGTCCTATTTGAATTGCTTTTTTTTTTCAGGGATGATGCTGGTGGTGGGGGAATTTTTTTTTAGTGAATGCCTTGTGGTAAACCACTGTTATAGTTATCACTGTATACTGTTCTCACTGTCACATCACTACACGAGGTCGCCTCTTGTCGCACTGTTATACCTGGGCTGACCACCTCCGACTCCGCCCATTACCTGCCCAGGTATAAAGGTAGCTGACTGGCTAGTATTCCTCCCTGTTGGATCGGATCACCCACGAGGGTGGGCTCTGTTATTTAGCCAATAAAAACCTTCAGTTACGTTCTTAACTCGTCGCCTTTTATTGGACTAATTGATAGGCATATCATGCCTTTTTTTCAAATCTACAGATGGTAACTTTTGTTCCTTTTTTTTTTAAAGGCTGTAATAGATGCAAACATCTTTCCAGTGCTGATTGACCTTCTTCAGAAAGCAGAATTTCGGACGAGGAAAGAGGCAGCATGGGGCATCACAAATGCAACTTCTGGAGGAACGCCAGAACAGATTAAGTGAGTGACAAACACTTTTTATTTGTATTTTTCTCTTTTGCTCCCATTCCATTCTCTGTTCCTGAAGACATCTATTGCTTATTGGAGCATAGTTCCATGGACATGGGGCCCATTCTAGTGCATTTCCTAAATATCTGTTCTTATGTTTGAGCCTGGACAGAGTGTCAAGATATTTTGACAATAGGGGCGAATTACAGCCAAGCCCATTCCTGTCCACCAAAAGTTCAGATGGATGTACTTTCTCTGAAAGGGCTGCTGAAAGAAATAATTTTTAAGTATATATATCATATCGCAAACATCTGTTATGTAGGTTAACATGGTAGCCAGTTTGCACATAGCAAGGTCCCACAAATAACAATGAGATAAATGTACCAGTTTTTTTTTTAATGTGTTTGAGGGAAGAATGTTAGTCAGGACTTAATGTATTCCCTTACACAGCCACATTTTGGGAGGAAAAACAAGGAATGGGAGTATATACTCAATGGAAAGCTGCTTGAAGGGTGTGGATGAACAGGGAGACCTAAGTGTTCAAAAACATCATTCCCTATAACTCAGTGCAGGTAGATAAAACCATAAAGGCCAATAGCATTTTGGGTTTTAGAAATGGGGGCATAAAGTAATACATTTGTACAAAACCATTAGTTAGGCACAGGTAGAGTACTATATGTATGGGTACAGTGAAAGATTCACCAGGATGATGCTAGGGATGGGGAACTATAGTAATGAAGAGAGAATTTATGAAGGATTATTTCCACTGGAGCAGAGAAGGCCAAGAGATTTAATAGAGGTCTTTGCTATGGAATAGGTAAATACTTGTACTGAGATTGTATTATTGAAGGTACACAATAGGGCATGACTGCAGTAAACCATTGTATGAGACAAGATTCTGCAATTAATGGCTTCTGCAGCTTTTTAATGCTTCTTGGTATTAGATTCCAGGGAAACTCTTGCTGCTGAGACACTTGCTGAAATCAGCTTTCCTTTAAACGTATGAGGAAAAAGTATTTATGTTGGAGGGGGAAAAATTGTAATTTAATTCCTTCCCTTCAGCTACCCTCTGAATCCTCTTTTCCCCTGCCCTCTATTCTCTCCCTCCTCCAAAGTGAGAAATCCCAAGGCACACTGTACAGGTGCTGGCAATCCTCTTAATAGTTGGCATTAGTGACTATATTCATGTAAGCCTTGACAGTGGGTGTTAACGAGCTATTCAAATGGATGTGGTGTCCCTATGGTAGAATAGCCAACCCACATTTCATTTCAGAATTCCAGTGTGAACAACAGGCACTTGTGCAAGTTACTGGATGCTGGCCAATCCCTGTGCTGCCATATTTCAGCAAGCAGTCCAGGTTTTGAGAGGAAAAACTGGAACAGAAATGTAGTGTATCCTTCTACCATTGCTGACTACATTGTTCAGCATTGAGGCTACAAGTTAATATTGATGCAAAAGCAAAATACTGCGGATGCTGAAAATCTGAAATAAAAACAGAAAATGCTGGAAATACTCCGGTCAGGCAGCATCTGTGGAGAGAGAAAGAGTTCACGTTTTGTCAGTTAATATTGATGCCTCTGTCTAACATGATGGCCACCAGTGTCACAACTTTTGTAGCGGTCACAATTGATTGCTTAAGCTTAAATTTTACTGTGATAGGTCTGACGGTTCCTCAGAAGCCCTTTAGTCAAGCAGAATATAACCTTTGCCTGATTTTGCTGCTGATCTAGTTCTCACCTATATTCAGACTATTTCCTTTAATGAATAAAAGAGGTGTTAGAGTAGGTGATGAGGGAAGAGAAGAAGAGGATAACCTGTTTTAAGAGTCTCTAAGGAGCAGCAAGAGACAGTTGTGAGGGGAAGTGGAAGGGCAAAGCCATACATAACGGGATTGAACATCAATTTTCTTTGATTTTTTTTTAATCTGCTAATTTAAATAGCACTGAATTATCTAATACACTGTAATTAGAAATTAAACACTAAAATTAATAAATGCTTGATGAACTTTGACAAAATGAGATGTCATGTCTCAACCACACCTGCTTTGGAGTGAAGTGATTATATAGTGTGTGGTTCAGTTCTGGAGACCCCAAATGCATGATCCACTACTATCCACTATAAAACCTACAGAAACTTTCTCTTGCTTACACTGCAGAATGTCCTTTACATATTTTTTGGGTTTTTTCCTCTTTCTTTTAAAGGTATCTTGTAAACTTGGGTTGTATTAAACCATTGTGTGACCTACTGACCGTTATGGACTCAAAAATAGTTCAAGTTGCCCTAAATGGGTTGGAAAATATTTTAAGACTTGGCGAGCAGGAGGCTAAACAGAATGGAACTGGGATCAATCCGTACTGTAGCCTTATTGAAGAAGCGTATGGTAGGAGAAGTGCCAAAAATTGATTTGTTTTCCATAAAATTCTAAAGACATTTATGAAATATCTCAAATAAACTTGTCATATTTCTTTCACAGGTCTCGATAAAATTGAATTTTTGCAGAGCCACGAGAATCAGGAAATCTATCAAAAGGCCTTTGATCTGATTGAGCATTACTTTGGTGTGGAGGAGGAGGACAGTAGTATTGCTCCACAAGTGGATGAAACTGCACAGCAGTTCCTCTTTCAGCAACAGGAGGCCCCCATGGAGGGTTTCCAATTGTAAAGTGTGCAGGCAATAACAAGCAGCCACATGCCCCCCGCCCCACCCCCTCCCCCTCAACCACATATGTTTAGTTGAATTGAGTCACAGGAAACTTTGTTCTTTCTCTTCAAACATTTTTTTCCTGAAGGAAAAATTAATTTGGTACAAAAAGTTGTGCTCTCTACTTGACTAAGTGGAGGGAACTGTGGGGTAACTGTTGCACTTTCCCTTTTTGTTTAATTAATGTTGCATCGGAACTCAATATTTTTTCAGTTTGTGCAACATATCTCGTGCACTTGTAAAAGGCAATTATCCCAGAAATAAAGCTAGACAAAATCCAGTATATATTAAACTTAATTCTGATAGATTGAAATATTCAAGTAATGCTTGAAATCTACTTTTCCACAGCAGTGTCAAATTTCAAGGTGTAAAGTTTGAGTTAGCAGTCAATTGAAGTAACTGTAAAATTCACAAAGATTGCTTATGTAGATAACTGAGGCAGCCCTCTAGGCATATTGCCATTTATGATTGACTGCTACCTTATTCAGGTAAACATGCCATTGGAACAATTAGATGGTAAAATGCACAAGTGTTGGAAAGAATTGTCCTTTGGATGGATTTATAGATTTTTTTTTTTGGGCGGGGGAGCTTAAAATGTTTCAGTGAATATATAAAAAAACACATCTGTTTTAGAAGATTTAGTCCTAGAAGTTCCAATGGGTCTTTGTAATGAGCAAGTGCAGACTTGTGCTAATTCTCAATTCAGTGAACTTGCAGCTCCTAATGGAATAATCAGTTGCTTGGTTGCAATTAACATTAATCAAGGGTGGAGCCAAGATTCTGATGAGAAAGTTCCGAGCAGTGTATTTGGGAAGCAGGAGAGCATTCAGAATTGGCACAATCAGTATTTTGAGGAGTTTAAATGTATATTTGCTACTGGTAGAACCGTTTTACGTGTTGAAAAAACTTAGTCAGGTTTGCTTGATTATGGCTTAATTTAAACATTTAGATTTGATTTCTGTATTTTCTTTTCCTCTTTGGAAAGGAAGGGGAGGTTATAATTTTTGGTAATGGTTTGGGAAAAGTAGGAGACCGCTTGATGTAAGCTGATACAGTAGTTGGGGGAAAAATATAAGCTGTGTGCTGTGTTGATAAATTTAAGTGTCTGACCTTCCCAGGTGTTGCATCAGAGCAGCTGCTGATCATGTAATTAAAAAATACAGACTTGATCTGTCTAGAAATTTGAAAGTATTTAATGTGTAAACTGGAAGCTGTAGAATGCAAACCTGTAAACGTCAGTCATTACTTATTTCACACGTTACATTAAGATAAAGATAAAATATATTTGTCCCTTGCCAAGCAGCTGGAGCAAAACCATTGCAACTGTGGTTGCCTAACATGCCAAGTTTTATCGCACAATTGGATAACTATTTTCTATCTGTAAACTTGCTTAAGTTTCCTCAGCAGCTGCCTCTTGAATATCCAGACTCCAGGTTTGTCTCTAGAAAATCTGCTACTGAAACCACTTGTCTGTAAAGACATTGTGCAGTCATTGTAATTATCTGCAATTTGTACCTTGTTTACCTGGGAGATCAAATTCAATTTGGATGAAGAATCTCCTTAATGTTTACACTTACCTCCTCCCTGAAACAACAGGAAATTACCTCTGCATGCGCTGCTTTGTTACGCAGTTAGGAGATGAGCAATGGTTAAATCAAACTGTCTACCAACTAGATTTAGATTCCATTTGCTTTTGAATCAATTTTTAAATGGACATGATAAGATGGGAGTGTTCACTCCAAAGTAAAACTAGAGGCATCTATCAAAGCTGCATTTTGTTTTAAAATGACATTCGGAAAAGAAAATCTGAATTTACAGTGCAAGTAAAGATGTACTGAGTCTTACTTTGCCACTGCTTCACCCTTCAGGATGTGAACTGCACTTGCGATGGAAGGGGGTGGGGAGGAAACTTAAACTTACTGGGGGGGGATAAGATGAGGAAAATTGAACAAACTTGAAGCAAGTGTACAGATCCAAGCCAACTTTATTAAGGAAAAGAAACAAATTTTGCTACGAGCACTTTTAAAATTTTACTGATAACCTCGTGTTTTGGCAAGGGAATAGTTTGTCTACATTCTAACAGATTTGACATTATTTGCACACATTACTGCATACATACCAGCATACAGTGCTACACACTTTTACATCTACAATTTGAGGAAATGGCTTCCATAATGAATTCTGGTATACAAATCTTTATGAAGGGCGGGCTTTATTTTATGAGCTGGGAGACTGCATTCATTAGACAAACTGTGAATCTTAATTATTGAATTCTGCTAAATATTGAAATATGAAGCCTTTTTCTCTCCCTCTGCCATTGCGATTAGCTTTGCTGTAGAGGGCAGACAGATCACACCACAGACATTAGAGATCTATGAAATGGAACCACTCTGAACTGTGCAAGACTATTCTGAAAGTGATTATTTTTCCTCTTCACTCTGACCTTGGGGATCCATGTGGCCTAACTTTGCTATTACTCCTAGTTGATACTGTTTTGGTTTTCACATTATAGAAGTGAATGTGTTTAATTATTCTTGCCAATTCATGAAAATGAGACCAGGTAATATTTTAACGATTTACTGTACTGAGCAGGGGATAGGGCAAGTTTGTCCTAGCTTCAAGCAAATGAGTGGGAGCTTACTTGAGACCGGTTGGAGAGTGATATGTCGGGCTGGGTGGTAGTACACTCTAAATTCCAAAAAGTAATGGCTTTCAGCAGTTTTAAATTGATCATACATTTGCTTTATTTGGAGGGAATGCTGGAGAGTTGAGCAGCTCTAAAAAGATTAGAGTAATGGATATGGAGTGAGAAATGTGCATTGTTCTCTTACCCTCCCAAGAAGATCATACTGAGATGGACACGACTTTTATGCTGGTCTGGTTCAGTTCAGTTTGGTTTGACTTTTGCATGTCCCTAACAGACCAGTGTGACACTGACTGACTGAAAATGTGTGATGTGATGGAGAGTTTGAATTAGACACTTTCCGTTGCTTCAGAAAAGACAACGTTTCTATCTTTCTAGTGTATATGTATTCCAAATAGTAGGAATGGGCTCAGAACCAGATTTTCAAAAGTTGTATGCTTGTATTGTAAAACCATTTTGCAGTAGTATAATGACTGTACTACAAAAAAAGCAGATTTTTGGTGTCCAATATTATATGGTTTGCATACTGTGTTTTAATAGTATTTTTACAATCGTCTTCATATTGCACATCTCAAAACATATTTGCTAAATTGGTATATATTGTGCTTGCATGGTTTTCAGGTTCTCGCATGCCTTGCATAATTTTTTTTTTAATCGGAGTTCTTTTTGCATCCAGGCCTGCAGGAGAGGTTTGTACTTAGCTCTCCTGTTGGTTAGAATTCTTAAAACGGCATTTTGCATCTTCAACTAGAATGAAACTATATGTTGATTGCTCCTTGCTTCTTGGCTGGTGGAGATTGTGGGCGAGCAAAGAAACCTGGGGAAAGAAGAAAAAAAGTCACAAGCTGGTATGAAGAGTTGGGTTTATTTTTTTTAAACCAAATTCCTGAGGACTGTTGTAGCATTTCTGCAGGAATCTAGAAATATTAGAAAACCTAAATTAAGAATAATCTTCTGGTCTGTTGCACCATTGGAACTTTACAAAACACTTCTCTGATTTTCTGTGAAGAGATACCCACCCATAATCTTAATAGCAGAAAGGTGTTTCATTACTAACTTTTAAAGATTTTGGTCTACGTAAACTGGAAAAAAAATTGTATAACATTCCTTTCAGTATAGCACCTTCATTATACTAGTTGTGTTTGGAAATAAGACTGACCTTTAGGGAAGTTAATGGAATAGTTTTTGAAGCAGCTAGAGATGGACCTTTTGGGTGTGGGGGGGAGGGAGGGGAGTTGCATTTTTTCCAAAAAAATCTTGATTTCCCTTGTAAAAAGATAGACCAGCAGTTACTATCTCTAATCCTTTCACCAGCATAAAGTTAAACATATGTTCAAACAAAATGGCTCCAATATGATATGGTATTAATTTCCTTACTCAAAATGTTATCCAAACTGCTTAAAATTTGTGTTAGGAAGAAAGTATATAATGGATATTGAGGATTAGCCTGAACTGTTTTTCTAGTGCTTCATTATAGAAGACAAGCATGTCCCCAATCAGTTAAAACATTGTGCTGTATTTGGAGCTTTAATAAAATCTGTTGATGAAGGGATTAAATGGCTTTGAACTAAGCAGTGCACTTTAGGCTTCAATTTCAGTGGTAAACTATTTCACCAAACTGGGATAAAAACTTTTGTATTGCTAGAATATACTTTTTGCTGGCAAAATATTTACTAATGTATCTGATGTCAAAATGCTGAATATATTTGGACAAGTGAAATTGAAGGGGGCAGAGTATATTTCATAAGTATTTATTTTGAAATATCCCCATACCCTTTTTGCTTCTAACGAGCAGCATGAAGAGGAAACATTTGAGGGAGTTTGGTTCTGTGCCCTTCACTAACCAATATGTTGGTGGCAGCTGTTAACCATTAGATGTTTTAGATTTTCCTATGATCTATAGTGGACAGTACAGCAAATAATTTTACTCAAGGATATGGTACATAATTTCCACACACAAACCCCCCAATAAATTGGTACTAATAACATTTCATGCTACTGCAATATCGCCATCAAAAGTTTGAGAACTTCCATTTGCCAACTATGCAACCTTTTGCTTGAGGCCTTCTGACCAGGGTCCCCATCTTTAATCTTTCTAACTGTCTATAAAGCATCTTTTTTGTCTAGGGGATTTTTGTACAGTTTTTCTACTGATATTTTGATGTATAATACTTTAAAAAAAAATTGTGCAATTTGGCGGGGAGAGAGTTTCAATTTGTATTAATTGGAGCTGTTATAATTTAAAATACTGTTGCTGGAAATGGCTGGGAATAATTCTGCTGTAGAGCAAGTACATGCCAGCAATAGTCCATTTACAAGCAAAAAGTAATAAAGCTGCTACACCTTTTGAGAGTTAACTTCTGTATTTTAAACTTGTAATTTTGAAATTTATTTTACAGAAGTTTTTTTTGCTTACTTTACTGCACTTGTAGCCTTCCTTTGCAAAGTCACAGCATCAGACTTTCTGCAGAACAAAAAAGCAAAATTACAATGCACTCCTGTTCTTTATTCACACAAGTGCCAACCTGACCATGAGCCCATGAAGATTTGTGTTTATCTTCTCGGTCTTTAACAATTTTATTTTACTTGAATGTGCACATTTTTTGTGGATACGTGCAAACATGCTGCTCTGTTTTTTTCCTCCTTAACTGCCACAACCACGTTACTTAAGTCATGTTAACAGTGGCAACCATTAGTATTATATGCACTAATCTATTGAATAGACAGGGGATCGGAATATAGTTAATAATTGACCACTAACTAGAAAATCCGACACTCTTTGCCCGTGGCCACAGTTTTTCATTTGCTGTTTTGCAAACAAATGTAGGAGGATTAAAATTTTACAAGATTTTTTCTTGAACATGTAGTTTAAAAAAAAAATGCATAAACCAAAAAAATGCATTTCTATTTATTTTCATACGTGGTATATTATATGACAGATTTTTTTTTTTACTTGCTCTTCTACAGATGTTTGCAAATTTAAAGTCTGTGTCCAAATTGCTGTTCTCAAAACTTGAATAAAATTGTGTTTTTCCCCTTTAATTTTGGGAGGGTACGTTACCACCCATAATGCTTTTGACGGCTGACGGACTTGACAGTTAACTGTATGAATGTGTGAGATGACGGAAGCAGACAGCACAAACAGAACACGACACACAAACACCACACAAACAAAAGCAATTACAAATTCTGTTCCTTTGTTTAAAACACTGTAAATGTACAAGTATGAAATAAATCTTGTTGCAAATCTACATTTTTTGTGTGTTACCTATTGGAAATGTTTAGCTTTACAAAATGAGAAGCATTGTTTACAAAACTAAATAATTCAATTCACATCACAATTCAAGTGCATCATTTAAATTTACTCTGCTTGTAATGACAATGTGTTGGTAATAAAATTAATGTAAAGGGAAATCTAGCTTCTCTTTCCTATAGGGAGCTGTAATCCAATGCTGCAGCGATTACTGTTGACCTTGGAACTAAAGTGGAGCCATTGTTGTACAGTTCATTGTGAATTGCATCGGTTGGTACCATTTTACAACAAAAATCTGACTCGAGCATGAATAGATGCGATTGATCTGTCCTGTCTATGATCAATAAGACAACCAAGGTGTTTTAAAAGGGATATCAATTGTTTTATATCAAAACAATGTAATCTTACCTACTTGCACTGTTTTCCTCACCATACACAATCAGCTCAAGAATAATGGGTGAGGACCTACATGGTGCAGTGTATCTATTAAGAGAGAGCTTCTCTCTGAGATGTCAGCCATGTCTCAGTGATAACACTTTTACCTCCCTGAATCAAAACGTCTTGAGCACATAATCTAAGGTGCCACATCCAGCATAGTATTGGGGGAGTGCTGCACTGCCGGTGGTGATTTTTGGAAGAGATGTTAAACCGAGGCCTCGTCTGCCTTCTGGATCCCACGACACTATTCGAAGAGGAGCAGGGGAATTGTCCTATTGTCCTATCCTGGCCAACATTTATCCGACACAAGAATTATCTGGTCATTGCTGTTTGTGGGACCCTGCTGTGTGCAACATTGATGCAGTGTTTTCCTAAATTACAACAGTGACTATATTTAAAAGTACTTAATTGGCTGTAAAACACTTTGGGATGTCATGAAGTTGTGCAACATAAATATATAAGTCCATTACTGTTCAAATTTGTGCCAAAAGCTGATCTGTGTTGGTGGAACACCTCTGGAAAAAATTTCATATATCCTTTGGAGTGGTTAATGAGATTATAGAGTTGTTGAGGTATACAGTGAATCTATGGTACTCTGGAACCTTTTTCAGATTTGAAAAGCCAGGTTTCAGCTTGTTTGATTTATCTTGCAAATTTTAATTGGATTCAGTGGTTCATCTGACACCCCCTCTTCTGCAGATTGTAAGGATACAAGTTGTTAATTCTAACACTGCTCCAAATTAGTGAAGGCAATTCATGGTAGCAATACAGTTTTAGTAATTGCTGCCTTTCATTACAGATGTGTCTCTGATTTATGCATACCTAAGCTGTGATTTAACTTTTATGCCACTGTTAACATTTGAGAGCGTCAACAAATGATAGCTCTGATCTGTCCTCTGGATTCATACCACCGTATAACCACTATGCTAAATTATGCATCTGAAGCCTGTGCAGAAAGCATTTTGTTTGGAAGTTCTAATCTCTTCCCTATTTTTTAATGTTTTCTAATTTTCTCAGTACTATTTTGGTATAGAGACATTCATGGTGGGGTATTATTCCATGGATGTAGTGATTTCCTACTACCTCAAAATAAAGTGTCTATTCATAAATAACAGTTGGTGTTTCAGGGCTATTTGAGGACCATCACAGACAAGCCCAGCCCACAACTGGCACAATTCCAGTAGAGGTTGGATTGCTATCAGGAGTGGTTTTTCCAACCCCTCTCTCTTCCCTCCCCTGCCCTGGGTATGCTGACATCGATTGTGGTGACCTCACTAAAGTCTTCGTGTTGTGGTTAGGCTGGAAACCCATTGAAGGCACTTGAGCATGTGGGAGCAAAGTTAGCTAGTTCTGACTTGTTCCAGTACCTTTTCGGAGAGGATGGCGGTTATAGAAATGGAGCAGTATTGGAGAACACTGGGGGTCAGATTTTAAGGAGAGGGAGTGGGGGGGGTAAGGAATTGATCTGGAGCAGTAGCAGATTTGATAGAAATGTTTGGAAAGGCTTAGTTAATTTTGATGGAATTTAATGTAAAAAGTTTGATGGGGTTTCCTCTCCATTTCATACAGTTGAAGTGAGCATGAAGCGGTGATGACACACGGAACTTTGTGAAAAACGGGTTAGAATTGAGGTCGTATTTTGGTTGCCCAAAGATGACGTTTTGGGGAAGAGTTTGATACTTTTGAAAGAAAGGGAGGCAATACATGAGTTATGTAAACATTGTTGGCAATAATTGGGTAGGAAAGGTAGGTGAGTTGGTAGGAAGTGGGTCTCCTGGAAGAGATGAGTGTGGAGAGGAGGGGGACTGCAGAGTAGTGGAATTATTGAACATCTCCAAGAATAGTTTGGCTCCATGTCTGAGGGCTGTAGAATAGTGTACCTCATGCATGAATGGTCTCCTTGTGTGATGTGATCATACCAAGTCACCATACCTCCCTCTCCTCCATGATGAACTGCCTTTTCAAGACGGAGACCATCTATGTCCAAGTTTTTATTGCCTCTTGCCTTCTGTTTTTCTCAACACCCACCCTCCACCCTTCATAAACTCTTACACTGTCCAAAACTCAGCTGTCCATGTCTTGTTTATCAATTAGCGCTAGCTAGAACCGCTTTCTTTTCCCCAACACATTGAATTTAAAATTCTTTTCTACAACTTCCTTCCTGGCCTTGTCTGACTCTACAGCTTTATATCTCCTCTGGTCCTCTGTCTTTGACCTTCTGTGCATTCTCTACTTCACTTCCCAGCTTTGGTAGAATTTTCTTATTTAGTAAAGAATGAAAGAAACGGTATATCGTTCATAAATCTGCAGTGCGGTTGCTCGTTGCAACGTCGCAAGCAACTGGAGCGATAATTAAGTATCAATGCAGCAGGGGTCCCAGTTGTACTTTGAGGATATGATCTTCATAATTATCTGAAGTTCTGAATAGATACGTACCTACATGGGGATGGAAGGGGAGGCAGGTTAGGGGAACAATCTCCTCCTTCGCTTCGCTGCACCACCCCCCGGCCGTTCTGCCCCTGGTTCAAGACTCTGACGTTGGACGGATCGGTTGAGAGGCTTCAAACTGAATTGGTAAATGGAAAAGCAAGTTTGAATGTGCCGATTGTTTTTAATCAACAGCACAAATTCTTCAGAATCAGCTGTTAATATAAATGCTCCACATTAACTTTTATAGCTAGCACATAAAGTTCTCCTTGCCAACTCTGAAATAAAAACTTTAATTATACCTTGTGACAAAAGACAAAAACAGTCAGGGTACAATGATTTGACTTGTTGTGGAAACTCCCCAGTTCCCTCTATGCCCAAAGCGGGAAAAACGAGCAACTGGCGCCAGGGGTGCTGATGTCACAACGTTTACAGGAAACCAAAACCTAAGAGTCAGAAGAAACGTCTTCCTGATAACTGCTTGGTGTAGATTCACAGGACCTCGCAGGTTAGTAGCTTTGTTTCTTTCCAGCATAAAATGTAATGGGTGTGGAGATGCCGGTGTTGGACTAGGGTGGACAAATGTAAGAAGTCACTCAACACCAGGTTCTAGTCCAACAGATTTATTTGAAATCACAAGCTTTCGGAGCGCTGCTGACGATTTCAAATAAAGCTGTTGGACTATAACCTGGTGTTGTGTGACTTCTTACAAAATGTAATAGCACAAGGGAGGAAACTTGGAGGGCGCTGGGCAAAGAGCAGGGGAGTGGGACTGAGTGGATAGCTCTTTCAGAGAGCCAGCCCAGGCAGGATGGGCCGAATGGCCTGCTCCTGTGATGCATAATTCTGTGAAGATGCTTTTGAATTGAGGATAAAATTAAAGCCACACAAGCCGTGTACTTCTGGCAAATGAAGGGAAACTATGACTGATAGTTGACAGACTGAATTGCGCAGACTCCCAGCCCATGGAGCAGTGCGCAGTGGAGCATTAATTCGGGGCCCTGGAACAGAATGACAGAGTGGAACTACAGTACCCAGAAGCCCTTCCTTTTCTTTCTCAATGCCGATTGGCCGTCTGGCTTGCCGACGCGATCGCGCACGTCAGGCCCCGCGCCGGCTGTTTGGGTGGTGCGGGGTGACGCAGAAGCAGTTCCGGTTTGGCGGTTGGGTCCTAGGAAAGCTGACGGATCAGCAGCGCGGCCTGCGGGTAAAGTGCGAGGCGGCCGCCACCGCTAGTGGCTTGTTGGCGTGGGTCATTCGGGTTAATGGGACTGTGGGCGGCTTCAAGGTGACAGGGCCGGCGGCAGGCTGTGGCCCCGGGGGTGGGGTTCAGGCTCTGGCCTCGGAGCTTAGGCAATGCTCTGGCCCCGGGGTTGGGTTTCAGGCACTGGCCCAGGGGTTGGGGTTCAGGCAGTGCTCTGGCCCAGGGGTTGGGGTTCAGGCAGTGCTCTGGCCCCGGGGTTGAGGTTCAGGATCTGGCCCCGGGGTTGGGTTTCAGGCACAGGGGTTGGGGTTCAGGCAGTGCTCTGGCCCCGGGGTTGAGGTTCAGGCTGTGCTCCAATTTGCTTTTAGTTACCAATTATGGTCGTTTAACGTTTGTTGCGCAACGGTCCCGTCACAATGTTAACATTTCTCCCCTCCCAAGTTGTGCCGCCTTAAAACTAGTATTTCAGTTAACCCTGAAATCTTCTCTTTGAGATTGTTAATTAACGTCTGGTGAGGTTGGATTTTTGTTTGATATACATAAGCCTGAATTCTTCATCATCTGGTAATTGGTGCTGGGCTTTAGGGTTAAGGCCTTAGCAATTCGGATAGTTCTAAAAAAAAATCTACCAGTGTATATCTCCAAGTTTTTTTTTCTATAACCCTTTGTACCAATAGCAAAATAAAGCTTTTTTAAGGCAATTTCATCAAATGGAATTAATGTATTGATTTAAGAGCAAGTAGTTTGTAACTGTGTCTCCTTTAGAACCTTAAGACGATTTTTGATTTATCAAGTCCACTCCTTCCACATGTATCATTTACCTGTCATGGTCTCTACCCCACCCATTTAATCTTCTCAGGGAAAGTTCTGCATAAATACTCCCGGACTCTCAAAGGAAATCAAGCAAAACTCCAAAATATCTATTCATCCTCAAATCTCCACCTGTCAACCGATACCGTGCTCGCTGCCTTTCCAGCTTCACGGTATCGTTGTGTACGATGTATTACTTGATGATTTCAGTCTTTATTCCTGTAATAATTATTCCAGTTGCCAGTTTGTTGAAAGTGTTTCTGTTGGGTTTCTGTGCCTATTATGCTGCAATGTTTAGATAACTTTTGTTTCAAAACTTAATTCCTGCTTTGGAATATTCCTTAATATACCACTTCAGGTTTCAGAGTTAGTCCCGGTAAGATTTTCAGATTTTTTTTAATTTATAAAGTTTTCTTTCCTATATTTCTGGCTTTCCCTGTATGTGCATGTCTGTATGATACAGACTAATGGATAGCTGGGAGTGATAACTAATAGTGAGGATCAAAGGGATTCTGAAAGTATCCTAAACTGCAAAATCAAATCTTAAAGTTTATACCTACCACCTGAACCCTGAGGTTATATTACAGCTTGGAGATCACCAATTTTTAGCCATTTTTATTTTATTCTCTCCCCCTAATCCCTCTTCTGAAGGAGGTGACTTATGCTAGCGTACAATTCCACGGGAAGTGTTTGTTTTTATCAACCAAAATTAATGTATTTTTGCAGCAAGATTAAGATTATGTATCTTATAAATATTTAAATTATTTCTGGAGTTGATGTTAGAATGGTTGTCATTTAAGTCTGTTTGTCATTTCTGAACATTTTCTGAGTTGAGTGGGAAGTGAAAAAAACTTGACATTTTTCAAACCAGTTTGTTTCAATATACTGTGTCCCATCCCTTCATCATTTTAAACACCTCTATCCAGTTATCCTGTAATGTAAACACTCCCAATATTTCAAGTCTTAGTTTTTGTATTTCCTGATGCTAGGCAGCATCCCAGTGAATCTGCGCTGTACCCTCACCATTACCTCAACATCCTATAGTATGGAGCCCAAAGCTGCACGCAGTACTCAAGCTGTGGTCTTAGTAAGGTTTTATATCATTTCGCCATTGTATCTTGACTCTTGTCATAAAGCCCATTATTCAATCAGCTTTTTTTTTAATGGCCTTATCCACTTGATGTGCTGCTTTTAATGTCTTGTGAACCAGAACCCCCAAATCCCTCTACTATTCCACATCGCCCTATTCAAAGTATAATTACTTTTCTTTAATAACCAAAGTATGCCATCTGACATTTACTGACATTGATATCTATCTGCCATTTTTTTTCATTCCACCATGTTGTCAACACCCCCTTGCAACTTTTTTTAGTACTTGTAATTACTTGCTAGGCCTCTTATTTTAGTATTTTCTGCAAATTTGGCCACCATTCCCTCGAGCACTATATTCAAATCTTTGATATGCACAGTAAACGGACCCTGTGGGATGTTGCAACCCACTTCCAACTACTCTGAGAAACTGCCTTTAACTCCTTTTCTGTTTCCTCCTTTCTAACCAATTTTTAACCCAATTTAGCTACCCTTTCCCTAGTTTCACACCTAATATTTTCCAGTGATCTCCTGTATGGTACCCTCTCAAAGGCTTTCTGAAAGTCCATGTACACCACATTCACTTTTCCCTCATCCACCATATCCTTCACCTCTCAAAATTCATATCAAATTTGTCATGTGCAATTTTCTTTTCTGAAATCCCTATTGGCTGCTTCTAATTATTTTCTCCATCTAAATATTTACTAATTAAAGATACCAGAATTTTCACTACCACAGATATTAAACTTGCTCTGTAATTACCCAAATGTCTCTGTGGAAATTAATATTACCGTGGCCATTCTCTCGTTCGTCAACATGCATCCACTCTCAATAAAGCCCTGAAACACAATTTCTCAGGATTCTGCTATTTCTTCCCATGGTTGATGGGCACTGCAGGGTATAGATTGTATCTTAAATGTTTTTAATATTTAATTGTTGAATGTTTTTCTGTTGTTTTATTAAGCATGTTATTTTATTTGTACCGTTTATTTATTTTGTTGTGTTAATGTTGCTCTGGGGCGCTTGTTACAATGATTTTGTGTTTTTGTTTGGTGACACTGGGGCAACTCAATTTCACCCCTCTTGGTTTAATTAAAAAGGCTCATTTCTCTGGATCCTTGGATGTCCCTGTAAGGTCCTGGCACTTTGTCCTCCTTTTGCTAAACTATCTTCTCTAATACTTGCTTTTTATTTACTTTAATATCTGTCATCTCACTTTTAACCAGTTCAGCATTTATTTCCTCTTCTATATCCTCTTTTGTAAGAAGCAAATTGTAAGAAGCAAACTACTTGTTAAATATCGCTGCCAATTTCTGTTTATTCTCTCTCAATATTTTCTCCCCCTGGGGTCCCACCTTGCATTTAACAATTCTCTATTTACTGATATATTTGTAGAATACTTTACTGATTTTAATTTTTTTGAATTACCTCATAATCTCACCTTGCTTTCTTCGACCGTCTCTTAACTCTCTTTTTCTATATTCTCATTCTCTCATTTTTATCAATTTTAGCACACCTATACACCCCATATGCCCACTTCTTCAATTTTAGTTTGCTTGTGACCTCTATTTATTCACGGCGCGCTGAATATTTTTTTAATGGTATATGTTCATTCTGCAACTTTGCAAATCGGCTTTTAAAAATACCCCAATGTTGATCTGAGTCTTGTGTGGCAGTTTCTCTTCAACCTGATCTGAGCAAAGGTGACATGAGGAAAAACTCTTTTATGCAGCGAGTGATTGGGATCTGGAATTTACTGCCTGAAAGGATGGTGGAGGCAGACTCAATCGTGGCTTTCAAAAGGGAGTTGGATAAGTACCTGAAGGAAAAAATTTTTTGCCGGGCTACGAGGAAAGGGCGGGGGAGTGGGACTAGCTGAAGTGCTCTTGCAGAGAGCTGGCACGGACTCGACGGGCCGAATAGCCTCCTTCTGTGCTGTAACCATGCTATGTTTCTAAGCTTGCTGTCGTCTTTCCAAAATCTACCTTATTCCAATCTGTGCCCTTGTTTTTGCCCTAACGTTCTCCTTTCTGTTTGGACCTTAAAGCATATCATATTATGGTCACTACTCCTAATGTGCTCATCCACATTTAACTCATTTACCTGATCTATTTCATTACTCAGAACTAGATCTAGTACCACCTCTCCCCTGGTAGGTATATGAACATAGCGCTTGGTTTTACATGGAAACTTCATTCTGTTTTCGTTAGTTTTTTGGATATCTAATAATATCTACACAATGATTGTGACTTTATTAGAGGGTGGTTGAAAATTGCACCTGATTACTGTTAGAACCTATCTGATGAATGGAGAAAATGTACAGACTGCATATAAATGTTCACAAGTGAAATATTTCTTTCCATACACTTCGAGTGAAATTGATAGCAACCATTTCAAATGAATGATCTGAATCCGCAGTCTTTGGAATCGGGGGATGTTTTATTCTTTCTTTCAGCTCTAGGTTGAGCTTGACATTTAGATTCTGGAACTTAAAGCGTCTGTTACGTTCATACCTGAATCTTGACTGTCACTATTCCTAGGTGTTGGTTGTTTGAGAGAGTCTTTTAGGTGACAAGTCAAAATTGTTTTAATAAGTATAGATTAGAGTGAATAATTCGGAGACTGGGTTGCATTGTTTTGTAGCTAGTGGGTGCCAAATAAAATATACATAGGAATTTATTGGTCAGATGTTTTATAGTTGCCTAACTAGCTGGTGCTAGGTATAACTTTAAGGTAGGTTGCATTTAAAGATGAGTACAGGTCTAATTTGGGATAGGTTTTATTGAGGCTTGAGATTGAGTGTTTGTGTTTCTTAATTGAGCTCCGTTTATACTTTTTGGGATTGGCTTATAAGACGTGACCTTCACAGCAACACTAAAGTTATTGTGTAACAAGAGTTGAGGTTCAACCTGACTCCAGAGGAACAGTATGAAACTCTGGAGGAGGTAATTCCTCAACATTGGGGATGGATATGACATAAAGTAGGACTCCAGTATGGTGTCAAACATGGTTTACAAAATTTTAAATCTACCTGGAGTTAATTTGCTTGCACGCTCCAAACATTTCAACTTTAGCCTCCCGAGAGGAGAATTACAGTATAAACTGGGTACATAAGAAATAGGAGCAGGAGTAGGCCATACGGCCCATCGAACCTGCTCCGCCATTCAATAAGATCATGGCTGATCTTCGACCTCAACTCCACTTTCCCGCCCGATCCCCATATCCTTTGATTCTCTTAATGGCTAAAAATCTATCGATCTCAGTCTTGAATATACGATTCATCCTCCACAGCCTTCTGTGGTAGAGAATTCCAAAGATTCACAACACTCTGAGTGAAGACATTTCTCATTTCAGTCCTAAATGGCTGAATCCTTATCCTGAGATTATGACCCCTTGTTCTAGACTACTGAGCCAGGGGAACAGCCTCTCCGCATCTGCCCTGTCAAGCCCCCTTAGAATCTTATGTTTCAATGAGATCACCTCTCATTCTTCTAAATTCCAGAGCATATAGGCCCAGTCTACTCGATCTCTCCTCGTAGGACAACCATATCATCCCAGAAATCAATCTAGTGAACCTTAGTTGCACCCCCTCTAAGGCAAGTATATCCTTCCTTGGGTAAGGACACCAAAACTGTGCGCAGTGCTCCAGGTGTGCTTTCGCCAAGGCCCTGTCTAATTGCAGCTAGACTTCCTTACTCTTATACTCCAACCCCTTTGCAATAAAGACTAACATACTATTTGCCGCCTTAAGTGCTTGCTGTACCTGCATGTTAACTTTGTGATTCATATACAAGGACCCCCAAAACCCTCAATACCAATATTTACTAGTCTCACTTTTTGAAACATATTCTGCTTTTCCATTCTTCCTACCAAAGTGGATAATTTCACACTTCCCCACATTATACTCCATCTGCCACTTTCTTGCCCAATCACTTAACCAGTCTGTATCCCTTGCAGCTTCTTTGTGTCCTCCTCACAGCTTACTTTTCCACTTAGCTTTGTATTGTCAGCAAACCTGGATACATTGCACTTGGTCCCCTCATTGATACACATTGTAAATAGTTGAAGCCCAAGCACTGATCCTTGCGGCACTTAACTAGTTACACCTTGGCATCCCGAAAATGATTCCTACTCTCAGCAATCCATGCTAATATATTGCCCCCAATCCCACAAGCCCTAATCTTGTGTGGCACCTTATCGAATGCCTTTTGAAAATCCAAATACACTACATTCACTAGTTTTCCCTTATCTACCCTGCTAGTTACACCCTCAGAAAACTCTTAATAGATTTGTCAAACATGATTTCCATTTCATAAAACCGTGTTGACTCTGCCTAATCATATTGTAACTTTCCAAGTGCCCTGTTACCACATCCCACTGAGAGATTCCAGCATTTTACCTACACTGATCTCAGGCTAACTGGCCTATACAGGAAACTTTGTGCTATCCGGCACCGACGGGACCGAGCTGTTGCCGTTCCCTCAAAACTGCCGGACACTCCAGCTCTAATGTTGAAGCATACGGAGCTTTTCATCTCCGTATCTGACAACAAACACTGTTGCTTAGCAACAGCTTCTAAACAGTCGGCCCGTACCTTGGAAGCGTCTCTCTGAAGCTGTTGCTAAGCTACAGAGACTTTGCAGAGCCTGACTGTTGGAAAAAAAAAGCCACGAGAAGAAAAAAGCCACGAGAAGAAAAAAAACCTAACGAAACGGCTCCTGATTTTTGCCAGTGGCTCGAGCTTGCTGGACATTTAGCCTCCGGGTAACACACAGTTTCCTGTAGTTATGTTTTCTCTCTTCTTGAATGGCGGGGTTACATTTGCTACCTTCCAATCTACGGGGACCGTTCTAGAATCTAGAGAATTCTGGAAGATCACAGCCAATGCAGCCACTATCTCTGCAGCCACCAATTGTAAAATGCTAGGGTGTAGGCCATTAGGTCCAGGGGATTTGTCGGCTTTTAATCCCATTCATTTTTCCGTACTTTTTCTTTACTAATATTAATTGCTTTCAGTTCCTCACTCATTAGACCTTGGTTCTCAACAATTTCAGGTATGTTCTTTTATGTCTGTCTTCACAGTAGAAGACACAAATATTTGCTTAAAGTCTCTGCCATTTCCTTATTCCCCATTTCAATTTCTCCTGTCTCTGCCTCTAAGAGACCCACGTTAATTTTCACTAAGTCTTCCTTTTCACATACTTGTAAAAACTCTTAGTCTGTTTTAGTTTACTCTCATTCTATTTTCTCCCTCTATCAATTTCTTAGTCATCCTTTGCTGATTTTTAAAACCCTCCCAATCCTCAGGCTTGCTACTCTTTTTGGCAACATTGTAAGCTTCTTCTTTTAATCTAACTTCTCTAGTTAGCCATGGTCATACACTTTTGCAGAGGAGTTTTTATTCCTCAAGGGAATGTATATTCATTGAGAATTATGAATTATTTCTTTAAATGTTTGCCATTGCTAGTCTACCATCATATCTTTTAATCTAATTTCCCAATCTATCTCAGCCAAATCTCCTCTCACACCTCCGTAATTGGCTTTGTTTAAATTTAAGGCTCTAGTTTCAGAGTTAACCGCATCACTTAAACTCAGTGTGAAATTCTATTATATTATGATGATCACTTCCCCAGAGGATCCTTTAATTAACCCTGTCTCATTACACAATACTAGATCTAAAATAGCCTCTTCCCTAGTTGGTCCCTAGTTTTATAGAACTGTCTCGAATGCATTCCATGAACTCATCCTCCAAATTACTTATGCCAATTTGGTTTGCCCAGTCTATATGAAGATTAAAGTCCCCCTCAATTATTGCATTACCCTTGTTACATGCTCCTCTAATTTTCTGATTTATGCTCTGTCCAACACTGATTACTGATAGGGGGCCTATAACTCCCACCAGTGTTTTCAGGCGTTTGTTATTTCGTAGCTCCACCCATACTGATTCTACATCCTGATTTTCTGGGCTAAGATCCTTTCTCCCTACTGCCTTTATTATCAGGGCTACCCCACCTCCTTTTCTATTTTGCCTATCTTTTCTAAAAGTTGGAACCGATCTCAAACCATAGCTGCAGTCTTGACTACATTTCCAGTTGGGAAAGTATAGGAACTATATGTTGTGTCGCTTCAATAGGAATAGCAAATTGAAAAAGTGTTTGTATTCTGTGTTGCGATACTTGGAAACTATCCATGCGTCACTTGCCTGAATTGATCAGTTGCACCCTGTGTGTAAAATAATTTCATCAAATTTTACAAGTGCAGAATTAATATTTAATACAGAGTAACTTTGGAATTAATATATGGTTATCCAAATTCTTCATTTCACCCAACAAGGGTGTTTCTGAACTGTTCGCATAAATGGCTGACTGGAAAATTTGGATTCTGTAGATTACAGTTGTAATTTTGGAAAGCATTTGAATTCTACAAGGTAATTAATATTATTTTGTTTCTGTGCAGGTTTCTATTAAGTAAAACGTAAGCCATGAAGAATCAAGATTCTGAAAGTAAGTTCAGTCCACCTGCTGATAGCCATGAGATGACAGTGGTTGGTGTTGCAGTAGCAGAGAGAGCAGATCCTGCTGGGAGAGAGGACAGTCTGGGTGTTGCTGAATCTGCTGGACCTGAAGCCAATCATCAAACCAGCAAAAAATCTGATGGTCAGAATGGACTTGCACAAAACCATGACGACATAAGTACCAGTGAAGTCGTACTGAATGGAACAACTGCAGGAGGTATCAGTGAGGGATCATTAGTTGTCCAAGAGACGTCTGCTGTAGATGCCTTGGCTACCCTCCAGCCTGAGTCTTCAACAGCTGATGTCTCCGATGAGCTCAGCCGACAGCTTGAAGACATACTGAACACCTATTGCTGCAACCTGGCCGAGCATGGTTCTGCTGTGCCGCCCGAGGAATCTCCTGAAATGGAAGAGGCAGAGAAATGTGTTAACAGCGAGCCGCTGAGAAACGGCGTCCGGGAGATCGAATGTGGGGAGATGAATGAAGAGATTGAAAAAGTGGTGAAGGCAGAGGCTCGTGTAGAAGATGTGAAAGAGAATGGAGATGTCCCTAACAACAAAGATCAGAAAAAAGCTCCAGAAAAAAAGAAAGCCAAAGCTCTAGGTGAGCCAACTTCTAGATAAAGGACTATCAGGTGTTCAGTGTGATATTGCATCACTTTTTACTGTTCTCTCTTTTCTGGTATTAGTTTAGCACATTCATAGTTTTCTCAGTCAAGACAGTGATGTTCTTAAAACATCTTGAAAATGTAAAATGATACAGTTAAAGGACAGGGAAATAAGGTTAGAGTAAGGGCTCTGTTGAAGAGCCTGCACTGAGACAAGCCTGATGGATCAAAAGGCTTCCTTCTGTGTTATAATTTCTGTGATTCCATGACTGGACAAACACTTAAATGAAAGGGTACAAGCTAGTGAAATTATGGGGGACGGAGGAGGAATCACAATTGCCTTGGTGCTCTCTTGTGGTTTCCAGGATCAGTTGCTGTTAAATTGGCTCCCAAGCCAGTCTGAAGCACTGCCTCTCATTAGGTACAAAGCTTCCTGCTTAACCCACAATCACTGGAGTGACCTGGGACGACAGCAGAGACCAGAAAGATTAAGATTCAAGGGGAAGCAAAATGAGGATCATTCCAAAATCCACATGTTGCTTTGAATGTTGACCACTTAATTTCTGTTCACAGACTTGCAAATCCGACTGGGTGTTTACATGTCCTGTCTGTCTTATTTACAATATTTAATAACTCAACAGTATCTATAACCTTAAAAGTTTAATTATAACAAGTAAATAATTTCTGTATAAATGGAAATTTAAACTGATCTGCAGTTAATGCTTCAATGTCTTCAATTAATGTTAATTTTTTTAAATCCACCATAATAGATGTTTTGTAATGTGTTCTACGGTTAAACAACAAACAAAACTCATATTACGAATCCCATCTAAACTCGGTAGATTACAGCTTTGAATTACACCCTGGCATGTGTTCTATATTTAATTTGTTAATATAAAAAGGCAGATCTCAGGAGAGTTCCAGTACTTCAGTGCAGTGTTGAATGATCATACAAGGGGGTGCTGCACTGTCGGAGGTGCCGTCTTTCGGATGAGATATTAAACCGAGGCCCCGTCTGCGCTCTCAGGTGGACGTAAAAGATCCCAAGGCACTATTTCGAAGAAGAGCAGGGGAGTTCTCCCCGGTATCCTGGGGCCAATATTTACCCCTCAATCAACATAACAAAACCAGATTATCTGGTCATTATCACATTGCTATTTGTGGGAGCTTGCTGTGCGCAAATTGGCTGCTGCGTTTCCTACATTACAACAGTGACTACATTCCAAAAGTACTACTTTGGCTGTAAAGCGCTTTGAGACGTCCGGTGGTTGTGAAAGGCGCTATATAAATGTAAGTTTTCTTTCACAAGGGTACATAATTACTGAAAGTTTACAAGAAAAGTATTTGCACTAAATGGAAGAGATTCTTTTCTGGGGCAATAGATAGCAGTCAGGAACCTAGCTCTCCTTTAGGGTACTAAAACCCATTGTGGCACCCCAAATGATGCACAGATGAAGAATTAAGCCGTGGACTTTTTGGCCTGTGTTACTTCACCCACTTTACCCACTTTTTACTGGGGAAGCCATTGGTTACATTTTTTCAAAGGTCTTCAAATAATCAACTATATTTTTTAACTACTTCACCCAGGCAAGCCTATATTTAGCTTTGAATAAAATGGTCGGCAAACAATACCCTATGTTTCCATTTGTGTCGGTGTCTTTTGTGTAGCTAACATTTCACAACCTGATGCAGTTTACTTGAGAAAGCTGTGTTACAAGAGAAAACATTAAGGATGAGATAAGACCATTCGGCCTATCATGCTTTTTCTCTATAGCATTTCAGCTCAACCAGTGCAGTATCCAACTACATCTGGACCTCTCCTAGCATCTTTGGTTCAACTACCTTACCTGATAAGTCATTCCAAAACATTTGCTGCTCTTGGTGCAAATAATTTTTTTTAAAGATCTTTTTAAAGTTTATTTTTCTCTACTCTTGTTCTACTGAGATGATCAACCTTAAAGTTATAATCTGAGTTCACCTTATCTGTGCCACTCGATACTTTATACACTTCAATAAAGAATAAGGTTACCTCTTAACCACCACCTTTCTAGATTACTGAGCTTAAGGTTCTCTCCTCTTTCTCCATAGCTCATTCTCATCCTCCTGCACCCTTTCCAATGACACTGTGGCTCTTTTGAAAGTATGGTAACTAGAATTTTACATAGTATTTCAAATGAAATCTGACCAGTACATTTAAAAGAAACAGTATTCAACATCTAATCCAGGTTTGTGGCCATGTATCCTAGCATTATTTGCTTTTTTAATTGCTTCTCCACATTGCTGTGGCATTGACGGGGACCAGGGAGTGACAGCAAACTTGTCTTCTTGTTCCCTCCCTTGTATACTCCTGTTGCTCATTCTTCTTCCAATATGCAATAACAGCAAAACAACTTGCATTTATATAGTGCCTTTAACACAGAATAATGTCCCAAAGTGCTTCACAGAAGCAGTAATGGACAAAGGTGGGCGCCGAGCCAAAGAGGGCGATATTAGGAGGGGTGACTTAAATCTTGGTCAAAGGAGAGGGAGGTGGAAAAGCGGAGAAGTTTAGGGAGAGAATTCCGGAGGTTGGGGTCTAGTTGGCTGAAGGCACGACTGCCGATGGTGGGTGAAGGGAGTGGGAGATGTACAAGAGGCCAGAGTCTGAGGAAGGCAGTGTTCTTGGTAGATTGTAGGGCTGGAGAAGGTTACAGACTTGGGGAGGGTGAGGCCCTGAAGGGATGTAAACATGGGGATGAGCATTTTCAATTTGAGGCATGTAGGTCAGCAGGTACAGGGGTGTTGGCTTGGTGCGGGCGAGGATGCGGGCAGCAGAGTTTTGGATGAGTTGAAGTTTATGAAGAGTGGAGGATGGGAAGTCGGCCGGGAGAGGATTGGTCAGGTCAGGCCTGGAGGTGACAAATTATTTGCATTTGTTGGTATTCAATTTAATTTGCTATTTGTCTGCTGGGTTGTGTAACAAATCTAAATCCTTCCCTGAAACCTCAACTGCATTATCCATCACTACTGCATTTCCTATTTTAGTGTCGTCTTCAAATTTAACACTTGGAATTGGTCTGCATAAAGCCATTAATATAAATGATGATAAGGGATTGAAGCACTGATTATCTCCCCCTCGTGATGACACTTTTTTTCCCCTACACCCATATCTAACTGTGACTGCCTTTGCAACAGTTGTCAAATTCAGTGACCGCACAGAGGGAGGGTGAAAAGAAACAAAGCTTCCTTTTGAAGGAGTCATTTTGCCAAGGTTATACTCTATCGCAACCATTAGCAATTTGTGAAAATTGCTATCTTTTAAACTGAAAATGATGCATGCATGTAGTGCCTCTTATGTCTGTGCCGGGCCCCCAACACCTTGAGGCAGTGGCGAGTCTCCAATGCTGAATGTTCTACCTCCCTTACCCGCCTGCGTGTGTGTGCAGGGACAATTGTGCCAATATTGCACCTGACCCTGAAGGAGCTCCTAAACTGGTGGATTCACCGTTTGAGGTGTGCTATCCTGTCCAATTGTAAAATATTTTATACTTGCAAAGCTTCCAGGAAGGTATCAAATTTTCTGTTTGTCAATTAAGCAGATAGATCTTAATGATTTAAAAAATATTTTACTTTTAGTGCCTTTTTCCGATGGTGGACTTCCCTGTCGTTTTTAGGTTCTCCCAATTTGTGTAATTTCCCAACATGCGGTTTCAGATTTTGTCTATTAAAGTGATACTGAGCTGCTGGCAGTTAGAACCAAATCCCTCCCAAGTTGCAGGTAACACCTAGCACAATAACAGCTGAGTAATTGTAAGGCTTTCTCTTAAGGGGTGATCAAGTCATGCCAGCGTTCAAATGATCAGCTAGTGGGGACTGGATAGGAATGTAGTTACAGCTCTGGGTTTGAATTCGGGCCATGAGGTGAAGGGGACAGGAGAAGGGAATGAGTTTTGGTGGTTTCGCGGAATTAGCTTGAACAGTCTCTACATGACACAAAACGACCCATAATTTAACATTACTTGAATAACCCCCCCACAACCACCAAACCAAAGTCATGAGTTTGATTGGAGCTAATGGAAATATCACACAATGCCGTGAGAGATGGGGGAGTTGATGTAGCAAATGCTTCGTGACAAGAGAAAAATGTTATTCTTCCTTTTCCCCATCTTGACATCTTTTCTATTTTCAATACGAGTTCCCCATTCAAAATTTATGGGAGGGGGGAAACAGCTCAATTCAGTTTGTAAATATTTAACACTCATATTAGTAAAGCATAGACTATACTAATCTCAGTTCTTCAACTACCATAACTCGGCATACAGATTGATCTATTTTAATAGCAACCTTTTATAAAAAAAAATTTAAAAATTTGCAATGTGACCTCAAACTTTTTAATCTTTTAATTTTTTTGTATAATCTTTACCTAAATGGAATATTAAATGGCCTGTCACCAATGATCCCATGTGGCTGCGTGGCTTTTCAAATCGGAGATTTCGCGCACGGAATTTTGAATGTGCTGCGCAGCTAAAAACAAATTAGGGGGAACATTGCCTGTAACCGAATCAAAACTGTTTCAGAAACCGATTAGTTGGCACATTTTGTTGCGTTGCATGAAATGAAACTAAAATTGTGAAATTCAATAGTAACTTGTAATGTTTTTATGTATCTGTAAACTCTCTGTGCCCCTTTGCTTCACTGTATCAAATTTTGAAAAATGCACATATAAATTCTACCCCTGTTTCTCGAGCAGTTCGTGGCCAGTTTCAAGTGTGACTCTGTTTTTTCTGAATATACTCCTGAGGGGAAAATATGAATTCCTGCAGTAAGTCATCTTTATATGGACATAATCTTTCAATATCACTGGGTGCAGACTATTTAATCTGAATAGTCCAGAAGTTGATGGAAATATAGGGCAGATCTGTTAACCCTTTCTTTCACAGATGCTGACTGATCTGTGCAACTACAGTATTTTCTGAGATTTCAGATTTCTGGTATTCCGTTTTTCTCTCTCTCTAACATGAGCATGTTAATATACGGTAAGTGAAGTCTTGTGCTGTTTAGAATGTTGTGCACATACCAGTGTATAGTATGCAGATATATTGAATGATCGCTCTGGATTGGCCAGGTGTGATTTAATTCCTAAAGAAAATGTGGTTTGTATTTCATCTAGCGTGCAGACATTTTAAATGTAGCCCTCAGAAGAATTAAAGGTGAGTAGAGTATGTAGGTTATGGGCTAGCCATACAACCTGTGCAGTTCCTAGCATGCAGCATTAGCAAAGCCTTCAGAAAAGATCTTCAGCCTGTTCTTGATTAACAGATCTATTATGAGGAACGCAATGAGGGAGGGAAGAAATGGTGAGGAAGAAGACATTTGAAAGTATATTCGTGCAATGATCTGCTATTGAACAATGTGTTATATTTCTAGTCTGTGATCATCTTTTTCTAGGAAAGGAAATTACATTGCTGATGCAGACACTGAACACTCTGAGCACCCCAGAGGAGAAGCTTGCTGCACTCTGCAAGAAGTATGCAGACATGGTCAGTTAAAAAGGCTTAAAAGTTATGATTTTTATACAATGCAGCTAGTTAACCTGAAACTAAGATTCTGTCCTGCATTTCAATATTTTTTTTTCAAAGCATGATTTAAGGGTGGTTAACAAACATGATGACTTGGGCGTTTGAATACTGTAAACCCTAATGAATATTTTGTCTACATTAGTGGCTAGAAAATGACTTGGAGGGGGAGGGGAGTGCATCTTTACTGTATAGCTCTTGCCCCAATCATAACATTGCCTCATATCAGCTAGTCTTACCTGTTCATTATCGCTGACTGTACTACATTACTTGATCTTCACTGGAGTAAGATATTGCCCCACTGGTCTTGGCTAGGTTTGGTTCTGATGCGTAAAGCTGAAGTTGCACATGCTCAGCAAAACGGTTCTTGGTTAGTAACTAATTTTGCGCAGCTTAATTTCTGCCAAACTATTAAACTGATCTAAAGCTTTCATCTTCCTGAATGACATACTTGGTCTTTCTGCAGCTTGAAGAGCACCGAAATACTCAAAAACAAATGAGACTGCTACAAAAGAAGCAAACTCAGATCATCCAAGAGAAGGATCACCTACGGAATGAGCACAGCAAAGCCATTCTGGCGCGCAGCAAACTAGAGAGTCTGTGCCGTGAGCTGCAGCGCCACAATCGAACACTCAAGGTAAAGTGATCACTGGTTAAGTGTACAGACAATATCAGTTGGGTGCTAGTACAGGTACTTCATATATAGACCCTGTGGATAAATGTCTTGCAGTTGATTTGTGTTTAACTTACACTTTTGTCTAGTTTTGCATCTGTATTTGATTGTAGATATAAATTCAAAAGTGTGCTGGGGTGGAACTATGTGACAGTCGATTAGGACATATGAGAAAGGACAAAATACCATCTGATCTTAAAGTCTGTCCTGTCCTGCCATTGTGCATCTTTATCACACCATTAAACCCAATCTATCCCATCCCCCCACGGCCACGCAGTCTCATGGGAGAGACAAAATAAAAAGGAAACATTTAGCCAATTTGTCCGGGGGGGGGGGGGAAATCTTGGGGATTTTCCTTTCTGATCCATGCAATAATCGAGCATGTTCCAGCTGACTACAGTGACTGGTAACACTATTCCGTATTAACCAATCTATCTCTATAGCTTGAGATGCCTTTCCCTCGCTGGAACTTACCCAGTTCCCTTTTGAATGCTTGTATCAGTTCACATTCATCACATGTACTGGCATCTTATTTCAAGGTTTGACGCACTGTGAAAAGAAGTACTTCCTTGCACCTAACTTAACTATGTTTTTGTAACTTGTACTAATGTCCCCGCCGTGTCTATAGCTCGTAACTTATTCATGCGAACAGAATCTTATCCCATCATTGCTTTAAAGACCTCAATCACACACCCTCAAAGTCTTATGCTATTCCAAAATAAAAAGTCTTAACTCTCTCAGCCTTCCCTGATATCTAAGGGTCCTTAAACTAAGTATTCATCAAATGATCCTTCTTTGAACCTTTTCCAGAGCCTTGTTATCTCCCACCGTGTGAGGAGACCAAACCTAGACATAGTATTCTAGATGCGGCTGGACTAAGGCTTTTTATATAAGGAAAACTATTATACTTAGTTTTATATTTAGTTGTCCTAACTATTCTTCCGAACCTTCTATTTGCTTTCACAACAGCCTCGTGACAAATGGCCACGGGCCTTCAATGACTCGGGTCACTGGAACCCCCAGGTCTTTTTTTCACTCGGCTGCCTTGGTGTACACATGTTTGGAATTGTTCCTTCCCAAATGCATCACACTGCACTTGCCTATATCAAAAAAAAAATCTGCCAGATATGGGCCTCATTTCCTCCTTGCAAATAGATCCATATGCAACTTTTCATCTAAAAGTTCTTGCTCCCACACACATTTGCGTCATCCGCAAATTTGGGGACGGTTCCTCCAATGCCTCAATCCAGATCATTAACAAAGATGGCGATGAAGAGCAACAGCCCTGATTCCTTTGAACTCCACGATTAAAATATTTCGGCTTTAGTTAGATTGGTCTTGGGGACATGATTAGTTAGCCATTAGTGCACCCTTTTAACCCTAAGAAACTATATGGCTTCTTTCTGCACAAGAATGGTTTTGAAAGTATTCCATTTTTTGTTGTTGCTATTATTCTTGTCTAACAGGAAGCCACCCTCTTTTTCCCCCCCCCCCCCAAATCAATCTTATCCGATCCATTGAGCATCTTTGCAAATTTAGCCCTCTGATCTCTCTCTGGTATTACATTTTCAGTAGCATTGGCTTGACTGATCAAGTTGCATCTAAGAGTATTATGGCCACTATTACCCAGCTGTTTCCTCCACATGGAAATCCAATATTGCTACGAAAAACTAGGTCCAGCACCTATTGTCAGCTAGTATTTCTGTTAAAATACTATGTAAGAAAACAATCATTTGTAAAATTTGCAAATATATTTGGGGGCAAGGTATTGACTTGGATAGAGAACTGGTTGGCGGACAGAAAGCAAAGAGTTGGAATAAACGGGTCGTTTTCCGAGTGGCAGGCAGTGACTAGTGGGGTACCGCAAGGATCGGTCCTAGGACCCCAGCTGTCCACAATATATATTAATGATCTGGACGAGGGAATTGGATGTAATATCTCCAAATTTGCAGACGACACAAAGCTGGGTGGGAGGGTAAGCTGTGAGGAGGATGTCGTGAAACTCCAGTACGATTTGGACAGATTGGGTGATTGGGCAGAAACATGGCAAATGCACTATAATGTGGATAAATGTGAGGTTATCCACTTTGGTGGCAAAAACAGGAAGGCAGATTATTATTTGAATGGCAATAGATTGGGAGAAGGGGAAGTGCAAAGAGACCTGGGTGTTCTTGTGCACCAGTCGCTGAAGGTAAGCATGCAGGTGCAGCAGGCGGTTAAGAAGGCAAATGGTATGTTGGCCTTCGTAGCAAGAGGGTTCGAGTACAGGAACAAGGATGTCTTGCTACAGTTGTGCAGGGCCTTGGTGAGACCGCACCTTGAGTACTGTGTGCAGTTTTGGTCGCCTTACCTGAGGAAGGACGTTCTTGCCATGGAAGGAGTGCAGTGAAGATTCACCAGGCTGATACCTGGGATGGCAGGAATGACGTATGAGGAGAGATTGTGTCGATTGGGCTTATACTCACTGGAGTTTAGAAGATTGAGAGGGGATCTCATCGAAACTTATAAAATCCTGTCAGGCCTGGACAGACTAGATGCAGGAAGGATGTTTATGATGGCCAGGGAGTCCAGAACCAGGGGTCATAGTCTAAGGATAAGGGGTAAGCCATTTAGGACTGAAATGAGGAGGAATTTCTTCACCCAGACAGTGGTGAACCTGTGGAATTCACTGCCACAGAGGGCGGTGGAGGCCCGTTCATTAAATATATTCAAAAAGAGTTGGATATATTTCTTAAGGCTAAAGGGATCAAGGGATATGGGGAGAAGGCAGGGACAGGGCACTGAATTTGGATGATCAGCCATGATCTCATTGAATGGCGGAGCAGGCTCGAAGGGCCAAATGGCCTACTCCTGCTCCTATCTTCTATGTTTCTATATCTGTTGTCCCTTTTCTTCCTCTCCACCCCCCCCCCCCCCCCCCCCCCCAATACTAGTCAGATTACTAAAATAATATAGGGATAACAAAAGAAAATTAGTCAAACAAGCCGATAAGTAGCATGGTGAAAAAGGAAAATGGTACAGGAGAAAGATTAGCTCCAAGGGTTGGTTACATGTATAATGGGTTTATATCCTATCACCACTTCCAGTGGAGATAGTTTTGCAATATGTTGAGGCTGATGGTGTTCTACTATTTGCCCCATTTATATTGTGGGATAGAGCACCACTGGTAACATTGAAACAAATGCTACCATGAATTGCCTTTTGTATTTAATGTAAGTGCGATAAATGTTTGAGAAATTGCAATAGTACCACAGTTTTTCTAAAAAAAATGTATCTTGTGGGTTCTCCTGTAGGCTGTCTACTTCAATGGTAAAACGTTCCCTTCAGAGTCTAGAAGATATTGGTTGCAAGTCCTGTGATGGCTTGAAACTCGAACCTGTTAGTTTTCGTTGTGATGGGTTCACTCTTGGACTGATGCAACATAAATGTTTTCTTTCAAACAAATTATGGAGTCGTTTTGGCAGTGGTTGTATTCAAGTTCATGGTTTGAATTCCTTTACCCTTGGCCAAATAAAGTTGTGTTTAGGTCAATGGCACTTTAAAAAAAAAAAAAAAAAAAACATTCTATAAATTCACCTCCCTTCGGCATGGCAGTGATGAGAGGGATAGTGTGGCTATCCTAGTTATAATTCATTGTCCCTCTCAACCATATGTAGGCTCCTCTGTCCCACCCCTTCATTTAAGTTCCACAACCGAGAGATGGAGGTGCCATTCTGCTGCTATATCTAAATCAGTGGTGCACTGCAAACTGTTAAATCTGTAGCAATACATTTTTTGGCGAGTTGCTCCTATTGTTACCTTGTCTAATAAGAATGTCTCTTCGCTGCATGATGCCTGTCTGACAGCCCAGATGAGACTGGGAGCTCTCCGTATCCGAAACCATTGCGTTGGTCAATGACTGTTATTTGCTGTTCTGTGTATCCTAGAACATGAAATGTGCACCAAGTAAAACCAGACCATTCTATTACATGCTTGTCATATCACTAAATGGCATAATGGAAAATTGTAATTCTAATCTATGCTGGGAAATTTTCCCACAGGAAGAAGGTGTTCAACGTGGAAGGGATGAGGAAGAAAAGCGCAAAGAGATCACCTCTCACTTCCAGGTAACACTAAATGACATCCAGGCACAGATGGAACAACATAATGAACGGAATTCCAAACTGCGCCAGGAGAACATGGAGCTGGCTGAGAAACTGAAGAAACTGATCGAGCAGTATGAACTGAGAGAGGAGGTAAGGAAACTGAAAAATATCTCGAATTATCATGCTTACCATAACAGACTCAACTGGAAGTAAATACCCAGAGTGAACATCAGCCTGTAGCTTTCGTTGTACCGAAGATGTAATTTTGATACTGAGTAACTTTACATCTCAATAATTGAAATTAAAGGAATTAGTTACGGTGTGTTGCCACGGCATTATTGGTAATCACCAAACCCTGCCTCGTGCGTGATCTATACTTGGGAGTTTAAGCATTGAATGCAAAGAGACAACTGTCCATTCTCCAGCATTGTTCACAGGCTTATGGGATCTAGACAGCCCACTTCCTTATGTTCCTGAGGTGTTCATAGAATCATAGAAATTTACGGCACAGAAGGAGGTCATTCGGCCCATCGTGTCCGCGCCGACCAACAAAGAGCTATCCAGCCTAATCCCACTTTCTAGCTCTTGGTCCATAGCCCGGTAGGTTACGGCACTTCAAGTGCATATCCAGGATTATCTTGTCTCCATAATTGCCTGCCAAAGCAAACAGAACAAAGAAATGGGAGGCAAAAGAATTTGTATTGTAATGGTTAATAATTCCCATGGCAGTTGCCTCAATGGTAGGTACAGTGTTGTTGCAGCTCAGCTGGAGGTAATGTGTTCTCCAAAGGGAGGGAAAGTCAGAACAAACTGATAATTAATTTTTTCTAGTATATAATAGATTCCTTTCTGTAACATTTATAAGTTTAAAAATCAGGTTTACTCAAACGGCCCAGCTTGTTTCGATACAATAGGCCCAGAAAACAGACGTGCCTGGCCAGATGTCTGAGTGGCCAAGCCTTTCAATCCAAATACAAGTATATGTAAATTTGACTAGCAGTTCTTGCGTTTGAGATGCATTTTAAATTTTCTTTGTCCTAGTAAAATTTTTGGAAAATACTTCAGTTTGGGTAGACCACCTGAAGCTATCAGAGAGAGAGAGAGTTTGGCCAGAGAGACTCCATGGATGGTCTGCAACAAACCACCATGTAAAGGTTAATACTCGGGGACCTTGAGTTCTGTCCAGTTTACATTGTAATTTAGAAAAATAACCATTATGTCTACCTTTCAAGGAGGGTTAGTTTAGGCCTTTATCTGCTGTAAATCTGCAGCATGTCATTGCAAATGTTAACCTATCCATTTATTGGATAAAAGTATGTTTGGCAATTTGTAGCCTAAGCCACGGTCTAATGAACTGCATGTTGCATCACCTTCCAGGAAGATCACATAAGGGCACTTGATACGACCAATAAGCTGAAATATTGTAACAACGGTTTTCTGTACGATCCCTGCGCTCACTACAAATTACCTAGATACTGAATATGTAAAGGAATATTGAGTCATAAGCAAGGGCTTGTATATGGGATTGGTCTGGGGGCGGAGGCGGCTAATATCTAAAGTAAGAACTCAAATATAACGGGCATTGTTTGCCCCAGTGAAGCACACTCCTTACTGGCAAGTTTACAGTGGTATTTGTGGAGCCTAGGAGCTGGTCGTAGTTGTAATGTGGAGATGAAGAACACTTGAAATGGCATAGGCAAAAAATAGCACATGTGGGAATTAATCAATTGATTTCATGTCGTCTTGGTTTCAATGTTTAATGAAAAAAATAACCTGTTCACAGCATATTGACAAAGTATTTAAACACAAAGATCTGCAACAACAACTCATTGATGCCAAACTGCAGCAAGCACAGGAGCTGCTGAAAGAAGCAGAGGAAAGGCACCAGAAAGAAAAAGATTATGTGAGTTATTAAATTTTGGTCTTTTTCCTCCCCCGCCACACACACACACACTCTAGTCCTCTGGCACTACACCTTTTTCTAACAAAAATTAAACATGTCTAATAGCGCCTTTGCTATCTCTTCCCTAGATTCTTTTAAGATGCACGGATGCAATCCACCCGGACCAGGGGTTTTATATACTTGGGTTTGGATTAATGTATCTAATATTTCTCCTTTTTATTTTAAATGCAGTTATAATTTCTAATCTCATCTTCCAATGTCATGTCCACCTGATCCGTCTCCCTGGTAAATACTGAAGCACAATAATTATTTAATATTTCTGTAATTTCGCTATCACTGCCTGTGACTTTTATCCTGTCCATCCCTTAGTGGTCCTATTCCCATCCTGACTTTCCTTTTTTATTTATGTGCCTGTAGAATATTTTACTATTTTGTTTTATGTTCCTTGATAATTTAATTTCACAGTACTCCTTTGCCTTCTGAATTGTTTTTTTTTATTTCTCTCCTAATCTCTTTGTATTCTGCTTTGTCATGCTCTCCCCTGCTGTCATTGTACTTCGTGTCTGTCCCTTTCGCTCAATTTTCCCTTATGTCTTTATTGATCCATGGTACCTCATTAGTGTTTAGTTTTTTTTTAGCAGAATATATTTTTCCTGGGCTCTGTTGAACACTGTTTTAAATGTTTCCCATTGCTGACCAGCATCATTGTTTGCCAATATTGTTGTCCATTTTATTTTCCTAAGTTCTATTCTCAGCCCTTCAAAATCAGCTTTTCTCCAATCTATTACCCTGGTCTTTGTCATGCTTATGTCCTTCTGAATTATTATCTTAAACCATATTATATTATGGTCACTATTGCCTAGATGTTCCCCTGCTTTTACTTCTCATCTGCTCTGGTTCATTCCCCATTACCAGATCCAGTAGTGAATCCTCCCTTGTTGGGCTTCTCTTGCATACTAGGTTAGAAAGGAGTCCTGTGCACATTGTAGGAACTCCATTCCCTTATCCCATTTACCTACCTCTTCTGGCCAATTAATTTTGGGGTAGTTGAAATCCCCCGTGATGATTATTCTATGTTTTTTACTAATTTCCCTAATTGTTTGCATATTTCTTCCTCCACCTCTCTTCCACTATTAGGTGGTCTGTAGACTACTCCTATTAGTGTGATTGATCCCTTTTATTTATCTCTTATCTCTATCCAAATGGATTCTATTTCTGTCTTCCTGATGGCTGCATCACCTTTTTCTGCTGCCATTGTTATCTCTAATAAGTACAGCTACTCCACCTCTCCTTTTTCCCTCTCTATCTTTTCTAAATATGCTGTACTCTGCAATGTTTAATTCTCAGTCCAGCCCTGATTTGTCTGTAGCCATGTCTCAGTAATCCCAACTATATATGGTTCCTCGCACCATTTTATTGCTTCCAGTTCTCCTGTTTTATTATGGACACTGTGCATTGCTGTACAGACAGTTTAACTCATTTGAGGTCATCCAAAACTCTGCTGCCCATGTCATAACTCGCACAGAGTCCCACACACCCATCTCCCTAGTGCTGTTGAAGGATACCATTTATAAAGGGTGGATTTTTCTGAGTGCCACCACGTTATGGTTTTATGTCACCTGTTAAATTTGGGCTCCTTTTGTGAGGAGTAGAAGGGGCAGGGCAAAAAAGCAGGACTCTGAAGGAACTTGTGCTGGGGTCCACCATCTTGACTCTGGCCACAGCTGCCTGACTCCTCAGCCCATTTGTAACCACCCAAAGAAATGTTTGTGATCTCTGACTGTATTGACTGTGTCCTGTTTTACGAGCAGAGCTTGTGCATTAGTGGAAATGGACGTAGCAACCCAGATGTGATTTTGATCATCACATCATTTCCATAAAGTCTGTGGAAACGTTGCTACATTGATTTTCAGGGCGTTTCATACTCCATTCTGTTTTTTCATCCATTCAGTTGTAACATTTTCTAATTACTATGCTTTGTGCAAATTTACCTTTAAAATGCTTTTATTTTTCATCATGCATTTGAATATGTTTGAATATGCAAGTCCCTTTTTTAGAATATTTGGGTTTCTAATTATAAAATAAAACTAGAAACCTAATCATTGTGAATTTTAACGCTTTGATCTTTATGGGGCGGGAGTGGATAGGATTTTCACCCAGCCCTTTGTGTGTGCCCAACTAATCTCACTGACGCTATTGTCTGCAGTTTGATCTGAGGAAACATGCTCAAAATGGCCATTCAATGTACTAGTCAGCTTTTTGTTTCATCTTCCTCCATAAATGTAACAGCCATTAGGAAGCACTCCTTTCATTGAATGTCGTTGGGTTATGAAGTACTGTACTAGAACATTTATTATTTTCTGCTACAAAAGAAGCAGTTTTTGGTGATTAAATACTACAGTATTTGAAAGTACCTGAAATCACCAATATACACCAAGTAACGAAGGGATGTCAATTACATCTAAGTATATTGCAGTCAATTTCAGGGCATCTCTTCAGAGTTCTGAATTGTTTTTCCCTGCTCACTGAGATCCAAATTTAGCCCCAAAACCCCCCTCACTATCATAGACATATCACTGATAGCTGCACAGTTTGAGAACGAGTTGTCCAGAGCCTAGTAGACTGGCTTACCCCTAGCCTATTCAATTAACTGCTTGACGTCTTAATTCACAACCACATGTTAGACACTGGAGAGCGGTGGTGTGCTTTGCCTCTTTGGTTTCATAGGTGTTGCAGGATTTATTTTTCTCACAGGTGTTTGATGGATTTTTATAATGTATCTTAGACTGTCAATATTCGACTTGACAAAAGCTCCTCACCTAGAAAATGTTATTCTGCTGGAACCTTTTCGAGGTCCGCTGTCAAAATGCAACCTTTACCGACGAGACAAGTTTATGATTTGGTTGCTGGCAGTGGCATTTACTTTTTGCAAAATACTGCGTATGTTGGAAATCTGAAATAAAACAAAATGCTGGAAACACTCCGCAGCATCTGTCGAGGGGGAAAGGGAGGGTTAACCCTGACAAACAGTCATTGACTTCAAGCATTAACTCCTCCTTTCCATAGATACTGCCTGACCTGCTGAATGTTTCCAGTATTTTCTGTATTTACCTTTAGCCTATGTTTACCAGATTTCAAAATATTGCTCAATTTATTCTCTTGTCTGGACTTCAGCTGTTAAAGGAGACAGTGGAGAGCCAGAGGATGTGTGAGCTCATGAAGCAGCAAGAAGTTCATCTGAAACAGCAGGTATGATCCTTGTTACATATTTTTAATGTGACTACATATGGGTTTCTTTCACATTTAGTGGGTATGAAAACTGTGCAGTGAAAATATTAGATTCTCTCATTTGTATTGAGTAAAAGCTGAGTGTAAAAGGAGAAAATGAACAGTTGTAGCTGTATAAATAGTTCATTTTGTGATCATGTGTACATAGCCAGACATGTACTTTGAGCCATCAGCTGGTGATTATGACGGGTTAAGAACTCTGTGCACTACATGCAAGACTGCTGAACTGGTCATCCAACCCTTGCAGCATTGATGGAAAACTCAATGCACACTGCTGTTTGTCAGTACTCCGTTTATTGGTTGGGTAGTTGATCGAAGCACTTGAATTGTCAAAAAAAAAAAGCCTTTGACGCATGCTTTGTCATTTTGTGTGCAAGACAACAGTGGCTTGAATTAATGCGTCTATGGAAAAAAAATAAACCAGTGTCCAAACTCGACCATGTAGTCAACATGCTGCCAACCTAAATGCCTAGTTCACACCACAAGCGAGTTAAGTAACTTGGCTGATGCAGCACTTTTGGTGTGCTATGGAATCATTGTGGGTCAGTGCTGTAACGACCCTGTGTGCTGAGTTGCTAAATTCAGCTTGCCTGGATAGGTAATGGAGGACTATGAAAAATTGGAATCTGTGTTTAACATCCAGTGCTTTTATCCTCCTGCTGTTTGCTTGCAAAGGAGCACTGGTGGGAGCTGGGAACAGGTGAGCTGCCTTCCTCTTTGATGAAGGAATGGCACCTGGTACGGGAAACATTTTTTATTTGGTGCAGAGCGATGTAAAAAGGCTTTTTGGGACTTTAAATGTAGCTTACTTCAAGTAACTTCAACTGGAAGTTTGATGTGTAGCTTAATGATTTAGTAACATGACATTAGATCATGGGGGGGAAATTTCAGTTGGATACCGCCTCCAGTTAGCACCTGGTGGGGGCGCTAATGGGGCGCTGATGCTGTAGTTCTGGGGCGAGGCAAATCCACCGACGCACGCCAAATCTGGCCCCGTAGCGCCGCAGCTACGAGTTATGACCGGGGACTTCCGCGCCAGGCAGATCATGACGTCAGTGAGCGTAACGTTCTCTGACTGGGCAGCCGATCGTCCAAATTCATTCTTGCCCCCTGCCTTAGCACCTCACCCCAACAGCAACAGGGAGAGGAGGCGTCAAGCACGTGGATGCCGCCTCCAGGGGTGCTACTTAAAGGGATCATGAGTGATGAGTCGCAGATGTCATGTTAGTGCTGTTTCACTGCTTTGTGCAACAGTTTAATTCAGCCATTTAAAGGTTGTTTATTATCAGGAGTGTTGTGACTAATAACAATTAGTTACATTTCTTCTCAACATATCAAAGTGCTACACTTGGTTACATTAATGGGGGCTGTACTGGCAGTCGACCTCGCCCTCCAGGATCTACGGCAGAGGGAGCGGAGGCAGCGAGAAAGATTGGAACACGTGGCCAGAGGGAGGAGGAGGACCATGAGGGCTCTCAACAGGAGGCCTTGCCCTCTGAGGGTATTCAGAGAGCACTTCTCCTACCTCTGATTAAGTGAGGAGCAGTGTATTAGAAGGCTCCGCTTCAGCAAGGAGGTGGTCACAGAACTCTGCCACCTCCTGCAACAAGACCTCGAGCCTCCGATCAGGGCGACCACAGTTCTCAGTGGTAGTCAAGGTCACCTTCTCCCTCAATTTCTTCGCCAGCGGATCCTTCCAGTCTGCAACAGGAGACATAGCTAACATCTCACAGTTCGCCGTCCATCACTACATCCAGGAGGTCACAGAGGCTGTCTACAGTAGGAGAAGGGACTACATTTCCTTCCCCGTCATCAGAGAAGCAGGATGAACGTGCATCTGGCTTTGCCAGGATAGTGGGCTTCCCCGTGGTGCAGGGCGACATTGACTGCACCCATGTGGCTTTGCGGGCACCGCATAACAATCCTGAGATCTTCCATAACTGCAAAGACTACCACTAACTTAATGTGCAGTTGGTGTGCGACCACAGACAGGGGATCCTCAATGTGAATGCCCGCTATCCCAGCAGCAGCCACGATGCCATCATCCTGCGCCAGACCAGTGTGCCAGCACTCTTCCAGCTACCACATCAAGCTCGCGGCTGGCTGGTCGGAGACGAGGGCTGTCCGCTCTCCACCTGGCTCATGACTCCCCACCACAACCCAACACTCCTGCTCAGCACCCATATAATGAGAGCCATGCTGCCACCAGGAACATCATCGAGCAGACCATCAGGGTGCTCAAGCAACGGTTCCGCTGCCTTGACCGCTCGGGAGGAGCCCTCCAGTACTCAGCTGAGCGGGTGTCCTATTTTGTGGTGGTCTGCTGCGTGCTCCACAACTTGACCATCATAAGGGCCCAGCCCTTGCCACCAGGGATTGCGGGACCACCTCAGGAGGAGGAACAGAAGCGAGGGAGGAGGCAGCCACTCAATCGGCCTTCTGGAAGGGCGGGCCCTGACCGCCTCATCAGACTGCGGTTCCAATAAATTAAACCCCGGATCCCCATCGTTCCATCCCTGTCGCAGGCCATATCACAGCGCAAAGCTGAAATGAGAGAGACCACAAAATAATCCAAAATGAATTAATAAATTTATCAATGAACATGTAGGAACGGAGGTTCCTAACTAAATAATTCAGCTCAACTCGATGGATTAAAAGACTGGAATTTAATAACGACGAAGTTTGCTGGATGTTACAAGGAGGAAATCAAAACACGTTCGTTCAAGATGCCAGGTAGTCGAAGACTGCTGGAAAGTTCTCTAAGCTGACGTCATGACGTCCCCACGTTCTTCGTGCCACTGGCGGTCACGTGATCGGCGTCATGACGTCACCACGCAGGATAAAGGCAAACGCACACTGTAAAGGTAACAATCAGATTAAAGGTGCAGTCCCCGGCTGCACTATAATACAATTAAGGGGATTATACTAAAGTACACTGAGTCTCTTGTGGCTCCTCCACAAACACATATTTACAACAACAATATTACCTATTCACCCTTGTGCGAGCCCTTAGTGCCCCTTGTTACTGTGCCTTTGCCTACTCTAGTGCTCCTATGAAGTGTTGGCCCAGTGACTGCAGCACGGCTGGTGGAAGGCTGCTGAGTGTCTGCGGGTGACTTCAGATTACCTTGCAAGACGCCCTCAACCAGCTCTGGGCCTGGAAGGCCCGACTGTAGACTGCACCACCTCCGCATGGGCGGCAGCAGTCTGGGCTGGCTGGATGACAGGCAGCGATAAGGACAAGAGCGGAGTGGCAGTGGTGGGATCGGGAATGCTGTCCTCCTGAGAGAGAACAGCAGTCTCCTGCTCCACTGACCCACTGCCACTCCCCCGGGGCAGCACCTCAGCATCCCTAGCAATCTGTTGCAGCACAGATTGCTGGCCTGCTGCGACACCGTGAAAGCCCCGGTCGACAGTGGTAGACCCAGCCACGATGGCAGCAGTCAGAGCTTGTGTGTCATCAAGCTAAGACTGCATGAGAGCAGTCTGAGATTGAATGCCACCGAGCATAGACTGCATTACAGCACTAAGACGTTGTGTCGCTTCCGCCTGTGCTGCAATGGAAGCTGCCAGATCGCCCATCACACGTGGCATCGGGTCTGGGTTGCCACAGTCTCTGTGAGAGTCTACCATCCTTTGCAGACTGGAAATGATGGGCTCCATGGTGTGCACAGAGCCTTGTGCAATGTTGGAGGTGGACTCCTCCACGCTCCTTACCATTGCCGAGAGGCTCTCCGGCACCCTGCCCATTGCACCTATCATCTCTGTGTGCATGCCCATCACCCTTCTTCTACAGGCCTCCCCATCGAGGTCATCCTCTGAGTCCAGTGCAGCAGAACTCGCGCGCGAACTTTCCCTCTGGGGAGCTGGCCCCTGAGCTACTCTTTCCCCCTTGCCTTGCTGCAGCCCGCTCGTTCCCAGTGCATCACCCTGTGCAGATCCCGCTACTATACTAGCCTCTAAAGAACGCGGAGTGCCAGTATCTGAGCTGGTGCCTGTGGGTGAGACATGCGGTGACGCGGTGTGTTCTTCCTCCTCTTCTCCCGCCTCGTTGTCGATGGTGCCCTCGGACAGGCTGTTCCGTGCTTACTCATTATCTGAAAGCATAAAGGCACAAGATTCGGGTTAAGGTGAGGGGAGGAGGGCAGGAAGGGAGAAATGCATGCACACAGCATGATTAGCTGGAAAGTGCGAAAGGCTTGTGGGGTGAGGGGCAAGTGGGATGTGAGATGGATTAGGGATGAACATCCCATTGTTGTCCCCAAGGGGGTCAACATCGCCGGTGGCCACGGCGTCCACCACCTGGCGCCCAATAATCTGCAGCATTCGAGTCTCTAGCTCAGACAGTGGTTGGGTGTCGGCTTCTCCCTCCTGTTGTGAGCCACCTTGGCCTGCAAGAGAAAGGAAAGTGTGTGTGAGTGTGGAACAATGTGTTTGGTTGATGTCCCTACCATAGTTGAACAGCTGTCATTGTGTGCAAGGTGTGGGTGTAAGTGTGAGTGTTGGTAGGTAGAAATTGGCCAGGACCCAATTTGTTGTGATTCAAGAGAGCGCTGTCCTTACATGACACAAAATGCGGGCCTCCATTCTACTAACTCAAATGGGAACAGTGATGCGTGTGGGTCTCTGCTTGAGCACAGGTACATAATTGAGATGGATTTCTCCAACTTGCTTCATCCCGTTTCTTCCCAGCCCCCCAACAGTTAATGGTTGTATCCATTCTTTCTCTCTTCAGGTGTTATTAGGCACAGTGCATTCTTTTCTAAGGAACCATTGAATAAATTAAATTGTACATTTCTAAGATTGTCTTTTAAACATTATTATGGATTTTTTTTTGGAAATGTATTTGTAAACTGAACATGATGTTGCAGAAATGCTGAGCCATTCTTCAGAATATTTACAGGCAGAGGAGGACTCTCCGAACCAATCCTATTTGAGATGAGACAATGTTGTTCCAAGGTCTGTTTATGCAGTACTTTATTTGTTTTGTGTTTTATCAGCTGGCACTATACACTGGAAAGTTTGAAGAATTCCAAACAACGCTTTCAAAAAGTAATGAAGTTTTTACAACCTTCAGGCAAGAGATGGAAAAGGTAAAGTGTGTCACCTTGAAGGTGTCTGCAGTATACTAGATATTTTATATCACGAGGAACCATTTGGCCCATCACACCTGTGCCAATTTTCCTGTCCTCTCTGTAAATAAAACAACCTGCATTTAAAAAAAATCTTTTGCCCTCTAGTTACCAACTAGTGAATTAGTCTTCTTGTTATTTACTTTATCAAAACCCCTTAGAATTCTGAACACCTATTAAATCTTCTCTTAACCGTCTCTGTTTGAAAGTGTAAATACTAACTTTTTTAACAACCCTTCCTGGCCCAAGAGCTCTCTGGTCAATTATAATGTCCCCACTTACACCCCAACTGAGATCCACTAGCTTGGCACAGACTTGGCTTTGAACCTGGAAATCCTTTGGTTTGTCGCACTCTGCCATTCATTGCATTTACCCACTCAACTGTGGGGAGCTCACAGCACTGTGCCCTTTGGACTACAGAAATGGTCTTGAAGATGTCAAAACTTGGCATTCAATCATCATAGCATTCTTGTCTTCCCTTAGTGTAATTCTCAATTAAGTTAGTATTTATAACTTCTTTCACAAAGCTAATGTGAAGAAAGGAAAGAAATTACAACCCAATGTGGCAGACGTGTATTGCTGCAATTGCCATCTTACCACTGTGATTACTGGAACGCAAAACCAAACACCCACGGCCCCCCTTCGCCCTGTTGGACGAGGAAAATTGTGAAGTTTTAGCAGTTACAGCCTGCTTTGCAGGAAACCACTACTTGCAGCTTAACACTTCATATTTTTAATGTGCCATATTTCAAATGCTTAATTTTCCCATTTTTCTTTTAATAAGATGACAAAAAAGATCAAAAAGCTGGAAAAAGAGACCACCATGTATCGTACCAGATGGGAGAGCAGTAATAAGGCTCTGCTGGATATGGCAGAGGAAGTAAGTAGTTGGTCATTTCCAGTTTGATCCAATAACTGATTTGAAGAACTGATTGGTAAATATTTGTTAAATCTTAATTCAAAACACATTTACACCTGATCTACTTCTAGTTAATTGACTTTTACAAGTGTAAATTTTTGGTATGATTTTTTTATGTTTACTATTTACCATACTTGCAGCTCAAATTGCAGAGTCAAGCTGATAAATGCTGCCTCTTCATTTGTGCGACCTAGATTTGAAACCAGCTAGACTGATGAAATTTGTATGCTGACTCGTGTTAAGTGAATGTGTGCAGTCTCGATCCAGTACCTAGTGGCATAGGCACACTGCACGACACAATACTGCTCTTAATTTTGCACTACATTGGCAATATCACTTTTTGTTTTCCTTTTCAATGTCCTTGTCCCCTGTTTCTCCCTCTTTCTCTCTTCTCCCCGCCGCCCCCCCCCCCCCCCCCCCAACAACCAAATAAGAGTTTTGAAATAAAAACAGAAAATGCTGGAAATATTCAGCAGGTCAGGCAGTATCTGTGGAAAGAGAAACAGAGTTAACGTTTCAAGTCAATGACCTTTTGTCAGAACTGGAAAAGGTTAGAGATATAACTGGTTTTAAGCAAGTACAGAGGCAGGGGAGGAGAGGAAAGAACAAAAGGGGATGGTCTGTACAGTAATAGGGTGGAAGGCAGGAGAGATTAAATGACAAAAGGGATGATGGTGCAAGGCAAGATGGCAATGGGACAAGTAAAGAAACAAAAGATGGGTCTAGAAGAGGTGTAAATGTGACGAGCAGATGTTGGTTTTCTCAATCCAAGAACATCTTTCAACACCTTGCAGCAGAGCACAAAATGTCTTGAAACAAGACTTTTTTCTGAACACAACATCTCATGGACTCCAATGGGAACCCAAATGATGGGAAGCCCTGGGAGTAAAACCTCAGTTTTTGGTTGAGACATGGGATTTCGACCACTACAAGGGCAGGACGGTCCAACCTGCAGACAGTGCTATAGTTTGCTGTTGTTGCTCTTTGATTGTCCTGCGTGTGGGGGAAAAGTATACTTGAGTTATGTGGGAATTAACCTTTTACTGGCCAGAAGTAGCAAACTCATCCTCTTGTGTAGATTCTTGTTTACAGCAACACAGTTGGAGTTACTTGATTTTTTTTTTAATTCAACCTAGAAAACCCTGCGCGACAAAGAATTTGAAAATCTTCAGGTAAAGATTCAGCGCTTGGAGAAATTGTGTCGAGCTCTTCAGACGGAGAGGAATGATCTGAACAAAAAAGTTCATGACCTGAGTGTCCAATCAGCCCAACAAGATGGCAGCAGCAAAGAGGATGGGGAAGAGGAAGAAGATTCACAATCCTTAAATAAAGTCTCCCAAGATAATCAAAGCGAAGATTCCACTCCAGATGTTTCTGCAAAGGCTGAGTGTCCTATCCAAGAGACTCCACTCTCGTCTGAAGTTTGTGCTCACGTGACTGAGCAGATGCAGTCACCCATGTTTACAGAGAATCTAGTGGAATCTAACGTTGAAGCTTCTAGCATCCAGTCAGAATTATTACCATCCAACAGCTCCTTGGAGTAGTTTACTACACCTTTTTAGAGTGTGTGAAAAGAAGGGTACATCTGAATGTTGCTATAGTCCAAAATGTCATGTACCAACTGATGGAACTAAGGCTCCTAGAGCTATAATAACTAGGCTTTGGATGAAAGTATTATTCAGTAGTGACTTGGTAAATAAGTTCCCTCTAAGGCTTGATGACATGGAGTCAGAATTTCTATTTTACTAGATAAAATGGAGCATCTAAGTATGAGTGGAAAGTGTTTGAATTACTTGCATGTAAAGAAAGTCAGTGTGATTAAATAGTGCAAAGTTTTTTTAGGAAGCTTTCAGAAAAGATTAGAACCCATCTGAAAGAAAATAACCTAAAAGGGCCAATTCAGTCTGAGTGTCTGTGTTTTCTGGTCAAGTTTCAAAAGTGCATTTACACATTCTTCAGGCCAATGATTAAGACTTGTTGCCCTCTGTTCTATAAATGTTTTAATGTCCCCTTTTTTCCCCCAGGGTATGAATTGCTCTTCCGTTCCCTTGATTTCATGAGCCTGTTTACCTCATACAATTGAGCTGACTGGGAACGTGCTGCTCATCCTTCACCAATGTTGCTCTTCAGTGAGTTGTTAGAAGACATGCAACAGGGGCATGGCAAAAAGTGTCTTCCCCCCCCCCCCCCCCCCCCCTTCTCAAGTAATGGAGTGGTTAAGATAGGGAACTTGGCACATTGGAGGGGGGAGAGGAAGGATACGAATTAAGGCCTCTCTCCACTCACCACATGCTCCATTGTGCTTTAACAGCCTCCTTTATCACTGTTGCAGCAGATTGAGTTTCTACTGTTACATATTTTCTGTTTGAGTGGGGAGGCTAAAAAGGTTGAAGAATAAATAACTGAGGACCTGTCTGTAAAAAGTTACTTTTTGCTGATGCAAATGTTACTTAAACATCACATGAAACTTGTACACATCACTGTCAAAAAGCCTTTGAGGGAACCTCCCCTGTTTTTAATCCCACTTCACATGCTGAATTAAAATGGCTGCATAACCAAATCAAACTTCTTTTTAAAGAGAAAACTTTACACTTCCCCTTTTTTCCCAATTCATAAGTTATTGTTTCTGTACACTTCCTTCATGCAACATCCTGCTTAGCTGAAGGGTCAGACAAAATTAAAATTATGACCATGTGTCTCAAGATGCTGGTTAACTTTAAGTCTTGTGCTGAATCTTCAATGCAGATGTTTTTTCTGTGAAATTTATAACTGAAGATGTTACCATTGTATATGGTGTTTGTGACATTGATTTTTTGAAAGACCTTGATTGATGATAACTGATGTAGCTCTTTGTTCCCTCCCAATGCTCAAACCTATGAGCATTGAATAAAAATGTCACATAAGCACTTTTTCACATGCCATCTTCACTTTGTTTTGAAGCCTCGAGAGAGATTTTTTTTTTGAGGACCTTCTTCACCTAGATAGTTGGTGGGTGGTGTTGGCTTCCCCCTTAACCACAGTATGGGCTACCAAAGAAAACTTTTCATGATACAGTACTTGCCATCCAAAGTGCTAGTAACTTAATAGATCTTACATCACAATGCTATACAATTACATTGCACAAAACAAGAGTTGTCTCGTTATATTGAAGAAATGCTGTAACTCTTGTAGCCTATATCTCCTTTATGAATGTTCAGAGATTAATTTTGAAATTATATTCTTTAGAAGGTCCTCTTTCATACAAATGCACTGTTGGATTATTTGCTGTTGAATTTCAGGGTATGCATTTATCTGGAAGTTCTGTGGGATTGGGAGCATTTAATATCATTCCAACCTTTAACACTTTGTGGACTGATGCAACTTAAAATCTCCAGACTGTTGAACATAAATTGGAGGGAGTCTCAAAGAACATGACAGACCCTTCACTTTACTGTCAAAACATAAATTAACTTCTTCCAGTGGATAGTGACTTCTTTGCATTTAAATGCTACTACTTCATCTTCCAATTTCCCTCCAGTTTCTCTCTCTGCCCTTGTGGTCGGGTGGGGATGATAAAACCTCACCAGTACTTTCTTTTCCTATCTGGAAAAATTCTGACCTTTAACTGACAAACAGGTTGCTAAGTAACAGAATGTGTTGATTCTGCCACAGTGACAATACTGTTGTGTAAAAAATACTCTAAAGCAGGTCTCAAACAATTAGCTGTATGATTAGTGATTAGCACTGTAGTGCTGTTATGACTTTTTAACACTTGGAAGGATTTAACATCGTTGCTAAAATGCATTGAAAATCATGTCCATTTTAGGTTGTTCTCCTTTAAAAGGAAAAATAAAAGCCAAAACTAAAAACTGTAGAGAAAGTAGAGGTTGAAAGGGAGAAGACCAACTTCTTCAGGACATATGCTTTTAATGATCTTGGTTCCAAGATGCAGTTTGATGGTCAGTATGGATTCAGTGACCGAGAGGTCAACTAAGTTACTTCATATTTACTGCCATAGTGGTCTGTAGAACTGCACCAATTATCACTTGGTAAATGACCTGACAAGTTCAAAATGTTACAAAACATCTTAAAATATAGTGGAAATTAGTTAAAATAATATATAGATGGGAAACTATGATATGAGAAAACAAATTGTTAGAAACAGCAATTTAAGAAATACTAACTTAGTAATGCATTATAAAATTGATTGAGGATGGATGGAATGCACTGCTGTGGCAAAGATTTTCTGATATTTGTACATATATTCAATGTGTGTATTTCATCAGAATGAAAGACAACATTGTAATGTAAGCAAATGCATGATGCTGATCACATCCCTTGTAAGGTACTGCAGTGTACGTGTGTGTATGTATATACACACTTGTACCTTGTGCATGTATTACAATGAGCAATCCACTTTCTTGGCAGTGTTATGATTACCTAAGACATTGGCTAATGTCATGGTGACATACTAAAACTGGCATTTTATTTCATTCCAACCACTATCATTGGTGTGTTATGTCTGCATTATCTAGTGGTAGAAATCACTACTCTGTGTGTGTGTGTGTATATGCCATTAAATTAGTCCATAAAGCTGGAAAATTTCCTTTACGCAGGAACCAAAAAAAACCCCTCTATTTTAATATTTTTGTTGATTAACAGTTTGAGGTCGGTGCGAATCTCCTCCCAATTGGCTTCAGGCCTTGATAAATAAATGATTGCACAATCAGAGCATTTCTCCCATAATGTTGACATGGGATTCTAATGCATTTTGTTGAACATGAAATAGATGCTTGAATTACAATGTGTTTAGATTATGCACATCCCAGTTTCTTCGCACTGCGCAGAACAAAGTGTGGAACAAAAAAAAATCATTTGACTCATTCCCTCATCAACCTTTCAAATTCCAAATGCAATACTACACCGTCAACTGAGGATAAGTTTTTTTGGGAAAAAATTTCCCTCCATCCTCCAAAAAAAAAAAAAGCCGATTTGAGTAAAACTCCACAATACCGAAGTAGAATTCCATCCTATGTTATACTGTATATCTTTGAATTGGTTGCCTTTGCTAATTGACAGACCATTTTATTACAGAAGACCAAAATCCAGTGTTCAGCTGTTGCTTGATACTTTTTTTAATAACCAGTGTCTAAATAGCAAAAAAAAAATCTGTAGAATAAGATGTATGATTTCAATTTTTCGAAGTAATCTTTGGAAAATGTCCCTGTGAGGAGTGTGACAGTTTGACTTAGATTTTAGTCCACTCATCCTTACAAATGTGTAGAAAAGACAAGCAGAACATATAACTAATCTTGGCTTTAAAGTGGATTGTTCCCTGCTACAGAAAAGGGGTAGCTCCAACAATAGGCTCATTGAGCTGGCATTCACGCTTTGCATTTTCATTTGTATGGGGTTTTTTTTCTTAACATACGGTTACATTTATTACCTGCCCCTTGTTGTTCTGTGATGATGCACCTTAAACATGATTATACAAATGAGTGGCTTGCTCGGTCACTTCAGGGCATTGAATCAACCACATAGCGTGGACTAGAGCCACATTCAGGTCAGACCTGGTAATTGTGGCAAGTTCCCTTCCGTTCACTCTCCTAAAAGGCTTAAGTGAACTAGTTGAAAAAATTTTTTAGGTCATTTTTTTCCCCCTGGTAACTCACACATGACCAGATTTATTGAATTCACTTTTAATAACTTTCCATGGTGGGATTTGACCTCTGCATCGCTGAGTTCCTAGTCCAATACCAGAACCACTACACTACCGTACCCACGTCATTAGTACCTGAATACTGAAGCAAAACTGTCCCACTTTGTTATGCCCTCCTGCTTTTGGGGTCATGGGGAGGGAAGCTACATAAAACTGCTTATGGTAGCACAAAGTTTTGAGATGCTCCCTGTCCAAGATCGTCCAACACTTAAAAACAAATAACAACACAAGCTTTGCAGAGATTAATGGCAATATGATTGTATTAATGAATGTTTGCTAATATATTCCCAAGTTTTTTTAAGCTTGATTGACATGGCTTAAACTGATTCTGAAGTGCATTAATCACAGCTGTATACAGATTAATATAGCTTCCTTAAATGGCTAAAGCCTGTAAGCTGGAAGGCCACTTAGTTATGATCCATTTTTATCCTGATTAAAAGTGTTGGTGCTGAAGAATCCAAGTAGGTCACACTATTTTGAAAATTAGACTGCTGATGTGCCAATTTGTTGAAGGAAATGTGTTAACTGCAGACGGGGTGTTTCTGTTTCAAATACTGTCCGGGAAAGCTGGGAATTCTAGTATTCCATTTGTAAACTTTGTCCTTGTACATGAAAACTAGTTCTAAAAACTCATTTTTATACATCTTTCCCAGGACAGAGAATACTTTCCACTGGAATTTCCTCTCTCTAATATTATCTCTCAAAAGAAAACCAAATACTTGAGGGCCTTGTTCCCAGAAACTGCATTTGTTTTGATACTGCAGATGACCAAATATGATGCTCACACTTTTAGTGCATTTTTTCCAGACTTTAGTGACATTTCACAGCCACAAATTAATTCCTGTTAAATGTAATCTGTAGGAGGTGTATGTTCTTTGAGAAATGTGACTACATGATGTACTTCAACAGAAAACCCTCCGATTTTGTGTCTCTGCTTTACTCTTGCCAGAGTAACCCAGTGACCCTTTTCATCAGAGGACTGCTATCAATCTAAACCCAAAACTGCTCAAAGGCCATTTACCTGCCATACTAATTTGTTTTTAACCTAATGGATTCTCAGTGATTCATGAAGGGTCATGCTTAAATATATTCGTGTTACATACCTGTGATGACCTTGATCTATATGCTTTGCAGGTCCTAGATGAACTAATCAAGCCGCTTCTGTGGGGACTAAACTCCAATAATTCTGTGCCCTTATAGGGTCTTCATTTTAGGCTTTCAGAACTTCAGGGACCTTCAAGTTCTGCTTTTGATTTTTAGGTTGAGATACATTTTATGAAATAATTGTGAAATGCCAATGTCATTGCACTGCAGGAAATGTCAGTTAATTCGCCCAATTCCATTGACCAGTATTGTGCACAAGAGCCCAATGACGATTGATTATCCCATTGATGCAAGTTGTGCCCACACCCCAATGAGGAAAACTGCTGCAGTGACCACCAGATCTTTTGGTCAGTTGGTTATAATAGGATAAGGACCCCACCCCCTGCTTTGCAAGTTTATCCAGGAAGTAGCTATAGGCATATAGACGAGGAGCATTCTAGGTTCAATACCTGGTTTACAAGTGGCAATGCAAAATTCCCAGTCTATAGTGCAGTTCGTGGATGAAGCAGCCCTAGGGCTAGTCTGAATGGAACTGCTCAGGGCATTCTCTGTAATTGACTGCACCAGAGCAACCGTGCAGGGAGAGACAATCAAAATGCTTTTATCTGTTCAGAAACTGGTTCCAAAATTGGAAGCTCAGTGGTCCATGCATCATGTAGTTAAATATTGTATGTTGGTTGAAGAGACCATATTCAGTTCTAATTTTTCGGCAGCCTGCATGGGCTACTTTCCACAGTAATTGCAAATAATTTACACAGCATTCCTGTTGTAATAACCCTACCTTCTCAGCAATTGCATGTATTCTTAAGGATAGAATTAGTTATTTGAAGTATTTTGTATAAGCCAGAAAAATAACGGTAATGGCAATCCACCTTTTGTAATTTCCATTATCTTCTGGTGTACATTAATAAAAAAGTGACAGTCAACACGTGAAGCTGTATCAATGTTTGACTTGGTGTATTTACAATGTTGAAACAGTAAGTAAACCTTTCATGATGCACTAAAATAATTTGGTCTTTAAACTGTAATATACAATGTCAAATAAAGGTAACTCTTATCACGAGTTTAAAACATTATTATTAAGTGGAATGGGAAGTGGGTTTTACAGATCTACTTTTCCTTTGAACTTTACATCTCATTGATCTTAAGCTCCAATGGCGCAAAATCAGTTTCGTTACCATCCCTGCTCCATTTTTAATAACTGTTGTGCAATGGTTTTACAGGGCCCATTTAGATAGCCCAATGAATTGAATTTGTGATTTTTAACCGCAGCCACTTCTACACTGTTTCTTAAAGAAACTAATAACCAAGCGCCTATGATAAACTAATACCTTGTATTCAATCATTAGATAATGTGGCCCAACTTCCCAAATTATCTCCACACAGGAGCTGTTTATTGACACAGAGCTGTGTGTAGTAGAAAGAATATTGTGTGGCAACAAAGTATTCCATGGCCAATGATGCTATTTCATAATCTGCTAAGATTTTACTGTTCTGTTCAAAATAAAATGCTACACTGCAGTAAGATGTTGAATGCACCAGAGGTGTTGAGAATTGGTGCAGCTTCTATGAATAATGGAGAACCCTGGCATTGCAACCATATTGCTGGCCATCTGATTAGGAGATTGGCAATTTACTGCCTGCAAGTGGATCTCCATGGCACTGCTCACAGGGAGTGACGATAGTAGGTTACACCTTACACTTGTGGTACCTGCTGGCAGCAGTATGAGAACATAACAGGTGAATTAGGAGCAGGAATAGGCCTGCTCTGCCATTTAATAAGATCATGGCTGATCTTCAACCTGAAATCCACTTTCCCGCCCGATCCCCATATCCCTCGAGTCCAAAAATCTAACTCTCTTAGTCTTGACTATACTCTGACTCAGCATAAACAGCCTGCTGGGGTAGAGAATTCCAAAGATTCACAACCCTCTGAGTGAAGAAATTCCTTCTCATCTCAGTCATAAGAACATAAGAAATAGGAGCAGGAGTAGGCCATTCAGCCACTCGAGCCTGCTCCACCATTCAATATCATGGCTGATCATCTACCTCAACGCCACTTTCCTGTACTATCCCTTGATTCCCCTTAATATCCAAAAATCTATCGATCTCTCTTAAATATACTCAACGACTGAGCCTCCGCAGCCCCCTGAGGTAGAGAATTCTAAAGATTCACCACCCTCTGAGTGAAGAAATTTCTCTTCATCTCAGTTCTAAATGACTGACCCCTGGTTCTAGACTCCCCAGCCAGGAGAAACATCCTCCCTGCAAGAATTTTGTATGTTTCAAGGAGATCACCCCTCATTCTTCTAAACTCGAGAGAATACAGGCCTAGTCTACTCAATCTGTCATCATAGGACAATCCCCCCCATCCCAGGAACCAGTCTGGTGAACCTTCGTTGTGCTCCCTCTATGGCAAGTATATCCTTCCTTGGGTAAGGAGACCAAAACTGTACACAATACTCCAGGTGTGGTCTCACCAGGGCCCTATATAATTGCAGTAAGACGTCTTTACTCTTATACTCAAATCCTCTTGTAATAAAGGCCAACATACATTTGCTTTCCTAATTGTTTGCTGTACCTGCATGTTAACTTTGTGATTCGTGTACAAAAACACCCAGGTCCCTCTGACCACCAACATTTCCCAGTCTCCATTTAAAAAATACTCTGCTTTTCTATTTTTCCTACCAAAGTGGATAACGTCACTTTTCTCCACATTATATTCCATTTGTCATCTTCTTGCCCACTCACTTAGCCTGTCTATATCCCCTTGAAGCCTCTTTGCATCCTCCTCGCAACTTACATTCCCACCTAGATTTGTATCAGCAGCAAACTTGGATATATTACATTTGGTCCCCTCATCCAAATCATTGATATAGATTGTGAATAGCTGAGGCCCAAGCACTGATCCTTGCGGTACCCCACTAGTTACAGCCTGCCAGCCCGAAAATTATCTGTTTATTTCTACTTTGTTTTCTGTCTGTTAACCAATCCTCGATCTATGCTAGTATATTAGCCCCAATCCCATGAGCCCTAATTTTGTTTAATAACCTCTTGTGTGGCACCTTATCGAATGCCTTCTGAAAATCCAAATACACCACATCCACTGATTCCCCCTTATCTAATCTGCTAGTTACAACCTCAAAAGACTCGTAACAAATTTATCAAATATGATTTCCTTTTCATAAATCTGTGTTGACTCTGCCCAATCCTATTATTATTTTCTAAGTGTCCTTAATAATAGATTCTTGCATTTTCCCTACTACTGATGTCAAGCTAACTGGTCTGTAGTTCCCCATTTTCACTCTCCCTCCTTTCTTAAATAGTGGGGTTACATCTGCTACCTTCCAATCTGTGGGAACCATTCTAGAATCTATGGAATTTTAGAAGATGACAACTAATGCATCCACTATCTCTATAGCCACCTCTTTTAAAACCTTAAATGGCCAACCCCTTATGCTGAGGCTATGCCCCCTAATTCTAGACTCTCCACCGAGGGGAAACAACCTCTCGGCATCTACCCTGTCAATTCCCCTCAATCTTTTATGTTTCAATGCGATTACCTCTCATTCTTTTAAACTCGAGAGTATCGGCCCAATCTACTAAAGCTCTCCTCCTCGGACAACCCTCTCATCCCAGGGATCAATCTAGTGAACTTTTGTTGCACCGCCTCTAAGGCAAGTATGTCCTTCCTCAGCTAAGGAGACCAAAACTGCGCACAGTGCTCCAGGTGTGGTCTCACCAAGGCCCTGTACAATTGGAATAAGACTTCCTTACTGTTGAACTCCAACCCCCCCCCCTTGCAATGAAATGAGTGCTATATACTGAGGGGTCAAAGGCTATGTGAGAAGAGGGATCTGGGAATTCCATGTGGGAAAACCATTAGAGTAACAATGGGAAGCACAGAGTTAATGTAATGAAGGGTAACAGCAGCAGCTCCAAAAATAATGCAAACAGGAAAGCTGAGGCTTCTGAGAAAGTTGAGGTCAGTGGAGGTGAAAACGAATTATTGTATTGGTAACTAAATTGGGAAGGCTTGTAATGGATTTTGAAAATCTTGAATTGTGCATGTTATAAATGCTATTTGATAGAGTATATAGTAGGATAGCTGAGGAAGCAGTATGGCTACTGTGAGCTTTTCTGGCCTATCTGCACTTGATTGGCTTAAATGATATAATTTAATCAAGAAAACTGGCACAATTTTTGTGCTATGGACATATTTAAAGTGGATTGCATGAATATTTATGCAATCCACTTTAAATATGTCATGAGGCTTTTACTTCTGTTGGTGGATGGTGCCAGGATACAGTCAGCTCAACACCATTGATAAATGAACATCAATTTTGATGACTTAAGTGAAAGAAGCAAAGCCTTATCTCCAGTTATGTAAAGAATGCAGTTGTTCTTCACACTGAATGCATACTTTGGTTTATAAAAAATGATCTGGATTACTTGAGAAGAATTAAATTTAACAATCAGGATCACCAGTAATGGAACTTAACGAAAAACAGTGGTGACAGACACATTTGCAGAGAACTTGCTTCAAGATACTGTGAAGGAGGGTTAACCAGGAGCCAGAGATTTCCCCATAGAGAAAAAAGGGAGGGGAAACCAGCCATTTGCTGTCACCGTGTTCCTATTTCATTGAAGCAGTCACAGGATCATGAGTGGCATTCATGAAGGTGTAAGGATTGGTTCCCAGCTACCAGATCAAGGAATGAGAAATGCTGTTTTGAAGGCCAGAGGTTATCTGTAGGTATCACAGAAGTTGGTGCTGCTCCCCTCCCCTTTCACTTTGTGAGTGAATGTACTTGTGATTTAGTACTAGAGTCTGCGCTGGGTTAGCTCATCTCGGCTCAGGCAGCAATTGGTTTTGGTGCTCTGGGCTAGGCAATGGGGAAGTTGGGATATGTCAAGGATCCGGATCCTGCTTGCTTATGCAGTTGGAAAGTGTACACTTGTGGGCAGTGGGTGAGGATAGAAATGGGCTTTGTTGTGATGACCCTGCAGTTGGAAAGCCTATTCCGGCTGCTACTTGTGAAATAGCCACTCAGGTGAGGCATCAAAGGTTGTCAGCACCTGTGGAACTGTCACCCAGTATTACTCCTGGTCTTTCACTGCCACTACCAATAGCACAGCTACAAGCATTTCTACCATTTCCATAACCCAATTGAAATCATACTTCTGATTTTCCTCACTCACTCCTCTGCACCCCTCTTTTAATTTCTTCTCCATATTGCATAGAAATTACAATACAGAAACAGGCCATTTGTCCCAAATAATCTGTTGGTGATTATGCTCAATGTGAACAGTAGTCCTAATCCCATGTTCCTGCCCTGTTCCCATAATTCCTTTATTCTCCTTTCCTTAAACTACCTATCGAACCAATTACTAAATGTTAACATGGTCCCCGCTTCAATCACTAACTCTGGTAGTACATTCCACAGCCTCACAACCCTCTGTGTAAAAAAAACAAAAAACAAAAACATTTTAATAGCACTGATAGAAATACATGGTTTTGATATAATAGCCATTACAGAGACGTAGTTGCAGAGTGACCAAGGTTGGGAACTAAATAGTCCAGGATACTTGACTAATAGAAGATAGAGGCAAAATGGAAAAGGAGGAGGGGTAGCCCTGATAATAAAGGATAGGATAAAGACAGTGGAGAGAAAGGATCTTAGCTCAAAAAATCAAGATGTAGATTCAGTATGGGTGGAGCTAAGAAACAACATGGGGTAGAAAACACTGCTAGTAGTAGTTTATAGGCCCCTTAACAGTAGTTCTGGTGTCAGGCATAGTATAAATCAGGAAATTAGAGGTGCAAGTAACAAGGGTAATAGAGTAACATAGGTGACTTCAGTCTTCATATAGACTGGGCAAACCAAATTTGCAGTAATAATATGGAGGATGAGTTCATGGAATGCATTCAAGGTAGTTTTCTAGATCATTATGTCAAGGAACCAACTAGGGAACAGGATATTTTAGATCTAGTATTGTGCAATGAGACAGGGTTAATTAATAACCTAGTAGCAAAGGAGCCTCTGGGGAAGAGTGATTGTAATATGATAGAATTTTACGTTGAGTTTGAGAGTGATTTAGTTAAGTCTGAAGCTACGGTCTTAAATCTGAACAAAGCAAACTGTCTATGAAAGGGCAAACTATGAAGGGTGAGTTGGCTAAGGTAGATTGGGAAACTAGATTAAAAGATATGATGGTAGATAAGCAATGGCAAACATTTAAATAAATAATTCATACTTCACAACAAATATACATTCCTTTAAGGAATAAAAACCCCACAGGAAAAGTGGTCCAACACTGGCTAACAAGCGAAGTTAAAGATAGTATTGGAGGAATGGAGGTTCCTATCAAAAAGATTGAGTTCGACTCTGGCTTCATTAAAGTTCATTAATTTAATTACCTAACGAGTTCAAACTGGAAACTGCTAGAACACATCAATAACAGGTCTACTCTCCTTGTGGGCTCCACGAGGACTGATGTCATGACGTCATCACGTTTTTCCTGCCATTGGGGCATCACGTTGAAACCGTGCTGTAAAGGTAACTAGGCATTGTACAGTCAAACAGTGTAATTAAAGGTACAGGCACAGACAGTAACTACATTGCTGTTAAAGGAATTATGTACAACCGCTCTGAGTCCTTTGGTGGCTCCGCCACATGCGCGCGCCCCCCCACCCCCCCGCAGAATTGTCTTTAACAGAAAAGGTGAGGCGAGGAGGAAGCCTGATGAGCCTGTCCGATCGACTTCGATACCCTGGTAGAAGTTGATGACCAGTGGTCGAGTTGACAGTCGGTGGTGGCTGAGCAGGCGCGGCGAGCGCGGTCGAGTTGTCAGGCAGCTTTGGTTGATCTGGTGCGGCGGCAACGGGCGGTCGGCCACGTTTGGGTGGTTGAGCGACTACGATAGGGTAGTCCAGGTCCAGGTGGGCCGGCTTCAAGCGGTCCATCGAGATGTGATCCGATTTCCCTCCGACGTCGACCAAAAAGGATTTGTCTCCCGGTTCGATGACACAGAAAGGACCAGTGTAAGGGGGCTTGAGCGGATCCCAGTGAGCGTCGTGGCGGATGAAGACATACTCCGCATTCTTCAGTCCTGGTGGCACATAGGAGGTCTGCAAACCGTGATTGGACGTAGGTATCAGAGCAAAGCATCTGGCCGCTTCTTGGTGGCGAACGAGTTGCCGGGAGGCAGACCATGGCTCTGTGGGAGAAGGGAGGAAATCTCCTGGTACACGGAGCGGCTGGCCATAGACGAGTTCAGCCGAAGATGATTGTAGATCGTCTTTGGGCGCCGTACGGAGACCCAACAGGACCCACGGGAGTCTGTCCACCCATCCTGCGCCTTGAAGACTGGCCCGAAGAGAGGCTTTAAGCGACCTGTGGAATCGCTCACAAAGGCCGTTTGCCTGCGGATGATAGGCAGTGGTGCGATGAAGTTTGGTACCGAGCCCCTGAGCCACAGCGTTCCAAAGATCCGAGGAAAATTGTGGCCCGCGGTCAGAGGAGATGTCCGCCGGTACCCCGAAACGGGCAACCCAACAGGAGATGAAAGCTCTAGCGACGTCTGCCAACGTGGTGGAAACCAAAGGAATTGCCTCTGGCCAGGAGATGAGTATAACCCTGAGAAGGCGGAAGCGGCCCCACGAGGTCCACATGCACGTGGTCGAAACAACGCTCCGGAACAGTGAACACAGCCACGGGAGCCTTGACATGACGCTGGACTTTGGCCTTCTGGCATACGACGCAGGTATTAGCCCAGTCACGGACATCAATGTGCATACCTTTCCAGACAAACTTGGCTGACATAAGTCGGTGCGAAGCCTTCATCCCTGGATGCGACAACCTGTGTATGGCATCAAAAACCCTCCGACGCCATGCGACTGGCACGATGGGACGAGGAACTCCCATGGAGACGTCGCAAAGGAGCGTGGCACCTGCGGCCTGGAAGATGACATCGGTCGCTTGGAAGCTAGAGGGAACGGTTCTATATGATTGGACCTCCGAATCCGAAACCTGATCTGCCGCCATGAGGGCGTAGTCGATTTCCAGGTGCACCGTGTGGACCGTCGCACGGGAGAGGCAATCTGCCACCAGGTTGTCCTTACCAGACACATGTTGAATGTCCATGGTAAATTCGGAAATGAACGTCAAGTGACGTTGTTGATGAGCGGACCACGGTTCGGTGGTCTTTGCCATGGCGAACATAAGGGGTTTGTGGTCGACAAAAGCCGTGAAGGGGCGCCCATCCAATAAAAACTGGAAATGGCGAATGGTGAGGAAAAGGGCCAGTAGTTCCCTATCAAAGGTGCTGTACTTTTTTTCATTTTTTCACAATTGACGGCTGAAAAACGCCAGCGGTTGCCACGTGCCGTTGACCCACTGTTCTTGCACTGCACCGATGGCGTAGTCTGACGAGTCGGTGGTAAGGGCGATAGTAGCACCTGGACGTGGGTGCGCCAGCATGGTTGCGTTGGCCAAAGCGTTCTTGGTGTCGCCAAATGCCTGGATCATTTCAGCGGTCCAGCTGTCTTTACTGGACTTGCCCTTGAGGGCCCCGAACAAGGGTTGCATGAGTTGAGCCGCCTTGGGGACGAAACGGTGGTAGAAGTTGACCATCCTCAGGAACTCCTGCAAGGCCTTGACTGTCGACAGCCGCGGGAAAGAAGTAACTGCCTCAACCTTCGTCGCCAAAGGGATGGCGCCGTCCGATGTTATGCGATGTCCCAGGAAGTCGATTAGTTGCAGGTCGAACTGGCACTTGGCCAGGTTGATGATTAAACCGTGTTGGCTGAGGCGCGTAAAGAGGGAACGCAAATGGGAGGTGTGCTCCTCCTTGCTGGCACTGGCGATGAGTATGTCGTCAAGGTAGATGAAAAGGAAATGCAGGTCTCGAAGAACGGAGTCCATTAAACGCTGGAACACCTGTGCTGCGTTCTTTAAGCCAAACGGCATCCGCAGGAACTCAGAGGCCAAAAGGGGTGATGACTGCGGTTTTCGGAACGTCTTGTGGGTGCACTGGAACCTGGTGACATCCCCGGACGAGGTCGACTTTAGAGAAGATAGAATTTCCCGCCAAGTGGGCCGAGAAGTCCTGGATATGCGGGATCGGGTACCGATCCGGAGCGGTGGCGTCGTTGAGGCGTCGGTTGTCACCGCATGGCCACCAGCCGCCACCTGGTTTCGGCACGATGTGGAGAGGCGAGGACCAGGGACTCTTCGATCGCCTAATGATCCCGAGCCGCTCCATTGTGGCGAACTCCGCCTTCGCAGCTGCAAGCTTGCCGGGTTCGAGCCTTCTCGCCCGCGCATAAACCGGGGAGCCAGTAGTGGTGATGTGATGTTCAACACCATGCTTTGTCGCTGAAGAGGAGAAGGTGGGTCTTGTCAGCTCCGGAAACTCCCCGAGGAGCCGCGTGAAGTCATCTGGAGGAGGGAAAGCACAGGCAATGGAGCGCGCCACAGAGTTACCGTGGAAGCACGGAATCGAGTGGAAGGTGGCCGCGTTGATCAGCCGGCGGTGCCGGACATCGACTAGTAGGCTGTTGGCACACAGAAAATCTGTCCCTAGGATAGGCTGTGAGACTGTAGCCATGACGAAATCCCAAAAGAAGCACTGACCGCCGAAACAGACTTCGACCCGCCGCTTTCGGAACGTTCGAATAGCTGCGCCATTAGCCGCTACGAGGGAAAAACCGAGGTTCCCAGCCTGTGTGTCAAGCTTCGACGCAGGTAGAATGCTACACTGCGCCCCGGTGTCACAAAGGAAACGGCGGCCCGAGAGGGAATCGGTGATAGAGAGGAGTTTCCCCGTAGAACCGACGGCCATCGCCACCGCGGAACGCCTGTTAGACTTGGTCATCCATCGCCAGGGACGCCGCCTGCGCCTTCTTGGTTTTTTTTGGGTGGAAAACTGCAGGGGGAACGGCAGCATCGTGCTTTCGCGCCAAAACGGGTGTGGTAGGAGCACCAGCACACAGTAGGAGAAACCGGGACCGCGTCTGTGGGGGGTGGGCGCCTCGTGGCCGTGCAGCACTGCTGGGTAACCGTGAAAATCTTATCGGCTTCGGCCGCAAGCTTGGCGCAGTCAGTAATGTCGGATCTGGCCAGGGCAGCCTGAACCTGTTCAGGCAGTTGGTAGAGGAAAAGCTCCCGGAAGATGAAACATTCCGGTTCAGCACCCAAGAGTGTGAGCATTTGGCTCATGAGTTCAGACGGTTTGGAGTCCCTGAGGCCGGGCAGCGTGATGAGCCGGCGAGCACGCTCCGACTTTGATAGCCCGAAAACCTGAAGCAACCGCGCCTTAATTGCATCATACTTGCTGTCAGTAGGAGGACTACCGATGAGGCTGATGATCCGAGATGCAGTTGCGCTGTCGAGGGCGGAGACCACGTAATAACGGGTCTGATCCGCGATGATGTTCCGAATGGCGAACTGGGCTTCAGCCTGGTTGAACCAGGCGTCTGGTTGTTGCTCCCAGAACTGTGGCAGTTTCAGCGTGACAGCGTTCGTGTCCATGTCGAATCTTCCACGAAAATCGTTCGTAGAAGTCGGGGTCACCAATGTAGGAACGGAGGTTCCTATCAAAAAGACTGAGTTCGACTCGGGCAATTAAATTAATGAACTTTAATGAAACCAAACGAGTTCAAACTGGAAACTGCTAGAACACATCAATAACAGGTCTACTCTCCTTGTGGGCTCCACGAGGACTGATGTCATGACGTCATCACGTTCTTCCCGCCATTGGGGCATCACGTGACTAACAGCATGACGTCATCATGTTGAAACCGTGCTGTAAAGGTAACTAGGCATTGTACAGTCAAACAGTGTAATTAAAGGTACAGGCACAGACAGTAACTACATTGCTGTTAAAGGAATTATGTACAACCACTCTGAGTCCTTTGGTGGCTCCGCCACAGTATTAGATTAAATGAAGAGGCTAATAATGTTGCCAAAAATAGTAGTAAGCCTGAGGATTGGGAGAATTTTAGAATTCAGCAAAGGAAGACCCAGAAATTGATAAAGAGAAATTAGAATATGAGAGTAAACTAGTTGGAAACATAAAAACAGATCGTAAAAGCTTCTATAGATATGTAAAAAGGAAGAGATTAGCGAAAGTAAACATGGGTCCCTTAGAGGTGGAGACAGGAGAAATGATAATGGGATATAAGAAAATGGCAGAGACATTAAACAAATATTTTGTACCTGTCTTCATGGTAGAAGACACAAAAAACACTCCAGAAATAGTAGGGAATCAAGGGCCTAGTGAGAATGAGGAACTTTTTAAATTCATTCATGGGATGTGGGCTTCACTGGTGAGGCCAGCATTTATTGCCCATTCCTAATTGCCCTTGAGAAGGTGGTGGTGAGCCATCTTCTTGAACCACTGCAGTCCATGAGGTGAAGGTATTTCCACAGCGCTGTTAGGGCAGGAGTTCTAGGTTTTGACCGAGCGACAATGAAGGAACGGCGATATATTTCCAAGGATGGTGTGTGACTTGGAGGGGAACTTGCAGGCGGTGGTGTTCCCTTGTCCTTCTAGGTGGTAGAGGTCGCAGGTTTGAGAGGTGCTGTCGAAGAAGCCTTGGCGAGTTGCTGCAGTGCATCTTGTAGATGGTACACACTGCAGCCACGGTACGCCGGTGGTGGAGGGAGTGAATGTTTAAGGTGGTGGATGGGATGCCAATCAAGCGGGCTGCTTTGTCCTGGATGGTGTTGAGCTTCTTGAGTGTTGTTGGAGCTGCACTCATCCAGGCAAATGGAGGGTATTCCATCACACTCCTAACTTGTGCCTTGTAGATGGTGGAAAGGCTTTGGGGAGTCAGGAGCAACGTTCCTTATCGGCTGTGTTTTAATAGAAATCCATTGGTTGTAAGGTGTTTAAGGACATCCGGAGGAGATGATGTGCAATATAAATGCCTTCTCATCCCACACCTAATCCATTATCAAGACCATGTTATTCCACTTCTGGCACATACCCCCTTGACATTATCTTACCCTCTTCACCACTGGGACCGTCATCTACACTTCCATTAAAGTATAATTTCTCTAATGCTGTCCTTACTTGCCCCACCATCACAACTTTTAGGTGATTCAGAACTCTGCAATCTGGGTCCTCTCCTGCAAAAAGTCTCCACTCGCCTGTTGCCCCTGCGTAGCTTCCACTGGCGCCTATGCTACAGAAAATCTTCAGGATCCTTGTCTTCACATCCCCAAATCTTCTCCAGCCGTGTAACCGAGCCCACATTCTGCACTCCTCTGACTCCAGATTAATATTTCTGGTCCCTCTATCATTTGAGGTTGGTCTTTCAACTGTTATGCCCTGCCCTTTGGTACTACTTCCAAAACCACCTTAGCTTCCTTCCTCTCTCTTGATTTCAAAAGTCTCTACCCTGCATGAGGTCCGCTCCCCCACCTTCCCAAATTGCTCCCCTTTCTGGTCGTCTCATGTTAAGAGCAGCGCGTAAGTCTAAATGACTGTGTTCTTTTGGTGGGTCAAGGGAGAACCTTTTGCAGAAATGTCCCCCCTCCCCTCCCCTCCCCTCCCCTCCTTAAATAAATTGAGTCCAGTCTTTTGGAACAGCTTGGATATGAATCAGTTCTTGGAAGGCACTGACTTGTTCGATTCCGTGCTTTCTCCTGTTAATGTATCGGTCCTGCAGCGCTCTGCTGACGGGAGAGGGGCGGGTAGCAATGCTGAGCGAGGCCACGGCTACTGGCTGCAATCTTTGAGTCCTGAGTCGCCGGGCTGGTGATTGACAGGCGCGCGCCCCACTCCAGCAGTGAGGAAACTGACACAATTATTGTTACACTTGGCGGAAGACGAAGCTACATTGTATGGAAGGCAGTCCCATCTGCCAGCAGAGCATTGAATTTAAGGATCGTTCTCGCTGAGCCTTAGAAATAAATACAAGGACAACCCGGATGAGGATTAGAAAAAAAACATTCCGATTGATTTGACTTTACAGGTAAAGACTCGTCTATAATAAATGCAGCAAGTAGCCACTAAAAAACTTTACTGCGCAGGCAAACTGTTTTGTGGAATAAGTTGAGCGTTGTTTAGCGGTAGAGAACAAGATTCAAACTATTGTGGGCGAGATCGGTATGCTATTGTTAAAGTAACACGGAATAAATAAAACAAACCCAGAAATGGTTAGTTTACTCGTGAATAGTTCGGCTGCACCGATTGCGTGTGGCTGCCGTTTCCAATAATAACCAGCAGTAGAAGCAGTCCTGCTCCTGTTTATAAATCTGGGCCTACCTCTGGTGAATGTGAATGTTGTGAGAGTCGGTATGGATTATTTTCCTTGTGGACTAAACACTACACTGTCGTAGGGTTGGGAGAGCTTCGGAGAATCAATTCGAACGATTTATCTCTGGGACACAGTGTATTTTTCAACGGAAATCAGTTTTAAAGTTTAATTTCATTGTATTGTTTTAATGTTTTGAATGCATTTGACAAAAGTCAGTCTTGAAAGTTTAAAGTAAGATGAGAAAAATAATTCGTTAATCAAACGTTGAAATTTCAGTTATGACATGATGCACACTAGAGCAGCGTTATAAAATCTAATAATAATCCACCCAACCCAAACCTGCGACTCATTTTACAACTGAAGTAAGAAACTGTGTTCCCATTCTCATCAAGACGTGGCTGTGATTCCCTGAGACCAGTTTTCACGGTCTCTACAGTTGCTGTATAAATCTGGAGTCAGGGGGCTTGACCTGAATCCCAATCCCGAGTGAAGAGGGATGAGATTCTCTCCGGCACGCCCTTACTCCCCTACAACCTCCTCGCGTCATTTCCTCTCAGTGTCCCCTCTGGTTGGAGTGGAAGTGCAGCCTGATTGGCATTTACAGTTCATTAATGTTTTACAACTGATTGGTGGCCTTTTTGAAATGCTCAGATAGACAGATACTTGTAATAAATGGCCGCCTGCTTCGCACCAAATGTCACTTTGTTACAGATGCAAAGCAATCGTTTTTTTAAGAAAACCAGCCATTGACCTGGAGCCTAAATTTACAGACAGGTGCCTTGTGATGGACCTCAGCAATTTACAAGTAGCAGCAATGGCCTAGGTCTGCCTATTCAGAACTGTGGTCTTAAAGGCAGAGAGCAGGTTAGCAGCTGAAAGTCGCAATTGCGTTCCAGAATTGAAACAATCCAGAAGCAATGCCACAGGAGATACACGGTTAAGTATCATTTTCTGTAGAATGGAACTGGGATCTCTGCAGTATAGTGTATCCAATTCTGAGCTTAATTTCTAAAAACATTTTCAAATCGGTTAACTTAGACAAAATATTTAAAAAAATCAGTGATTATCAGTTTTACTTTCAGTTAAAATAACCATGTCCTCAATTTATTAATTTGAGTGGAACCCCCCTTTTAATTCTCCTCCAGCCTTTTGTCCTGATCTCCCTAACAGAGCAATTGAAACCAACAGGTCTCTGCTAAACAAGCTGATCTCAACTAGGGTAGTAATAGGAATGCAGAGAAAAAATAGCCAGGGTTCCTACTCCTGATCACCTTCCCGCCCCCCGCGCCCCACCCCCAACCACTGAAAAATGTGCACGAGCATCAGATCAGTCCAAGTTGTGATTGAATAGCCTGCCACCGTTCAAAGTCTTGGTTCACGCACACGAAGTAATGAAATAGCCACTTTAGTGGGGTACAGGCAGGATTGCTGGTATCAATGGATTGCACCCAACATAGGTGGGGAGAGGAGGCGAGAAAATGGAAGGAAAAAATGCTTGAGTTTTCTTCTCGTTGTTTCTGCTGTCGTCAGAGCTGTTTGATTGAATTACTGCCGTGTAACACACTTCCAAGTGTCCATTTCTGGGTACGTGTAACATGGTGAATTGTCTTCAGTTTTGAACTAATTGGGGGATGTACTTTACACCACATATCAAAATATTTATTGGAATATTCTTATTATTTAATCGCATTTATTTATTAGAAGCCATGTACCCAGCTGTTTTATTGACTCAAACTTACACAATGGCAGCTGCTTTAATTAATAAAGATAACAAGCATGTAACAATTATGGTGTGGGTAACTTTGAGGTACTTGGGCGATTTATTATGGTATAAGTGGTCCATAAATGTTTTGGGTGTTATAGGAATGCTCAGGCTATGCCAGTTGCAGATAACTAACCCCAGACCAGCTCTGGGCTGCAGACACTTTTGCAATGAGCATATACTAGTCCTATTCTATAAAAAAAAATCAAAGTTTGTTTAAAAAATGTCTTTATTACACAAACGTAATAGATCGGAATGATTCAACAGGTTAGTTGAAACAATGTTGTATTTTAATGGTTACAATTGTGAGGATTAATTGATTCAGAGAATGTTGATGAGCACACAAACATTTTCTTATCTCTCTTGTGTTTATTTCAGTTTTGTCCCCTTTTCTTTCCTGGAGGCATTGAACTTTGCTGCTTTATGGGCACAAACAGTCTTCCAGTATCTCACCCATTCTTCATGGGTGAGCTCCTGCAGTGAGTGTTAGCCGGTTATCAGACTGCAAAAGGGATCAGAGCGCCGCCCAACCCTGCTCCTTCTTGACCACCACAGACACACCTTTCAGCAGGGGCCATTGAAAATGATTGGGAGTGGGAACCTGGCTGAGTGTTCCCTTCATTAGCCTACAAGCACTGAGGTCAATTGTAGTGCCCAAGCTGCTGCCCAACTGAGACAAGCCAACTCCACACAGACTAAGAATCAAACCTTCTGGCCTGTGTGACTTAGTGCCCCAGTGGCTGTCACCCACTGGACCATCTGCGAGCTTTGTACCTCCATTATACTCATCAGACAAAGGTCAATGGTTTGGAGACATGTGTCCATTTTTGACTCATTGATTCCTACTTTGTAATTTTGGTTTACTGAACTGGGGAAAGGTTTTCTTTCTGCACTATTTGTAGCACAAATATAAACACTGGGTTTACACAAGATATTGCTAAAAATAGTGAGTAGGGGAAATCTTCCTCCTCCTCCTCCCATCCCAGTGTAAATGATTGAAATAACAGGATACTGCAGGGCACCTAGGATTTTATCACCATGGTTCACTCAGTCATTTTAAGACATTTCTGATGAGTACATTTTTAATTTATTTAATTTATTTTAAAACAAGTGAACTTAAAAGGGGAAGGGTATTCATTATTGATGCGAGTGACAAGGGTATTACATTTAGATTATTAATTTTTCACAGCATGTTTTATGTCAGTTTACAGCTCTTTAAATACCTGTCTTGCTACAAAAATAATAAAACATAAGAACATGACAGGAATTAGGAGCAGGAGTAGGTCATATGGCCCCTCGAGCCTGCTCCGCCATTCAATAAGATCATGGCCGATCATCGACCTCAACTCCACTTTCCCGCCCAATCTCCATATCCCTTGATTCCTCTAGAGTCCAAAAATCTATCGCTCTCAGCCTTGAATATACTCAAAGACTCAGGATCCACAGCCCTTTTGAGTGAAGAAATTCCTCCTCATCTTAGTCTTAAATGGCCGACCCCTTATCCTGAGACTATGCCCCCTAGTTCTAGACACTCCAGCCAGGGGAAACAACCTCTCAGTATCTACCCTGTCAATCCCCCTCAGAATCTTATATGTTTCAATGAGATCAACTCTCATTCTTCTAAACTCAGAGTATCGGCCCAGTCTACTCGATTTCTCCTCGTAGGACATCCCTCTCATCCAGGAATCAATCTAGTGAACCTTCGTTGCACCGCCTCTAAGGCAAGTATATCCTTCCTTAGATAAGGAAACCAAAATTGTGCACAGTACTCCAGGTGTGGTCTCACCAAAGCCCTGTACAATTGTAGCAAGACTTCCCCACTTTTGTACTTCAAAGCCCTTGCAATAAAAGCCAACATGCCATTTGCCATCACAATTGCTTGCTGTACTTGCATGCTAACTCTCTGTTTCCTGTATGAGGACATATAAATCTCTCTGAACAACAACATTTGAAAGTTCCTCACCACATAAAAAATATTGTTTTTCTATTCTTTCTATCAAAGTGAATAACCTCAATTTCCCCACATTATACTCCCATCTGTCATCTCATTGCTCACTCACTTAACCTGACTATATCAGTTTGTAGGCTCTGTGTGTCCTCTTCACAGCTTACTTTCTCATCTAGCTTTGTATCATCAGCAAACTTGGATACATTGCACTCGGTCCCTTCATCTAGATCATTAATATAGATTGTAAATAGCTGAGGCCCAAGCACTGATCCTTGCGGCACCCCACTAGTTACAGCCTGCCAACCGGATAATGACCCGTTTATCCCTACTCTCTGTTTTCTGTCCGTTAACCAATCCTCTATCCGTGCTAATAATATTACCCCCAACCCCATGAGCCCTAATCTTGTGTAACAACCTTTTATGTGGCATCTTATCGAATACCTTTTGGAAATCGAAATATACTACAGCCACTGGTTCTCCTTTTTCTATCTTGCTAGTTACATCCTCAAAAAACTCTAATAAATTTGTTAAACACGATTTCCCTTTCATAAAATCATGCTGACTGCCTAATCATGTTACAATTTTCTAAGTGCCCTGTTACCACTTCCTTAATAATGGATTCCAGCATTTTCCCGACAACTGATTATCAGGCTAACTGGCCTGTAGTTCCCTGTTTTCTCTCTCTCTTTCTTGAATAGTGGGGTTACATTTACTACCTTCCAATCCACTGGGACCGTTATAGAATCTAGGGAATATTGGAAGATCAACCAATGCATCCACTATCTCTTCAGACACCTTTTTTAGAACCCTAGGATGTAGGCCATCAGGCCCAGGAGATTTGGCGGTTTTTAGTCCCATTAGTTTCTCAAGTAGTTTTTCTCTCCTGATATTAATTATTTTAAGTTCCTCACCCTCATTGGACCCTTGGTTGCCCACTACTTTTGGTATGTTTTTTGTGTCTTCTACTGTGAAATCAGATACAAAATATTTATTTACAGTGTCTGCTATTTCCTTATTACCCATTATAATTTCTCCTGTCTCTGCCTCTAAGGGACCAATGCTTACTTTTGCTACTCTCTTCCTTTTTGCATACTTGTAGAAGCTCTCCCAATTTGTTTTTATATTTCTTGCTAGTTTACTCTCATTCTATTTTCTCCCTTTTTATCAATACCATGGTCATTCTTTGCTGGTTTCTAAAGCCCTCCCAATCTTCAGGCTTACTATTATTCTTGGCTACATTATAAGCCGCCTCTTTTAATCTAATACTATCCTTAACTTCTTTAGTTAGCCATGGATGGACCACTATTCCCGTGGAATTTTTACTTCTCAGTGGAATGTATATTCGTTGAGAATTTTGGAATATGTTTTTAAATGTTTGCCACTACTTATCTACCATCATGTCTTTTAATCTAATTTCCCAATCTACCTTAGCTAACTCACCCCTCATACTATGTAATTGGCTTTATTTAAGTTTAAGACTCTCAAGTTGAGTTTGAGAGTGACATACTTAATCTGAAACTTAAGGGCTAGAAATTCCCCTCGAGCCTCATTTGGGGCGCTAAATCAGAAAAGCTGGATAAGTTAGTGCCGGGTGCTAACCTTGTCTAGCCTTTCTAAAATTCCCACTTTTTGCTTCAAGAGGGAAGTGGAGCGCTAAATCAAGTGCTCCACTTCCTCCTTGGAGTGCAAGAGGGGTGGGAGTTTGAGACCTTTAACTTCCGCCCCGCTAGCGGCCGGCCTCTCTGCTCGCGTCCCCTGCAGCAGTCGCTGCCATTGCCCGGCGCTGCTGCAGGGGGCGAAGGGGAGCTTTTCTGCTGGGGCGATGCACCCGGAGATGACATCATGATCTCCAGACGCATGAGATGGGCACGCAACATGATAGCGCTGCCGCTAGCCTCCTGTGGAATTTGGCGGGAGTCACAGTCAGCGCCGCAGCTGGGCGAAAAGGCCTTTGCGCCCCATTAGCACCCCTCATGGGAGGTGCAAAAAAGGGGAATTTCTCCCCCTAAGGCACTTAAGTTTCAGATTAAATATATCACACTCAAACTTAGTGAAATTTTTATCATATTATGATCACTCCACCCCAGAGGGTCCTTGAATATGAGATTATTAATTAACCCTGTCTCAGTACACAATACAAGATCTAAAAAAAACTGTTCCCGGGTTGGTTCCACAACGTATTGTTCTAGGACAAAAACAGAAAATGTTGGAAATACTCAGCAGGTCAGGCAGCATCTGTGGAGAGAGAAACAGAGTTAACGTTTCAGGTCGATGACCCTTCGTCAGAACTGGAAAAAGTTGGAGATGGAACAGGTTTTTAAGCAAGTGCAGGGGCAGGGGGAGGGGAGGGAAGAACAAAAGGGAAGGTCTGTGATGGGATGGAAGGCAGGAGAGATTAAGAGACATTAAGCGAGATTAAGAGATGGTGCAAGGCAAAAGGAGATGGTAATGGGACAAGTTAAGAAACAAAAGATGGCTCTGGATGAAGTGTAAATGGCAGAATGAAAGACAGCTGTCATGTGGGAGAGAGGAAAAAAAACAAATTAAAATAAAATAAATGGAGAAAAAATATGACAGGGGCCGAGGTTATGATCTGAAATTGTTGCACTCGATGTTGAGTCCAGAAGGCTGTAAAGATGAGGTGCTGTTCCTCGAGCTTACGTTGAGCTTCATTGGAACAGTGCAAGAGGCCGAGGACGGAGAGGTCAGAGAGGGAATGGGGCGGTGAATTAAAGTGACAGGCGACCGGAAGCTCGGGGTCACCCTTACGGACTGAATGGAGGTGTTCCGCAAAGCGGTCGCCCAATCTGCATTTGGTCTCCCCAATGTAGAGGAGACCGCACCGTGAGCAGCGAATACAGTATATTAAATTGTAAGAAGTACAAGTAAATCGCTGTTTCACCTGGAAGGAGTGTTTGGGGCCCTGGACAGTGGGAAGGGAGGAGGTAAAAGGGCAGGTGTTGCATCTCCTGCGCTTGCACGGGAAGGTGCCAGGGGAAGGGGTGTTGGGGGTGATGGAGGAGTGGACCAGGGTGTCGCGGAGGGAGCAGTCCCTTCGGAATGCTGAAAGGGGAGGTGAGGGGAAGATGTGTTTGGTGGTGGGATCACGCTGGAGGTGGTGGAAATGGCGGAGGATGATCCGTTGAATGTGGAGGCTGGTGGGGTGAAAGGTGAGGACATGGGGGAACCCTATCGTGGTTCCGGGAGGGAGGGGAAGGGGGAGAGCAGAATTGCGGGAAATAGAACGGACACGGTCAAGGGCCGTGTCAACCACAGTAGAGGGGAATCCTCGGTTGAGGAAAAAGGAAGATATGTCAGCAGCACTAGTATGGAAGGTGGCATCATCAGAGCAGATGCGACGGAGAAACTGGGAGAATGGAATAGAGTACTTACAGGAAGCGGGATGGGAGGAAGTGTCGTCCAGGTAGCTGTGGGAGTCAGTGGGCTTGCAGTGAATGTTTGTCAATAGCCTGTCCCCAGAGATGGAGACAGAGAAGTCGAGGAAGGGAAGAGTTGGAGATGGACTATGTGAAGGTGAGGGAAGGGTGGAAATTTGAAGCAAAGTGAATGAAATTTTCTAGTTCAGGGCGAGAGCAGGAAACGGCACCGATACAGTCATCAATGTACTGGAATGTGAGAACAAGTTCAGCCAGGCGGAGGAGGGTGGTGGTGGATGGGGACTGGTTGGGCCTCTGTTCAAGGAAGAAGCGGAGCGCCCTCAGGCCATCCTAGTGGGGGATGGAGGTGTAGAGGGATTGGACGTCCATAGTGAAAAGAGGACGGTTGGGGCCTGGAAACTGTTAAAGTGGCGGAAGGCGGCGGAGAGTCGCGGATGTAGGTGGGAAGAGACTGGACAAGGGGAGAAAAAATAGAGTCGAGATAGGAAGAGATAAGTTCCATGGGGCAAGAACAGGCTGAAACGATGGGTCTACCAGGGCAGTTCTGTTTGTGGATCTTGGGAAGAAGGTAGAAGTAGGCTGTGCGGGGTTGGGGAACTATGAAGTTGGAGGCCGTGGAGGGAAGATCTCCTCCCAGAGGAGATGAGGTCAGTGATGGTCTTGGAAATGATGGCTTGATATTTGGTATTGGGGTCATGGTCCAGGAGGAGGTAGGAGGAGGTGTCGGAGAGTTGGCGTTCAGCCTCCGCTAGGTAGAGGTTGGTTCGCCAAACAACAACAGCACCACCCTTATCAGCAGGTTTAATGGCAATGTTGGGGTTGGATCTGAGAGAATGGAGTACTGCAAGTTCAGAGGGAGGTAGGTTGGAGTGAGTGAGTGGAGCAGGGAAATGGAGACGGCCGATGTCACGCTGGCAGTTAGCAATGAAAAGATCTAGAGAGGGTAAGAGGCCAGGGGGAGGGGTCCAGGTAGAACGGGAATTCTGAAAATGGGAGAAAGGGTCAGCTGTGCAGGGGGGCAGACTCCTGGCCAAAGAAGTGGGCACGGAGACGATGGCGGCGGAAAAAGAGCTCAGCATCGTGCCGAGCTCGAAATACATTAAGATGGGGGCATAAGGGAATGAAGCTCAGGCCTTTGCTGAGGAGTGATCGTTCGGGGTCAGAGAGGGGAAGGTCAGAGGGGATAGTGAAAACACGGCAGGGGATGAGATTGGAAGAAGGGATGGGGTCAGAGGCAAGTGAAGTGGAAGAAGGTTGCGGAGGGGCATTGGTGTCCAAGAGTTGATGAAGCTTGCGATCCTTGACACCTGAAAGGAAGAAAAAAAAGTTTTTTGTCAAAGCGCCGGATGAGGCGAAGGATGAAATGGAACTGCAGACCAGGACAGCTTTGAGACAGAGTGAGTCTGTGCTGCTGAAGAGAGAGGTCGAGAGTGTTCATGTGGCGGCGCATGGCATTCAGTGTGGATCTCAGGATACGGCGAGAGCAGTGGTTCGAGGAACGCTGAATATCTTGGAGATACCTGTAGTCCTGGGTGGATCCAAAACATGAAGGGTGGAATTTCAGTTGGAATCCACGTGGAGTGAGTCGGAGCCGGAGACAGTTGCTGAGGAAAGATTTCAGATTTCCAGCATCCGCAGTATTTTGCTTTAGTATTGTTCTAGGAAACTGTTTCGAATGCATTCCATGAGCTCATCGTCCAGACTACTTTTGCCAATTTGATTTGCCCAGTCTATATAAAGATTAAAGCTCCCACGATTATTGCATTACCTTTGTTACAAGCAATGTTCCCGCTGCGCAGCTCTCTGCCAGTCCCGCACAGCCCAGGACCAGCTTGTTCAATGTTAAATAAACTGTGAATGGGCCGTGCACCAACCAAAATATATGGGGAAACATCGGTTACAAGCTCCTATTATTTCTTGATTAATACTCTGTCCAATGGTATAGCTACTGTTAGGAGGCCTATTAACGACTCCTATCAGTGTTTTCTGCCCTTTGTTATTTCTTACCTCCATCCATATTGATTCTACTTCCTGATCTTCCGAGCCAAGATCCTTTCTCACTACTGTCCTCGTCATTCTCTATTATCAGGGCTATTCCCCCCTCCTTTTCCATTCTGCCTGTCTTTTCGAAATGTCAGATGAGTACATTTGGTGAATGCATTAAAACATTTGAAAAAGAATCTCACTGTTGTGCAGATAAAACTTTAAAAAAGAATGAGTTTGATGACCTGGTTCACTTTAGCTTTGATCTCTCAGAGTCCGACTGTGCAACAGCTGAGAATGGAAGAGAAGAAAAAGAAACAAAGTCCAAAGGTCACTTTGAACCATCAGGCGACACAGGGCAACCCCAGGAAACCATCTGTGCCAGCCAGCAAGAGTGCCACATTCACCGCTGGTTTACCTCAGCCTCCTTCACCAAAACTAAGGTCAAAGTTGAAAAGGTTGGTGCCAAGTTAACTGGTGTAAACCCTAAATTCCGTTGGGATTTCCACTGTAATGTGTATTTTCTCTGTGTAACCTGTATGCAATCTATTCCGGCTGATTTCACGTGTATCTGTCGCCATGACTGCCTCTTTAATATATAGGCAATTAAACTTGGCATAAGGACTGATTATATGAAGAAAATCTGTTCGTAGTGGTTATTTTAGTGTTAATTCCAACTTTAAATTAATAGACTTGAAACAGTATTAGGAGGCTACCTGCCACTTAAACATGCCAATTTTTCCTTTTATTGGTATGAAATAGTTGATGTTATGATTTAAATTATTTTATTTTGATCTATTTTTTCAATCTACAATTGTTTGGATATTTGAGCAGGGCAAACAAAGAAAAAGTGAAGCCCCCACCGCCAACTGGGAAGATGACAAAGTCCGCTCCAATTCAGCATTCATTCCTGACGGATGTTTCTGATGTGAGAGAGATGGAATGTGGTTTGCTGAATCTACTGAATGATTTCCACTCTGGGAAACTGCAGGCCTTTGGTGAGCTATTTGACTGAAGAGAATGTAACATTTAAAAATAATGAGCAATATAACTACATGGTATGATTAATAAAACCTAAGGGGGAATTTTTCGGGGGGTCAGCGGGCGTATTTGGTGGCGGGTCGGGTGGGAAAATGGTCTTTTTTTGACAGCGGGTCGGGACCTGCCGCTACACGCCTTTCCCAGATGTCGGGTGTGTCAGCGCTGAGCAGACCCAACACGCAGTGGCGGGGGAGGCAATTGAGCCAATTATTGGCTTGTTTAGAAGCCCTTAACAGTGAATTTTTACTCACCTTTAACTTTACCAGGTCGCCCATGGATTTCACACTGCTCCTGGACCCCGTCTGTTCATCTGAGGCGGCGGTTGAGTGGCCATTGAAGCAGATGATTGGTGACAGCGTTAAAACTTGTATAAAACCTCACAATTTACACCTGCACACTTTCCAAACCCAGAGACTCTTTGGTTTCTCCCCTTGGAAGACAGATTGTGCTTTATGCAGGCTGCAAGTCTTATTTGCAAACTTTCCAGCCAGGCTCACCTCATTGCAGCAACTTCTCTCACCTTTGACAGTATGCTTCTGTCATCTCCCCTTGAACTGGTATCTATTCCATCAGGATGGGAACCGTTTACATGCTGTCACCTTTGTTCTCAGAATCTGACCATGATGAACCCCAATCCCAACACCAGCATCACCAGGCACACCAACAACAACACCAACCTTCTCCGCAATCAACTGATGCTGCACAGGGCATCAGCACTCGACCACATTGCTGCCCAGGACGCCAGGGATAGCCTCACCATGTCCAGATTTGCTTCACTTGGCGCTGTACACCCTGGCTGCCACATGATGCGCCAGGTTGGCACCACCCCACACCGCCACCATAAATCATCCCTACAATGCCCAAGCTATTCCTTTCACACGCATCACCATTGCAGGGGTACCATTATGTCTTACCATTCACTGCAACTCACGAAGCCACTTCCAAAGGTGCACACAGATCTGTCCAAGAACACAAAGTGTTGAAAATAAAGATTTCAATGTTTGACAGCACATTAACAGAAACTTTGCATGAACATTGGCTAAAACCCACAAGTGCCTACCCTTGTGTGTTGTTAGTTGATTGGACTAGGATGAGTGTGAGGGGTGGCTAGTGAGATGGGGAAGTGATAATGTAGATAGAGGGGGATGGGTGGAGGTACAAGGTAGGTTGGTGTGAGTAAAGATGTGCAGGAGTAGGGTGGGGAAGGCAGAGTGATGGGGATGTGATGAGTGGCACAGCAGGATGAGGTTGAGTGTGGCTTTGCAGTAACGTTTCGAGATCTACTGAGATCATTGAAAGGTTTGCGCCACTGCAGCCTGGTCCTCCTGACTACATCCCTGCTTGTGTCCTCCTGTGCAATGTGCAACCAGGCTGCATTGGTCTCCTGGGGAGGTTTCTTCCGCCCATGGGAAGGGAAGAGGACCTCCCTGTGTGCTGTGACTCCCTCCATAAGCATATGGAGGGAGTCATGGGAGAGACTGGGTGCAGCCGTGCACCTCTGTGCAGTGCTTGTCAGTGTTTGCAGCACTTCAGTGGTGTAGAACACTGACAGCACAAATGTCAAACTAAATTTGCGCATGGTCCCTTTAAGGAAACTGGCTGATAATGCATCATCGAATGATGTCATCAGAACCGTTTGCTTCAACTCGCCGGGAAACGTGCTGGGCGGGCTTAATAAGGCCAATGAACGTAAAATCATTTTGGACAGTGGGCTGGAGCCAGCAGCAAGGTTGGGACCCGCCACAGACCCGCCGAGGTAGGGGAAATCATGGCCTATGTGTGGATTGATAGAGATAACATTGTGAATATCTTCAAACCTGACCATTAATATTCTGCTCCAGGCTTCCTAAGTTAAATTCCGATGGCCATTTTTCCAGTGTTTGCCGTCATTACTCCTCTGAAACTAACAGCAACTTCTGGAGTCTGCAAGTGTGTAAATCCAGAAGTTGCTGCCAGTGATTCTATGCTTCTCCACAGGCTGCGCTGTTGAACTTCCAGAGCCTGCAATCAATTCAAATCAGACTGAACTGATGAAAACTTTGGGGGGAAAAATTCGGTTGATTTGCGGACCTCCAAGGTGATCCCACCACCAAACGCATCTTCCCCTCCCCTCCCCTCCCCTTTCAGCATTCCGTAGGGACCGCTCCCTCCGAGACACCCTAGTCCACTCCTCTATCACCCCCAGCACCCCTTCCCCTTCACCTGGCACCTTCCCGTGCAAGCACAGGAGATGTAACACCTGCCCCTATACCTCCCCCCTTCCCACTGTCCAGGGCCCCAAGCACCCCTTCCAGGTGAAACAGCGATTTACTTGTACTTCTTGCAATCTAGTATACTGTATTCGCTGCTCACGATGCTGTCTCCTCTACATTGGGGAGACCAAACGCAGATTAGGTGACCGCTTTGCGGAACACCTCCGTTCAGTCCGTAAGGGTGACCCCGAGCTTCCGGTCGCCTGTCATTTTAATTCACCGCTCCATTCCCACTCGGACCTCACCGTCCTTGGCCTCTTGTATTGTTCCACGGAAGCTCAACATAAACTCGGAACAGCACCTCATCTTCCGATTAGACACTTTGCAGCCTTCCGGTTTTCCCTCTTTTTTCCCCCCCCCTTCCTCTTTTTTTTTTACACATGACAGCTGTCTCTCATTCTGCCAGAACATTTCACACCTAATCTAAGCCGTCTTTTGTCTCCACTAGTCCTATCACCATCTCGTCTCATTTTGAATACCTCTTAATGTCTATTCACTTCTTTTGTTCCCTCCCCAGCCCTCCTTTCAATCTATTTCATTTCCTTTCCAGTTTTGAAAAAGGGTTTCGACCCAAAACGTTGACTCTAATTTCTCTCCACGGATGTTGCCTGGCCTGCTGAGTTTTTCCAGCATTTTCTGTTGTTATTCTGAATCCAGTTGTTGTACCTCTATTGTTACTTGGCTGAGGGTATCTTGTCGCCTACTCAATGGATAACTCCTTGAGCCATTGGGAACTTATTCTTTTTCTCTTATATTTGTATGAAAACAAATCCAATTTTAAGAAAGCAATCTATACATTATAATTTATATTTATATATGTGTATGAGTGGGAATGTCTGAATGTAGCAGTACAAATTGCTTCTTTCCTTTCTGGTTGATTCGTGCCAACCACATGGTGTTATAAATCATGTGGTTAGCATGAACCAATCAACTCTGCGAATTGTGTTCCAGTGCACAACCATTACACTGTTATACCAACTGAAAATTTAAGTAAGTTGAAATAACTTCAGTATTGCCAATTCTCGCGATTCCATCGTGGGAGATGCAATTTCGGAGTGAAACAAACCCTCATCCATGCCTTTGTTACCTCTGGACTTGACTATTCCAGTGCACTCCTGGCTGGCCTCCCACGTTCTACCCTCAGTGAACTTGAGGTCATCCAAAACTCTGCTGCCCGTGTCCTAACTCGCACCGATTACCACTGTGCTCGCTGACCTACATTGGCTCCCGGTTAAGCAACGCCTCGATTTAAAAATTCTCATCCTTGTTTTCAAATCCCTCCATGGCCTCGCCCCTCCTTATCTTTGTAATTTCCTCCAGCCCCACAACCCTCCGAGATATCTGCGCTCCTCTAAGTCTGGCCACTTGAGCGTCCCTGATTTTAATCGCTCCGCCATTGGCGGCCGTGCCTTCTGTTGTCTAGGCCCTAAGCTCCGGAATTCCCTGCCTAAACCTGTCTGCCTCGCTAACTCTCTTTCCTCCTTTAAGATGCTCCTTAAAACCTACCTCTTTGACCGTCATCCGTTCTAATATCTCATTATGTGGCTCAGTGTCAAATTTTGTTTGATAATCGCTCCTGTGAAGCGCTTTGGGACGTTTTACGATGTTAAAGGTGCTATATAAATACAGTTGTTGTAGTAGGTCCATGGGACTCAGTTGATGAGCAAACCTCGTCAGAAACATGAGCAACTGTTGTTTACTGAATTTCATTTTTTTCCTTTTAATTTTTCCAATTGTGAAAATGCTGCATTTCTTTAGGGAAAGAGTGCTCATTTGAACAGATGGAGCATGTGAGAGAGATGCAGGAAAAAATGGCCCGTTTACATTTCAGCCTGGACAGCCATGTGGAAGAGCTTTCTGAGGACAAGAAAAAAAATGCATCTGACAGGAATCTTGAACAGCTTCTGACTAACGTGAGTTGGAGAGTGTTTTTGTTTGGAGTCAAATGTGAGGGTATATTGGTATGGAGTCTGTTGCATAATGACAACACCCGGACATAACTTTGATCAGAACAATTAAAAGATGTCAGAGAAATATTCATTCATTACATCAGATTGGAATGAATTCAATTGTAGGTCCCAGAGATGAGAGCGTACAACTCCCACTCATTGTATCTATAGCTTTCCAAACCCTTCAAGCACTGATGCACGTGTGGAACGTAGTGCTTTGCACACTTCTTTTCCAAGGAAATGGAGTATCTCCCTCTTTTTACAACTAATGAGAAACCTAACTTGTGCATGGCAATTATTTTGAAAGCTTCAGTAATATTTTCTGCCATACTTTTTAAATGAATACAATGTAATGATTTACATCAGAGGATACGACACCGAATAGTGTACACATTCGATATGTTTTTCTAAATGTTTTAATATTCTATATTAGACACTTACAGAAAATAAATTGTCAGGTTCTTAATGAAAACATTTTAAGCATTTCAAAAGCTTGAACATTCAATACTGAAACAGTTAATAAAGTGTGGGTTCGCTCAAGCATAGTTGTATCATGTAACATTAATTTGAACAAGGCTACTTACACAAATTCGAGACTCATTTAGCCATTTAAATTTGGACTGGACCAGTGCCAATCGTAATGATAACAGGCTCTAAGATCAATTTATTTGCTGGCTTTAGTTCTTGCTCATGTCTGTTTGACTGTTTTCCACATGTTCTGCTGAATATTTTTCCCCCTATGTTGTTAAATGCATCTTACCAATTGTAGCTCAGATCTTTATTCCTGGTTCTTCTCTGCTGTTCTCCAACTCTGTTGTTTCTTCACTCTGGCTTTGGGCCATGGCATGAGCACATAGGTTAGTGTGGCATCAAAGTAACTTGTTGCTGCTCCTGTTGCAATGCAAATACTACTTTACAAAGCTTTTCATCTCATTTCTGGCCGTATTGCGATTGAGATGCTTATTTTGGAACAGCACAGCTGTAGTCATAAGGTTTTCTGATGCTGTAACCCAGAAGTTACAAAGCCTAGTGATTTCTCAGCTGGTCCGGAAAAGCACCTCACAGCAGTGCAGTGTTCACTATGGAACATAAACCTGACAATCTTAACCTTCAGAAAATGTTATTTACGAGTGGTTTACCATGAAGCTGCATTAGTGTAAAAGCTATAGAGAGGTAGAGAGTTTACATGCTAAAACTTCCCACTCTAAAGGAGTTCATTACATTGGAGGCAGTTCAGAGACGATTCACTAGATTAATTCCAGAGATGAGGGGGTTGACTTATGAAGAAAGGTTGAGCAGGTTGGGCCTATACTCATTGGAATTTAGAAGAATGAGAGGTGATCTTATTGAAACATATAAGATGCTGAGGGGGCTCGACAAGGTAGATGCAAAGAGGATGTTTCCCCTAGTGGGGAAATCTAGAACTCGGGGGCATAGTTTCAGAATAAAGAGTCGCCCTTTTAGAACTGAGATGAGGAGGAATTTCTTCTCTCGGAGGGTCATAAATCTGTGGAATTCTCTGCCCCAGAGAGCTGTGGAGGCTGGGTCATTAAATACATTTAAGGTGGAGATAGACAGATTTTTGTAAGATAAGGGAGTGAAGGTTCGAGGGGCCAAGTGGCCTATTCCTGCTCCTATTTCTTATTTAAGTTCATATAAGTGGGAGAGAATCAGATTAGAAATAAAAATGGTGCAGTGCTGCATTCCTATTAGGAAGTAATGGAGTTTGAAGCCCAGTCTTGAAAGAAATAGCAACTTGATTCTCAATCAGTGAGTGAGTTCTGCTCAGGGACCACACCGTCTCTGTTGGTGGAAGAATTGATGCAGGAAAGACACCAGTTCAGCTTTGGAGAAATATGACTCTTTTTGTTAATTTTGGCGATTGATGGCACTTGCCATCACCGATTTTTTAAAAAGAAAGCAAATGCCCCCTTGGCACAACCAACAAAACTGTAAATTAAACCACAATTAACAGAAACTTAACAAATTAAATCAAAATTCTATTTTGGGGGTTGATGAAGCACTCCAGTCCCTCCGATGCCCACCGGTCGCGGAAGTGGAGAAATGCATCTCCCATTGAGTAACCTTAGATTGGATTGACAGCAGCTGTGAAGAAGTGTGGTTGAAATTGTTCCACCATTTTAGCTGAAGAAGCCATTGTTAAGTGGGTGTCAGCAGTATGGACCCAATGGCATTAAACACTGATTACCTTGAGTGGCTGATAGTTTTTAATAATTTACTATCTGATTATCTTCATTAATATGTATATTTTTTGTCTATCTTACAGTTGGAGGAGCTTAGTACCTCAATGTATCCTTTTCAAATGATTCCTGTCAATAATTATCTGTAGTCAGTTGTCTTCCAAGAGCAATGGCAATAGCTTGTCTACCAGCTGGTTGTAGATTCAAGTTCCAGGACTTCTTGGCAATGCGTGAGTATTCACAATTTTTCTCTGGGTGAAAATGGACTTTAATGGAAATAAAAATGGGGAGAGATATAAAACGGGTTGCTGACTCACTATCACCCGTTTTGCACTAGCGCACAAAGTCAAAATCTACCCCTGAGCATTGGGAGGCCTTTTGATCGTGAAGGACATTCCAGGCAATCTCAGTTCTGTGCTCAACTGATGTCCACACACATGCTATTCTAGAAGGGATCACTGTGTAATGACCAGGAACAGGAATTCTAAAGGAATGCTTTTCTGTCTCCTGCATCCAGGATCACTAACACCAGTTACAGTGCCCCACCTAATATCAGCAAACTCAGCACAGATTATAAAGAAAAAAAAAGACTTGCATTTATACAGCGCCTTTCATGACCACCGGACGTCCCAAATTGCTTCACAGCCAATGAAGTACTTTTTGAAGTGTAGTCACTGTTGTAATGTGGGAAACGTGGCAGCCAATTTGCGCACAGCAAGCTCCCACAAACAGCAATGTGATAATGACTAGATTATCTGTTTTTTAGGGATGTTGATTGAGGGATAAATATTGGCCAGGACACCGGGGATAACTCGCCTGCTATTCTTCGAAATAGTGCCATGGGACCTGACATAAATCGTGCCATTCATGTAGAAAGGACTTATGAAATATACTGGACGGCCTGCTGGTGGCGCTGTCCAGGGAGAGTATAAATACTCGGGCATGGGCCCAGCTTGCTCAGGGACATTTTGTAAATAGGAACTAGTGAAGGATAACTAGACTTCCATGTTGTGAATCAGTCGTTTAAAGCCTTGTTTAATACTCTGACCAAGTGCCTAGTCGTTTTCTTACATCAGGATCATTTACGTCCACCTGAGAGGACAGTCAGAGCTTTGGTTTAACGTCTCATTCAAAAGACAACACCTCAGTACTGCACTGGAGGGTCAGCCTAAATTTTATGTGCTCAAGTCTCGAGTGGGAATATGAACTCACAATCTTCTGACTCCGAGGCGAGGATGCTACCAGCTGAGCCACAGTTGACACCTAATCAGGAACCAAGCTAGACATCTCCTGGTCTCTGTGGCTTAATGTTATAGTGGGCACTATATTCATCTACTGAGCTATTAGGGGAGCTCATGTAAGAGCTTTTTAACTTGATAAGGTGCATGATTTTTCCATATGCTCAGAGGAAGTGATCCTTAGTAGAAATTCAGACAAAAACTAAACTTGGCAGAAAATCAAGAACTGTCAAAAAACCAAGAACCGAAGCCACCTACTTCATAGAGATTGTGGTTAATGGGACTCGAGGGAACCTTGGATAAAGGGAAATGGACTGCACTCCTCAATGAAAGCACTGCTGGAGGGGGGGAAGATATAACTCATACAATTCTTGGATTCTACATTGAAGGTGGGAACCTGATGTAAAAGCTAACTGTTAAGGGGGAGCAGTGTGTTTTCTTCTCTTGTCAATTTTATCTCCTCCCCTCATCTCCTGTAAACACTGACTCTTTACTTCAGTACAGCTGCATTCTGGGTTACTTACCTCAGTGGTCATTACTCATGTGAGCCTTGACAGTAAATTTCAATGGGTTATTGAACTGTAAGTGGGGGGCATCACAGCTGAATCCAAGTCTGATCTTGTTCTCACTGGGCTACATGCAGGGGCCATTGGACAATGTTTAGGAGCCAGAGCCTTGGATGATTTTCCCAATCTCTAATCCAGTGGTGTTTCAGCCAATCAATGCCATCCCAGCTGAAATTGGCTATAGCAGCATAAACTGGGACTTGAATTTTCAGCCTTCCATGTCTATGGCTCAATTATTCACTGGATACATTTTCAGAACCATCAGGGAGCTTAGTTTTTTTTCTGTAGCTTGGACACAGATGGGTTGCTTAGTAGACAGGCTAAAGACAATATTGTGAAAATATCGTTAAAAATGTAATTATCTTTCCTGCACAGAGGGCTTTAACTTTTATATCATTTGTACTGTTTGTATAAAAGCACATTTTTCTTTTGATACAATAAATGTAGCTCACAGTCCCATCTACCATTGCAACTGAATGGGACAGGCTCATTGGAAGGCTTATTTAGACCAATCATTTAGAATAAATGTTGTTTTTTCTTAAACAGCACACACTGTAGGAAAAAGCCTAAAATGATCTCAATTAAAGAATTCAAGGGCTTGCTTTAATTAAATTCCTATAAATTATCTTGTGATTATTTCAGTAGACTTGTCTTTGGCAATGTTGATCCACTGTTGTTCATCAATCTGCTTAGAATTTTTTTTTAGATCATAGGTAAATAAGGATTAGCTTATCCATTCAGAATGAACATACCGACTTGTCTCTGTTGTCCTCCCCCTTCCCCATTATTGCATCCTGCAGTCTTTTTAATGATTCTAGGGCAGTGATTGTCAAATTATAGGACCTACCTTAATGGTGGGACACAAATAAAGTAACTCTGAGCCGGAATTACATTGAAATTACAACTCGGAAACAGGCCATTTGGCTCAATCAGTCCATGCTGATGTTTACCGTCACACGAGGAGTAGTCCTCATCCCATCTGTCTTTTCTGTTCCCACATTGCTTTATTCCCCCTTGCCTTCAAAAACCTATCTAACCTATTCTTAAATGTTGACATGGTCTTGGCTTCAGTCACTAAATCCGGTCGTGCATTCCACAGCCTCACAACCCTCGTTGGAAAAGAAAATGTTTCTCTTCTTCTCTGTCCTAATTATCTTGCATTTAATCTTATATCGATGTTCGAATCTCTCCAATCAGGTTTACGCCTCTGCAACTGCACTGACACAGCCCTAATCAAAGTCACAAATGACATCCTCTGTGACTGTGACCATGGTGCACTGTCCCTCCGCATCCTTCTTGACCTCTCTGCAGCCTTTGACACAGTCCACTACACCATCCACTTTCAACCCCTCTCCTCCATTGCTCAGCTCAGTGGTACTGCCCTCACTTGGTTCCATTCTTAACTATCCAATTATAGCCAGAACATCTTCAGCAAGACTTCTCTTTCCACTCCAGCACCATTATGTCTGCAGTCACTCAAGGATCTATCCTTGGCCCTGCCCCCCCTCGTCTTCCTCATCTACATGCTGCCCCTTGGTGACATTATCTAAAGACATGAAGTCACTTTCCACATGTACACTGGAGACACCCAGCTCTACCAATAGCATCTGTCTCAACTCCTCTACTGCCTCTGTGTTGTCAGACTACTTGTCCAACATCCAGTCCTGGATGAGTCGCAATTTCCTCCAGTTAAACATTGGGAAGACCAAAGCCATTGTCTTGAGACCTGCCACAAACTCTGTAGCATTGCCACTGATTACACCCACCTTCCTTGCCACCGTCTTAGGTTGAATTAGACTGCTCACAACCTCGGCAACCTATTTGACCTCGAGCTGATTTGCTAACCCCATATTGGCTTTGCCTCCATAATATCGTTTGTCTCCGCCCTGCCTCAGCCCATCTGCTGCCAAAACCCTCATCCATGCTTTTGTCAAATCCAGACTCGACTGTTCCAGTTCTCTCCTGGCCGGCCTCCCATGCTCCACCCTCCATTAACTTCAGCTCGTCCATAAGTCTGCAACCCCGTACCCTATCCTGCACCAAATCCCACTCGTCCATCACCTATGTGCTCGCAGACCTACATGGACTGCTGGGGCAGAAGTGCTGCTGGTGTGGGTTCCAAAGCAAGCTGCAGCATGAACCTTCACTTTGTACATCACAACAGTGTTGTGAAGCTGGTGGCCATTTAGTCATTCCAACTCTGGGAGAGGTATCAGAATGGGGCAAGAACAGAAACAGAAAATACAGTCCACTCCAAACATCCTGGAGAATGCACCAAATAAAGTGCCACAAGTCAATTTTCTGGTTGGTGGGTGGGTAAACCTCAGACTGTCACGCCCCAAAAATAATCGAGTGCTTCCATTATCGGGCTCTCTTCAAAAATCTTCATCACTGAGAGGGATAAAAGAGAAAAAACAGGAAAAACTAAAAAACATGATTTTAATGTTTTAAAAAATCTCCAACATTCATTTTCTTCAGAGGGAATGAGACGCCACATTTGTAAAATTAAAATTTCAGGGCCAGAGAGGTTGTTCAGCAGTAATTATCACTTGTTACACTGTTTAAAAACTCACTTACTCCTGAATGCACCAGCCCTATCTTTTTCATTCATCTTTAGTGCAAGACGAGTCATAGAGTTATACAGCACAGAAAGAGGCCCTTCGGCCCATCGTGTCTGCGCCGTCCATCAATCCCTGTCCAGTCTAATCCCATTTTCCAGCATTTGGTCCATAGCCTTGTATGCAGTGGCATTTCAAGTGCTCATCCAAATGCTTCTTGAATGTTGTGAGGGTTCCTGCCTCTACCACCCTTTCAGGCAGTGAGTTCCAGATTCCAACCACCCTCTGGGTGAAAAAGTTCCTCCTCAAATCCCCTCTAAATCTCCTGCCCCTTACCCTGAATCTATGCCCCCTTGTTATTGAGCCCCCTACTAAGGGGAAAAGTTCCTCTTTATCTACCCTATCTATGCCCCTCATCATTTTGTACACCTCAATCAGGTCCCCCCTCAGCCTTCTTTGCTCCAAGGAAAACAACCCCAGCCTGTTTAGTCTTTCTTCATAGCTGAGGCGCTCCATCCCAGGTAACATCCTGGTGAATCTTCTCTGCACCCTCTCCAAAGCAATCACATCCTTCCTATAGTGAGGCGACCAGAACTGCACACAGTACTCCAGCTGTGGCCTCACCAGCGTTTTGTACAGCTCCATCATAACCTCCCTGCTCTTATATTCTATGCCTCGGCTAATGAAGGCAAGTATCCCATATGCCTTTTTAACCACCTTATCTACCTGTTCCGCTGCCTTCAGGGATCTATGTACATGTACACCAAGGTCCCTCTGACCCTCTGTACTTCCTAGGGTCCTACCACTCATTGTGTATTCCCTTGCCTTATTTGTCCATCCAAAATGCATCACCTCGCACTTTTCAGGGTTAAATTCCATTTGCCACTTTTCCGCCCATCTGACCAACCCGTTTATATCGTCCTGTAGCCTGAGGCTTTCCTCCTCACAATTTACCACCCCACCAATTTTCGTGTCATCTGCGAACTTACTGATCATACCTTTTACATTCTCATCCAAATCATTTATGTAGATCACAAACAGCAAGGGACCCAGCACCGATCCCTGAGGTACCCCACTGGACACAGGCTTCCAGTCACAAAAGCAACCTTCGACCATCACCCTCTGCCTCCTGCCACTCAGCCAGTTTAGGATCCAACGCGCCAAGGCACCCTGGATCCCATGGGCTCTTACCTTCTTGACCAGTCTCCTATGCGGGACTTTGTCAAAAGCTTTGCTGAAGTCCATGTAAACCACATCCACAGCATTTCCCTCATCCACACACCTAGTCACCCCCTCGAAAAATTCAATCAGATTTGTCAGACATGATTTACCCTTGACAAAGCCATGCTGACTATCCCCGATTAATCCTTGCCTCTCCAAGTGGAGACTAATTTTGTCCCTCAGAATTTTTTCCAATAATTTCCCTACCACAGATGTTAGGCTCACTGGCCTGTAATTCCCTGGTTTATCCCTGCTACCCTTCTTGTATAATGGTACTACGTTAGCTGTTCTCCAGTCCTCTGGTACATCCCCTGTGGCCAGAGAGGTTCTGAAAATTTGTGTCAGAGCCCCTGCAATCTCCTCCTTTGCCTCATACAACAGCCTGGGATACATCTCGTCCGGGCCTGGGGATTTATCCACTTTTTGGCCTGCTAAAACCGCTAGTACCTCCTCCCTCTCGATGCTAATATGTTCAAGTATGTCACAGTCCCCTTGCCCGATTTCTATGTCTACATCGTCTTTCTCCATAGTGAACACAGATGCAAAAAATTCATTTAAAACCCCGCCTACATCATCTGGCTCTACACACAGATTGCCACTTTGGTCCCTAATGGGCCCTACCCTTTCCCTGGTTATCCTCTTGCCCTTAATATACTTATAAAACATCTTAGGATTTTCCTTTATTTTGCTCGCCAGTGTTATTTCATGGCCCCTCCTCGCCCTCCTAATTTCTTTTTTAAGTATGCCCCTGCACTTTTTACACTCCTCTAGGGCTTCCTCCGTCTTTAGTCTTTTGTAACTGCCAAAAGCCCCCCTTTTTTTCCTAATGCATTTTTGTACACTAAGTTCATGCCTTTTCAGTGATTTCAGTACTGAGTCTATTGACGAGGACTGCAACAACTCTGACAGCAACTTCTGGATTTCTGTGTATAACTGCGCGTGTGCGGACGCCAGAAGTTGCTGTTAGATTTACCCTGTAATAACGGCAAGCGCAGATAGCCTCTCCGTTGTTATTACAGCAAAGTCCGGGCCAATGATTAGCAAAGTGGGCCTCAGAACTTTGCTTGGACATGGTCAGTATCTGTGTCACATATGGGGAAATGTAGGCATTCTACTACTCTTATTGTATATGAGTATGCAGTGTATTTTTTTAAATATGTTTGTACCAATGCACAATGTGACAGGGCCAGTACCAATACCAAAGTGCTGCCCCTTCATGGTGAGTTTCTAATGTTGCCCATGCCATCACAGTGAGGCACAGAGTGGAGGCCAGGTGTTTCTTCATGGTGAAGGATAAAAACTGTACCCTAGGCCACTGTTTCACATGTCCTGGCTTCTGGATAGGTTGGTATTGGCGAGGACCTGTGAATAGAGGGTCTCCCTGCACTCTTGCTTAGAGAATGGTACATCGCATGAAAATGAAGGCCATACTACAGCACTAATCCTTCTATCCAGATATTCCTCTATGCTCTGGGAACTGCATGTATAAAAACATCACCATTTAATTAGACTTCAGGCTATTCCAGGGTATAGCTGTTCTGAACCTCAACTGAAACTAGAGTTAAATTTGCTGCTATGAAATTTAACAGTAGGTTTTACTTGAATTAGGATCTTTAGAAATTAGGTCATTTGAAATACTGCGCATCCTTATTTGAGCATGCTGTATCTTGGGACTATAGATTTGCCATGGCAACAATAAAATGTAACCGAGCGCAGTGTGACTATGATGTACCAGGGACTAAAGGACCCGCTCAACAGTAATAGGGAAGCTTTCTGATATTGTATAGTGTAGTGAATTATGGGTAGCTCAATTTATTAGTGATTACTAACGCTGCTTTTCATAAGTCTTTTTATTAGATGCGTTTGTGGTTTTGCAGTTATGGAGATAGGATGTCATAATGTAACATTACAGGAAATGGGCTTGTGCATGACTAGAATCTTAACGGCTTGCTAAAATGTACAGTAGGAAGCTGATAATCTAAACGTCACCTACTCAAACTGGCTGAACCTCACAGTATCCCCTATGCGTATAATTATTTAATGAAACTGCAAATCAGTTTCCATGCTGAATTAATATTTAATACAGTACAACATTTCAATTAATACAGTCAGTTATCTGAATTATTTATCTGTTCTGGGGTATTTCCTGAAATGAGAAAAATAGTGTCTTGCTGTATTCACATGCTATTAATTAACAAGTACAAAAAGTTATGTCTGTGGGCTATAACTATTGCTTTGTAATAGTATAAAGGTTTTCCTTTTAGCCTTAATAACTAAAGTAATAAAGGTTATATCTGTTTCACACATTGTTGCAGACCAATTAAATATATATTTTGGTTCTGTCTTCACAAAGGAGAACACAAATAACCTCCCAGAGATGTCGGGGAACATAGGGTCTGATGAAAGGGAGGAACTGAAAGAAATCAGTATTTGTAGGGAATGGTGTTAAGGAAATTGATGGGATTGAAGGCCGATAAATCCCCAGGGCCTGATAATCTACATCCTAGGGTACTTAAGGAAGTGGCCCTAGAAATAATGGATGCATTGCTGATCATCTTCCAACATTCGATCGAATCTGGAACAGTACCCATGGATTGGAGGATAGCTAATGTTGCCCCACTATTCAAAAAAGGTGGTAGAGAGAAAACGGGGAATTACAGACCGGTAAGCCTGACATCGATAGTGGGGAAAATGCTAGAGTCCATTATAAAAGATGTAATAGCAGAGCACTTGGAAAACAGTGACGGGATCGGACAAAGTCAACATGGATTTACAAAGGGTAAATCGTGCTTGACTACTGGAATTTTTTGAGGATGTAACTGGTAAAATAGATAAGGGAGAACCAGTGGATGTGGTGTATTTGGACTTTCAGAAGGCTTTCGATGAGGTCCCGCATAAGAGATTAGCGTGTAAAGTTAAGGCACATGGGATTGGGGGCAAGGTATTGACTTGGATAGAGAACTGGTTGGCAGACAGAAAGCAAAGAGTTGGAATAAACGGGTCTTTTTCCGAGTGGCAGGCAGCGACTAGTGGGGTACCGCAGGGATCGGTCCTAGGGCCCCAGCTATTCACAATATATATTAATGATCTAGACAAGGGAACTAGATGTAATGGCCCAGTAATTCCTCTCCCAACGCGTGAGTACGGACGGGGTACTCATGCGTGTGCCCGGAGGAATTGCCGGTTTTCAGCATGCACAGCGCATGCAGGGAAAACCGGCATTTCCTTTCCTCTGACCCAAGGGATTAAGAGGCTGAACGCGTGCACGCAAGAGTCTGCGCGTGCGACTTGGATTTCCTTTATTTTTAGAGAGTTGCGCATGTATAAAGGCCTCCGGTTTTTACGCATTGAAAAACCACACGTAAGTACTTGGTTTTACAGGTAAGTGGTCTATTAATACAATTTATAAAAACATTTTCCACAGGTTTATTATTTTTAAAGAATTTACAGTAAGGTAAGTTTAGTTTTAGCCCCGATTTTTTAATATTTTTTTCAAATTTTAAAATTGTTTAAAAGTTTTTTTTACAGTTATTTATGGTTCATTTAAGTAGTGCAATGTTTTTTTAAATTTTCTTTCAAGTTTAAGTAGTGTTTTGGGGCCAGGAGTTTTCATGAGTTTGACAGCTCTTACTATCAAACTCATGAATGAACTTTTGCAACCTTCCATTGGCTGCCCTGTGCTCATGTGATCCCAGCCGGCTCATCGCACTAAGTACGCCGCTGGGTCATGCACGCACAGCGCGGCAGGACCTCAAGCGGGCCAGTGAGAGGAAATGCAATGTGGGCCACGATTCAAATGTCAGCGCGCCGGGTAAGTGCACATCGGGGGCTTGCACGCGCGGCAAGCTCCCGATCCTAATTTCAGGGCCAATATCTCCAAATTTGCAGACGACACAAAGCTGGGTGGGCGTGTGTGCTGTGAGGAGGATGCCGAGAAACTCCAGGATGATTTGGACAGGTTGGGTGATTGGGCAGAAGCATGGCAGATGCAATATAACGTGGATAAATGTGAGGTTATCCGCTTTGGTAGCAAAAACAGGAAGGCAGATTATTATCTGAATGGCAATAGATTGGGAGAGGGGGAAGTGCAACGAGACCTGGGTGTCCTTGTGCACCAGTCGCTGAAGGTAAGCATGCAGGTGCAGCAGGCGGTTAAGAAGGCAAATGGTATGTTGGCCTTCGTAGTGAGAGGGTTTGAGTACAGGAACAAGGATGTCTTGCTGCAGTTGTACAAGGCCTTGGTGAGACCACACCTTGAGTATTGTGTGCAGTTTTGGTCGCCTTATCTGAGGAAGGATGTTCTTGCCATGGAAGGAGTTCAGCGATGATTCACCAGGCTGATACCTGGGATGGCAGGAATAATGTATGAGGAGAGATTGGATCGATTGGGCTTGTATAGGAAACTTTCGATTTACCGGCACCTAAATAACCGGAAATCTTGGTTAACCGGCAAAATTCAGGAGTAGGTTCAGGTAAGTTTTACTTCATATTACTTGCCTTCCTCGATCTGTTGCTGTGCAATTGGGTGTGGCTGCAGCTGTTGCTAAGCTACAGAGACGCTTGGAACTTGTGGCCATTGTTCTGCACCTGTTGCTAAGCAACATGGTTTGTTGCTTTATACGGAGCTCTCAGCTCTCCGTATCTTTTACTATAGCGCTCGGTGATCCGGAATTTTTGATGAACCGGCACCCTGTCGGTGCCGGATAAAAAAAAGTTTCCTGTACTCACTGGAGTTTAGAAAAATGAGAGGGGATCTCATCGAAACTTATAAAATTCCAACAGGACTAGACAGACTAGATGCAGGAAGGATGTTCCCGATGGCGGGGAAGTCCAGAACCAGGGGTCACAGTCTAAGGATAAGGGGTAGGCCATTTAGGACAGAAATGAGGAGGAATTTCTTCACCCAGAGAGTGGTGAACCTGTGGAATTCTCTACCACAGAAGGCAGTAGAGGCCAATTCATTAAATATATTCAAGAAGGAGTTGGATATATTTCTCAAGGCTAAAGGGATCAAGGGGTATGGGGAGAAAGCAGGGACCGGGTACTGAATTTGGATGATCAGCCATGATCGCATTGAATGGCAGAGCAGGCTTGAGGGGCCAAATGGCCTACTCCTGCTCCTATCTTCTATGTTTCTATAGGTCAGTTCTGAACAATGTGTAGCATCAAAATTTCAGTCAATATTTGTTTAATTTTACCCTTTGCTTTTTTTCCCCCCTCAAAAAATATGAAATCTTCATATAGACCAGGAAGGTGAGGGGTTTGATTCCCAGTCTGTGCTGAGTTTGCAGATTTCTGCAACTGATTCCTGGGATGGCAGGACTGTCGTATGAGGAGAGATTGGGTCGACTAGGCCTGTATTCACTAGAGTTTAGAAGAATGAGAGGGGATCTCATTGAAACGTATAAAATTCTGACAGGGCTAGGCAGACGGATGCAGGGAGGATGTTTCCCCTGGCTGGGGGGTCTAGAACGAGGGGTCACAGTCTCAGGATACGGGGTAGGACATTTAGGACTGAGATGAGGAGAAATGTCTTCACTCAGAGGGTGGTGAATCTGTGGAATTCTCTACCACAGAAGGCTGTGGAGGCCAAGTCACTGAATATATTTAAGAAGGAGATAGATTTCTAGACATAAAAGGCATCAAAGGGTATGGGGAGAGAGCAGGAATATGGTATTGAGAGGATCAGCCATAATCATATTGAATGGTGGAGCAGGCTCGAAGGGCCGAATGGCCTACACCTCCTATTTTTCTATGTTGAAGGCACTACAATTAGTCTTGAGTCCTGCTGGGTTAGAGAAGGGAAAATCAGCCATGATTCCACTTCTGCTCTCTATCCAGTGACCCCTGCTGTAATGTCCCAGTAAGAACACCAACTGAGGACAGGATTCTGCTAGGTTGTGATGTTCTTCATGTCAAGTAGCCTGCCAATGCTCACTATGAAGGCTCACATGAGTTTAAGGGACTTGGGTGAGATACGAGCCATATCCCAGTAAAAGAGTCCTTGCCTGCAGGAGGAGAGAAAAAAGGTGCAATCTTTTACCATTATTCAGTGAGGGCTAAAACAGACTGTATCTGGGGCATAAGATGTGGGCGGCCCTGGCAAGGCTGCATTTATTGTCCATTCTTACAGTTCACGGTAGACTTTTTGCCACTGATGTTGCCTACCAGCCTATAGTGAAAATACATTATGGCAGCTGAGCGGTGTGGTTACTGGTTAACTGACTAGCCACACATAGAAATACATTGAAACGCAACATGGAAATGGGCCATTTGGCCCAACCAGTTCATGCTGGTATTTACCCTCCAAATAGTTCTAATCATATTTACCCACTCTGGTCCCATATCCCCTGAACCCCTTTTTCTTTCATCCATCCATCCAATCTAATCTTGAATGTTGGCATAGTTTCTTCATCGACCACTAACCCTGGAAATGAATTCCACATACTCCCAACTCTCTGTGTAAGGACGTTTCTCCTGACCTCTGTTCTAAATCACTTGGGACTTAGTTACCAACATGTGATGTGATGGTTGTTACTAGTTTTCCTAATCTCCTGCTAGTGTTCTATTTGCACCATCATGCAAATAATGAGAAATATCAGCACATTTGTGGTCATTTGTTTTTCTATGCATAAATAAGGAATTAGTTATTTGGACTGGTTATTCCTGAATTGTTTAGATTGTCGCTATATTCAGTTCATATTAAACACATTGTGCAACAGTGCTGGGGGCTATAGCAGCAGTAAACTATTTTATAATTAAAAAAATAATAGTTTCAATGCATCAACATCAATTCACTCCACTGTTTCTATTAATGTGCTGGTATAAATCAAGTGCCTTGATAAGGGTTTGGTTTTGTAGAAAATAGTTTTAAAAGAAAACCCACAAAGGCTTTCCAATCTGTTATATTTAGCATGAAGGTACAGGGGGTAATTATTACCTGCTAACCTCAAACTGTAGAATTACAGTTAACACTATTGAGTATGACGTGTTCAGACTGAATGGACAAATGGAATTTTTGTTGTCCTGAGGGTAATGGGCATAATTTGTGTTTTTGCTTTCCTTATTCTAAAGTTTGTAATACATTTTGGGGAACTTTGATTTCAAGACAAAGCACCCAACAGAAAATCTGCTTCTCATAAGCTATACCAGTCCTTGTTCTCAAACAGTTAAAATAAGTTGGGGGTGGGGGCATTTAGTTGGTATTATGAGATTATTAACTGTCCCTTATACTGGAGTGAGTGCAACACTTCTTTAAAAGTTTTAAAGCAAAGCTAATTTAACTAAAACCCTCAGGAGAATGTAAAGCTGCCAATCTGAAAACTAATTATTACAAAACAAGCAATACATGTGCTCTGCTATATCACCAGGCAACTGCAGATTACATAGAATTTACACCACAGAAACAGGCCATTTGGCCCAACTGGTCCGTGCCGGTGTTTATGCTCCACCCGAGCCTCCTCCCGCTGCACTTCATCTCACCCTATCGGCATAACCTTCTATTCCTTTCTCCCTCATGTATGTATCGAGCTTCCCCTTTAATGCATCTATGCTATTTGCCTCAACTACTCCCTGTGGTAGCGAGTTCCACATTCTAACCACTCAGGTTTATATAGTCAAGTGTTTTCTACTGGAATTTATACAAATATTGCCTGGAGATTACAAACAAAAGCAGCAACTACCTTACTTCTCACTGTCATATTCCATTTGTGTGAAACTAATTCTGTGAAATCTTTGCTGTATAATTAAATAAAAACAATTTAAAGTATTGTACTGTTTTGCATTTGATACCACTATATTCTTACATTGCATAAGTTGCAAAACTTTGACTTTCTAGGACAGCAAACACATATCCTGCTCAGTGTCCCCAGAGTCAAATAAACACTTTTTTTGATTCATATATGTGGTACTTCATCATGAGCAGTTCCTAATTTGCACCGTCCGGGATCCCTGCGCTCCTCCAATTCTGGCCTCTGGAGCCTTCCCGATTTACTTTGTTCCGCTATTGGCGGCCGTGCCTTCAGCTGCCGGAGCCCTAAGCTCTGGGATTCCCTCCCTAAACCCCTCTCTCCTCCTTTTAAGACGCTCAATAAAACTACCACTTTGACCAAGCTTTTGGTCACTTGTCCTAATTTCTCCTTATGTGGCTCGGTGTCAAATTTTGTTTAACGCTCCTGTGAAGCGCCTTGGGACGTTTTACTACGTTAAAGGCGTTATAAAGAAAGACTTGCATTTATATAGCGCTTTTCACGTCCTCAGGACGTCCCAAAGCGTTTTATAGCCGATGAAGTACTTTTGAAGTGTAGTCAGTATTGCAATGTAGGAAACGTTGTAATGTATAAATACAAGTTGTTAGTTGCACTACACTAAAGGTTGTCACAATTCATTTAGCTTATTTAATAAAGAATATAGCAGTAAATATTAAACCGGAGTAGCATTGAACACTATGACTAGAATTTTCATTACCTTTCCAGGTAAGCAATATGACTCCATCTACAAATATGATCAAGAACATAATTTAAAAAGTACATTAATTGGAATGTTATTGGTGCTTTAGTCACAAATCTATAGACTTTTGTATCAGTAACTGGTACAAACAAAAGATGTGTGTGTATAGTAATACATAAACTTAAGCAGATTTTAAATGTAATTGTAAAGGGGTGGATTTACAATCTTATGCAAGTTCAGCAGAAGAGCTGCAGAATCCCTGACAGTGTAGGTGGCGCTTTACAATGTGTTTCTGGGATTTCTGCAGCTCTTCTGTTGAAGTTAACAATGAGTAAGTGAGAGACCCTCTGCAGAAATTCACCCTAAAGTCTCAGTCATCTTCAGGGACTGAAAGCAAATTGAACCAGTGTAATGAGCTTGCAGAGAACATAAAAACTGACTGTAAAAGCTTTTATAGATATGTGAAGAGAAAAAGATTGGTGAAGTCAAGCGTAGGTCCCTTGCAGTCAGAATCGGGGGAATTTATAATGGGGAACAAAGAAATGGCAGACCAACTAAATACATATTTTGGTTCTGTCTTCACAAAGGAGGACACAAATAACCTCCCAGAGATGCCGGGGAACATAGGGTCTGATGAAAGGGTGGAACTGAAAGAACTCAGTACTTGTAGGGAAATGGTGTTAGGAAAATTGATGGGACTGAAGGCCGATAAATCCCCAGGGCCTGATAATCTACATCCCAGGGTACTTAAGGAAGTGGCCCTAGAAATAGTAGATGCATTGCTGGTCATCTTCCAGAACTCGATAGACTCTGGAACGGTACCCATGGATTGGCGGGTAGCTAATGTTACCCCACTATTCAAAAAAGGTGGTAGAGAAAAGGCGGGGAATTATAGACCGGTAAGCTTGACATCAGTAGTGGGGAAAATGCTAGAGTCCATTATAAAAGATGTAATAGCAGAGCACTTGGAAAGCAGTGACTGGATCGGACAAAGTCAACATGGATTTACAAAAGATAAATCATGCTTGACTAATCTACTGGAATTTTTTGAGGATGTAACTGGTAAAATAGATAAGGGAGAACCAGTGGATGTGGTGTATTTGGACTTTCAGAAGGCTTTCGATAAGGTCCCGCATAAGAGATTAGCGTGCAAAATTAAGGCACATGGGATTGGGGGCAAGGTATTGACTTGGATAGAGAACTGGTTGGCGGACAGAAAGCAAAGAGTTGGAATAAACGGGTCGTTTTCCGAGTGGCAGGCAGTGACTAGTGGGGTACCGCAAGGATCGGTCCTAGGACCCCAGCTGTTCACAATATATATTGATGATCTGGACGAGGGAATTGGATGTAATATCTCCAAATTTGCAGATGACACAAAGCTGGGAGGGGAGGGTATGCTGTGAGGAGGATGTCGTGAAACTCCAGCACGATTTGGACAGGTTGGGTGATTGGGCAGAAACATGGCAAATGCACTATAATGTGGATAAATGTGAGGTTATCCACTTTGGTGGCAAAAACAGTAAGGCAGATTATTATTTGAATGGTAATAGATTGGGAGAAGGGGAAGTGCAAAGAGACCTGGGTGTTCTTGTGCAGCAGTCGCTGAAGGTAAGCATGCAGGTGCAGCAGGCGGTTAAGAAGGCAAATGGTATGTTGGCCTTCGTAGCAAGAGGGTTCGAGTACAAGAACAAGGATGTCTTGCTGCAGTTGTACAGGGCCTTGGTGAGACCACACCTTGAGTATTGTGTGCAGTTTTGGTCGCCTTACCTGAGGAAGGACGTTCTTGCCATGGAAGGAGTGCAGCGAAGATTCACCAGGCTGATACCTGGGATGGCAGGAATGACGTATGAGGAGAGATTGTGTCGATTGGGCTTATACTCACTGGAGTTTAGAAGATTGAGAGGGGATCTCATCGAAACCTATAAAATTCTGTCAGGCCTGGACAGACTAGATACAGGAAGGATGTTTCTGATGGCAGGGGAGTCCAGAACCAGTGGTCATAGTCTAAGGATAAGGGGTAAGCCATTTAGGACTGAAATGAGGAGGAATTTCTTCACCCACAGTGGTGAACCTGTGGAATTCTCTGCCACAGAGGGCGGTGGAGGCCAATTCATTAAGTATATTCAAGAAAGAGTTGGATATATTTCTTAAGGCTAAAGGGATCAAGGGATATGGGCAGGGACCAGGTACTGAATTTGGATGATCAGCCATGATCGTATTGAATGGCGGAGCAGGCTCGAAGGGCCGAATGGCCTACTCCTGCTCGTATCTTCTATGTATCTATGAGAATTAAATTATTACGGTTGATGACTTGATGTAATGTGTAACTAGACAATCACAGTATACGGTGAGAAAAACCTGACCAAACACACAAATTTATTTAAATGGTATGTGTCATTTTTATAGGAAGTCACACAACACCAGGTTATAGTCCAACAGTTTTATTTGAAATCACAAGCTTTTGGAGCGTTGCTCCTTCGTCAAATGACTTCTTACATTTGTCTACCCCAGTCCAACACCGGCATCTCCACACTTTATTTGAAATCACAAGCTTTTGGAGCGTTGCTCCTTCGTCAAATGACTTCTTACATTTGTCTACCCCAGTCCAACACCGGCATCTCCACACCATCATTTTTATAGTGCAGATCAACTCACTGCAATTACTGTTGAGTTGGAAGGCAACAAGCTAAGAAATGACCAGTGAAAAATGTATTTCCCTCAGCAGCCAGGGTAGCACCTGGTAGATCCCTTCAGGAATTTCTGAATTAACATTTACCAGTACCGTTTCAAGTAGAACAGAATCTCCATCAATCTGTTAACTGATGTAATCAATTTGTTTTCCATGCAGTCAAGTAATCAGCTGCAGCAATGACAGACATGGTTCCTGAGGTGCGTGAATCCCGTGGCCATGCAGGGAAATTAAAAAAGTGAGGGAGGGGGGTGGGGAGAAAGGCCTGTGAAGTACCTCACAATGGTTTCAATTGGGTGCCCTGCCGCTGCAGGTCCGGTGGACTTCGCAATGACAGACGCGCCTGGGGGAAAGACGCGTGGGAACGAGCTGACAGAGGAGGAGGAGACAACTTTCGCCACCGATCTCGCCCGCTACCACCCTCGGGAAATTCAGCCCGATGAGACGGTTATGACCATGGAGGTGAAGTGATGAGATTCTCTGGCTGATGAGCATCAATTCAGTCCTCAAAATGGCGCTGTCCCGCTCCGCTTCGCCGCCACCGACATATGACCAACCCACCCGGCACCGCACGCTGACCGGCGGCTGATTGGACGGATGAGGAAGTCGCGTCTGATTGGGCGGCTGAGGAGGGTGTCTGATTGGGCGGCTGAGGAGAGCGTCTGATTGGGCGGCTGAGGAGAGTGTCTGATTGGGCGGCTGAGGAGAGCGTCTGATTGGGCGGCTGAGGAGAGCGTCCTGCCCGTCAGTTGGCGCGCGAAAGGAAAGCGCATGCGCGCGTCCCCGGGGGTTTGGGGGAGGGGGAAGAGGCGGCTTGCAAACAAAGGCGGGGAAGACGGCCGTCGGCGGAGCGGAAGCCTTCACCACCGGGCGGCGCGACAGAATCCCTCTCACTTGGCGGCATGACGGACAAAGAAGGTAACCGATGGGATCGGGGGTGGGTATGCACACGACCCCGCGCACGCTTCTCCATCTTCGATGGTTATTTACAAACCGGAGCGGCGGACATGTTGAGGAGCGGCGCGGCCGCGGCCTTGTTCCTGGCGCCAGCGCCCTGCCGGCAGCGCGCGCTGCGGGGGCTGCTTTTTTTTCCGGCAAGTTTTTAATTTGCGCCGCTCTCCGGCACCGGTGCATTGGGAAGGACGCTGCACTTTACAGCCCCGGCTTGTGCATCAGGATTACTTTGATTCCCCCGCTTGCATTTTATTCTTAAACATTTGTGCAGCCGTCGCCTGCCCCGGGTTTTCGGCCTTAAACCGGCGTCCAGTTCCCCCGGGCGGCCGCAGCTCTGCGCCCTGTACCGGCTCCCCGCCACCTCCACATGCTGCACTGGGCAGGTTGGGTCTCACTGGGCAGCGCTTTGGTCCCACACACATCGAACAGCTTCTGGAAATGGGAGGGGATCAGGCTGAAGTTCCGGAAACCACGGCCTCCTTTCAACTGGGTCCTGGGCTATTGCAGCGCTCTGGTTGGTTTAGAATCGTATGTTATTGACTACAGCCTGATAGCTCACTGATTACACATTTTAAAAACAATATGCTCTAGTTGGTGCAACCTTATTTTATATCTTGGCCACCCCCCATGGGCAATGATTTTTTTTCAACAGTGTATCAGAATGTGCTTTTTAAATTTGTATTTTGTCTCTTGGTTTACGATTTGACTTTTTTTTCCTTCAATATGTGGAAGTCTTGGTTTAGCAGATTGGGAAATGGGCACAAATTTGCCTTCTGCTAATCTGGCCCAATGTGTCAGTGATCCAGTGTCTTGCACCACCAGATTGGCTAATTAAAAGTATAGTTTAATAATTTGATAAGTCACAATTTAAAGTTCTGCAGCCTATTTTAGTAGAATAGTATTTGAATGCCTTTATTACTGTATATTTAAAACAAGATTTAAATGCAGGTAGCTGTGTTGCTGATTTTTATTTTATTTTCATTTTGTATTGTGCTTAGTGCAAAAAAAATACAGATTAACTTGTATGAAAATTTAGAAATAATTTTTTGTCTCTCCACTTGTAACCCCCAGTCCTTGTCTTCCTCCTCAGTTGGGAGAGTGGGATATTGCTATCAGTGTCCCTCTGTTCAAACTATCAGCAAATGCACTTGAGAAATGTGGAAAGGAACACTATCCCAGCCAGCTTTCTCGTTTCCTCATTGTCCCAGATGATTTAGCTGAGACCGATAAACTCACCCGGTTTCCCTCCCCATCCCCATTCTCCCCAAAAAAGCAAGCCTGAGCATGAATATTGGTCTTGAATGACAGTCAAATTCTTGTGCTCCAGCTGTAGATACTGGGCCTTAGCAACACTATATTTTAAGGGGATGTGAGAAAAGAATCAATTACAATGCAAATATATAATGTATGCAAGGTACTCTGTCCTGTATTTTATGTAAATTTGTATCCCTGTAAACTGCATGTACTATTGTCAGAATGTTCAGATTATTTTTCTTTAATTTTGCACCTCTAGCATCAGATGCCCATTATGATGTTACACCTGTGACGTCACACACCCACTGTTCTTCATTACTGACGGCCGCCTCACCTGTGCAGTCCACTCATCTCGACACGACGCCAGCCATTTGTCATGAATGGAAACGAGGAAAAAAAAGTACCTTGTATATATTATACAAAATAACGGATGGTCAGGAGATGAATTAGAGACGTGCATGGGAGACACCATTAAATTTTGGCCTTGTATATCCACTTGTGGCTATAACACGAAGTGCCCATATTAGCCCCAATCCAACCAAAGCCCAAATACACATCTGTAATTCACCTCATGCCATTGATTATTTGTTTTTAACGTTGTAAAACGTGCAGTAAATGTACTTAAATGCTTTTCAATGTGTAAATTGTACTATGTTATACATCTCCCCTTAAAATTAAGTGTTATTTTGTAAATTTGTTGTATGGCCCTCTCCAATTTGACTTGCGTAAGTGATGCATGAGCAAGGATAGTAGGTTTTCTTTAGATACACTGTTTGCAGAAACACTTACTTCTGGGTTACAAGTGTTGCATAAGTCCTTTATCCTTCAGATAGGTTCATTTAAGCTAGAGACAGTAATATGTCTGATATTACTGACAAAACATTAATCCTAAACACCCATACAGAGTAGTGCACATTAGGTTTAAGCCTAACACTCAAGTGCATGGCTTTTAATGAGGAATCGTGAAGGTGGCTTCTTCAAGCTTGTTCACGCTACTGGGTCTCGAAGGTAGCAAGAGGTCGGTCTTTCTAGTATAGTAAAATCATGACATCTCTACCATTTTCTTTATGGTCTACTTCCTGCTGGATGCAACACTCTGATGTTTATGACCACCCAGTTGTTCGCAAACTGCCAAACAGATGAGACGCCCCATGCCTTTTCACACCATATTGTTACTATTATTGCTTTTCCCGAGCCATAGCTTTGTTGTAAACAACCTTTGATGCATGCTCTTATAGCAACATATTGCCATTTATATTGCAGCAATCTCTGCCCTTGCATTACCCCTCCTGTGATTGAAAAAAATCTGTGTTTTAAAAGCTTGCATGTTTCAGTCTTAATTCTTCGTGCTCAATATTTATCCACCTAGTTTTTTTATTTATGTCTGTCTTTACAGTGCAATGTCCTTGGTCCTGAAATTCACCCTTCTCTAATGTTATCAGCATCATTTGAGGGCAAAAGACAGGCTTTTCAAGAACATGATTTAAACCAACTCTGTCCATGTTACTGTTTTGTCTTTGTTTTTACATTACTTTTGTTTCTAACATTGCTGGACAACAAGGTTGCGGGTTCAAGCTCCACACCGCATAATCTAGGATGACACTGAATTGCAGTATTGAGGAAGCGCTGCTTTGGAGTGACTGTCCTTTAGAGAAGAGATTAAACTGAGGCCCAGTCAGGCTGCTTGAGTGGATTGGATCCCATGGTGGTGGTTAAATAAGAGCAGAGAAAGAGGAGTCGACCATTCAGCCCCTCGAACCTTTTCTGCCATTCAGTTAGATCATGGCTGATCGGTATCTTAACTCTATCTACCTGCCTTTGTACCGTAACCCTTCATACCCTTGCCTAACAACAATCTTACCAATCTCGGTTTTGAAATTTTCAGTTGACCCCCCCCCCCCAGCCTCAACAGCTTTTTGGGGGTTAGAGTTCCAGATTTCCACTACCCTTTGTGTGAAGAAGTGCTTCCTGACATCACCCCTGACTGGCCTAGCTCAAATTTTAAGTCTATGCCCCCTTATTCTGAACTCCCCTACCAGAGGAAATAGTTTCTATCTACCCTAATGTGGTAAACCACGTTCACTATCGTTAGCACTGTTCACCACTGTTCGTTATAACTGTATCACTGACCACTATTGTATCACGGTACGAGGTCGCCTCTTGCCACACTGCTATACCTGGGATGACCACTGCCGACTCCGCCTTGGCTCCACCCACCAGGCCAGGTATAAAGGTGAGCGACTGGCTGGTATTCCTCCTGCTTGGATCGGATCACCCACGAGAGTGGGCTGTTATTTAGTCAATAAAAACCTTTAGTCACCTTCGTAACTCTTCGCCTTTTATTGGAGGAATTGATAGGTATATCAATTTTATTGACTAAATTTAATGATGTCCGACAACGAGTCACAACCGGCGGAGGAGCCACCAGCGCAGCTCCCAGGAGCACAGCCACACCAGCCAGCTTGGCTGCGAGCCCTCAGACCGCCGTACCTGGACCTGAACCCACGAGCAGCAAACTCAGCCGCAGACTTTAAACACTGGCTGGTCTGCTTCGAATCATACCTGAGAGAATCCAGCGTCCCTCAGGCATCCAAACTAAGTGTCCTGCAGGCACAACTGAGCCCGAGAGTATACACTCTCATCGAGGACATGACTACCTACGAGACCGCCATCAACCTGCTGAAACAGAAGTACCGGACCCCGGTAAACTACATGTACGCTAGGCACCTCCTAAGATCACGGCCGCAACAGCCAGGAGAATCAGTAGCCGAATTCTCACAGGCGCTATATGCACTCGCCAGGAACTGTGACTTTAAATCGGTGTCGGCAGCCGAAAATACTGAAGATAATATCCGCGACGCATTCCTGAAAGGCCTACGGTCCGAGTACTCACGGCAAAGACTGCTGGAAGCTAAAGACCTCAGCATGGAAAAAGCTGAAGCCCTCGCTATCTCCCTGGAAGTGGCCCACCAAGATCAGGAAGCATTCACCAGGTACTGCTCGCGACCCTGGGACTCGGGCCCGACCCCTACCACAGCACCCTTCCCAGCGCCGCCCCCGGGACCTACCTCTGCGTCGGCGTCCCGGACCCGACCGGCCCCGCCACCCCCGGCACCGGCCCCGACATCGGGCATCCGCGATCGGGCCGCCGGCTGTTTTTTTTGTGGCCAGGAGAAGCACCCGAGGTCGCGCTGCCCAGCCAAGAACTCCATATGTAGAACCTGCCTGAAGAAAGGCCACTTCTCCAAGGCCTGCAGGAGCGGATCCTCAGAGGCCAGCAGTGCCGCATGCGAACTATGGGGGCGGCCATCTTCGTTTAGGGCAACTGAGGCCAGCATCCCCACACATGAGTCATGGGGGCGGCCATCTTTGTTTAGGGCAACTGAGGCCAGCATCCCCACACATGAGTCATGGGGGCGGCCATCTTTGATTAAGGCAACCGACCCCAATAGTGCCTCATGGGGCCCTACCTCGTGGGAGACGCCATTTTACTCACCACGCCCGACCGCCTCGCCCGCAGATGACAACGACTCGCTCAGCTACACACTAGCTTCCGTCACCCTGGACCAAGCCCGCCCGCACCATCTGTCCAAGTCAATGATGGACATCAAAGTGAACGGCCACGCCACGACCTGCCTGTTCGACAGCGGAAGCACGGAGAGCTTCATCCACCCAGACACGGTGAGCCACTACTCCCTCTCTGTCCTACCAACGCGCAGCCGAATCTCGATGGCATCGAGGTCCCACGCCACGGACATCAGCGGCTACTGTGTCGTGACCCTGTCGGTTAAGGGCACGGAGTATAAAAACTTTAAACTCCTCGTCCTCCCCCATCTCTGCGCTGCCGTCCTACTAGGGCTGGACTTCCAATCCCACCTCCAAAGCGTAACCCTAGCATACGGTGGACCCCTCCCCCCACTCACAGTCAACAACCAGCAAACGTTAAACCGCCCACCGCGTAACACCTGCAGCCTCTCCACCCTCAAGGTCCCGCCACCCTCTCTGTTTGCTAACCTTACCCCTGACTGCAAACCCGTCGCTACCAAAAGCAGGCGGTATAGCGCCGGGGACAGAGCCTTCATTAGCTCTGAGGTGCGGCGCCTCCTGAAAGAGGGCATTATCGAGGGGAGCAGCAGCCCCTGGCGTGCCCAGGTCGTAGTCGTAAAGACCGGCGATAAAAACCGCCTGGTCATCGACTACAGCCAGACCATAAACAGATATACCCAGCTGGACGCATACCCCCTCCCCCGCATATCTGACATGGTCAATCAGATTGCACAGTATAAAGTATTCTCGACCATCGACCTGAAGTCGGCCTACCACCAACTCCCTATCCACCCTGAGGACCGCCAGTATACCGCCTTCGAGGCGAATGGGCGCCTATACCACTTCCTTAGGGTCCCCTTCGGTGTCACTAATGGGGTCTCGGTCTTCCAAAGGGAGATGGACCAGATGGTTGACCAGAACGAACTGCAGGCTACATTCCCCTACCTAGATAACGTCACTATCTGCGGCCGCGACCAGCAGGAACATGACGCGAATCTGGAGAAATTCCTCCGTACGGCCCAACGGCTGAACCTCACCTACAATAAGGAGAAATGCGTGTTTAACACCACGCGCCTTGCCATCCTCGGCTGCGTAGTGGAGAACGGAATCATCGGCCCCGACCCAGAAAGAATGCGCCCCCTCATGGAGCTACCCCTCCCCCACTGCCCTAAAGCACTTAGGAGAACCCTGGGGTTTTTCGCCTACTATGCCCAATGGGTACCCAATTACGCGGACAAAGCCAGACCCCTCCTGAAAGCCACTTCCTTCCCCCTCACGGAGGAGGCGTGCACGGCCTTCTCCCTCATTAAGGGAGACATAGCCAAGGCCACGATGCACGCAGTGGACGAGTCCATCCCCTTTCAGGTGGAGAGCGACGCCTCCGACTTCGCCTTAGCCGCCACCCTAAACCAGGAGGGGAGGCCAGTGGCCTTCTTCTCAAGGACCCTACAGGGCCCCGAGATCCGACATTCGTCGGTCGAGAAAGAGGCCCAGGCGATCGTGGAGGCAGTACGGCGCTGGAGGCACTACCTGGCAGGCAAACGATTTACCCTCCTCACCGACCAGCGTTCGGTGGCTTTCATGTTTAATAACAAGCTGAAGGGCAAAATCAAGAATGACAAGATTTTGAGATGGAGAATCGAGCTCTCCACCTACGATTATGAGATCTTGTACCGGCCAGGCAAGCTGAACGAATCCCCTGATGCCCTTTCACGAATGACATGCGCCAGCGCGCATATCGATAGGCTTCAGACCCTCCACGACCAGCTCTGCCACCCCGGAGTCACCAGACTCTACCATTTCATTAAGGCCCGCAACCTGACCTACTCCATCGAGGAGGTCAGGACCATGACCAGGAACTGCCAGACCTGTGCGGAGTGCAAACCGCACTTCTATAGGCCGGACCGAGCAAGCCTGATCAAGGCCACCCGCCCCTTCGAGCGCCTGAGCATCGACTTTAAGGGGCCCCTCCCGTCCTCTGACCGTAATGTGTACTTCCTCAACATCGTTGATGAGTACTCCCGTTTCCCCTTTGCCTTCCCCTGCCCCGACATGACCAGTAGCACGGTCATTAAGTGCCTGAATGCCCTCTTCGCCTTGTTCGGGTTCCCGAACTATATACACAGCGACCGGGGCTCCTCCTTCATGAGTGAGGAACTCCGGCAATACCTCCTAGAGAGAGGTATTGCAGCAAGCAGGACCACCAGCTACAACCCCAGAGGTAACGGTCAGGTGGAAAGAGAGAACGCGACGGTATGGAAGGCCGTCCTCTTAGCCTTAAAGTCTAAGGGCCTCCCAACCTCCCGCTGGCAAGAAGTCCTCCCGACAGCGCTGCACTCCATCCGGTCATTACTTTGCACGGCCACTAACACCACCCCCCATGAACGAATGTTCGTTTTCCCCAGGAAGTCGACTACGGGAACCACTCTACCAACCTGGCTGACCGCCCCGGGGCCGGTCTGGCTGCGGAAACACGTGAGGACCCATAAAACGGACCCCCTGGTCGAGAGGGTGAACCTCCTGCACGCCAACCCCCAGTACGCCTACGTGGCGTACCCAGACGGGCGGGAGGACACTGTCTCCCTACGAGACCTCGCACCCTCAGCCGATCCGGAAACACCGCCACCACCCCCCCCAACCTCAGTCCAGGTAGACGGCATGCCGGAACCCCACGAGCCCTCGCCGACCACGCAAACACCAGCATCAACACCGGATAAGGCACCAGCACCGGATAAGGCAACACCACCGCTGCGGCGATCGGAGAGGCTTACGAAGCCTCCGGACAGACTGACCTACCAGAATTGGTAGTACACTTCACCCCGCCGGACTTAATTCTAAACAAGGGGTGAATGTGGTAAACCACGTTCACTATCGTTAGCACTGTTCACCACTGTTCGTTATAACTGTATCACTGACCACTATTGTATCACGGTACGAGGTCGCCTCTTGCCACACTGCTATACCTGGGATGACCACTGCCGACTCCGCCTTGGCTCCACCCACCAGGCCAGGTATAAAGGTGAGCGACTGGCTGGTATTCCTCCTGCTTGGATCGGATCACCCACGAGAGTGGGCTGTTATTTAGTCAATAAAAACCTTTAGTCACCTTCGTAACTCTTCGCCTTTTATTGGAGGAATTGATAGGTATATCACCTATCGACTCCTTTTAATCATAAATACCTCAATTAGATCACCCCTTAATGTTCTGTACTGTAGGGAATACAAACCTAGTCTTTGTAACCTGACCTCATAATTGAACCCTTTTAGCCCCGGTATCCTTCTGGTGAATCTGCGCTGCTCCTCCAATATATCCGATGAGACCAGAACTGAACGCAGTACTCTAACTGGGGTCCAACCAGAGCTTACTGTGACTGTAACGTAACGCCCTGTCCCCTTGAGCTAAAGGCCAGCATTCCATTAGCTTTTTAAATTATTTGTTGTACCTGCCCACTAGCTTTTAGTGATTTCTGTATGTGGACCCCTAAATCTTTCTGCTCCTCCACAGTCCCTAGCTTCTCGCCATTTAGAAAGTGCTCTGATCTATCTTGGGTCCAACGTGGATGACCTCACGCTTGCCCACATTGAACTCCATCTGCCACAGTTTTGCCCATTCATTTAATCTATCAATGTTCCTTTGCAGCTTTCTGCTACCACCTACGCTATTTTACTGTGCCACTTGTCAGCAAACTTGAATATATGGCAGTCTATTCCTTCATCTAAGTCATTTATAAATATAGTGAAAAGCTGAGGCCCCAGTACAGATCCCTGGGGAACACCACTAGTCGCATCCTATCAATTGGACAACGTACCGATTATCCCTACTCTCTGTCTCCTACCTGCTAACCAATTCCCTATCCATGGCAATAGGTTGCCTCCAATTCTACGCGCTCTCATTTTTGTTCACCATCTCTTATGTGAAACCTTATTGGGTGCCTTCTGGAAGTCTATATAAATAACACCCCTTAACTGCCACATTAGTTACCTTCTCAAAAAATTCAACTAGGTTTGTTGGTCATGACTTGCCCGTTACAAATCCATGCTGGCGCGCTCTGCCAGGGAGTGTTGTGCTGAAAGTTCATCCCTCGAGCAACGCTGCCAGAAAAAAACGTTCAATTAAGTGGTCGTTCACCTCATTACTGTTGTGGGATCTTGCTGTTTGCAACCTGGCTGCCATGTCTGCCTGCATAACAAGTCACTGCACTTTAAAGTAATCCATTTTATGTGAAGCATTTTGAGAGGTTCCTGAGACACGATAAGCTGCTGTATAAGAGTGTCTCTTTATTGACTAGCAAAACTAGCTCCAAAAAACCAATTGGTAGCTGTCCAGTTACTAGCAATCTTCCCTTTAAGCTGCGCTGCCACACAATGTTTCAGGGAACCTGCGCAGCCGGCTTTTCAATGTAAAAACCGCACATGCGCAGTGTCTTGAGTGGCCTTTAAAGGGGCTGCGCAGGGCCAAAAAAATTATAGGGAACATTGGTTACTAGCTAGCACAACTATAACAAATTATGTCACACTATTTCTGAAATTATTCAGTGTTCCTTTATGACTGAATATTTTTTGAATTCATTAGGATGGAAACATAATTGTCTTTTGCTGATACTAGCTTGAGAGAAGGTTCCAACTTTTAAACATTGACATTTATTATTTGTTTCTTCCTGGCATCCACTTTTTTTAATATATAAAAACCCTACCTGAGATGTTGGGTGGGTGACTTGCACAACAGACCTCTGCCACATTTCTGGGGGGGGGGGGAGGTGTTGAAACCGGTCCAGTTTTTAAAAAACATTTCATTCCTCTGGCTGACGACATTTTCTGTTCACTCTTTCCCCTGTTGCGTTGACCAACATCAAAAACACATCATGAGTTTGTACCCAGGCTCTACCCAAGTTGCATTCTAAGTCATTTGGTCAGTAAACCTCTTTGAATGCTGTTATGTAGTTTATTAGTGACTGTTTTATGGCATATTGGAGATTTGTAGTTAATCTACAGTGTGTTAATCTAATAATAGGCATGCAAAGTAGTAATGTGATTAGAAATGTTAGCTTCCTCTTTTAATCACAAATAAAAAATAAAAAAAATCCTACTGGTTGATAGGAAATAAATTTTGGCCCAGTGGCAAAATAGGAATGACCTAACATAAGTAATTCTGTTTTTGTGTTGCACTTTTGTCTGCTGCTAATGACTAATTGTGCATTTACAGCAGCCTTTGATGATGCTGTGGAAGAACGTGTCATTAATGAAGAGTACAAGATCTGGAAGAAAAATACTCCCTTCTTGTATGACCTGGTTATGACTCATGCTCTGGAATGGCCAAGTCTGACTGCCCAGTGGTTACCTGATGTTTCTAGGTAGGGATGTGGCTTAAAGTAAGAAGGATAATTGCAGTGAATATCAGTATTAAGCATTGTCCACTAAACAAGGATATCTGCAGTAAGTGTGTATTTAGATTCCATTTTGCGACAAAAGGATATGGTAACGTCTGTACAGAAGGTGCCTCGTTTTTCTTTGTGACTTGCATAGTAATAGTTTCAGTAAGGAGAAAGCTTTTGGTCCATCTAGCCCACCTATCCACTGTATTCTCTTGGTGTATTTTTAATCACCCTAAATCCCAATTGTTGACGAGAACCTGTCTAATTCCTTCTTAAAACACATTAAGGTTTCTTGTTCCACCACCTGCGATGGTAATCTGTCCCACATGCTACTCTTTTAGTTAAAGTTCCTCCTACATTTCCTATCTTTTTTTGTTGTCCTCAATTTGTAAATATGACCCCCTGTGCTTAAATTCTGTATATGGCAGAAAAGCTTGCTTGGATCCAATTTGTCCAAACGCATCGTATTAAACACTTCTATCAAATCCCTTCTCTGTCTTCACTTTTCAAGAGAGGAAAAAACCCAGGATAGTCAATCTTTTCTCGTAGGACATGCCTTTAAGTTCTGGGATTAACAGTAGCCCTTTTGACCAGTAAACCTTTTTGAATGCTATTATGTAGTTTATTAGTGACTGTTCCACTGTACCCTGTCCAATAACTCGTATCCTTTTTGAAATAGGGAGACCAAAACAGCATGCCGAACTCCAGATGTGGTTTCGATAGGTCCAAATACAATTTTTTAAATGACCTGGATTTTATATTCTACCCCTTGCTATGCATTCCAATATTCTGTTTGCTTTTTTAACAGCTTGGAAACGTGAAACGTGCAGATGATTTCTGTCATGCTCTGATACCTCAAGTACATTCCCATTAGGTAGATAATAATCCACATCAACCGTATCTCTGCAAAATCTTAGAACCTTACATTTCCCTGTGTTAAATTTTATCTGCCATTTCTTTGCCCACTGAGCTTGTCAAGATCCTTTTGAATTGTGTGCATTGATTGTCATCATCTGCCACTGCTCCCAATTTAGTATTATCTGCAAGTTTCGATACTTTTTGGACATAATTCCTTCCTCTAAATCATTTATAAAAAATTATAAACATCAGCCCCAAAACTGAAACTTGTGGCCCTGCTGCCAAGCAGATACCTGCCCATGCACTACTACTAGTTATCAACTAACCAACCATTTGCTAATTCATTTTGCAGAGAAGGTTAATGCATTCCCATCTATCCCTTGTATAGTAGCCTATTCCGTGGGACAGTATCAAACACCTTCCTGAAATCCAGTCAGATAACATACACTATCTACTAGGCCTGTCATCACAAAGAAATTCAATAAATCAGTCAAGCACGACATCCCACTCCTCAAACCATGTTGATTGTCGCGGTTAAGCTCATGCCCCTCAAGATCCCTCATAATACTTTCAAACACCTTCCCAACAGTGGAAGTAAGGCTTGCAGGTCTATCATTTGATGGTTCATCTATCTTTTTTTGAAGATGGGAGTCACATTTGCTATTTGGTTTTAACCAACTGCTTCAGAACCCTAGAATGAAAGTAATTAAAGCCAGGAGCCTTATCTACCTTGAGCTTCAACAATCACCCTTGTGATTTTTAAAAAAAGTCTACATTCACCTTTAAATTGCTCCCCCAATTCTGGCATTTCTCACCTCACTACTTTTATGACTACTCAGTACTTCAAGAATTTCTCTATCTTCCATGCCACTTCCACATTGTCATTTTTTTAGTGGCCAAACTCCTCTGTGCACTCTGTTTACTCCAGCTATGTTTTCCTTGTGACCCTGCTTTAGAGTCCTTATCCGTTTCTTGTCATTCAACAGTCGTATCTTTATAGAAATGTTCCTTTCCTGAACACTTACATTTTTTACATGCTTTCTCTTACTCTCTCATGCCTTTCACAACTTTTAGTATGCCAAACTGGTCTTACTGGTTTCACCAGAATGATACCAGAGCTAAAAGGGTTAAATTATGAGGGCAGGTTACATAAACTGGCTTGTATTTCCTTGAGTATAGAACATTAAGAGGTGATCTAATTAAAGTGTTTTAAGATAATTAAAGGATTTGATAGGGTAGAAGAGAGAAAGGATGTGAAGGCCCTTGCGAGGGTGCAGAGGAGATTTACCAGAATGGTTCCGGGGATGGGGGATCTTAGTTACAAGGACAGGTTGGAGAAGCTGGATTTGTTTTCATTGAGCAAAGGAGGTTGAGGGGTGATTTGATAGAGGTGTACAAGATTGACTGGTTTGGATAGGCTAGACAGAGAAAGGCTGTTCCACTAGTTGATGGTACAAGGACTAGGGGACACAGATTTAAGGTTTTGGGCAAGAGATACAGGGGGGGATGTGAGGGAAAACTTTTTTTACGCAGCGAGTGGTGAGGACCTGGAATTGCTGCCGACGGAAGTGGTGGAAGCGGAGACACTCAATGTTTTCAAGAGGAGACTGGATAGGCACTTGAGGGAAATAAACTTGCAGGGCTAAGGGGATAGAGCGGGGGAATGGGACTGACTGGATTGCTCTGCAGTGAGCTGGCACCGCCTCAATGGGCCAAATGGCCTCCTGTGCCATTATGACTCTGACACTATTTCCTCTGGTGGGTGAGTCCAGAACAAGTGGGTATAACCTTAAAGTTAGAACTAGGCTGTTCAGGGGTGATATCCGGAAACACTTCTTCACACAAGGGTAGTGGAATTCTAGAAATCTCTAAGGGTTACAGAATCAAGGTGGGTAGATGGGGTTGAGATACAGTCAGCCATGGTCTCATTGAATGGCGGAAGAGGCTCCGGGTGCTGAATGGCCTCTTCCTGTTCCTATATTACTCTATCTATTATTATATTTCAGGGATAAATTCCTTTTCCTGCTTGAAAACCATCTCTAATACTATTCTATTTTCCTTCCAGCATTTCTTCCAGTTTTACCATTCCCATGCATTCTCTCATACCCTTAAAACCAGCTTGTTTAAAAATGTAGCTTTTGTTGGTTTCATGGTGCTGTCTTTTCCTGCGAGGGTGAGTAAGTGCATTCTGTACTCAGACCCACTCATACTCACCTGGAAAGAGCAGAATCTGGCAGGGAAGTTGGTTTCTGTTTATCTTTTTTTCTCCGACAACTCGAGATGCTACCATACCCTGAGGCAAACCTGACTCTTTCGCAGCACCAGTTCTCCTGTTGGCTATTATGACATTTTTAAGGCATTCAGTTTTATATATTTAGTAGCACAGTATGATGTTGGATGCAGCAAAACTGGTTCAAAGTGAGCAGTGATGGTGCAGGTCCATTTTGCAATGTGTTTTTTTTAATAGGTTTATTTTTTTGCAGACAAAAGAATGTATGACTGGATAATCTAGTAATGTAATATTTAATGATCCGCAGACCTGAGGGGAAGGACTACAGTGTTCACAGGTTGGTGCTGGGAACACATACATCTGATGAACAAAACCATTTGGTCATTGCCAGTGTTCAACTACCAAACGATGATGCGCAGTTTGATGCTTCACATTATGATAGTGAGAAGGGAGGTAAGACAGTTTTTTCCTCAAACCGCGTAGTGTTTTGTGGCTTGCATAGGTAGACTAGCAAAATATTGTTCAGGTTTGTAACATTGGGAGTGCGTACCTACACAATCCTGGAACTAGGCTCTTTAACAGAATAAGATAATGTGGGTACCCACTTGTTTTAAAAGTTTGCAGAGGTGTGATTCCCACAAATTCATTTTTTTTTAAATAAAAAGATTGCCCAAAGGTTTTCAGCTAATGAATATAGCCAAAACCCATGTCGTCTTCCTACTTGATGCATATAATGTACAGGACTTTTTTTTAAAGTTCGTGTCTCCGTCTCTTTTCTATTTCCCCCCCCCCCCCCCCCCCCAAAATATCCTTTGTCATGTTTGGGGTATGGTTTCACATGCTGGCACTTCACTTACTAAGTGGCCATTCAAATGTAAGTCTGCACATGGCAATTTCAGTTGAGCCTGATCTTGTGTCCACAAACATGCACTGGATAACGGAGATTACTTGACAGCATTGGGATATAAACCAAGCATCAAGCCTGAGGCTTTCCTGATTTATGTGTCTCAGTACCATGTGTGCTTTCAAGAGAGGGTGTGGGGGAAACAACTTGCAAACAAATGGAAAGTCATGACCTGCTAACTACAGCCCAGCAGAAACTTCCCCATTTCCCTCCACTTCAGGGTGCTGTTCAAAACCCTGAAGAGATGTTGTATTGTTTGTAAAACTATTTTGCGTAAATACCGCAGTTCCTGATTAATTATCTGATTTTGAACTTCCAAGACATCTTAATGGTAAAAATAAATTTTGCAAAGACTCAAAGATGGCAACTGTCTTTAATTTAATAACTGTTAAGCAGATTGTCACTGAGGCCTTTTTTTTTTAAAGTATGGAACATCATGTTTTTATTTGTAAATTGTTTCTTTTGCAGAATTTGGTGGATTTGGTTCAGTTAGTGGAAAAATAGAGATTGAAATAAAAATAAACCATGAAGGGGAAGTAAATCGTGCCCGCTACATGCCTCAGAATCCTTGTATTATTGCCACAAAGACGCCCTCCAGTGATGTGCTGGTCTTCGATTATACCAAACACCCTTCCAAACCAGGTAAGCAGCATAAACCTTGAATCGGGAGGTGGGAAGATGATACATTTTTAATCAGATCAGGTTCCTTGCATTTATATTACATTTTGTAAACTTTAGTAATCGCAAGCATCATCCTTGGGAAAGAGGGGCAAGTATTGTAACCTAGAATCTCATAACAAAAATCATCTATTGAAGCAGAATGCTACCAGTTTTGCTTCATAACTGATGGGTGGTGTGTTCTCCCAAATGATTAAGTTGAACTGACGGGGTGAAAGTTTACAGTCCAGTCTTCTTGCGTCACATCCCTCGTAAGAAGCTAAATGGTCTATTGGATTGTTTAGTATTTGCTAAATTCTGAAGCAAATACTAAACAATCTGCAGCAAAAGCACAGACTTGTAACCAAAACCACTTTGATATGACAAATTAAACAAATCTTAATAAAATTGTCCATATCAATGCAATAGTCAGACTCCTGATGTATTGTTAGATGGTTTAGTCGGACAAGGCTCCAAATCATCTACAAAAGACAACATACAATGATACAAAATTCTGTGTCTTGTGAACCATTTTTCATTTTAAGATCTAATACGCCTTTGCCACCATACAATGTTAGACATAAATGTGTTTTCATTCTTTCATGCCTGCCTGGTAGGGTGAGAATTGGTATGACTTATTCATACAAGAAGTTTCTGATTTTTGAATTGAATAGCAGGGACCAAGTTACAGGGTTATATTTTGTTAACGTCTGCAAATTCCTGGACCTGACATTTATATTTAGCCTTTTGGACTAACTTTCCCTGGCAAACGGTAAATAACTTCCTTCTGAAGTAAACAAAACACACGTTCACCTTTTTAAACCTGTTTTGCAGAGTACAGCTGCCATTCTTATGTCGCAATGTTGACACTCGCTCACCTCAAATGGCTTCTCCTCTGTCCATAGTGTCACCTCTGAAATACTGCTGAGCTCCATCTTTGATCCCCATCTCTTCATGGTTAACATGCTGCCCTTTGGTGATATCATGTGAATCATGAGACCATCTTCCACTTGTATGCTGATACCCTGCTTTCCCTTTCCGCCGCCTCTATTGACCTCACAGCTGTCGCCAGTGTCTCCACCTGCCCATCTGACATTTAAGAACTCCATCCTAATGTCCAGAACCAAAACAACCATTTCAGCTCCCAAAAACACCTATATGGTTTAATCTGAACTCCCATCAACTTACCCTGACCTCCATTTCAGGCTGAGCCCAGATGTGCACAACCTTGGCTTTCAGCTCAGCCCTGTGCCCAACTTCCTTTCCCATATTTGATCAGTTACGAAGACTACAACCCATCGCCTGAGAAACATTGCCTCGATCTTTCCCTACCTTGCCCTCTCTGCTGCCAAAACATTCACCCATTCCCTTTCTCTTGCCCTTTTAAAGTGCTTTGAGATGCCTCTGTATGCAAGGAGCATGATTAAAATTCCAAGTTGTGGTGCTCCAGTGTAGTTCATTAGAATGTCTGCTTCAGCTGACTAGGCAACTAAAGGGTCAGTTTGCTGAAGTTTCTGCTCGTAGCCAGAAATATTTTGAAAAATTAGATTGAAATATTTGGTAAATTGTGCTAGTACAGGAAACTTTGTGCTATCCGGCACTGACGGGACCGAGCTGTTACTGTTCCCTCAAAACTGCCGGACACGCCAGCGCTGATGTTGAAACATACGGAGATTTTCAGCTCCGTGTGAATCAACAAACCCTGTTGCTTAGCAACAGCTTCTAAACAGTCGGCTAGCGTCTCTAGCTGAAGCTGTTGCTTAGCTACAGACCTTGACTGTTGAGAAAAAAGCAACGAAAAGAAAAAAAAACTAACGAAACGGCTCCTGATTTTTGCTGGTGGCTCGAGCTTGCTGGACATTTAGCCTCCGGATAACAAAGTTTCCTGTATTTTGATGAAGGAAAAAAACTCTCAAACCAAGTTTTAAAAATCCAGCTTTGCTCTACTCTCCAAAGTTGGGTAGCTTTTTAACCTTTTACAGATGTTAAAACTTGAGTGCTGGTGAAGATTTCAACAAACTCTTTAGTATAAGCCATTTAGTTATCTGCTTACCAACTAATTCATCTAGAATGGTATGTCTTGAAAAATGTTTATTTAAAAAAAAAAATGAAAGAGTAACTGCTTTACAACTACACAGATCCCTCCGGTGAATGCAATCCAGATCTTCGGTTACGTGGGCACCAGAAGGAAGGCTATGGGCTCTCGTGGAATCCAAATCTTAGTGGCCACCTACTTAGTGCTTCAGATGATCATGTGAGAATTGTATTGTCACTTTTGTTTTGTGGATTAGGGAGAGCCAAAAGTGTCTTGAATTAACAGTATAGCTTTGAATAACTGATGGTAAGGATTTAATACCTGTCTTTTTTAATAATTCCTACCAAAATTATGTTGGTCCCCTTTTATCATTCAATTGGACAGCTCATGGAGTCATTCCATGTGAAGAGCTGAGGGCATACCATCATGTAAATAGAGAAGTTGATGGTTCTATCTATTTACTAATAAAGTATATTAACCTTAAACATGAGTGCTGTGTTGTCTTTGCAGCAAAGAAGCTGGGGTTGTTCTCCTTAGAACAGAGAAGGTTGAGTGGAGATTTGATGGAGGTATTCAAAATCATGAGGGGGTCTGGTCAGAGTAGATAGAGAGAAACTGTTCCCATTGGCGGAAGGGTCGAGAACAAGAGGACACAGATTTAAGGTGATTGGCAGAAGAACTAAAGGTGACATGAGGAAAAACTTTTTTATGCAGCGAGTGGTTAGGATCTGGAATGCACTGCCTGAAAAGGTGGTGGAGGCAGACTCAATCGTGGCTTTCAGAAGGGAATTGGATAAGTACCTCTCCTGGTCCCTCAATACCTCCTCTCTGGTGAAGAAGGCCCAGCAGCGCCTATATTTCCTAAGGAGGCTGAAGGGATGTAACCTGTCACCCCTGATCCTCTCTAACTTTTACCGCTGCACAATAGAGAGCATCCTGACGAACTGTATCACAGTATGGTATGGCAGCTGTAGCTGCTATGACCGGAAAGCCCTGCAGCGGGTAGTCAAAACTGCCCAACGCATTACCGGCACCCGGCTACCGACCATAGAGCACATATACCAGAAACGCTGTTTACGGAGGTCACGGTCCATCATCAAAGACCCTACCCACCCCAGCCACAGTCTGTTCGCCCTCCTGCCATCTGGGAGACGCTACAGCTGCATTCGCACCCGTACGACCAGATTTAGGAACAGCTTCTTTCCCAGGGCTGTCATCCTACTGAACTCCACAAATAAACTCTAAAGCCTGCACATCTGCCAATGCACTTTATTATGGTTATGTTTGTTAATGTATTACAAGCCAAATGTATGTTGAATGTTTAAATGTCTTAATCTAAATGTACACTCTCGGGAGCCGCAAGCCTACATTTCGTTGTACTGCACTTGTGCACTAACAATGACAAAAGTTGATTTGATTTGAAGAGGGGGAAGGGGGTGGAATTGCTGGGCTACGGGGAAAGGGCGGGGGTGTGGGACTAGCTGAAGTGCTCTTGCAGAGAGCTGGGAAGGGCTGAATGGCCTCTTTCTGTGCTGTAACCATTCTATGATTCTAATTTGCTTTGGAGATAGTGGCCAGTGTTGCTTTGTACTTAATGTCTATGCTGCCCATTTTATACTTGTTTAAAAGCAGTGTACCATTGATGTAAAATAGTCTATCAAAATGCTGGTCATGAAATCTGCTTGCAGGCAATCAACATGTTTTGGCCTGTTGGTTTCAGGATACTGTGATATTAATTTCACTTGGCTATAAACTGAGGTTGCCTTTAAACTGGTATATAGGAAACTTTCTGATATCCGGCACTGACGGGACCGAGCTGGTGCCGTACCATCAAAAGTGCCGGACATACCAGCGTTAATGTTGAAACATACGGAACTGAAAAGCTCCGTGTGAATCAACAAACCCTGTTGGCAACAGCTTCAAAACAGTCGGCTGCAGCTGCAAGTGTCTCTAGCTGAAGCTGTTGCTATAGCTGCAGGCCTTGCAGTGGTTGACTGGGGGGGGAAAAAAGCAACGAGAACTAAAAAAAACTTATAGAAAACGGCTCCTGATTTTTGCCGTTAGATCGAGTATTCCGGGCATATAACCTCCGGATAAACCAAAGTTTCCTGTATTTGCTTTCTGTTTTGGAACAGTATTGCTTTAAAAATTGCAGACACTTTGATATACAGTGGCTTTGAATAAGAGTATATTTGTGCAATTTTAAACACTGGTGGAACAAACTGCAATTCAAGCAAGATTCCTTTAAGTGTATTCTTTGAAGTGAGTTGTATGCATTTCTGCACAATATTCCTGCTTATTTTATTAATGCCAGTTACAACCTACTGCCCTTTTGCTAGAATTTGTTTTTTTTGGATTCAAGTATGACATGCATGTAAAATTTTAATGTAACATCACTAATGGAATAAGTTGGCATGTCTGTAAAGCAGAAATCAATACCGACACTAGTGCATGGTAATATGCACGTTGTACGCTTCATCTGTAACTGTTCTTCCTTCTCCCCAGACCATCTGCTTATGGGATATCAGTGCTGTACCTAAAGAAGGAAAAATAGTCGATGCAAAAACTATCTTTACTGGTCATACAGCAGTAGTGGAAGATGTGTCGTGGCACTTGCTGCACGAGTCTCTATTTGGTTCTGTGGCAGATGATCAGAAATTAATGATGTAAGTTGATCAATTCTTCCTGGTCATTTTAAATTAAAATTTTCGGAGACCAAAAAGCAATTTTCAGAGAACTGCAGGTGGTGCAAATATGAAATGGAAACACTCAGCAGGTGAGGCAGCATCTGAAAAGGTACGATTAACGTTTCAGGTCCATGAACTATCGTCTGAGCTGGAAGATGTTACAGATGAGCAGCTGATTAACCTGTTTTTCCTCTGGGTAGAGATGTAACCTTCATTGCATCTTTCATTCTTGTCTCTCTCTGCAAATTGTGAAGGAATGCTTAAGATCTTTATAGGCCTCTAGTCAGGCACACTGTCCATGTAACCTTGATGATTTATTATGGCCTGATGAGAGTTTGTTGTAAACAGGTACCCCCAGAAATGAGGTCCTGTCAAAACACCCGATGCTAACTTGTTTATTAACTTGGGCCCATTGTCCCATTTCCTATCTCGAGACTATCTTGGCTATCTCATTTCACAATGCATTGACAAAGTTTAGTCAATAGGCACGAATCAGCACTTCCTGTACTGCAGCAGAAAACAAATAGTGCAGGCAGCTAAAATGTGCACGGATACAAATTTAACCATTTCATTATTTTTAGGTACAGTACAAATCAACAAGTTAAAAGAAAGCAAAAACCTTATACGAGGTTAAACCAAACCTAATCTTGCGTCTGTATGTATACACAAACTGGGTCTCTTGCAACAGAAGTGGTGATAGTGCAAGAAATTAGAAAAACAAAAGATGTATCGGAGACCCAGAGGAAGTGAACAGTTACACCAGGGGTGGTGCTTGGGTTGGGGGTCCATTGGTATTTGGGCATAGCTGAGGAGTGCTCTGCATCCCTGGTTTCTACCTGCCTGCCTACTTTTTCCACCACACTCCTCTACCACTGGAGGCTTTGCCGCTTTGTCAGATTTTCCATACTTTCCTCCCCCTCTGCTATTCTGCAGCAACCATTCACACATCCCTGTGATGCAGCTTTTGTTTCTCTAATTTATCTTATTGCCTCCTTTTTGTCTTGCACCATCTTCTTTCATTTATTATATCCTGTCCTTCACCTAATCACAGACCTTTCTCTGCGCCCCCCCCACCCTCCTCGTACCCTTTTCCCTAGCTCTGTTTCTCTCTATAAGCTGCTCATTTGCAAAAGTTTTGAGATCTGCCCTGGCTGGATTGGAATAGCAGGTGGAAATTGAGTGGAAAGTAATTGACATATTGAAAATGTAGTGATAGATGGCTGTTGAAAATGTGTCTCATAAGATGCATTTAAGGGGAAGCTAGATAAGTACATGAGGGTGAAAGGAATAGTATATGCTGATAAGGTTAGATGACCTTTATCAGCATGAACCAGTTGGGCTGAGGCCTGTTTCTGTGGTGTAGATTCTACGTCAAGGGTGAAATGCAGAATTTATCATTCACCAAACCAAAATTTGAGCATGCACTTGTTCTTTCTGTGCACTTAGCAATCAAGAATCAGTTTTGTGCTGCCAGCCCCTTGTTACAGTTACCTGTGACCGTGCTCTTTTATGTCCCCTAATAATACATACAAAAAACACCAACAATCTGCGCTGCATATTATTTGATTTTACTTTCTCCCCCCTTCTGTGGATTCATAGGAACAGGAGGAGACCACTTAGCCCCTCGAGTCCATTCCGCCATTCAATGAGATCATGGCTGATCTGTGACCTAATTCCATATACCCACATTTGCCCTGTATCCCTTGATCACTTTGGTTAACAAAAATCTATCAATCTCAGATTTAAAATTGACAATTGACCTAGCATCAATTGCCATTTGCGGAAGAGAGTTCCAAACTTCTGCAACCCTTTGCGTGTAGAAGTGTTTCCTAATTTCACTCCTGGCTCTAATATTTAGACTGTCCCCTAGTCCCCAACAGAAATAGTTTCTCTCTCCCTACCCTATCAGTTCCCCTTAAGATCTTAAACTTCGATCAAATCACCCCCTAACCTTCTAAATTCCAAGGAATGCAACCCTAGTTTGTGTAATCTCGCCTCGTAATTTAACCCTTAGAGTGCAGGTATCATTCTGGTAAATCTATGCTGCACTTCCTCCAAGGCCAGTATATCTTTCCTAAGGTGTGCTGCTCGGAACTCCAGGTGTGGTCTAACCAGGGCTTTGTATAGCTGTAGCATGACTTCTAACCCTTTGTATTCTAGTCCTATAGATATAAAGGCCAGCATTCCATTAGCCTTTTTGATTATTTTTTGTACCTATTTGACATTTTAATGATCAATGTGCATGGACCCCCCCCCTCCCCCCCAAAGTCTCTGGGCCTCCACTGTTTCTAGCTTTTCACCATTTAGAAAGTACCATGTTCTAACCTTTTTAGCTCCAATGACTGACCTCCCATTTGCTTGCATTGATGTCCATTTGCCACAGTTTTGCATATTCACTTAAATCTATTAATATCTTTTTGTAATTTTATGCTTCCACTAGACGCATCCTGCCAAATAGACTACCTGCCCATTATTCCTATTTCCTGTCTCCAGCCAATTTCCTAACCAGGTCAATAATTTGTCCTCAATTCCGTGGGCTTCTACCTTAGTTAACAGTCTCTTATGAGGGACTTTATCAAATGCCTTCTGGAAGTCCATATAATTTACATCCATAGACATTCCCCTGTCCACTACTTGAATTTTGAGGTAACTAAATCAGGTTTGTCAGGCATGACCTACCTTTCACAAATCCATGCTGGCTCTCTCTCTCTGATCAGCTGAAAGTTTTTCACGGTGTTCAGTCACTCTATCCTTAATTAGAGACGCTAGTAATTTCCCGACAGATGTTAGGCAAACTGGTCTGTAATTCCCTGATTTCTCTCTCTTCCCCTTTCTTAAATAGCAGAGTGACATACAAAATACTGATGCAAAGTAATTATCCAACATGTCCACTATTTCCTTATTTTCATTGACAATATAACTGATCAGTTTTCAAGGGGCCCACACTCCTCCTGAACACCCTCTTAATTATAAAAAAAAGTGTTGATTTTGATATCACTTGCAAGTTTCTTTTCATACACTTTGCAGCTCTTGCTATCTGTTTTGTCACCTTTTGTTCTTTGTATCTCCTAGTTGCTAGGATCTGTGCTAGCTTTTGTATGCTTTTTCTTTTAATTTTGTTGTCTCTTACCTCTTTAGTCGTCCATGGCTTTTTTTTGGCAAGTAGAGCACTTTCCCCTTGGGGGTATAAACTGGTTCTGTGTCTCAGTAAATTTACTTTTCAACACCTCCCACTGATCACCTGTCATTTTGCCCGTTAACAGATTTGCTTTTTACTGTGGGCGGTCTCTGTCTCATGGCATTGAAGTCATCCTTGCCTTAATCTAGAATCTTAGTACAGGAAACTTTGTGTTATCCGGAGTACAGGAAACTTTGTGTTATCCGGAGGCTAAATGTCCAGCAAGCTCGAGCCACAGGCAAAAATCAGGAGCCGTTTTGTTAGTTTTTTTTCCTTGTGGCTTTTTTTTCCAACAGTCAGGCTCTGCAAAGTCTCTAGCTTAGCAACAGCTTCAGAGAGACGCTTCCAAGGTACGGGCCGACTGTTTAGAAGCTGTTGCTAAGCAACAGTGTTTGTTGTCAGATACGGAGATGAAAAGCTCCGTATGCTTCAACGTTAACGCTGGTGTGTCCGGCAGTTTTGAGGGAACGGCAACAGCTCGGTCCCGTCGGTGCCGGATAGCGCACAGTTTCCTGTAGCTGTTTTGCGTTTCTCCCTTTCAAGTGCTACGTTGAACTCCATCATATTATGATCGCTATTATATAATGTTCACACACTGAGCTGTTAACTAAATCTGGCTCATTACTCATTATTAAATCTAATGATCTGCCCCCTTGTTGGTTCTAGGGCATATTGTTGCAGATTTGAAGTACAGGAAACTTTCTGGTATCCAGCACGGACAGGACCGAGCTGGTGCCGGTCTATCAACATTGCCGGAGAATCGAGCGCTATAGTTAAAACATACGGAGCTTCTGAGCTCTGTATCTAGCAACAAACCCTGTTGCTTAGCAACAGCTTCAAAACAATCAGCACAGCTTGCAAGCGTCTCTGTAGCTTAGCAACAGCTTCAGTTAGACGCTTGCACAGCCAGAAATGAGTGAGAGAAAAAAAGTAACTAAAAGTAAAAAAAAGTTATCTGAACTGACTCCTGAATTTTGCCGGTTAACCGACATTTCCGGTTATTTAGTGGCCGGTTAATCGAAAGTTTCCTGTACCATGCATTATCCCTGAATGATGGTGGACCAGGCACTTGTTCCCAGGGTCTCTGACAATACCACTAAGTGCCCACTTAAAATAATTGACACATTTCTAATTATGTTGCAGATAAAACACTGAAAATGCATATTAACTCTTGTCCAACCAGGGATCTAGGAGTTTTTTGTGTGTATGAAGACCAAGTTGCTAATCCTGTAAAATATATCGTGTGAAAATTTCTAGTTTCATGGTGCACGGTTTGAAAAAATATATAAAATTTGCCTTTTTGCCTGCAATTCAAATTAATCTGTGCTGTTTTTCTCCAGCTGGGATACCAGATCGAACAACACATCTAAGCCAAGTCACTCAGTTGATGCACACACAGCAGAAGTGAACTGTCTTTCCTTCAATCCTTATAGTGAATTCATCTTGGCAACTGGTTCTGCTGATAAGGTGGGACATTTTGGAGCTTGTGCTAGCTTCGTTTAACACGTCAACTCTACATTGGTAATGTGATGGCAAATTTTATATTTTCTTTTCCACTGTACTTAACCCCAACTCTCTGGTTTAAAAGTTGAATTGGTAGGCTATCCAATCTATTAATTACTAGTTGTGTACTTAATTTTTTGCTGCTGCCTTCATATTGCTGTCTTTTTATAATAGTGTGCCAAATAGTTTATTGGCAGGAATGGGTAAGTGACGTTCATCAAATTTGGCACAAATAGCGATGTAGAAAAATAGTTCTGTTTTAGTTGTGTGATCAAATAAAATAGCTGTTTGTGTCTTCATTCCCCTAAAATTAGGGTTTTCAAACTATGGCCCAGAACTGTATGTAGATCACAAGGCCCTGATAACTTTGTTTCGAAGTCTTAATTTTGCAAGGCTCTGCTTCACTACCACGTGTCGGTCGCAAAATCGGTACACATGCTAGTGTGCCTGACTTGTAGCGGGCTATATTTTGTGATAAAGAAAGATGCTGGCAATTTGGAGGCTGTGATGATGGCCAGCGCATGCCTCATTTAAGGCTCCAAATTGTTTTAAATAGGTCCCTTCCTGGATTGTGCAGCTGCTTGACCATTTAACATGGGCACAGCAGTATGTGGCTAGCCTGGCCCATGGGACTCCGCTTCTTCAAGGGAAGTTTCACGGAATTTTTGGTTGGCAATTTTTGTTGTTGCATAATATAGTGGTTTATGTCCATTTTTATTATTTCTGTTGCTGCTCGGGTATAATTTTGTTTGACTTGCAATGCTCGATTTCCAATTCAGCTTTTTATAACTATCTTGCTTCCAGCTGTATTTTTGCTTGCTGCAACTAAAGTGACCAGGATGGGAATTCTTTTGGTGCTCCTACAGTTGGAGGATAAAGACCAGTTCTTGAGGGGACTAATAAAGGCAGGCACAACTGTATTGCGTGTGTTATAAATGCACCTTTTCCCCAGGACCCACATTTACTAGCCCTTCTGGATGTGTCAGAAGAGGCATGTTTTTGGTTACAATGTAGCTCAAAGGAAGCTACCATGTAGCTATGCCACCTCTTGGCGGCTGACCACCTTGTCGCAGAGAGCTGGCTGGCTATGTTGATGCGGATTAAACTTTTACACCACCTGATCCTGTAAGACCCCACCAGTGACGCATACCAAATCAGTCTGTTGGCTGTTCACAAATGCATCAGGAAAGTGACCGAGGCCTTGTTTGCAAGGGGCAATAAGTTCATTACTTTCCTTGTGGAAATGAAGTATCCGCTCGATGGAGCACAGAACATTTGTGGGTGCCAGAGTACCCAAGATTACAGAGCACAGTAGATCATACAGACTGTTGAGCTTGGCTGCTACCTTCTGACGGCAGTGGGGCACTGCTGTCCTCTGGGAAGGGTGCCCTTAACTGCCAAACAGCCATCCTCCTAAAACCCACCTTGTGCAGCGGCATGTCCACTTTGCCAGCCATCGACTGGAGTCGGCCGCTGCACAGAGACTTCATTGTGTACCGCATTGAATTTCATTTTTGCTTGGCACTTCTTTCTTCACATCCCCAAGCCTTGACCAAACCTGCCAATTAAAAATTTTATTTTGAAGTTTTTTTTATAAAGGTACTGTATTAGCATCCATTTACCTGTTAACTGGGTACATCTCTTTAAATTTCAGCTACTATCCATATTTTGCACATTCCTACTTGGCAAAACCAAAGCTGTGCCAGGAGGTTATGATAATTTGAATTAGTTGATGCTACAAATTTAAGCTGTTGCCTCCATACACTGAGCTAAATTGGCCCAGGCATGAATTTTGCTCACTGGAAGATAAATCATAGATTAGAGTACCCAATATCTGTTAATGTCTGCAGTTTGATATGAAAATTAAAGGAAATAATGATTTAAACTTCACATGTGGCCCAAGAAGCCCCATGGCATGCACTTAAGCAGTTGAAGAAAAAAAGCTTGGACATTCCTGTGATTAAAATACTGCATCATTTGTATAAACTAGCTTTCTTTGATTAACTTGGTTACACAAATGCTTTGTACAGGAAACTTTCTGATATCCGGCACTGACGGGACCGAGCTGGTGCCGTACCATCAAAAGTGCCGGACACCAGCGTTAATGTTGAAACATACGGAACTGAAAAGCTCCGTGTGAATCAACAAACCCTGTTGCTTAGCAACAGCTTCAAAACAGTCAGTTGCAGCTGCAAGCGTCTCTAGCTGAAGCTGTTGCTATAGCTACAGACCTTGCAGTGCCTGACTTGGGGGGAAAAAAGCAACGAGAACTAAAAAAAAAACTTGTGGAAAACGGCTCCTGATTTTTGCCGTTAGATCGAGTATTCTGGACATATAACCTCCGGATAAACCAAAGTTTCCTGTAGTTGGTGGCTTTGCATTATGTCAGCTAATCCCTTCATTGGAGTCTTAATGGCATGGTTCCACATCTTCAGACGTTCTTGATGCTTGTAAGAATTCTTAAACTGATGCCTGTGGTGCCATAATCATTACATTCCAGCTTGAAAAGTTCCTTTTTATATCTGCATTTTCAGTTTTTAATCCGTTTATCTATTCATAGACATCCTTTTACCTTGTTTTATGAATTGCTGATGTACAATGCTAAAAATTGACTTGTTGTTTTTCCAGACTGTTGCATTGTGGGATTTAAGAAACCTGAAACTGAAGTTACATTCGTTTGAATCGCACAAGGACGAAATCTTCCAGGTACAACTGTTGTCTTTTTTTCTTCCCACACTAAACTAGAAAACACATTACATGAGAACAGAAGTTGTGGTTGCGGTTTAGACAACTGTCCCTTTATCTTTGGGCTCACTGGGATCAAAGTCGCCTCCTTATCTTGCTATACAATTGGTGCTTCCTGAAGGAATGGATTTGGCAAGTCTCGATCTTGTTCGGGGATGTGCACTGGTGTTAAATGGCAGTCTTGCCCAGTGTCTACATGTGTGTAATAAAATATCACATTGATGCACCAACGGTGGTCGAATGAGATTAAGGGCATTTGGGGCCAAATTGATGTTTTTCCCCTATATATAATCAATGACAGCATGTCTGATCCGCCTTGATGAATGCAAAATCCATCTGAAAAAGGTGCAGTGATATGAAATTTGAGTTGATTCTTAATTAAATACTTACTTTGGTTAAAATAGTGCCTTTTAAACTAGGTATACTGTTAGGAGTGCATATTGTTTTAAAAATGCCTTGACATTTACAAATTAGATTATTTAACAGTGACGTAGTTGAAAACATTTAAATTACAGTTGTGTAAGTTTGTCTTCAGTACAAGCTTACATGTATAAAAGCTTACCACAATTCTTGGGGAATGGTCTCTTGGCAGATTGGCTGCAAGGCCAGGCATGTAACACAAACTTGTTTTGCAGCACTAGCTTGTAGAGTGAAGAATTAAGTAAGGAATTAATTTTATTGGTCAAAATGAAGAAATGTTCTGCTTAGTGATGCAGTAGGGGGGCAAAAAAGCTAATTGAGGTGTTAAATTAACTTTATTTACTGCTAAATGACTTGCTGTAGAAAGAGCTAGGCAAAAACTTATCAAATTCAGGAATGTGACTTCTGGTTGTATGTTAAAGCTTTTCAATGCAGCAAGACTGCAGAGTATTTGTAACTGGTGCTAAGATATGTTGGGGGAGATTTTCTACTTGGGCACCACATGGACAGGATATCAGTTGTGCCCAGTGTTGGAGTCGGGAGGCCCAAATAGTTTTCAGGTTCAGGTCTCATTAGCATTTTTCCTGTGAGCTGTGGGCACTACAAGGATGCTCCGCTGCAATTCGCCAGTGTCCTGTGGTGAATTAGCGGTCGGCTGTAGTGCACAGCCAGTGGGCAGGTAATGCCTATTAGGCGGGGTGGGGGTGAGCGAGAACGGGCCAAAGTCTGTAAAATCAGGATCCTCGTACAGTTGGTGTTTTTATATTTCACAAGCATGCAGCAGATCAGCTTGAGGTAAGACTGAAAGAAAATATATTTTAGTCTCTTTAATTTGAATCATTACATCTTTTAAAATAAGCTTTCTGTATTCTCATGGGGTCGTTTTGCTGCAGGTCATGATTTTTTTAAAAAATTGTGGCAAAAATTCTCTTCTACGTTCAGTTTGCTGATTAAATAACGGCGCAGTAGCCATGTACTATAATGTGGAAAGTTAGTGACCAACAGAATCTTTGATAATAAAAACAGAAAATGCTGGAAATACTCAGCAGGTCAGGCAGCATCTGTGGAGAGAGGAACAGAGTTAACGTTTCAGGTTGATGACCTTTCATCAGAATTGGAAAATGGTGAGATGTAACCGGTTTTAAGCAAGTATAGAGGAAGGGGAAAGGGAGGAAAGAACAAAAGGGAAGGTCTGTGAAAGGGTAGAAGGCAGGAGAGATTGAATGACAAAAGGATGATGGTGCAAGGCAAAAGGGGGTGGTAATGATACAAATAAAGAAACAAAAGATGGATCTAGAGGAGGTATAAATAGGAATAGCAAACATTAACAGCTGCCATCTGGAAAAAAATAGGGGCCGAGGTTATGGTCTGAAATTGTTGAACTCGAATGTTGAGTCCGGAAGGCTGTAAAGTAACTAATTGAAAGATAAGGTGCTGTTCCTCGAGCTTATGCTGAGCTCCATTGGAACAGTGTAGGAGGCCGAGCTCAGAGTGGGAGTGGAGCAGAGAACGTGACGGTCACGCTTGCGGATTGAACTGAGGTGTTCTGCAAAGTGGTCACTCAATTTGGTCTCCCCACTGTAGAGGAGACTGCATCGTGAGCAGCCAATACAGCATACTAATTGAAAGAAGTGCAAGTAAATCGCTGTTTCCTCTGGAAGGAGTGTTTGGGGCCCTGGATGGTGGAAAAGGAGGAGGTAAAAGGGCAGGTGTTGTATCTCCTGCGCTTGCACCGGAAGGTGTCGTGGGAGGAGGTGTTGGGGGTGATTGAGGAGTGGACCAGGGTGTCGTGGAGGGAACTGTCCCTTCGGAATGCTGAAAGGGATGGGGAAGATATCTTTCGTGGGTTCACGCTGGCAGAGGATGATCTGTTGAATGTGGAGGCTGGAGGGGTGGAAGCTAAGAACAAGGGGAACCCAATCATTCTGGGAAGGAGTGAAAAGGATGAGCACAGAAGTGTGGGAAATGTAACAGATATGGTCGAGGGCCCTGTCCACCACAGTGGAGGTGATTCCTCGGTTGAGGGAAAAGGAAGACCTATTGCAAGCACTGGTATGGAAGCTGGCATCGTCAGAACAGATGAGACGGAGAAACTGGGAGAATGGAATGGAGTCCTTCCAGGAAGAGGGTTGGGAGGAAGTGTAGTCAAAGGTAGCTGTGGGAGTCGGTGGGCTTATAGCGGATATTGGTCGATTGCCTATCCCCAGAAATGGAGACAGAAAAGTTGAGAAGGGAAGGCATAAGTCGGATGTGGACCATGTGAAGGAGAGGGAAGGGTGGAAATTGGAAGCAAAGTTGAAGTAGTTTTCCAGTTCAGGACAAGAGCAGGAAACAGCACCAGAATGTTTGATAAACCTTCTCTTTCTCTTCCCCCTCCTCCAGCTCCAAAAAAAACGGTTGAGGTCTTCAAGTACTTATTTCATGAGAATGGGGTAACGATACAATTTTTAAAAGAACAATATCCATGTAAAATAAAACCAGAAAATACTGGAAATACTCAGGTCAGGCAGCATCTGTGAAGAGAGAAACAGAGTTAACGTTTCGGGTTGATGACCCTTTGTCAGAACTCACCATATAAGGCTTTTGTTGATGCCAACAGGTTCAATGGTCTCCTCACAATGAAACAATCCTGGCATCAAGTGGAACAGATCGCAGACTGAATGTATGGGATTTGAGGTAGGAGTTTCCCTATTTGACTGCGATCACTGAACCTAGAATTATTCTCGTAGATTTTTGTTCAACTCTCTGATGCACTATTCTAGTGGATAGGCTTATGGGATTTTGTACCTATTTTGGGATAGAAAAGTACTGTAAGTGCAGTAGACCTGTGAGCAGGAAGAAGGGACAAGATTGAGGGAAAGAAAAAATTGGAAGTTCCCTGAACAAGTGCAATTCACTTTTCGAACTGGGAATGCCATGAGTGTTGGTGAAAATCTTGTGGCTTGCTTCTCTGTTCCCTTTGCTGAAGATAGATCTGCTTACAGGAAACTTTTGATTAACCGGAACGCTCTATCCACCGGCAAAATTCAGGAGTCGGTTCAGATAACTTTTTTGTTACTTTTAGTTACTTTTTTACTCCATTTGTGGCTGTGCAGGCGTGTAGTTGAAGCTGTTGCTAAGCTACAGAGATGCTTGCAAGTTGTGCCGATTGTTTTGAAGCTGTAGGGTTTGTTGCTTTAGACGGAGCTCTGAGCTCCGTATCTTTTAACTATAGCGTTCGGTTATCCGGCATTGTTGATGGACCGGCACCAGGTCGGTCCCGTCCGTACCGGATACCAGAAAGTTTCCTGTATTTTCCTTCAAAAATGGTAATGACTTTCTTTTTAACAGTGAGTGTGGAGATTGGGTAGCTCAGTAGATTGGGAACACTAGCACTTCAGGCACTTGGGTGTGGGCCCTTCTGATGGGATGAAAGTCTCCTGTGTGTGGTAAAGGCCCTAGCTTAAATGAGTTTGGATAATCTCAGTCTAAATATTGCTGAGCATGGCTCTGTGGTGCAAACTCCTACAATTGTCAGCTTTGTTCCAGAGATCATATGATTGCTACTGTTGGGGGTGGGTCTCTACTGAAGGAATAATGAAGTATAATAAAGTTAATAATTTTAACATTTTTTCCTCTGTGCTAGTCTTGCTCGATGCACACAAATATTCATGCTAAATTCTTAAACGGTTTTAAAAAACTTATTAGGCTATCCTTACAAATCCTTATTTTAAGGTATTTTTATTTTGATGCCCATTGTCTCCAAGTGCCTACTTTCCATAGTTTTCTTTTCCAGCATGGCGCTGGTCCATATTGGTGCTGATTGGAAATAGGAAAAAAAAATCCTGCATCTAGTATTGCTTTTGACATCTACTCTTGAATGCAGTGAGAAGTCGAGATTTTGCTGCCTTTATGGGATGTGCTGTTGGTGGCAGGTGTACTGAGTATATGCTGCTGACGGCACCCGATCAGTAGGAAAACAGCTTAAAAGTTCCAAGAGGTTTTTTTTCTAGTAATATTTGTAATGAATTCCTTATTCCTTTTATTCTAGTAAAATTGGAGAGGAACAGTCACCTGAAGATGCAGAAGATGGCCCTCCAGAGCTCTTGGTGAGTCTGAGAAATTTCCAGTGCACCTGGCTATCAAGTTTGATTTCCTTTTTCCACTTCTGATTTTGCTCAAAGGCAGTGATTTGTGCTGGGATGCAGGTCCACAGGTGGCAGCAGCCATTTGAAGCTTTGTCCCAAGTGACTTTCTGTAAAAGCCTAGACAATGAGGCTATCTGACTCTGGGAGTCTGAGCTGAGTCATGTTCTTCAATGTGCATAAGAATGTGTGTTTCAACAGGGTCAATGGATAGCTATTCGGGCCGTTCTCCACTGGTGTGTTTATCTTTCCTTCATTGCAGAGAGTTCTCATCCAAACCTTTTCCTTGGCTGAGGTCAGCTAACTTGGTGCAGACTGGGGACCAAGCATGGGACCTTCTTGTCTGTTTGTGAATCAATCCTATATGGAGCAGTGCATTTGTCTACGTAACCATCATGCTTTTAGTAGCATTAGAACAGTGGCTCTCGAACGTTTTTGATTGAAGGACCCCATTTCGAATTGATTAGTAATCATGCTGCTGCCCCCCCCCCCCCCCCCCCATCTAAATTAAAATACTCATACTATGAAACTGCTACATGTAAAGAGTGTTTTAATAATGCTTTTAAGAAAACGGGTATTTACCTATCAGCGAGATGGGTGTGCTGCCTTCTCACACCAATTCTGGGGACTCTGCAGCAACAGATGGCCAATATTTGCCACTCATTGCTGGACAATTTTTAAAGCTGTCAGCAGGCTGGCCAGGGTGAGGTGAGGGCACGAGCACCCATGCACATGCGGGGATGTTGCTGGAAGCACAACTCACTGCCATACTGTTCAACTGGCGTTCTGTAACTGCTGCACTGTGGGATTGTACGTGTTTGCATGAACACGTTCAGGCATGTGTTTGAAGGGCTCCCGCAGGTGCTCTGATCACATGTTTGGAGGATGGCACAGGGTCGTGATGCCAGGGAGAGGAATTGGCTCGACCGGTAGGGAGCACTCGTTGCAAAGTGAGAGCGAGCTGTGGGCCTCGGAGGAGGTGGGCCCAGCTGTTGAGAATAATTCGCAAGAACTGAATCCGTGTAGGTTTTATTAAGAGGAGCAGCCTTGAAATTACCTCCGATCGTGGACCCCCAGGAAAGTCTCTACAAACCCCAGTTTGAGAACCACTGATCTACAACATAGTATCAAATTTTTTGCCAGGTATAATATCTTTCAAGAAATTGGAACCAAAGCAGTTATAAGTGAGGGTACTTACAACAGACTTGAAACACTTGATTTGCCCCCACCCTCAATTTTCTCCCATCCTCTTTTTGAAGGCACATATTTTTGTTGAAGTTCCACAGATGCCAAAAGCCCTCCAGTATCTCACCCAAACAACTATTCTTCACGTGAAAAGTAAAAGGAAAGTGTGTCAGTAATACATTTCAAACATGAGGGCCATCAGTCGAGCACCAGTCTGCCCTCGCACAACTGCACACACACGTTACTGGGTGGCAATCTGAGCCAGGGAACCCTGGCTGATTCTCCTCCTGCCTAAGCCAGAAGTATTGAGGTCACGTGCAGCTGCTCTACTGACGCTCCAGCCAAGATAACCACAAATCGGAGTGTTTCATTTTACTTTAGTATGATGCTCATCCCCAATGTACAGTTGTATGTATATATTAGACACTACATTGTGTTACAATCACAGTTTGGGAGAATTTATAATTTGTTTCTTAGCTCCCAGTGGGTAAATGTGGCATTGCATTGAGCTATATAGGACTGGAATGTCCAAGGTCTAATCCCAAACCTATAGTGGGTTAGCCAAATTCAAATCACCCATGGGCTAGAGAGGCAAGAAACATTGGACACTTGTGCGGTGTTGGTTATTCAGCAGCTCCTCCTGCTGGAGGGTATGCGTGAACACTGAAGGACAACAGCATTCAGTTTGACTGGTTGCCCCCTGTTCTATCTATAAGCATGTCTACATTGAGTGTTAGCAAACTGCTGACCATACCTTCCTCAAAGCTTTGCTATAAGTTGCTCAAGTGACATGTCCTCCATCGTACATCTCCAAAAGTCGCTGCTGTGCTGAGACTAGACCAAGCTGGTTTCCCCCCTAACAACCTTCATTGAAAATGGTTTTCAGAAAATCCTTAAGATTGGTGCTGTCTGGCATACTGGTCTTCTGGTTTAAAAAAAGAGTTCCATCATAGTGGGCCACCTGCTTGGTTGAATTAGCAGGCTTGAAATTACCTCTGGCCGCAGACCCCTGGAAAGTCTCTACGGACCCCAGTTTGAGAAACCCTGCAATAGAGTACTGTTATCTGCATGCAGGACTCCGATCCCTGCTGAGCCTAATGACAGCTGGCCAAAGACAGACCTGTCACCTGTTCTGCCTTGGAATCCCAGCATGGCTGATCTCCAGCAGCGTGAATAAGGCAGGATACATCATTGTGTGTGTAGAAGGTTTATTTTAATTTTGTTGAAATGAATCATGATGAAGAATTTAGATTCTATAATATGGTGGAGTTCCCAGTGCATTGGAATTGAGCTCATTTACATTTTGGAGCATCGGTGTTTACTCAATACTGTGTGTAAAGGCAAGTCGAGTGAGTAATTTGCCACATCTAGAAAAAGTGGTGGCTATCTTTGGTGCTCTGCTGCTTTTTGCTGAATATGGTGCTATTCCTCGGAGGCCAAGGAAAACCACCCTTTTTTTAAGGTGTCTTTCTGCTGTGATGGCAGCAGTGCCACCTTGTTTACGTTGAGACTAGTCTGCATCAGTGCAGTAGTATAAATGTCATATGCTTCTGCACTCCCCCCGCCCCCAACCCCACACCAAAGTTTCTTTAATACCCTTAGCTGTATCGTTACTAGGCTTATTTAGCTTTGTACCAATACATTACAGGGAAGAAAGTCAAACCATAAGGCTGTTCCACCTAGTGTTATACAGCTCAAACTTCATTCTGTCTTTCACTTTTTGAATCTTGCCCAAGTATAAAGGATCAAAACCTTCAATTGTGCATCTTAGTGTTCTTTAGACTTCAAATGCACTTCAGTGTGAAAATATCACAATTGCATTGTACTTTATTAAAATTCCAGTGGTGGGGAAGGACAAAGTGGCCACAGTGCATTTGTACAAAATATTCAAACTTCCCATTATACTTCTCTGAAATCCCATTGATCACATCACTCTGACTTTACCTCCAATTACAGCCCAGCTGCAGCTCGAGACTTATGCACCTGCTATGTCGTCGTTCTATCCTTCCCAATTTTATTGAGTATGGATCAGTGGTTATTGGATTTCAGAACACATCCCACCACTGGATAATGGGAATCAACTGGAGGGTGACAGAATCAAGGCCCTTTAATGCTTTTTACCAGCCTGATTGCTAATATCACAGCTTGTTCCTTATTCAGTGAAGTGGCCTGCCCTAGCCTCATGCCATTTTCTCGTTCAACACAGCATCTTACTGTGGTGTGCATTCAGTTCAGTAGCCTGCTCCAGCCTATCCCTCTCACTCTTGCAAACTCCCCACTAGGGTTGCAAAATTCCGGGAATTTTTAAGAGGAAACTTTCCATGGGACACTGGTTTTTGTCTCTGATCCTTATATTATCTTTGTCATCAAAATAGACACACTGTTCCATACAAATAAAAACAGGCTTTCAAAACTTTATTTAGGTTATAATTTTGAACTTTATTGAACCCCCACAAAAAAGACCCATCTAAAATAAAATAAAAAGAGCATCAGCTTATTTAGCCTGTAATTTGTCCTTATTTTGTCCCTTTGAGTCTTCTACTCATCATTGCTCCTCCTGATTCTCTGGCTCTGACGTGTCCATTTCCTCCTCTGTGTCGCTGTCTAGCTGTGTGGTGGACACTTCTGTATCTGGCTCAATAAGTTAAAGTTTGCCCGGATAGCCACCAGTTTCTCCACTCTCTTGTTAGTCAGCCTGTTGCGCACCTTTTGTATGCGTATTCCCAAAAAGTGACCAGTTTCGTTCGGAGGCCGCTGATGAAGGTGGGATTTGGAGTATCACCGATGCAATGGGTGACAGGGCCTCAGATACACAAAGCCCCTTCCACCAGGTATGTGCACTGATATGCTTGCATGATTCCCATATCCCGTCCCCATTCCAAAGACCTTGCTTGGTAGAGAACTTTGCCAGACTTCCCAGAACTTTGCCCACGTCCAGATTGAGGTGGTGTGAGAGGGTAGAAATCACACTGTAAGCGATGTTGATCTGTTCTCCAGAAAGTATTGGTCTCCCAACATGCTTTGGGTTCAGCATGTATGCTGCAGCATGAATCAGCTTGACACAAAATTCTTGACTCGTCTATGAATTGAACAATTGCCTTCTCTGATTTGAGCAGCAGGGATGTTGTTAGGGCAATGCTGATTTGTTCTTTTAAATCAGCAAAAAGCCTGAGAACATCTGACAAGACAGCGTCATCTCCTTCAATCTGAGCAATTGCAGATGCTACTGGTGAGAGTAGTTTAAGGCTGCTAACCACGCTCTCCCAAAACACATCATCCAGCAGTATTTTCTTGATGGTGGTTTCCATATCCCCAGACTGGGATATTGCCATTTCTTGCAGCGACTCCTTACCCTCCAGAAGGCTGTTGTACATTCTGACAACGCTACCCCATCTAGTATTGCTGGGCAGCTTCAGTGTGGTGTTCTTGTTCTTTGTCGTTTGCTTGGAGTTATAGGTTGCTGCAACTACCTGTTTTGCCCTGACATGCTTAACAACTTGCTTGGCTCTCTTGTACAGTGTTTCCATGGTTCTCAAACCCATGATGTCCTTGAGCAGGTTGAGCCCATGAGCTGCGCACCTGTAATATGAGGGTAGGCCTCCTCCACTTGAGCCCAAGCAGCCTTCATATTCGCAGCATTGTCAGTAACTACTGCAAAGACCTTTTGTGATCCAAGATCGTTGATGACCGCTTTCAGCTCATCAGCAATGTATGTGCCTGTGTGTCTGTTGTCCTTCGTGTCTGTGCTCTTGAACACTGGGAGAGGAGTGGAGATGATATAACTTATGATTCCCTCCCCTCGTACATTTAACCACCCATCTGAGATAACTGCAACACAGTCTGCCGTCTGTCGTTTCTTTGAGCTTTCCTTGGACTCTGTTATACTCAGCCTCCGGCAAATAAGTAGACAAAGCATGTCTGGTGGGAGGACAGTATGCAGGGTGAATAACATTGAAAAATCTCTTCCAGTACACATTGGCTCTGAGCATGAGGGGTGAGCCTGTCGCATATACAGCTCGAGCAAGGCACTTATCTTCTGGCTATGGTTATCCATTGTATCAAAGAACCTTCCAAGTGGGCCAGGAGTTGCTGCTGATAAGGAGCCTGATGCTGAATGTGAACCATCATCATCTTAAATGGAAGCAGAGGAACTCTGGGCTGACTGCTGTGAGCTTTGAGTGAAGTTGTTGCATTTGGATAAATGCTGCTGCATCTTTGTGGCATTCTTTACATATGGCTTTGTACAGTGTTTGCATATGTACAGTCTTTCCATCTTTAATGCTTGGGATAAAATGCTTCCATACATCCGATGGTAAACGTGGCATTGTTCTATGCAGAGAAATAAAGGGCATTCGTCTGTATCGAACTGCGGTCGATCAGCACGATTGCAACAGGGTGAGTACATTTTTCCTGATGCTCCATGTGATGGAAGCATGACCTGTGCACGCACGACGCTACACCACCAATAGAGGGAGCTAATTGCTCATCCACTCATCCAACCAATCGGGACACATTTGTTCACAGTCACGCACAAAACTTGTAATTATTAAAACAAGCCAAGTAAGAAGATAAACATATATTGATTAAGAAATTCCTTAATAATATTCCATCTCTGTTAAGAGAGGACCTGTGGGGAAAAAAATGAGCAATACAAAAAAAACAATATTATGCTAGCATGTGCTTTTTTGGGCAAAATTCCCAAGCTAAACTTCTCATGGAAAATTTCCGGAAATTTACTGGAAACTTTCCACCCCTTCGCAACCCTACTCCCCACGCAACAGTGGGAATGCTACAAGAAATGGGGGAAGGGGACTGTTGTAGGGACAAACAAGAAAGATAAAACCAAGTGTTACAAAGGGGAGCAGAAAATAGGGAAAGTTAAAAAGACTGCAAGAGAAGTGAAGAGTGGTTAACTTTTTGGATGTGCTAATTTAGATTAGTGCAACAGAGGCAAGATAATCTGTGTTTTTTGTTTCAGTTTATTCATGGTGGTCACACGGCTAAGATTTCAGACTTTTCATGGAACCCAAATGAACCATGGGTAATTTGCTCTGTATCTGAAGACAATATCATGCAAGTGTGGCAGATGGTGAGTTTTGACACAGTACCACATTGGCTAGATTACTTCCCACCTTGTCGATTGAAAACACCTCCATGTGATTGCTAGGTTTATGTTTATTGACATGACTGTTTGGGAACAATTACTGTACGTCAAATGTCTGGTTATGTTGAACCTGCTTCAGATGCAATGAAATTATTGGCATGTTGATCTAGTGCTGTAATGCAGGCTCAGCATTTGACTGCACAATTGTAGTTGCCATAATTGTATTGCAGATAGCTGTACAAACTTAGTTTGTATGTGTTGTGCCTCTGTGCAGTATGCATATACAGATACAGTTTCAGTTGGTTGCAATCAAATTTTTAAATTGTAGCTCTGACTGTATACTTACAGCTGTCTGTGTGCATCTGAACTGGTAACAGGGTGAATCATACTTTTGAACTGATTATTTGATGCTGCTGCCGATTTTTGTATTTGTGTGTCTGGCCAATTTTTAATGTATAATGGGAAATAGTTCAAGACCGATTACTCTTTCTGCTGCTAAAAATGTATAAAACTGTCAATTTGTGTATTTTCCTATTACACATTTGCATTCCTATGGTCTAACTTGTACATTTACTATACAGAAAGTGACCTGATTCAAATATAACATTGGGAAGATCATTCCATTCAAACTGCCATTTAAAAAAAAAAAAAAAATCACAGGAAATTACTTCAGTTTTCACTTTTTTTGCTAGTTCTCTCCTCCTGGTTAGAGAGCTGGATGATTTTACACAGGTGCCCTGGCTGACCTCCTTCCTGTCTTTCTCTTCTCTTTCTCTCCCCCCCCCCCCCCCCCCCCCCCCCAAACATGCAATTTGGAGGTCGCTTATAGTACATTTACTATAACCCTAGCTGAAATCTGTTAAAACAGACCAGGAATAAAATGTGGCTTAGTGACACACACCAAAGTGCTTTTGCTCATTAGGCCATCTGGGTGGCCTATTGCTGTTTCTCTCGTGCTTCAATTCTTGAAGCAGAATGGAACAGGGTCTGTCTTGCTTGTTCTACTGGCAGTGGGGTTTTTTAGTCCATGACATTTTCAAACAATACTTGCTTCATAACTGCTATGTACTCGTGCTTTTACACATTTTAGTGCTGCTTTAGTTTTTAAATAAACTATTTGTTTCTTCTGCTAGGCTGAAAATATTTACAATGACGAAGATCCTGAGGGAGCCCCTGATCCGGAAGGCCAAGGCTCATAGTCTGTCGAGTTTTCAAACATACTTTTTCTACACAGACATGAATTCTGCTAATGCTGTTTTGGGAGAGCTGGTTGGTGTATAACCACCTTCTCCAAATGCGGGAGTTTGGATAAAATGTATGTCCTCCAGTAAGGACCTAAATTTTTATGATTGCTTCTACCCCACACGCCCATGCCCCATTTTTGCGGCCATCACAGTAATTTGCTGACATGTCTGCATTTCTATTTGGCTAATAGAAAGGAAAGCAGCTTGTTGTCCTGTTGTGTACAATACATATTTAAAGGCTTACCCTTGAATATCTGGATGCTGCAGTGTGTTGTGCTCATTGTTTCTTTTGAGATACAAGTCAGTTAAACCAATTGAATATTCTCTATGAGAGGGTCTTATTAAATAAAAAAAAGTGCACCAGTCCCAATAAAATGGATGTTTTTCTACACAAAATATTACATGTGGATTTCTTCACCTGTCTTTTATTAAATTGTCTTGATGTAGTGATTCATTATAAATAAAGATCCTACAGAAAATGGGGTTTGAATTTTACATTAGGTTGATGAGTAAAACGCTCTCTGACCACCTTTTTGTATGGGACAAAACCCTTGGCTTGAAATTCCTCAACAAAAAAGAATGGCTTGTTTTTCACCAGATTGCAGTGATCTGCCAGTGAGGGCCTTACACGCACCTCATTTGGTTAGATTGATAAATAGCAAGTAAAATCATCACAATCCAATTTAATCAGGAATTTTGCTTCCCTACTGGTTGAAGGACCTTTTTTCAAATCGACTAGTAATCATGGACTCCCCTCGATTTATAATGCTATGTAATATACCCACTATGAAAGTGCTGCAGGTAAAGGGTGTTTTAATAATGCTTTTAAGAAAACTGGTATTTATTTACAGATATCAGTGTGATGGGTGTGCTTGCTTCTCAATGCAGAGTCCGTCTATCCTTGATGTGATGTTTGACAATTTATTTAAAGCTGCACCTGCTATTCATTTTCCTACTTGTTATCTTAATTTTAAGTACCATCCTAAAAACTACTGCTCATCTACGCTTTTTAATTACGAACCTTTTTAAAAAAATATAATTGAGCCTGCTCTGCCCTTCAATTAGATCATAGCTGATCTTAACTCTATCTACCCGCCTTGGTTCTGTAACCCTTGATACTGTCTAACAAAAATCTTAGCAATCTCAGTCTTGATGTTTTTCAATTGACCCCCAGCCTCAACAGCGTTTCCTTTGTGAGAAGTGTTACCTGACATCACCACTGAACGGTCCAACTCTAATTTTAAGGTTATGCCTCCTTGTTCTGGACTCCCCTTCCAGAGAAAATCGTTTCTTATCTATCCTATCGACTCCTTTAATCATCTCAAACACCTCAATTAGATCACCCCTTAATCTTCTATAATCAAGGGAATACCAAGCCTAGTATATGCAACATGTCCTAATTTAACCCTTTTAGCCCCGGTATCATTCTGGTGAATTTGCACTACACCCTCTACAAGGCCAATATATTAGCCTGGAGGTTGTGGTCAGTGGCGAAGCAAAGGCTTTTGGTGCTGGCCCCGAAGAAAGCTGCCCACAGATCTCTCGTGAGAAGTTTGCCATTTTCGATGCATAAGTGATTACTGCGCTCTAATGGGGAATCCCTACCGCGATCTGCTGTGATGTCAACAAGCTGTCGAAACAGCCACTCACAATGCTGAATTCTCATGGAACCATAAAGTGAAGAAGCTGCTTTCATTTGGACATTTAGAGAAAAAAATGAAGATTGGGCTCACATGGGGAAAAAATAAACCTGAAATAAATGTGAACAAGCTTTGAAAAAATATTTGAGAACATTTTAAAGTTTCTTAATTGTAATTTTTATCATAATGGAGAAATTTGACATTCCACAAAATTTAAATTATTTTTTCCATGCGATCACATTTGTTTAGCAACCAATATGGCGTTAAAACCCCAGTAACACCTAATCCAACAAGGCCTAACTTTTAGTGGGGTATTTAACAGCGCTATTACCACAGAAAAGCCCACGTTTTTGTCAGTATCACTGATTGCCGGCAATTTTGGGGGGGGTGGGGTACAGCGCAGCCAATATCAGAGCAGCGAATGACCGCAACTTCAGGATTTCCATGTTAGAAAGAGCATATGCTAAATCCTGATGATACAGTCTGTTTCAATGGGGTAATAACAGCCAACACCAAGTTTGCCGTTATTACCCACCGCAAATTCTGGCCTTGGATCGGAGGGAGGATTTTGCTGGTTATTCAGAAGTGTTGTCTACTGATCTGTTTTTATATTCAATCTTGCTGCAAATGGCAAAACCTTGTTTTTAATTAAAAATTGTTTTTATTAACATCTGAAAGAAAATAAGTTACAAAAAATCTCTACTTTCAAGTACCACATCCCCTTGTGTATCTGGACTATTGTCATTTAAGCAAGTACCTTTCTCACTTTAATAAAAAAATGAATGTGATCACTTTTTGATATTTAAAGAACGGTCTCAAAACCATCTGATTCACTTTGGTTCTTCAAATCTAACTTGTTTGAAGATTCAATAAGGTTTCCACATGCTGTTAAACGTTCCCTGCAAATAAAAACACATTGTCAAGAAATTTTTCAAAGGGAAAGTAGAATTGAAATATTTTAGTAGAATCATATTGTTTCTTTCCTCCCCTGTACTCTCCTTCCCCCTCTTATCCTCCTCTAGTTTCCTTGGGGGGTGGGGAGATCACAGTGGAGCCACTGACACTTTTGTCAGAGTTCACTGAATAATAATTGAGTGATTGATTTCCCTCCCTCCAATTGCAGTGCCTCCATTGTTGCTAATAGCCAATTGAACAAAGATCTGGGATTGACTGGGACATTATCTGGTCGGTAACAATCTGTATTTTTCCCTGGTAAGCTACTGGGAAGTCCTAAAGATGTGTTTAAAAAAAAAAAAAATTACAGCTTGTGAAGCTGTTGAAATTAATATTCATTAGAAAATTTGGCTCCTGAATGAAACCAGTGTGGAATAGGATTATAGTGAATCTAATTTTGGTATTCTGTTTTTGTCTTTTCCTTGAAGTATAGGTACACAGTAAAAACGTTTCAGATTCGAGCAATGGCTCCAGTACCTGATGACTAAAATTCTGCTAACTGATAAAAGGAATTGTAGTTTACAGCAAATAACTTCCCATAACACTTGTTCATTACATTTCAAGTGACCATTGTCTAGTTTTTAAAATTTAAAACACATCCAGTTGCTTGAACACTGGGGGAAACAAAGCACTTTTGTCAAACTTGATATTTGTATAAAAGGTAATTAAGTTAATCTTGTAAACGGTGGTTTGTTAACTGAGCGTCTAAAGCTATCGCAATCTATTTGGTTTATAGAATCTACTGCTCAAAGGTAATCTTTTGCATCTGGCTTGCATTCATGCAGCACCCGATTATGTCTTTCTAAAACCTTGCAAAGCGCTGGGGTTAGTATGAGCTTGGTAGCACTCTCGCCTGAGTCAGAAGTTGTGGCAATTGAACATGAGCCACAATTTTGTGAGGCATGCAGTGGGTGTGGGTTGGAAAATCGCACTCCCTCCCTTGTGTGACTGATTTGCAGGGCATCTGATTTTTCAACTGATGATTTGGGGGCAAATAATGAGGCTGCTCTACATTTTACCATTGTAAAGAGTCCCATGGTGAATTTTAGGTATTTGAGTGAGGCTTTGCCCACAATCGCCCCACTGCTGCTAATATTTGGTTGCTGGAGGTGGTAGCAACCTTTCAGGTACCTTGCACAACTTGCCATTCCTGATGCAGGAGTCTATACATTGAGCATTGGCCGGCTATTCTGCGGCATTGCGGCTGAGTTCATGTTTCTCCACACATGCACTTTTCAGCGGGGTTTAGTCGTTAGTGATCAGGACTGGCCACCCCAGCTGGTCCCCCACCCCCCCAAACCCAGAAACTAGGCGTGTGTATGGCATAGAGGCCAATTGCAGTCTCCCGACTGAAATCTGTAGTCTACATCAAATCTGGGGTTTCTCTGTTCTGCATAACTCAGTTCTCTGTTGGGCTGTGTCTTTACTAACAGCTTTTTGCTGATGTTTGTACAAACAGTTTTTCCTGAGTTAAAGTTAGAAAGGAATATTGTAAACAAGTCCTCTTCTATTAGAGGTAATGTAATGCCTCTATTGTGTAAATTCAGCCAATGCATGTTGAAACTTGAGCCTAATTTAAATGAATCAGCCAAAGAATTAATAGATGAGGCTAAAATGCCATTATTTAATTGCTCAGAATGTCACCGATAATATAGAATTTCAGCTTTGTGTGGGGCGGGGGGGGGGGGGAGGCATTTTTTTCCTGATGCACTCTATTGGTTGATGTAATACTGTGCAGTGATCATGCACTTGTAACCTTTGAGCACCACTATAAAATCTTTTACCTTGATAGTAAAGACCTTTCAAAACTCTTAAGCGGGCATTGCTTTGACATGTTTGTTCAACTGCAGCTACTTTTAAATAAGAGATTTAGCACTTACTTGTAAACAGATAATTCCTCAGATAGGCTCTCTTTCAAGTACTTGATGTCGTCATTCTTTTCCTTCTGCAGTGCAAGCTCGGTTTTCAAGATCCTGACTTTTACTTCCAGCTCCTTTTTCTGCCCCTGTTAGATTTATAAATGTCCATTAGAGAAGGTACTTTAAAACATTTTTGCAGCATGCTTCTATAAGTGTTACAGAAATAGTAGTTTGACCTTCATAGTAAAGGTGCATTTTAAGAAAATTCCTGTCTTTTGAATTAACAAAGCAACTTGCATTCAAGTCCCACTCCAGAGACTTGAGCACAAAATCTAGGCTGACACTCCAGTGTGGTACTGAGGGAGTGCTGCACTGTCGAAGGTGATGCCTTTCGGATGAGACGTTAAACCGAGGCCCCATCTGCCCCGTCGGGTGGATGTAAAAGATCCCACAGCACTATTTCAAAGAGCAGGGGAGTTAATCCCCGGTGTCCTGGCCAATATTTATCCCTCAATCAACATCACAAACAGATTATCTGGTCATTATCACATTGCTGTTTATGGGAGCTTGCTGATTGCAAATTGGCTGCCGCGTTTCCTTCATTACAACAGTGACTACACTTCAAAAAGTACTTCATTGGCTGTAAAGCGCTTTGGGACGTCCAGTGGTCGTGAAAGGCGCTATATAAATGCAAATCTTTCTTTTATATAGCAACTTCAATGTAGCGAAACAACCCAAGCAATTCACGGTTGTGGGAGCGGGTGGTGGTGATGGGGGGGGAAATATGGGGAGATGGTTGAAGGCAGAGGTGATGAGGTGGTTTTGAGCAGGAAACTGGGGAGAGTTGTGTCATGACAGTTTTAAGAGGGATGGGGAAACACTCAGCAAACCAGAGGTAGAAGAGGCAAGTTTGTTGGAAGTAGAGCTGGAGGAAATTGCAAAGATAGGGAGGGTAAGGCCATGGCTATGGAGGTAGTTGAAGATGATAAGAATTTTGAAATCAATAACAAATGGCAAATTGCAGCAAGATTTCAGTAACATTTCCATTAGTAATACTCTATATAGATATAGAGAGTAGAAATAGGAAGATATGGCAGGTTAATGCATGGCTAGAGACATGGTGCAGGAGGAAGGGCTTCAGATTCCTTGGACATTGGGACCAGTTCTGTGGCAGGAGGGACCTGTTCAAGATGGACGGGTTGCACCTGAACAGAGCTGGGACCAATACCCTTGCGGGCAGGTTAACTAGTAGTGTGGGGGTGGGTTTAAACTAATTCGGCAAGGGGGTGGGCACCAGGATGTAGCATTAAAAAGTAGAAACAAGGTGCACAGAGGACTGGGAGAGACAAGAGTTAGAAATAATACAGAATTAGGTGGGATCATAGAAAATACAAAAAGGTCTAAGTTAGGTTTGGAGTGCATGTGTGTAAATGCACAAAGTGTGGTTAATAAGGTTGGTGAGCTGCAGGCGCAAATAGCCACATGGGAATATGATGATGTGGCTCAAAAAAGGGGAGTATTGGATGCTTTATATTCCTGGGTAAAAGGTATTCAGGAAAGATAGGAAAGGAAAATGAGGGGTAGCAGTTTTGATTAAGGAAAATATTACAGTGCTTGAAAGAGAAAATGTCTTTGAGAAATCAAAGACAGAATCTATTTGGTTGGAGTTGAGAAACAATAAAGGAGCTATTACACTACTTGGATTATTTTATGGGCCACCAAATAGTGGGAAGGAGATAGAGAAGCAGATTTGCAAAGAAATTACTGAGTGGTGCAAGAACTATAGAGTGGTAGTAATGGGAGACTTTAACTACCCCACTGGGGCAGTGGTTGTGTTAAGGGCAGAGAAGGGGAGATACATTCCTACAAGGGGGAAAAGGGGAGCAACCAAAGCCAGAACTCCCTGAATGACGAAGGAGGTGCAGAGTAGAATGAAGCAGAAAATACAAGGGAGAATCAGGCTGAATATAAAAAGTACAGAGAAGTGAAAAAGGAAATGAGGGGCAAAGAGACAGTACGAGAATAGATTGGGGCTAACATTAAAGGGAATCCAAAGGTCTGCTATAGGTATATTAACAGTAAAAGGTTTTGTCAGAGGAGCAGTGGGGATGATTAGGGACCAAAATGGGGAATTATTGGAGGCAGAAGGCATAGTTGAGGTGCTAAATGAGTTCTTTGCCGTGGTGTTTACCAAGGAAGAGGACTTTGCCAAAGCTATGGTAACCAAGGAGGTTGAACATAAGAAATAGGAGCAGGAGTAGGCCATTCAGCCCTTCGAGCCTGCTTCGCCATTCAATAAGATCCTCAACTCCACTTTCCTGCCTACTCCCCATAACCCTTAATTCCCCTGTTGTTCAAAAATCTGTTTATCTCTGCCTTGAATATATTCAATGACTCAGCTCCCTCGGGTAGAGAATTCCAAAGATTCATGACCATCTGAGAGAAGAAATTCCTCCTCGTCTCCGTTTTAAATGGGTGGCCCCTTATTCTGAAACTATGCCCCCTAGTTCTAGATTCCCCCATGAGGGGAAACATCCTCCCTGCATCTACCCTGTCAAGCCCCCTCAGAATCTTAATATGTTTCAATAAGATCACCTCTCATTCTTCTAAACTCCAATGAGTATAGGCTCAACCTTTCCTCATAAGACAACCCCTTCAACTCGGGAATCAACCTACTGAACCTTCTCTGAACTGCCTCCAATGCAAGTATATCCTTCCTTAAATAAGCGCCAGGGACCCGGGTTCAAATCTGGCCTCGGGTGACTGTGTGGAGTTTGCACATTCTCCCCGTGTTTGCGTGGGTTTCCTCCGGGTGCTCCGGTTTCCTCCCACAGTCCAAAGATGTGCGGGTTAGGTTGATTGGCCATGATAAAAAAATTGGCCCTTAGTGTTAGTGGAGATTAAATACGTGGGGTTATGGGGATAGGGCTTGGGTGGGATGGCTGTAGGGACTGGATGCTAGGGTTTGGATGATCAGCCATGATCTCGTTGAATGGCGGGGCAGGCTCGAAGGGCCGAATGGCCTACTCCTGCTCCTATCTTTTATGTTTCTATGAGACCAAAACTGTACGCAGTACTTCAGGTGTGGTCTCACCAATACCCTGTACAGTTGTAGCAAGACTTCCCTGCTTTTATACTCCATTCCCCCTGGCAATAAAGTCCAATATTCCATTTGCCTTCCTAATTACTTGCTGTACCTACATGCTAACTTTTTGTGTTTCATGTACGAGGACCCCCAGATCCCTCTGTACCGCAGCATTCTGTGGTCTCTCTCCATTTAAATAATATTTTGCTTTTTTATTCTTCCTACCAAAGTGGATAACCTCACATTTTTCCACATTATACTCCATCTGCCAAATTTTTGCCCACTCACTTAACCTATCTATATCCCTTTGCAGACTCTGTGTCCTCCTCACAACTTGCTTTCCCACCTATCTTTGTATCACCAGCAAATTTGGCAACAGTACACTCGGTCGCTTCATCCAAGTCACTAATATAGATTGTAAATAGTTGAGGCCCCAGCACTGATCCCTGTGGCACCCCACTAGTTACAGTTTGCCAACCTGAAAAAGACCCATTTATTCCGAGACTCTGTTTTCTGTCAGTTAGCCAATCCTCATCCAGCCTAATATATTACCCCCAACCCCGTGAGCTCTTCTCTTGTGCAGTAACCTTTTATGCAGCACCTTATGGAATACTGGATGAGATAAAAATAGATAAAGAGTAGGTACTAGGTAATTAGAGTGGATAAGTCACCCAGTTCGGTTGGGATGCATCCTAGGTTGCTGAGGGAAGTAAGAGTAGGTATTACAGAGGTGCCGGACATAATCTTCCAATCCTCCTTAGATACAGGAGTGATGCCAAAATTTGCAGATGACACGAAACTTGGAAGTGTAGTAAACAGTGAGGAAGATAGTCGTCTTCTCCTTCGTAGGCAGTCCCCCGGAACTGAGGATGACTTGCTTCCACATTAAAAATGAGTTCTCGGGTGACTGATGAGTCGAATGCGGGACCTATAGTCTCAATCACGGGTAGGGCAGACGGTGGTTGAAGGGGCGGGTGGGTGGGGTGCTTGGGTTGACGTGCGCTGCCTGCGCTTGGCTTCCGCTTGCTGCCGGCGAAGAGACTCGAGGTGTTTGGCGCCTTCCCGGATGCTTCTCCTCCACTTTATGCGGTCTTGGGCCAGGGATTCCCAGGTGTCGGTGGGGATGTTACACTTTTTCAAGGAGGCTTCGAGGGTGTCCTTGAAGCGTTTCCTCTGCCCACCTGGGGCTCTCTTGCTGTGCCGGAGCTCCGAGTAGAGCGCTTGTTTTGGGAGTCTCGTATCGGGCATGCGGACAATGTGACCCGTCCATCGGAGCTGATCGAGCGTGGTCAAAGCTTCGATGCTGGGGATGTTGGCTTGAGCAAGAACACTGATGTTGGTGTGCCTATCCTGCCAATGGATTTGCAGGATCTTGCGGAGGCAGCGTTGGTGGTACCTCTCCAGTGCTTTGAGGTGCCTGTTGTACATGGTCCGTGTCTCTGAGGCATACAGCAGGGCGGGTATCACTGCTGCTCTGTAGACCATGAGCTTAGTGCCGGGTTTGAGGTCCCGGTCTTCAAACACTCTCTTCCGAAGGCGACCGAAGGCTGCACTGGCACACTGAAGGCGGTGTTGGACTTCGTCATCGACGTCTGCCCTTGTTGACAGTAGACTCCCGAGGTATGGAAAGTGGTCCACGTTGTCCAAGGCCTCGTCGTGGATTTTGATAATCGGGGGGCAGTACTGTGTGGCGGGGGCAGGTTGGTCGAGGACCTTTGTCTTACGGATATTTAGTGTAAGGTCCATGCTCTCGTACGCTTCGGTAGATAGTAATAGACTTCAAGAAGACATAAGAAATAGGAGCAGGAATAGGCCATTTGGCCCTTCAAGCCTGCTCCGCCATTCAATAAGATCATGCGCGTCGTCCTACGACCTCCAGGACCGCCTCCTCCCAAGGGGTGAGGTGGGCTACTGATGGTGGCCCTCCTCCTGTCCTCGCTCGTTCTCTTTTATTGTGAGCTCTCTTTTCCTGCAATGAGGGAGACAAGTGGAGGTTGAGTGAGAATGAAGGAGTGAGTGTAGAGAATCCATAGCATAGATGCTTAGAAGGAGACAAAGATGGAGTGAGGTGGCAAGATCAAGGGCCCTCCCTGTGTGTTGTCAGTTGTTTTCATAACATCAGAGGGATAGGGAGTGTGAGGGCTGCATAGTCGAATAGTTAGGTGAATGTGACCATAGAGAGAGAGGGAATGGGTAAGGGTGCATGGATGTCAGTGTCAAGTGGGATGTGGAGGAAGAGATTGCTACGGCTGAGTGCTGGTGAGGAAAGGCAATGGGGATCAGATTGAGGGTGATGGGAAATTCATACTCACTTTTCCAGTGCGCTGAAGGTCATGAAATCTCTTCCTGCACTGTATCCAGGTTCTGCGGGTAGCCGATAAGGAGTTGACCTCCTCTGCCACTTGCAGCCACGCAGCCTTTGTCTGCTGGGGAGGCTTCTTCCTCCCTGATGAAGGGAAGAGCTCCTCCTTGTGAGCTCTTGCTCCCTCCACTAAAGCCTGCAGGGCAACTTCGTCGAAACGGGGTGCAGACCTCGGTCTTTCTGTGGCCATTCTGCTCTCAGCTCAGTGTATCAGCAAATGCCAAAATGTTGGCAGTCTGCAGAAGAAGCAAGGCTTCTTGCAGACCTTAAATGCAGCAGCAATGATGATGTAATCGGAGGCGACTTTCAGACTGGAGAAACTCATTTGCCATGGGTTCCCACACGCTAGAACTCAATTGGCAATTTAGTTAAAATAGCATCAATTTCCCACATCGAATTAGATTCGTGTGGATAACACGAAATGCAGATTACACGACACCAACCCGCACCTTATGAAAATCCAGCCCAAAGTATTCTATGCCATACTTTTGAGAATAATTGACAGGAAATGTTTGAACAGGCGAAAATAAGGATTATGAAGAAAAACAGTGATGCATTATCTATGGCGGAATCACACTAAGGCAAACCTGCAAAGGTAAATAATAGAGCGATATACTGCACAAGAAAGTTCATCAAAACAGATGAGATAATTCAAGAACAAGTGATGAAAACAGAAGATGAGGTTTTTTTTTAGATGGAACTGAAATTTAATAGAAATTACCAGACACAAGGAAGCCTCTTGGTGCACTGTGCCTGATACAGTGCTAACTCCTGAACTGCAGCCATTGACTGTAATCCCATGTCCCTGCTCTTTCCTCATATCCCTTTATATTCTTCTTTTTCAACTACTTATCCAATTCTTTGTTAAATGATATAATATTGCAAATTCATGGTGAAGCATTCCATGTTTAATAACCCTCTGTACGAAGATTTTCCTTCTAACTTCCCTTTTCATTCTTCCTGATTAAGCCTGTGTTTATGCACCCACTGCACAGTGGGAACAATCTTTTACGGTTTACTCTCTCACAACCTTTCGTTATTTTGAACACCTCTATTAAATTCCCCTTGACCTTATCTGTTCCAGTGGGCAAAAAACCTTTAATTTTTAAACATTTCTTCATAACTATAGTCTCTCATTTTAGTGAATCTTCACTGTACCCTTTCCATGATTCTAATATCTTTCCTACAATGGGGTGCCCAGAATTGCATGCGATGCTTCAACTGTTGTCTAACCAATCTCTTGAACAAATTCAACATTACCTCCTTGCTTCTGTATTCAATGTCCATTTGTTCAAACCCCATAATTAAATCTACAAATACAAATGAAAAAGCAAAAATAAAAACAGTAAATGCTGAAAATACACAGTAGCTCTGTAAATACTGTTTTGGGTGCAGACCCTTCACAGGACTGATTCAAATGTGGAAATCCAGAAGTTGCTGTCAGTGATTCCCAGCTCCTCCATAGGGTGTGCTGTTAAAGTCCTTGCAGATAGAAATTTTTTAAATCACTTGAAGTGACGTCAACCTCCACTTTTTAACGTTTTAATCTTGCTGTAAAAACCCCGAAAAAGTTAAGCCTTGCTGAATGAGGTGTAACTAGGTTTTTAATGGTGTACTAAGTCATAATTACTGCTGAACAATCTCTCTGTCCCTGAAAAACTAATTTTATATTTGTGGAATGTCAAATTTATCCATTTTGGTACAAATTCCCATACGTTTTTAAAATAATAAAACTTCTTATTTTTTTTAAGTTTATTTATGATATTTCAGCTTCTACCTTAATCCCATGTGTATGTCCCAATCTTTATTTTACTCTCTATAAAATGATTAAAAAGTAAATGCTAATCAGTGCTTTTTACTTCTTGGTTTGCTGTCTGTGAAAATTCTTCAATGTGATTGGCTGCTTAACCTGCTTGATGCCATTACTGTTGCTGGGTGCTGGAGATCCCCTATAGATGGCGCCAGAATGAAATGAACATTGGGAAAGGTGAAATCGACGCCCCAGAGATCGCTAGATCTTTGTGGGCAGCTTTCTTCGAAGTCAGCGGTGAGTGCTGTCACTTTGCTGCTGACCGCAAAATCTGGGCCTTTATGATTCTCGGGATTTGCAATTTTTTATTTTTGTCTGTACAAAATAAAAAATAGAAATAAAAAGAAAAAACGAGAAGAGTACAATGGAAAAAAATTAAAATAGGAAGAAAGAACTTGTATGTATAGAAGATGCAGTGCTCGCTCTCTAAGTCTACAGATCTGAGTTAGGTATTAAAGTGGGAAAGACAAACTTAAATTAAAATGAGAATGTTTGTGGAATGTTTGGCTTAGCTCTCTACTAGTACCATTCTAAAAATATTCAGTCTCTTTACCTGATACTGAAGAACATCCTCAGCCCATTTTCTCTGCATAAATTGCAACTGTTGCTCAAGGCACCGCCTCTCTGTGTTTAGCTTTGTCACCTGCTCCTGCAGTGGTTGCAGCTGTTTTGTGAAGCATTTGATTTCCTGCTGTGCGTGCTGCAGTGATTCAGCCCCGGCCTTACTCCATCTCGTGAGCTTTTCCAGTTTAGGTTCATAGTATTTCTCCAAGCACTGCCGCTGCTCCACTAAAAAGCTTTGAAATTCTGCATGTACTTGTCGGCTCTCTGCTAGGGACAGTATATCGTTCGTGTTTTGACTATTTTCCAGCTGAGGGATCATTTGGCTTATCTCTTCCTGGCAGTGATTTTTAAGCACAGCCAGTTCGTCAGAAAGTACCTGTGCTTTGGATTCTAGTACTTCCTGTTCCAATGTAATTCGGGGAAGGTCTTGTTTTTTGATATCCAGTTTATATTTACAAGTCATTTGGGCTTTAATGATCTCAAACAGTTTTTTTTTGGTACATGCTATTTCTTCTTTGAAGTTATCACATTCAATCTCTGTCTTTGATTTAGTTTGATAAAGCTTCAACAGTTCTGCCCTCAGATCTCCAATTTCTTTATGCAGTGGTTCTTTCATGAAGATTAATTCTTTGATAAGATTCTCCCTTTCTTCCAGAAGCTCTTCCACACAATGTATACATTTCTGGAAGAGTTTTCCTACTGCTTGCAATGAATCAACAGCCCTGATAATGTCTATGGGAGAGTCCTCTTCGAGCTCAGTCATTGTATCCTGTGATCATAGAGAGATGAAATAATTCGCTTGCATTGACTAGAGTTTATGCAGTTAGTAAAGTAGGAATCACTTGATATCAAAAACATCCCATCCAAAATATGCAACATTATTGTTGTGATTGTTCATGTATGAGAGTACAATTAATACTGCACACAACAGCAACAACGTGCATTTATATAGCACCTTTAATGTAGTAAAACCTCAGGTCACCAACAAGTAAACAAGCAGGTGAGTGGACTTGCCCTCCATCCACTAGATCCACCTATTCTCAGGACCATGGACAAAAGCCCTCCGCATCCCTCTCCTACTTTAAGATCCATCAGTGTGGAACTGAGCTATGCCAATCAGGAAGGTCGTGGGTGTAAAGTCTGTAGGTTGTGCAGTAAATAACTTCAGAGACTTTAGAAGTACAAACAAAACAGGTCTTTACTATTCAGTGGTCTGGGCGATTTCTGCTCTAGTTAACGTATCACAACCCTTATATACTGGTGTGGTCACTATCGGTATTACAGTATACATGAGCCAATAAATAGTGCCACCCTAAAGTAGTGCTCTTAAAGGCGAACGGTCACATTCTATAGTTCCCTTAAAGGTAAACGGTTACATACACAACACTCCTCCCTTCCTAGCTTATTACTTACAGAATCCCGTTAAACATACAATCTTCAATTTTATATAAACAGGTTGCAGATATACTCTCGATGGAGTCAACGTCATATAACAATTTACAGATATACTCTCGATGGAGTCAACGTCATATAACTTCATGTTTAACATAACATAATAACATATATAACTTCATGTCAAAACAGATCACAGATTCAGTCTCTGTGGAAAACAGTTCATAGATTCAGTCTCTGTGGTGTAGTCGGTTCACATTGCTGGAGTGACTCATTCAATAGTCCTTCCATGGGTTTAACAGTTTGAACTTCCGAACTGAATTGGCTCCGTCCGGAGGGACCACGTGTGTGATCTGGTAGAGGTAATAATGGTTCCGATGGGTCATCTTCTGTTTCGACTTTTCCTTTTCTGCTTCTTGGAGACTCTCTGGGCTCCACTGTCAGCTGCCAGCTGCATGCGCAGTTCCTCCTTCTCTTCCTCCTTTTTCCGTAGTAGAGCCACCTTCTCCCGATGTTCCGTAGACTTTCGGTGCTCCTCCATGATTTCTGTATGGTGGGAGTCGAAGTTACAAGTTGGGCAGGACAGGACATAGTAATATTCGGAGTCGTCCTGAGCTAGGCCAGCGAGAGGGTCTTCTATGTCCTCCCTACCCAGCTGGACGTCAGCCAGCTTTTGTTCCAAATCCAGACATCTTTCCTGAAGAGACTTCTTCACGTGTTCCGCTTCCTCTAACTTTTTCTGGGCTTTCAGCAAGTTGTTTACTAATGACCTCATTTGTGATTTTAATACTTCAACTTCCTTTGGAGATTGATTGATCGGACTATTCAATCCCTCTACCGGAGCAGTTGTTTCAGCGTTCTGTTGTTCAACCTTGACATGAGTCAGCGTACTTTTGGTATCTAAGGGTTGCTCTGCTGCCATCTTCTCAGTCTGTGTTGCAACCTCGGCTATTTCAATAACTTTTGAGAGCTCCAAACCCTTCTCCTCTGACGATTTAAGCTCATGTTCATGGCCCATTCTTACGGTCTCTGTGTTTCTTACAGTTCCCTTTTCTTCCACTGAAAAGATTTCCAGTTGCATCTGTTCTTCAAGTCGTTGGACCTCGGCCATTGCCGCTTCATATTTATTTTGTGTTTCCTTTAATAATTTAACGAGTTCTTGGACATCCTGTATTCCCTGTTCTGGTATGTCTTCCACCACTAATTTTTTTCCTATGGATTGAATCCCTAACGATGAGTCAGCCTTGGCCTGAAGCTCATCAAACATTTCCTGCAGACTTTGTAATTCTTGCTTATGGTCAACCTTTAGTCGTTCATGTTCTTTCACTAACACGAGCTTTTCGGAAGTTGCCAAGTTAACCCCTTCCAGGATTGTAGTCCGAGCCTGTTCATACTGTTCTTTCAACTCGTTACACTCTGCTTGCAACAAGTCGTAGAGGTGAACTGGAATACCATCCTGACTTCCTGAAGATTCCTCTTCCTTTGGATCGTTCTGTGTATATTCTAGTTCCTGAACAGCCTCAGGGAGATGTGATTGGTACTTGGCCACGATGGCTCTATGGTCGCTCTCTGCTTGAGCGAGCTGTCTCTGTTGTCTTTCCAGGGACTCCCATTCGGTGTCCCAGAACTTTTTCACCTTTGCCATCTCTTGTAGGAGATGGGCACTCAACTGTTCTAATTGTCGTTGTACTTTGACATAACGTTGAGTTCTAGCCCGGTGTTCCTCCGTAATGCATCTGTCTGTAGCTTGAACAGACTCAGAATTCTCTGTCTTTATGCACGCCATCGATTTCCCAACCTTAGTCCGTGAGTTCATGTTAATCTTGTTTTTCATACATAAGCTGGACTTATCGTCTTCCGGCTCGGAGTCTGAGCTGCTTGTCTGCACCGAGTCCTCACTCGTCATTGCTTGTCGGTAGTGCCATTCCATGTCTATTTTCTTGATCCACTCCCGTCCCAGAAGTGGTGGTCCTCCCTCAGGTAGTACGTACAGATACATTCGTGGGTGTTCTTTACCCCTATCTCTCACCTTGACTCGTATTTTTCCCAGGGGGTATACATGATGCCCCGTGTATGTCTGTAATACGAATTTGGTATTTCTTAAGGGTATGTGAGAGAATAGCCGGTGATAGTCCTTTTGGTTGATGACGGATACAGCTGATCCCGTGTCCAGCTCCATTCGTACTTGGACTCCCGCTATTTTTAGTGTGACCCAGATCAACTGTAGATCAGTTACTTTACCCACATGGTGGATTCTCAGACTATCCAGCTCCTGGCTGTTTGGGTCTGAGTCTGAATTTTGTTCGTCTGAACTCTTTTCAGCCACCTGATGCACCTTGTTGTACTTTCCTTGTGGTGGTGGCTTCCTTTGCTTGTTGGTCTTCTTTCTGGACCTGCATACCTTCGCGATGTGACCCAGTTTGCCACATTTCCTGCACTCTTGGTTCTTAAACCAGCACTGATTCTGGTCGTGCGTTGTCTTTCCACAACGGTAGCATTTGGGAGTGCTTGTTGTAATTTGGTCCACCCCGAGTGCCGCCGCCTTTAGCTGCATTTCCGCCGTTCCTTTCGCTGCGGCTTCGTGCGATGAAGCTATGAGGACAGCCCTGTCCAGTGTGAGGTCGTTTTCTTCCAGAAGTCGCTTCTGCGTTCCTTCTTTGGCCAAGCCGCATACGAACTTGTCCCGCAGCGCCTCTGTCAAATTCCCTCCAAACTGGCAGTATTTCGCTAGCTTACGCAGTTCGACTAAGTATTCCGCATTGCTTTCATCTTGCCTCTGGGTTCTGGCGTAAAATTTAAATCGTTCAGCCAGCATCAACGGTGTGGGGTTCAAGTGATCCTTCAACACTGTTACGATCTCTTCGAAGGTCTGGTCCACTGGTTTAACTGGTGCTATTAGATGTTTCAAAAGCCCGTATGTTTTTGCTCCCATCGAATTTAACAAAGTTATTGCCTTGTTGTCATCCTCAATTTCGTTGGCTACGCAATATATTTCTATGCGTTCCACATACGTGGCCCAGTCTTCTATTTCTGCATTAAAGTCATTAATATTTCCTCGCTTAGGCATCTTCTTCTCTTTTTGAGAACAGTACAAGTATTACTTTACTTATTATTAATTTTCTTCTCTCTTCTTGAGAACACCCCAGCCTTTCTGAAAAATCTTATTACTTTTCTGAAATTCTTAATAATTTCCAAGATGGCGGTTTCCCGCTTCTTCCTTCTTCTTCAGCGGTTTTCCCCGAAAAATGGCGGCTTTCCCCGCGCTTCTCGCTCTCCCCGCCCACTTCAATGGCGGTTTTCCCGCGCTTGGCGGTCTTCACCCGGTCCCCCGACGCCGTCTGTCAGCCCGAGTGCGGTCCTTATCTATAATGCGATCGCTGGATCGCGAAGCGGCTGCCGGCCCTTATCTGTAGATCCGATCGCTCTCGCGGCTCTCGGCCCTTATCTGGAGATGCGATCGCTGGCTTGCAACGCCTCCCGCTCGGCTCTGGCTCCCCCGCTCGCGCGGCTCTCGGCTCTGACACTCCCGCGCCTACTCGCAGGCTCAGCGCTTCGTGGCAGCGGTTGCTGCACGGCTTCTCACATTGCCCGCGGTCCGGCTGTCACCCGACGCCGTTGGACCCGAATGCTTTGCCCTTCTCCTCCAAATACTTCTACCCCGTTTTTTTTAAAATTTATTTGTTTTAACTACTCACAGTCTCTTCGGCCGCCTTGTTTTAGGCTGATTGGCTCGCTCAAGATGTGGTAGCAGGGTAATCTGTGCCTGTTGCTGCCGCAGCTTTGCTGTTAATCTTCCAGCTTCCAGTAAGTACTATACTTTTAGTAGACGGAGACTCGTGTTTTCTTTTTGAAGCTCTCTGCTACTGGTTAGTCTTGCCGCAGGGTACGATCGGACTCGTCGCCACTGTAAAGTCTGTAGGTTGTGCAGTAAATAACTTCAGAGACTTTAGAAGTACAAACAAAACAGGTCTTTACTATTCAGTGGTCTGGGCGATTTCTGCTCTAGTTAACGTATCACAACCCTTATATACTGGTGTGGTCACTATCGGTATTACAGTATACATGAGCCAATAAATAGTGCCACCCTAAAGTAGTGCTCTTAAAGGCGAACGGTCACATTCTATAGTTCCCTTAAAGGTAAACGGTTACATACACAACAGTGGGTTCAATTCCTTGTCTGTACAATTGTCGTCTGTGGTCCTGATCTAGCGAGATGACAGATTAGCTAGGATTTCTTTCAAAATATGTGGACGTCAAGAGGGATAGGATTGGGATGTGATGCTCCCTCTCCCCAAGGTGAAAGTATCTGCCGATGCTCACTGTTGAGGCTCATACATAAAGAATGTTCACTTAGGTGAGGCACTGGAGGAAGTCTGGCAACCCCGGAGTCTCATGCAGTGAGAATCTGGAGAGTAGGGGGAGAAAACTAAGGACATTTGTTTTAAGAAGATATTACTTGCAATAGATTCTCATCTAAAAATCAGAAAAATTAAATTCTAAGTCTCTGCCAAGATATTATTGCCTAATTAACACAATTAGCAGGCTCCCTCCTTAGTCTCATTCCACCCTGTCCCTGCATCCTTCAGTCTTGTGTCCCAGCTTGTTGCCTCCACTCTGCTGACTCTGGCCTTACTGTGCATCCGTCCCCTTTCGCTGCTCCAACGTCTTGCCTCTTTCCCTCCATCTCTCTAATTCTCTCCCCACTTCAAAAGCCAGCTCAAAACCTATCTATTTTTACCATGCTTTTGGTCACTTCCTCTAACTCTTTCCATTATTACTCTTTGGTATCGGCTTCCCCCTCCTACTTTTCTTCTGTGAAGCACCTTATTGTATAAGTGCAAAAACAAATTAAAAACATTGCAGGTTGCTCAGTTAATCTAATTTTTTAAATCTTGATTTATACTTTAGATAAAGGCATTACTGCATTACATTAATGGGACACAGACTTGAACGGATATGGTGGACAACCGGTTTCGCCATTCATCGCCAGATCTGGCTGGATCACATAAAGCACAATCAGGTCCTGCTCTCCTCTGCCAAAACTGCTCACTATTCCAGGATCATTCTGGAATGCAAAGATAACCCCCGACTACTTTTCCCAACTGCAAACCGTCTTCTTAAACCCCTCTCCCCGCCTCCTCCACCCTCACCTCCAACGACAAGTGCAAGGAGCTCGTGGACTTCTTTCACACTAAGATTGAGACCAAACACACGGCAAGTTCCACATGTACGCCGACTACACCCAGCTCTACCTCACCACCACCACTCTTGACACCCCCAGTGTCTCTAAATTGTCAGACTGCTTGTCCGACATCCAGTACTGGATGAGCAGAAATTTCCTCCAACTAAATATTGGGAAACCGAAGCCATTGCCTTCGGTCCTCGGCTGCAAACTCTGTCCCCTAGCCACCGACTCCATCCCTCTCCCTAGCATCTGTCTGAGGCTGAACCACACTGTTCACAACCTTGGTGTCGTATTTGACCCAGAGATGAGCTTCCGACCACATATCTGCTCCATCACTAAGACCGCCGATTTCCACCTCCGTAACACCGCCCGTCTCTGCCCCTGCCTCAGCTCATCCGATGCTGAAACCCTCATCCATGCCTTTGTTATCCCTAGACTTGACTATTCCAACGCAGGCCTGACTGGCCTTCCATCTTCATCCTGCATAAAAAGAAAGAAAGAGACTTGCATTTACATAGCGCCTTTCACAACCTTAGGATGTCCCAAAGCACTTTACAGCCAATGAAGTACTTTTTGAAGTGTAGTCACTGTTGTAATGTAGGAAACGCGGCAGCCAATTTGCACACAGGAAGCTCCCACAAACAGCAAAGTGATAATGACCAGATAATCTAATTTTGTGATTTTGATTGAGAGATAAATATTGACCAGGACACCGGGGATAACTCCCCTGCTCTTCTTCGAAATAGTGCCCTGGGATCTTTTACGTCCACCTGAGAAGGGAGACCGCGCCTCAGTTTAACATCTCATCCACAAGACGGCACCTCCGACAATGCAGCACTCCCTCAGTACTGCACTGTACTGGAGTGTCAGCCTAGAGTTTTGTGCTCAAGTCTCTGGAGTGGAACTGTGAACTCACAACCTTCTGACTCAGAGGCGAGAGTGCTGCCCAGTGAGCCACAGCTATCGCAAAACTTAAAGTTTAAACTTAAGCTCATCCAAAGCTCTGCTGCCTGTGTCCTAACTCGCACCAAGTCCCGTTCACCCATCACCCCCTGTGCTCGCTGGCCTACTTTGGCTCCCGGTTGAGCAGCGCCTCGATTTCAAAATTCTCATCCTTGTTTTCAAATCCCTCCATGGCCTCGCCCCTCCCTATCTCTCTAATCTCCTCCAGCCCCACAACCCCCCTGAGATATCTGCGCTCCTTTAATTCTGGCCTCTTGAGCATCCCTGATTATAATCGTTCCACCATTGGTGGCCGTGCCTTCAGCTGCCGAGGCCCTAAGCTCTGGAATTCCATCCCTAAACCTCTCCGCCTCTCTCTCCTCCTTTAAGACAATCCTTAAAATCTACCACTTTGACCAAGCTTTTGGACATCTGCCCTAACATCTCCTTATGTGACTCGGTGTCAGATTTTGTTTGATAATCGCTCCCGTGAAGATACTTGGGAGGCTTTACTACGTTAAAGATGCTATATAAATGTAAGTTGTTGTTGTATCATCTATGTTGGTTTGCCAATTAATATTTGTGCATTATTGAACTGAGCTCAGGTTAGTGATGTGATCAGTGAGGTGTTCAGTGAGGTGATCAGTGAGGTGATCAGTGAGGTGATCAGCGAGGTGATCAGCGAGGTGTTCAGCGAGGTGTTCAGCGAGGTGATCAGCGAGGTGTTCAGCGAGGTGATCAGCGAGGTGTTCAGCGAGGTGATCAGCGAGGTGTTCAGCGAGGTGTTCAGCGAGGTGATCAGCGAGGTGATCAGCGAGGTGTTCAGCGAGGTGATCAGCGAGGTGTTCAGCGAGGTGATCAGTGAGGTGTTCAGTGAGGTGTTCACTGATGTGATCAGTGAGGTGATCAGTGAGGTGTTCAGTGAGGTGTTCACTGAGGTGATCAGTGAGGTGATCACTGAGGTGATCAGTGAGGTGTTCAGTGAGGTGTTCAGTGAGGTGATCAGTGAGGTGATCAGTGAGGTGTTCAGTGAGGTGATCACTGAGGTGTTCAGTGAGGTGATCAGTGAGGTGATCACTGAGGTGATCAGTGAGGTGATCAGTGAGGTGTTCACTGAGGTGATCAGTGAGGTGTTCAGTGAGGTGATCAGTGAGGTGATCACTGAGGTGTTCAGTGAGGTGATCAGTGAGGTGTTCAGTGAGGTGATCAGTGAGGTGTTCAGTGAGGTGATCAGTGAGGTGATCACTGAGGTGATCAGTGAGGTGATCAGTGAGGTGTTCAGTGAGGTGATCAGTGAGGTGTTCAGTGAGGTGATCAGTGAGGTGATCACTGAGGTGTTCAGTGAGGTGATCAGTGAGGTGTTCAGTGAGGTGATCAGTGAGGTGTTCAGTGAGGTGATCAGTGAGGTGATCACTGAGGTGATCAGTGAGGTGATCAGTGAGGTGTTCAGTGAGGTGATCAGTGAGGTGTTCAGTGAGGTGATCAGTGAGGTGATCAGTGAGGTGTTCAGTGAGGTGATCAGTGAGGTGTTCAGTGATGTGATCTACCCATCTCTATACCATTTACATATAACATTTTACAAGATGTCACTCTTTACAGCTATGCAGCAGTGGAAATATGTTCCGCAAAGTGCCAAGGAATCCAGGCTCTTTGCCAACAATGTTATTTGTCTCCTGAAAGTTACAGTAAAAGCTGATGTCAGCGGACCCAGTGGGCTTTCGACATTTTGTAACATCCCAGAAACAAGCAAACCACAAATGATAATTTGTGAATGGTAACTTTAAGTTAACGGTTCCCATGGCATGACATTCATAAGAACATAATAATTAGGAGCAGGAGTCGGCCATTCGGCCCCTCGAGCCTGCTCCGCCATTCAGTGACATCATGGCTGATCTTCGACCTCAACTCCACTTTCATGGATTAATACTGCTTTATTCCTTCAGGAAATTATTATTGAATTAGCTGTTTCTGTTGTATTATCACAAATTCCAACCAAACATTTGTAAGCTGCAATTAGAAGAAAAGGCGTGTTTACACATTGCCGTTTAATTTTGGTAGAACATGCTGTGAACGTCAAATCCACATTCACTGAAGTGTCGATCTGGTTTCATTATATTTTTGGACAGGATTTGCAGCTCGTCTAAAATTAATATGTGAATTATTTACAGTACTGCTAATTTGTAGGAACATTACAGGTTTCTTCCCTAACGTATTCAATGCAGCACTAGTGTCAAGCAATAACTATCTCTGAACATACTGATTCAGGAACAAGTAAATGCAGAGGGCAAGGAAATTCAATCTCGATGGATGGACCCAAACTGAATGCAGTTGGCTGTGTTAATGGAGTCAGTAACTCCTGTTTGCACTAATTGTGCTTCATGCAACTTTTGTCCACCTTGACTTTTAGCAATAGGATTCCACATCATTTATTTCTTCCCCTGAACATCAACAACTCGCATTTATATAGCAACTTTAACATAGGAAAGTGTCCCAAGGCACTTCACAGGAGTGTAATCAGACTCAAAAGGATAGTGATAGACTTCAAGAGGACAGAGACAGGCCGGTGAAATGGGCGGACAGGTGGCAGATGAAGTTTAAAGCAGAAAAGTGCGAAGTGATACATTTTGGTAGGAAGAATGAGGAGAGGCAATATAAACAAAAGGGTACAATTCTAAAGGGGGTGCATGAACAGAGCGACCTGGGGGTGTATGTGCACAAATCGTTGAAGTTGGCAGGGCAGGTTGAGAAAGCGGTTAAAAAAGCATACAGGATCCTGGGCTTCATAAATAGAGGCATAGAGTACAAAAGCAAGGAAGTTATGCTGAACCTTCATAAAACACTGGTTCGGCCTCAACTGGAGTATTGTGTCCAATTCTGGGCACTGCACTTTAGGAAGGATATGAAGGCCTTAGAGAGGGTGCAGTAAAGATTTACATGAATGGTTCCAGGGATGAGGGACTTCAGTTACATGGATAGACTGGAGAAGCTGGGCTTGTTCTCCTTAGAGCAGAGAAAAGTGAGAGGAGATTGGATAGAGGTGTTCAAAATCAAGATGGCTCTAGACAGAGTAGAGAGAGAGAAACTGTTCCCATTGGAGGAAGGGTCGAGGTCAGAGGACACAGATTTAAGGTGATTGGCAAAAGAACCAAAGGCGACGTGAGGAAAAACTTTTTTACGCAGCGAGTGGTTAGGTTCTGGAACGCACGGCCTCAGAGGGCGGTGGAGGCAGACTCAGTCGTGGCTTTTAAACGGGAATTGGAGAAGTACCTGAAGGAAAACATTTTGCAGGGTTATGGGGAAAGGGCGGGAGAGAAGCACTCTTGCAGAGAGCTGGCACGGGCTCAATGGGCCGAATGGCCTCCTTCTATGCTGTAACCATTCTATGATTCTATGAAAATAACATTGAGCCAAGGTGATATTAGGACAGGCGACTAAAAGCTTGGTCAACAAAGTAGGTTTTAAGGAGGGTCTTAAAGAGGGAGAGAGGTGGAGAAGCAGGGAGGTTTAAGGAGGGAATTCCAGAGCTTAGGGCCTAGACAGCTGAAGGCACGGCCGGCAATGGTGGGGTGAAAGGGAGTGAGCGATGTGTAAGAGGGCAGAGTTATGGGAACACAGAGTGTAGTGTATGTACCTTTAAGAAGGAACTATATTCTGCAGCCCCTGTATACTGCAGTACCAGTAGTGACCACCCCTGTATATAAGCCTGTGTAGTAACTTTGTATAGTAGTTCCAGTTTTGTCTCCATTCAGTAAACACCTGTTATAACCAACTTCTGCAGTCCGTGTCTCAATTACACACGGACATTACATTGGCGACGAACAGATCCGAACTTACCTACAGTTCTGCACCACCTCACGGGGATCCATCCCTGAAGCGAAGTTATTAGAGGTCGAAGCCAGAAGGAAGAAATCCAAAAAGAAAAAACAAACAGAAGAAACGGGCGTCAACTGTGGGCAACCGCCCTCTGATTCATCGAATTCGAAGATTTGCAGGAGAGGCTGTCGAGAGCTGGGCTTGGTTCTCCAGTCTATGGTGTTCCAGCTAATCGGGCTGGTGGCAGGTAGTACACTGATCCTTCCTGGGCTGCGGCGGGCTAGAGCTCGATCGGGTGGCTTTTCAACGGGGCCGAGCAGCGTTGTCGGGAAGAGGAGAGAGAGAGAGAGGGTGGAGCACACAGGGCACGGCCGGTGCTACGAAGCCGGGCAGCGTACAGACCCAAGAAGAGGGAGGAAAGTGTCCCATAGGGTCTGCTCTGACGACGGGAACAGTAATTAAAATAAAAGAAAAAGAAATTAGAAGCGCAGAAAGCCGCGAGGAGCTGCAGTTTGCCACGGGGACTGCGGAGAGCGCCTTTGGCAGCAGCGCGGGGGGGGAAGCGTGCAAAGACCATAGGGCGTCGCCATCAAGGCATAAAAACACCAGCAACAGCGTTGGCAGCAGCGGAAAAGACAGAAAGCGCGGGAGGCGCCATCTTAATCCAGCAGGGAAGAAGGCAAAGCGCGGGAGGCGCCATTTTGTTCAATCGGGGAAGAAGGCAAAGCGCGGGAGGTGCCATCTTAGATCTCCAAGATGCCGAAGACTGGCAATATCACTGCCTTCGATAATGAAATAGAAGACTGGACCACGTATGTGGAAAGAGTCGAAGTATATTGCAAGGCAAATGAAGTAGCCGATGAGAAAAAGGCATCGGTACTACTAAACTTAATGGGCGCAAGAACGTACGGCCTATTGCGGAACCTGATCACTCCAGTCAAACCGATGGAGAAGAGTTTTAACGAAATTGTTGATATCCTACAGGAACACCTAAATCCTACACCGCTGCTGATAGCAGAAAGATTTAAATTCCACAAGAGAAATCAGCATAAAGATGAGAGCAATGCTGATTACCTTACGGAACTACGCAAGCTATCAAAGCACTGCCAGTTCGGAGCAGGACTGGCAGATACCCTACGGGACAAATTTGTCTGTGGACTCCTGAGTGAAGGAACCCAGAAGAGGTTACTCTCAGAGAAAGAGCTGACGCTAGATAAGGCTTTCAGCGTGGCAGTATCGTATGAAGCAGCAGCAAGGGGAGCTGCGGAAATACAGCAAAAGCCACAGGAATACGGCACCCATGAAATGACACGGGGATTTGAAAAATGTTATCGCTGCGGCAGAACAACCCATGACCAGAAGGACTGCTGGTTCAAGGACAAAACATGCAGGCAATGCGGAAAGATGGGACACATTGCACGAGTTTGCAGGTCCGGGAAGAAGACTAACGACAACAAAAAGACTACTAAGGAAAAGTACAGGAAAGTACAAAAGATGACGGATAGTAGTTCCGAAGACCAGAAGAGCGATAGTGAATCCGGGAACAAGAGACTAAGCTGTCTCAAACTACACAACGTAATCGCAAAAGAGGATCACCGAACCATTTGGGTCACCCTCACGATAGCAGGGTCCCAACTCAAAATGGAATTGGATACAGGATCAGCCCTGACCGTCATGAATCGACGAGACTACGAGTGGCTATTCTCACACATACCCTTGAAAGACACATCCATTGTCTTGAAGACATCTACGGGGCAGAAAGTATACCCCAGAGGGAAAATAAGGGTGCCTGTCGAATACAACGGCAAGGAAATACAGAAATTGTATCTGTACATACTGCAAGATGGTGGACCACCGTTATTGGGATGTGAATGGATCAGAAAGATACGTTTAGACTGGCACTCCATTCAGGCACTGACTGTGGCTGGTAAAAAGGATGACGACGTCATACCTGGACGATTGTCAAAAATCTTAGCTAACGCTAAAGAGGTATTTCAACAAGGACTGGGAACTCTTAAAGGCGTAACCGCCTCGACAAAAATAGAAGAGAATGCAATTCCCAAGTTTTTCAAAGCAAGACCGGTACCGTATGCAATTCGCCCAGCCGTCGAGGCAGAGCTGGAGAATCTGGAGAATGCAGGCGTGTTATCTAAGGTAGACTGGAGCAAGTGGGCGACACCCATCGTTCCTGTCATGAAGAAAACGTTAAACAATAAGTCTGAGGAGCCAAGGAAGGTTCGCATCTGTGGGGACTTCAAGGTGACTGTGAACCCAGTCCTTCACACAGTACAGTATCCTCTTCCGAGGATAGAAGATATTTTCGCCTCACTATCTGGAGGGAAACGTTTTACAAAAATTGACCTAGCGCAAGCATATTTGCAGATGGAGGTTGAAGAATCCTCTAGGAAATATCTCACGATAAACACTCACAAAGGTCTTTACCAGTATAATCGACTGGTATTCGGAGTAGCATCAGCTCCGGCTATATGGCAAAGAGCGATGGAACAAGTCCTGCAAGGGATTCCGGGGACTCAGTGTTACTTGGACGACATCCTAGTGACAGGTGAAAATGACAGTGAACACCTTGCCAACCTAGAGCAGGTGCTCACTAGACTAAGAGAACATGGGCTACGAGCCAATCGCCCCAAGTGCGAGTTTTTTAAGAAACAAATATCGTATTGTGGCCACGTGATTGATGAAGTCCCCTGACAAAATTGAAGCAGTAGTTAAGGCTCCAGCGCCTGAAAATGTGTCGCAACTGAGGTCATTCCTCGGATTGGTGAATTACTACCATAAGTTTTTGCCGAATTTGTCCACAATTCTGCACCGACTGAACGCCCTGCTACAAACTGGAGTAGCATGGAAATGGAGCGATGAATGTAAGCGGGCCTTTCAGAAGTGTAAAGACTTGATCACTTCAAGAGAAGTATTGGCTCACTACAACCCATCACTACCGATAAGACTGGCGTGTGATGCGTCTCCCTACGGCGTTGGAGCAGTACTGTCACATAAATTCCTTGATGGTTTAGAGAGGCCGATAGCTTTTGCGTCACGCTCGTTAACTTCAGCCAAGCGTAACTACGCTCAGATTGACAGAGAGGCCCTCAGCCTAGTGTGGGGGGTGAAGAAGTTCAATCACTACCTGCACGGACAGAAATTTACTCTACTAACTGATCATCAACCTCTTATCTCCATTTTCAACCCTAAGAAGGGCGTCCCGATAATGACAGCACAACGGCTACAGAGGTGGTCCCTTTTCCTAGGGGCACACCAATATGACATAGAGTACAAAGGAACTAAACAGCATGGGAATGCTGATGGATTGTCGCGCCTACCGTTGCCAACGGTGGAAGAAGCACCTGCAGTGGATCCTGTGGAGATATTCCACTCGACCATAGTCGAATGTCTACCTGTGACGAATGCAAACATAGAAAAGGAAACACGAAATGACCCGACACTCTCCAGGGTCTATGATTTAACGGTGAAGGGATGGCCAGCACATGGCGAACCACTGTTGCCAGCATTCTCGCTGAGAAGAGAACAGCTGTCAGTGTGCCGAGGAACCTTGATGTGTGGATCCAGAGTTGTAATTCCACCCAAATTGAAGGATAGAGTGCTCAATGAGCTTCATGAGGGTCATCTGGGAGGGGTAAAAATGAAGAACTTAGCCAGAGCGTTTGTGTGGTGGCTGGGAATCGATAGAGAAATCGAAGAGATGACCAAGAGCTGTGCAGGATGCCAGAAGGTCCAAAACGCCCCACCACAAGCCCCTCTACATCCATGGGAGTGGCCCTCATCTCCATGGCAAAGGGTACACATTGATTTTGCTGGTCCATTTATGGACTCGATGTTTTTAATTGCGGTGGATGCACATTCAAAGTGGCCAGAGGTAATAAAAATGTCCTCAACCACCACAGAAAAAACTATCACAGTCTTACGAACCATATTCGCCAGAAATGGGCTGCCTGAACAGATTTGCTCCGACAATGGACCACAGTTTGTGTCTGAAGAGTTCTGGAGGTTCTTAAAGAACAATGGTGCTAAGCATTACACATCCGCCCCATATCATCCAGCCACCAATGGATTGGCTGAGAGGTTCATTCAAACATTCAAGAAGGCTATCAAGGCAATGTGTAATGAAGACATACCCCTACAACACAAGGTGGATAACTTCTTGTTTGCCTACCGGAATGCGACACATGCGGTTACCAACCAAACTCCAGCCATGATGTTCTTCCATCGAAGACTAAGATGCCGCTTGGATTTGGTTAAGCCAAACATCAGAAGAGATGTGGAGAACAGGCAGTTTCAGAATATGAATGAAAGGCCAACCAGGAGTTTCAAGATAGGTCAACCAGTTTTGGCCCGGGACTACCACACAGAGAAATGGCAGCCAGGAATGATCTGCACATGGCAAGGACCTCTAATGTATACCATGGACGTTGGAGAGAGCATTGTAAGACGCCATGCTGACCAGATTCTAGAGTCACTGGAAAGCGTCAAATCTACACCACGATCCTATACACCTGGTGATGAAACCGAAGTACCAATTGCATCTACCTCAGAATCGGTGATATTGGAAGCAGACGAACCAAACAACGACGTTGATCCCGAATCAACTTTGCCAGAAGAACCTGATACCCCAAAGAGGCGTTATCCGGACAGAATCAGGAAGCCTCCTCAAAGACTGAATTATAATTGATTAACTTCAGCTAATGTATCGAGCAACTGTAATTGTAAATATGTTATTTAATTATTAATCGAATGTTATGTACTGTTTAGCTAAAAGGGGAGGAATTGTAGTGTATGTACCTTGAAGAAGGAACTATATTCTGCAGCCCCTGTATACTGCAGTACCAGTAGTGACCACCCCTGTATATAAGCCTGTGCAGTAACTTTGTATAGTAGTTCCAGTTTTGTCTCCATTCAGTAAACACCTGTTATAACCAACTTCTGCAGTCCGTGTCTCAATTACACACGAACATTACACAGAGTTCTTGGAGGGTTGTAGGGCTGGAAGAGATGTGAGGCCGTGGAGGGATTTGAAAGAGTTAAGCTACACACCACCTACTTTAAATGCTTGTGTAAGCACTTTCAGTGGAACTGATTCATTTCTGATAAATCTACAATTTAGAGTTCCCACTGCAACATGCTTGTCTGCAGCTGTTTTTTGCAGTTTAGTCAGCAAGTTCCCTATCCCACTATCATTTACATACATGGCACAAAATAACTTGGCACCGAGACTGCATAAAAAAAGTAGTTTGCAGATGGCTGTTTTGTCAATCATTCAAAAACGTTTATGAAATAAAAAAGTCATAGTGCACAGATTAGTAAAGTATTTGCCTCACATTCAAAACACCAACCGAACAAAATGATATTTTATTTTTTGCGATCTAACTGATGAGCAACATTGATATTTAATGGAATGTGAACTATGTATTAACTAAGTTGATTGCCCATATTTGTCGTGGCATGTTGCAGTTGCTTCTAGATAGCTAAACGTTTGTTAGGCACCAAAGCTATCCTGGTTTTCAAGTCTTATGCCATGAGTGTCAGACCCTCGATACGTCGCAAAATTCACTTAGCTTTTCACGCGATAATTTGAATTCTGTTAATTTGAATTGAAGCCGCGCTGTTTTTTTGTGCTTGATTTGAATTACAGGATAATCCAATTTTTTTTGGAGTGAAAAATGACTTTGAATTAGCTGGAGTAGACTGTACTTCAATGATTTGTCGTGGACCTGGTTTCAATTTCTACCTCTATGACTCTGTCATTGCTAAAGAATATGTACTGTTATACTGCCAGCTGGGGCCACACCCTTCATTAGTTCCTCATTCAGCAAGTTGTAGCGGAAAATGAAGTGGGAAGCAGAATCTATTCCTGTTAGTGTCAGCTGTGGCTCAGTGGGTAGCACTCTCTCTCGCCTCTGAGTCAGAAGGTTGTGGGTTCATAGTCCCACTCCAGGGACTTCAGCACAAAAATCTAGGCTGACACTCCAGTGCAGTGCCGAGGGAGTGCTGCGCTGTCGGAGGTGCCGTCTTTCAGGTGAGATGTTAAACCTAGGATCCGTCTGCCCTCTCAGGTGAACGTAAAAGATCCCACAGCCACTATTTCGAAGAAGAGCAGGGGAGTTATCCCTGGTGTCCTTGGCTAATATTTATCCCTCAATCAACATCCCTCAATCAACATCATCTGGTCATTATCATGTTGCTGTTTGTGGGAGCTTGCTGTGCGCAATTGGCTGCCCCGTTTCCTACATTACAACAGTGACTACACTTCAAAAAGTACTTCATTGGCTGTAAAGCGCTTTGGGATGTCCTGAGGTTGTGAAAGGTGCTATAGAAATGCACGTCTTTCTTTTTTTCCCCATCACTCAGTAATAAGACCAAGTGCAAACAAAACATTTTTTCCCTTTCTTTTTCCACCGATTGTCTCCGCCCTCCTCTCCTGCAGGTGATGACTCATGTGGTACATTTCCATGGGTGCTGATCAGCCCCTGGTTCCTTGTACAGGTGTCCATATTTAATCTGTGAGCCTGGTTGATACCATTGGCAGACTGTTTGTCCGTGGGGGGCATCACATGAGGACTGATTTCTGCCACCACCCCCCAACCCAGAAGCTGTGAGGCTGATTGTAGCCCACCTGCTGCTCGGATTCCGATCAGCTAATTTAGCACAGATCTGGAATCAAACTTAGGACTTTTCTGATTCGTATAGGAACATAGGAACAGGAGGAGGCCATTTAGCCCCTCGAGCCTGTCCTGCCATTCAATGAGATCATGGCTGATGTGTGACCGAACTCCTTTGGCCTTTGGCCCATATCCTTTAATACCTTTGGTTAACAAAAATCTATCAATCTCAGATTTAAAATTAACAATTGATCCAGCATCAATTGCTGTTTGCGGAAGAGAGTTCTAAACTTCTACCACCCTTTGTGTGTAGAAGTGTTTCCTAATTTCACTCCTCAAAGGTCTGGCTCTAATTTTTAGACTATGCCCCCAGTCCTAGAATTCCCAACCAGCGGAAATAGTTTCTCTCTATCTACCCTATCAGTTCCACTTAATATCTTGAAAACTTCAATCAGATCAACCCTTACATAACCTTCTAAATTCCAGGGAATACAGCCCTAGTTTGTGTACGACTCAACTGCTCACTGCACTGACCAAGTGACTAATTACAGAAGCTAACTTTACCTAATTATCACAATGGAAATCTGACAGTTTAACTTTAACTTAAAAAATGAGTTTCCCCTCATCATTAATTTGAGGGTAGATCTTGTAACGTCCTCTCTTTCGCTCGCCATATTCTTCGCTGCTCCTGGTCTCCCCAGGCATCACAGCATCCCCAGCAGAGAGGTGTGCTGAGGTTCAGGCTCGCCGAGTCCAATCCTGACCTCACCAGCTAGGGTCACTCAGTAGTGATCAGGAACAAGAACCCTGCCTGATTTTCCCTTCACTGGCCCAGGAGCCCTGAAGCTATCACATCCTTCCCAAAATCAACCAACAACATAGAGCCTGGTCTGTATCGCTCAGCTGCTCCCAAACACGAGACCGCTACCACCTAGAAGGATAAGGGCAGCAGGCGCATGAGAACACCACCACGTCCAAGTCACATCCTGACTTGGAAATATATCGCCATTCCTTCATCGTCGCTGGGTCAAAATCCTGGAACTCCCTCCCTAATGGCACTGTGGGAGTACCTTCACCGCACGGTCTGCAGTGTTTCAAGCAGACGGCTCACCACCACCTTCTCAAGGGCAACTAGGGATGGGCAATAAACGCTGGCCTTGCCAGCGACGCCCACAACCCATGAACGAATTAAAAAAAAACTTAACAAGCAGAGTTACTGAGGGAGCCTGTGTTTATACAGTGTGACTAAGTCACAGTGCTGTAAAATTAAACTAGCTCCATGAGAGATGATTAAAATATTTCTGCCCCAAGCCTCCTGTCACATTTCAGGATTTCTGACTATTTTTCCATGCAACAATCTTGGTACGATTCTTACTAAAATATTATTACTATTAACTTAAATTTAATGGGTTTGAAATTCCCCACAGCCGCATAAAGCGAGGTGGGGTAATGTACACTAAAGTTAGATGATCCAGATTGCTTGAGACAAAAGAGATTTGTCAATGAAACATCCCAGCAAATATTCTGGAAGCAGAAAGCAGGTGAAACATGAGAGGCAAAACCAGGCAGCAAGTGTCTGTTTGCAGCACAGATGCAAGTCATTCTCAACATTGCAGACTAGAATATGTAAGGTCAAGACAAAAATTCATCATGATAACGTCAGCTCTGAAAATGGAAAATAGCATCTGGGAGTTATTTGAGAAGTTTGTTTGTTTCCAAATGCCCAGCTTAGCACTGGTATAAACCATGTTGTTCTATTTTGTTCAAGAATATTCCCTTAATCCTTCACTCCTGAATGTCCTTTACAGCTTTAAAAATGATTCCCGACTAAATTTGTTATGTTCCAGTTATTATGGAGAGATTGCAGAATGAGTATCAGAGAATCATAGAATAGTACAGCACAGAAGGAGGCCATTTGGCCCATCGAGTCTGCGCCAGCTCTTTCGAAGAGCAATCCAGTCAGTCCCACTCCCCCGCTCTTTCCCCAGATCCCTGCAATTTTTTCTCCTTCAAGTATTTATCCAATTCCCTTTCGAAGGCTACTATTGAATCTGTATCCACCGCCCTATCAGGCAGCGCATTCCAAATCCTAACCACTCGTTGCGTAAACAAGTTTTTCCTCATGTCACCTCTGGTTCTTTTGCCAATCACCTTAAATCTGTGCCCTCTGGTTGTCGACCTTTCAGCCATTGGACACAGTTTCTCTTATATATAAGCACAGAGGGCCTTCAAGAAAGTTTAAGACAGAAGCTCATGATGTTTCACTTCCTACTTTCGATAGCGTTACTTCAGTCATCTTTATATTTCTCTTTCTCCCTGCACCAGTCACATTATATCTGTTGTCTTGCTGAGTGGGTTGACTAATATTTTGCATTCACCAAATGTCTCGGTTTTATCATGTTCTTTATTTCTATTTCAACCTTTAGTTAAAAATTGACAAAGAAATGCGTGGTGTGCTAACTGAGGCAGTCACTAGAACCTGTTTGCTTGTCCTTAGTCTTAATAATAGACCATTGGTTTGTAGTGTCAGCCGTGGCTCAGTGGGCAGCACTCTCACCTCTGGGCCAGAAGGTTTGTGGGTTCAAGTCCCACTCCAAGGACTTGAGCACAAAAAGCTAGGCTGACACTCAATGCTAAGGGAGTGCTGCACTGTTGGAGGTGCCGACTTTCGGATGAGATGTTAAACCGAGGCCCTGTCTGCTCTCTCAGGTGGACACAAAGAATTCTTCTTTGGAAGGAAGACTTGCATTTATATAGTACAGCCTCAGGATGTCCCAAAGTGCTTTACAGCCAATTAAGTACTTTTAAAGTGTTAGTAATGTGGCAGCCAATTTGTGCACAGCAAGCTCCTACAAACAGCAATGTGATAATGACAAGATGTGATGTTGATTGAGGGATAAATATTGGCCAGGACACCGGGGATAACTTCCCTGCTCTTCTTTGAAATAGTGCCATGGGATCTTTTATATCCGCCTGAGAGAGCAGACAGGGCCTCCGTTTAACATCTCATTGGAAAGACAGCACTTCCTACAGTGCGGCACTCCCTCAGCACTGCATTGGAATGTCAGTCTAGATTTTTGTGCTCAAGTCTCTGGAGGTGGACTTGAACCCACAACCTTCTGACTCAGCGGCGAGTGTGCTACCAACTGAGTCACGGCTGACATTATAGGAAGCTCAACTCATGATCAAATATAATACCAAGGTTGCGAACAGACTTGGTCAGCCTCAGACAGTTGCCAGGGAGAATCAGTGGCAAGGGAATGGAGTTTGTGGCTTGAACCGAAGACAATTACTTCGGTCTTCCCAATATTTAATTGGAGGAAATTTCTGCTCATCCAGTGCTGGACATCGGACAAGCAGTCTGAGAGTACAGAGGCGGTGGAGGGTTCGAGAGAGGTGGAGGAGAGGTAGAGCTGGGTATCATCAGCGTACATGTGAAAACTCACGCCGTGTCGCCGGATGATGTCACCATGGGGCAGCATGTAGATGAGAAATAGGAGGGGGCCAAAGATAGATCCTTGGGGAACACCAGAGGTGACGGTGCAGGAGCGGGAATAGAAGCCATTGCAGGTGATTTTATGGTTATGGCTGGAAAGATAGGAATTAAACCAGGCGAGTGCAGTCCCATCCAGCTTGATGATGGTGGAGAGGCGTTGGAGCTATATTTTGTGGTCAACTGTGTCAAAGGCTGCAGACAGGACGAGAAGGGATAGATTACATTTGGCGCAGTCAATTACGATGACATTTGTGACCTTGGTAAGAGCGGTTTCGGTACTGTGGCCAGGGCAGAAACCTGATTGGAGGGATTCAAACAAAGAGTTCCAGAGAAGATGGGCACGGATTTGGGAGGCGACAACATGTTCAAGGACTTTGGAGAGGAAAGGGAGGTTGGAGATGGGGCAGTAATTTGCAAGGATGGAGGGGACAAGGGTTTTATTTGAGGAGAGCGTTGATGAGATCAGATTTTAAGGAGAGGGGGGCAGTACCTGAGGAGAGAGAACCGTTAATAATACCAGCTAACATGGGACCCAGGAAGGGAAGTTGGGTGGTCAGCAGTTTAATGGGAATAGGGTCGACAGAGCAGGAAATTATTTATTAAAAATTAATTGTCATTGAAAAAGATTAGAAACCTTTCTGTTTTCTGGAAAATCTTTTGTTCCTCTGATTTCATCACATTTCTATATTAAAATCAGAGCTCATTTCTTTTCACATACTAGCTTGGTGGACAATCATCAAGATTAATAACTAGACAAGACATCAATTATTAGCTTCAGTAAAGACATTATGAAGTTTTTGCCTTTTTAAAAATGAGTTTACAGTTGATGGGTCCACTTCAAACTAATTTTCATTCCTCGCAGTCTCACATTTAATCTCTTTGGGGGGAAAATTCAGTATCGCCCCGTTTGGGGTGCCGTTATCGGCCGTGCGCAAAGTTTAGCGCCTGGCGCTAATTATCGCCTCCGACAGCAAACTTGGCTTTTATCGCCCCTGGAGGTGATTGGCGCACTAAATCAGGTGCTTCACACCTGTCTTAAGGTGCAAAGGCTGAGGAGCGAGGCGCTACCTCAGAGTGCTGGCGAAGCAAGGAAGGGCAAAGCAAAATGAACCTGCAAAGTGCTGCTCAGTACCCAAAACTCCTTCACACAGCGTTGAATCGCTCCAGAAGCCTCTCTCTCTCTCTCAGAATGCGTGGTGCAAAAATGTCACCAACAAAAAAAGGCAGGAAGCGGTCGCCTTTAAATAGCGCTCCCCCAGTCCCTTTCTGACAGCAAAACACTCCCCTCAACCTGTCGTTGCTAGCGGCAGGCAGTAAGGCAGGGGGCATCACTCAATATCCGGTCCGGGGCGCTACCGGGGCGTTGCGCACTCGACTGACGTCACGATCTACCGGTGCAGGAGATCGTGGCGGTAGTGTTTAGCGCCACCGCGAAATGTGTAGTTAATTTCGCGAGCGGCGCAAACATCGCTGCGCCCGGGCGCTAGTTGCTTTGCGCCCCATTAGCGCCCTCTTAAGGCGCTAACGGGAGGTGCAAACAACTGAATTTCCCCCCCATTAAAGACCCCAAATTCCTCGGGCGTTCCACGGGTCTCCTACCCTCACTCGAGTGGCAAAGCAGTTGAACATCCATGGAAACTGTAGAGATCCGCTTGTGCCAGGAGTTTCCTGGAATGTCCTGGTTGTCTTGTACAAGGGGAAACCTCTGTCTGCCCCTCAGAAAGCAAATGATGACTGGGGGACACAGCCAGGTGTGAGGACTCCCTACACCAGGCTAGACTAGGACCCCAGTGGAGACTGGTTCACCAGGTGAGTGTAGGCATACCAGGCTCCACAAGGGCTTAGGGGGCCTGGGGGGGGGGGGAACCATGGCTGGGGTTGGGGAGACTGGGCAGCCCCTCCCCACAGGTGGGCTGGCATGAGAGTTTGCGGCTACTGTCGCGGCTGTCGTAGGGCTTCTGGGGGGAGAGCGGGGCCCCGACGGTGTCGGGCTGCCGGGCGGGGAAGATGCCTTCCAAGATGGCGGCGCCCTTGGTGCACACGTGGCGGCGTGGACGGCGCGGGCTGAAGAGTAGGCATCCGAGTTGGAGGGTAGCTAATGTTACCCCACTATTCAAAAAAGGTGGTAGAGAAAAAGCGGGGAATTATAGACCGGGAAGCCTGACATCGGTAGTGGGGAAAATGCTAGAGTCCATTATAAAAGATGTAATAGCAGAGCACTTGGAAAACAGTGACAGGATCGGACAAAGTCAACATGGATTTACAAAAGGTAAATCATGCTTGACTAATCTACTGGAATTTTTTGAGGATGTAACTGGTAAAATAGATAAGGGAGGACCAGTGGATGTGCTGTATTTGGACTTTCAGAAGGCTTTCGATAAGGTCCCACATAAGAGATTAGCGTGCAAAATTAAGGCACATGGGATTGGGGGCAAGGTATTAACTTGGATAGAGAACTGGTTGGCGGACAGAAAGCAAAGAGTTGGAATAAACGGGTCGTTTTCCGAGTGGCAGGCAGTGACTAGTGGGGTACCGCAAGGATCGGTCCTAGGACCCCAGCTGTTCACAATATATATTAATGATCTGGACGAGGGAATTGGATGTAATATCTCCAAATATGCAGATGACACAAAGCTGGGTGGGAGGGTAAGCTGTGAGGAGGATGTCGTGAAACTCCAGTACGATTTGGACAGGTTGGGTGCTTGGGCAGAAACATGGCAAATGCACTATAATGTGGATAAATGTGAGGTTATCCACTTTGGTGGCAAAAACAGGAAGGCAGATTACTATTTGAATGGCAATAGATTGAGAGAAGGGGAAGTGCAAAGAGACCTGGGTGTTCTTGTGCACCAGTCGCTGAAGGTAAGCATGCAGGTGCAGCAGGCGGTTAAGAAGGCAAATGGTATGTTGGCCTTCATAGCAAGAGGGTTCGAGTACAGGAACAAGGATGTCTTGCTACAGTTGTACAGGGCCTTGGTGAGACCACACCTTGAGTATTGTGTGCAGTTTTGGTCACCTTACCTGAGGAAGGACGTTCTTGCCATGGAGGGAGTGCAGCGAAGATTCACCAGGCTGATACCTGGGATGGCTGGAATGACGTATGAGGAGTGATTGTGTCGATTGGGCTTATACTCATTGGAGTTTAGAAGATTGAGAGGGGATCTCATCGAAACCTATAAAATTCTGGCAGGTCTGGACAGACTAGATGCAGGAAGGATGTTTCTGATGGCCGGGGAGTCCAGAACCAGGGGTCATAGTCTAAGGATAAGGGGTAAGCCATTTAGGACTGAAATGAGGAGGAATTTCTTCACCCAGAGAGTGGTGAACCTGTGGAATTGTCTGCCACAGAGGGCGGTGGAGGCCAGTTCATTAAATATACTCAAGAAAGAGTTGGATATATTTCTTGAGGCTAAAGGGATCAAGGGATATGGGGAGAAGGCGGGGACAGGGTACTGAACTTGAATGATCAGCCATGATCTCATTGAATGGCAGAGCAGGCTCGAAGGGCCGAATGGCTTACTCCTGCTCCTATCTTCTATGTTTCTATGTTTCTATGACACAGTCACTGTGGGTCGAGCGGGGCATTGTGCGCACTGACACAGTGATGGTGGGTCGAGCGGGGCATTGTGCGCACTGACACAGTGACGGTGGGTCGAGCGGGGCATTGTGAGCTGTGACACAGTCACGGTGGGTCGAGCGGGGCATTGTGAGCAGTGACACAGTGACGGTGGGTCGAGCGGGGCATTGTGAGCTGTGACAGTGACGGTGGGTCGAGCGGGGCATTGTGAGCTGTGACAGTGACGGTGGGTCGAGCGGGGCATTGTGAGCAATGACACAGTGACGGTGGGTCGAGCGGGGCATTGTGAGCTGTGACACAGTGACGGTGGGTTGAGCAGGGCATTGTGAGCTGTGACACAGTGACGGTGGGTTGAGCGGGGAATTGTGAGCAGTGACAGTGACGGTGGGTCGAGCGGGGCATTGTGAGCTGTGACACAGTGACGGTGGGTCGAGCGGGGCATTGTGAGCTGTGACAGTAACGGTGGGTCGAGCGGGGCATTGTGAGCAATGACACAGTGACGGTGGGTCGAGCGGGGCATTGTGAGCAGTGACACAGCGATGGTGGGTCGAGCGGGGCATTGTGAGCAGTGACAGTGATGGTGGGTCGAGCGGGGCATTGTGAGCTGTGACACAGTGACGGTGGGTTGAGCAGGGCATTGTGAGCTGTGACACAGTGACGGTGGGTCGAGCGGGGCATTGTGAGCAGTGACAGTGACGGTGGGTCGAGCGGGGCATTGTGAGCTGTGACACAGTGACGGTGGGTCGAGCGGGGCATTGTGAGCTGTGACACAGTGACGGTGGGGCGAGCGGGGCATTGTGAGCTGTGACACAGTGACGGTGGGTCGAGTGGGGCATTGTGAGCAGTGACACAGTGACAGTGGGTCAAGCGGGGCATTGTGAGCAGTGACACAGTGACGGTGGGTCGAGCGGGGCATTGTGAGCAGTGACACAGTGAGGGTGGGTCGAGCGGGGCATTGTGAGCAATGACACAGCGACGGTGGGTCGAGCGGGGCATTGTGAGCAGTGACACAGTGACGGTGGGTCGAGCGGGACATTGTGAGCAGTGACAGTGACGGTGGGTCGAGTGGGGCATTGTGAGCAGTGACAGTGACGGTGGGTCAAGCGGGGCATTGTGAGCAGTGACAGTGACGGTGGGTCGAGCGGGGCATTGTGAGCAGTGACACAGTGACGGTGGGTCGAGCGGGGCATTGTGAGCAGTGACAGTGATGGTGGGTCGAGCGGGGCATTGTGAGCTGTGACACAGTGACTGTGGGTCGAGCGGGGCATTGTGAGCAGTGACACAGTGACGGTGGGTCGAGCGGGGCATTGTGAGCTGTGACACAGTGACGGTGGGTCGAGCGGGGCATTGTGAGCAGTGACACAGTGATGGTGGGTCGAGCGGGGCATTGTGAGCTGTGACCCAGTGACGGTGGGTCGAGCGGGGCATTGTGAGCAGTGACACAGTGACGGTGGGTCGAGCGGCGCATTGTGAGCTGTGACACAATGACGGTGGGTCGAGCGGGGCATTGTGAGCTGTGACACAGTGACGGTGGTTCGAGCGGGGCATTGTGAGCTGTGACACAGTGACAGTGGGTCGAGCGGGGCATTGTAAGCAGTGACAGTGACGGTGGGTCGAGCGGGGCATTCTGAGCAGTGACACAGTGACGGTGGGTCGAGCGGGGCATTGTGAGCAGTGACACAGTGACGGTGGGTTGAGCGGGGCATTGTGAGCAGTGACACAGTGACGGTGGGTCGAGCGGGGCATTGTGAGCTGTGACAGTCACGGTGGGTCGAGCGGGCCATTGTGAGCAGTGACACAGTGACGGTGGGTCGAGCGGGGCATTGTGAGCAGTGACAGTGACGGTGGGTCGAGCGGGGCATTGTGAGCTGTGACACAGTGATGGGGGGTCGAGCGGGGCATTGTGAGCTGTGACACAGTGATGGTGGGGCGAGCGGGGCATTGTGAGCTGTGACACAGTGACGGTGGGTCGAGCGGTGCATTGTGAGCTGTGACACAGTGACAGTGGGTCGAGCAGGGCATTGTGAGCTGTGACACAGTGACGGTGGGTCGAGCGGGGTATTGTGAGCTGTGACACAGTGACGGTGGGTCGAGCGGGGCATTGTGAGCTGTGACACAGTGACGGTGGGTCGAGCGGGGCATTGTGAGCAGTGACACAGTGACGGTGGGTCGAGCGGGGCATTGTGAGCAGTGACACAGTGACGGTGGGTCGAGCGGGGCATTGTGAGCAGTGACACAGTCACGGTGGGTCGAGCGGGGCATTGTGAGCTGTGACACAGTGACGGTGGGTCAAGCGGGGCATTGTGAGCAATGACACAGTGACGGTGGGTCGAGCGGGGCATTGTGAGCAGTGACCCAGTGACGGTGGGTCGAGCGGGGCATTGTGAGCAATGACACAGTGACGGTGGGTCGAGCGGGGCATTGTGAGCAGTGACACAGTCACGGTGGGTCGAGCGGGGTATTGTGAGCAATGACACAGTGACGGTAGTTCGAGCGGGGCATTGTGAGCAGTGACACAGTGACGGTGGGTCGAGCGGGGTATTGTGAGCAGTGACACAGTCACGGTGGGTCGAGCGGGGCATTGTGAGCAGTGTCAGTGACGGTGGGTCGAGCGGGGCATTGTGAGCTGTGAGACAGTGATGGTGGGTCGAGCGGGGCATTGTGAGCAGTGACAGTGATGGTGGGTCGAGCGGGGCATTGTGAGCAGTGACACAGTGACGGTGGGTCGAGTGGGGCATTGTGAGCAGTGACAGTGACGATGGGTCGAGCGGGGCATTGTGAGCAGTGACACAGTGACGGTGGGTCGAGCGGGGCATTGTGAGCAGTGACACAGTCACGGTGGGTCGAGCGGGGCATTGTGAGCAGTGACACAGTGACGGTGGGTCGAGCGGGGCATTGTGAGCTGTGACACAGTCACGGTGGGTCGAGCGGGGCATTGTGAGCAGTGACAGTCACGGTGGGTCGAGCGGGGCATTGTGAGCAGTGACACAGTGACGGTGGGTCGAGCGGGGCATTGTGAGCAGTGACACAGTCACGGTGGGTCGAGCGGGGCATTGTGAGCAGTGACACAGTGACGGTGGGTCGAGCGGGGCATTGTGAGCAGTGACACAGTCACGGTGGGTCGAGCGGGGCATTGTGAGCTGTGACACAGTGACGGTGGGTCGAGCGGGGCATTGTGAGCTGTGACACAGTCACGGTGGGTCGAGCGGGGCATTGTGAGCAGTGACAGTCACGGTGGGTCGAGCGGGGCATTGTGAGCAGTGACACAGTGATGGTGGGTCGAGCGGGGCATTGTGAGCAGTGACATAGTGACGATGGGTCGAGCGGGGCATTGTGAGCAGTGACACAGTCACGGTGGGTCGAGCGGGGCATTGTGAGCTGTGACACAGTGACGGTGGTTTGAGCGGGGCATTGTGAGCAGTGACAGTCACGGTGGGTCGAGCGGGGCATTGTGAGCAGTGACGCAGTGATGGTGGGTCGAGCGGGGCATTGTGAGCAGTGACACAGTGATGGTGGGTCGAGCGGGGCATTGTGAGCAGTGACACAGTGATGGTGGGTCGAGCGGGGCATTGTGAGCAGTGACACAGTGATGGTGGGTCGAGCGGGGCATTGTGAGCAGTGACACAGTGATGGTGGGTCGAGCGGGGCATTGTGAGCAGTGACACAGTCACGGTGGGTCGAGCGGGGCATTGTGAGCTGTGACACAGTGACGGTGGGTCGAGCAGGGCATTGTGAGCAGTGACACAGTGACAGTGGGTCGAGCGGGGCATTGTGAGCTGTGACACAGTGACGGTGGGTCGAGCAGGGCATTGTGAGCTGTGACACAGTGACGGTGGGTCGAGCGGGGCATTGTGAGCTGTGACAGTGACGGTGGGTCGTGTGGGGCATTGTGAGCAGTGACAGTGACGGTGGGTCGAGCGGGGCATTGTGAGCAGTGACACAGTGACGGTGGGTCGAGCGGGGCATTGTGAGCTGTGACACAGTGACGGTGGGTCGAGCGGGGCATTGCGAGCAGTGACACAGTGATGGTGGGTCGAGCGGGGCATTGTGAGCTGTGACACAGTGACGGTGGGTCGAGCGGGGCAATGTGAGCAGTGACACAGTCACGGTGGGTCGAGCGGGGCATTGTGAGCAGTGACACAGTGACGGTGGGTCGAGCGGGGCATTGTGAGCAGTGACACAGTGACGGTGGGTCGAGCGGGGCATTGTGAGCAGTGACACAGTGACGGTGGGTCGAGCGGGGCATTGTGAGCAGTGACACAGTGACGGTGGGTTGAGCGGGGCATTGTGAGCAGTGACACAGTCACGGTGGGTCGAGCGGGGCATTGTGAGCTGTGACACAGTGACGGTGGGTCGAGCGGGGCATTGTGAGCAATGACACAGTGACGGTGGGTCGAGCGGGGCATTGTGAGCAGTGACACAGTGACGGTGGGTCGAGCGGGGTATTGTGAGCAATGACACAGTGACGGTGGGTCGAGCGGGGCATTGTGAGCAGTGACACAGTCACGGTGGGTCGAGCGGGGTATTGTGAGCAATGACACAGTGACGGTAGTTCGAGCGGGGCATTGTGAGCAGTGACACAGTGACGGTGGGTCGAGCGGGGTATTGTGAGCAGTGACACAGTCACGGTGGGTCGAGCGGGGCATTGTGAGCAGTGTCAGTGACGGTGGGTCGAGCGGGGCATTGTGAGCTGTGAGACAGTGATGGTGGGTCGAGCGGGGCATTGTGAGCAGTGACAGTGATGGTGGGTCGAGCGGGGCATTGTGAGCAGTGACACAGTGACGTTGGGTCGAGTGGGGCATTGTGAGCAGTGACAGTGACGATGGGTCGAGCGGGGCATTGTGAGCAGTGACACAGTGACGGTGGGTCGAGCGGGGCATTGTGAGCAGTGACACAGTCACGGTGGGTCGAGCGGGGCATTGTGAGCAGTGACACAGTCACGGTGGGTCGAGCGGGGCATTGTGAGCAGTGACACAGTGACGGTGGGTCGAGCGGGGCATTGTGAGCTGTGACACAGTCACGGTGGGTCGAGCGGGGCATTGTGAGCAGTGACAGTCACGGTGGGTCGAGCGGGGCATTGTGAGCAGTGACGCAGTGATGGTGGGTCGAGCGGGGCATTGTGAGCAGTGACACAGTGATGGTGGGTCGAGCGGGGCATTGTGAGCAGTGACACAGTGATGGTGGGTCGAGCGGGGCATTGTGAGCAGTGACACAGTGATGGTGGGTCGAGCGGGGCATTGTGAGCAGTGACACAGTGATGGTGGGTCGAGCGGGGCATTGTGAGCAGTGACACAGTGACGGTGGGTCGAGCAGGGCATTGTGAGCAGTGACACAGTGACAGTGGGTCGAGCGGGGCATTGTGAGCTGTGACACAGTGACGGTGGGTCGAGCGGGGCATTGTGAGCTGTGACACAGTGACGGTGGGTCGAGCGGGGCATTGTGAGCTGTGACAGTGACGGTGGGTCGTGTGGGGCATTGTGAGCAGTGACAGTGACGGTGGGTCGAGCGGGGCATTGTGAGCAGTGACACAGTGACGGTGGGTCGAGCGGGGCATTGTGAGCAGTGACACAGTGACGGTGGGTCGAGCGGGGCATTGTGATCAGTGACACAGTCACGGTGGGTCGAGCGGGGCATTGTGAGCAATGACACAGTGACGGTGGGTCGAGCGGGGCATTGTGAGCAGTGACACAGTGACGGCGGGTCGAGCGGGGCATTGTGAGCAGTGACACAGTGACGGTGGGTCGAGCGGGGCATGGTGAGCAGTGACACAGTGACGGTGGGTCGAGCGGGGCATTGTGAGCAGTGACACAGTGACGGCGGGTCGAGCGGGGCATTGTGAGCAGTGACACAGTGACGGCGGGTCGAGCGGGGCATTGTGAGCTGTGACACAGTGACGGTGGGTCGAGCGGGGCATTGTGAGCTGTGACACAGTGACGGTGGGTCGAGCGGGGCATTGTGAGCAGTGACACAGTGACGGTGGGTCGAGTGGGGCATTGTGAGCAGCGACAGTGACGATGGGTCGAGCGGGGCATTGTGAGCTGTGACACAGTGACGGTGGGTCGAGCGGGGCATTGTGAGCTGTGACACAGTGACGGTGGGTCGAGTGGGGCATTGTGAGCTGTGACACAGTGACGGTGGGTCGAGTGGGGCATTGTGAGCTGTGACACAGTGACGGTGGGTCGAGCGGGGCAATGTGAGCTGTGACACAGTGACGGTGGGTCGAGCGGGGCAATGTGAGCAGTGACAGTCACGGTGGGTCGAGCGGGGCATTGTGAGCAGTGACACAGTGATGGTGGGTCGAGCGGGGCATTGTGAGCAGTGACACAGTGATGGTGGGTCGAACGGGGCAATGTGAGCAGTGACACAGTGACGGTGGGTCGAGCGGGGCATTGTGAGCAGTGACAGTGACGGTGGGTCGAGCGGTGCATTGTGAGCTGTGACACAGTGACGGTGGGTCGAGCGGGGCATTGTGAGCAGTGACACAGTGACGGTGGGTCGAGCGGGGCATTGTGAGCAGTGACACAGTGACAGTGGGTCGAGCGGGGCATTGTGAGCTGTGACACAGTGATGGTGGGTCGAGCGGGGCATTGTGAGCTGTGACACAGTGACGGTGTGTCGAGCGGGGCATTGTGAGCAGTGACACAGTGACAGTGGGTCGAGCGGGGCATTGTGAGCTGTGACACAGTGATGGTGGGTCGAGCGGGGCATTGTGAGCTGTGACACAGTGACGGTGGGTCGAGCGGGGCATTGTGAGCTGTGACAGTGACGGTGGGTCGTGTGGGGCATTGTGAGCAGTGACAGTGACGGTGGGTCGAGCGGGGCATTGTGAGCAGTGACACAGTGACGGTGGGTCGAGCGGGGCATTGTGAGCAGTGACACAGTGACGGTAGGTCGAGCGGGGCATTGTGAGCAGTGACACAGTGACGGTGGGTCGAGCGGGGCATTGTGAGCAGTGACACAGTGACGGTGGGTCGAGCGGGGCATTGTGAGCAGTGTCACAGTGACGGTGGGTCGAGCGGGGCATTGTGAGCAGTGTCACAGTGACGGTGGGTCGAGCGGGGCATTGTGAGCAGTGACACAGTGACGGTGGGTCGAGCGGGGCATTGTGAGCTGTGACAGTGACGTTGGGTCGAGCGGGCCATTGTGAGCAGTGACACAGTGACGGTGGGTCGAGCGGGGCATTGTGAGCAGTGACAGTGACGGTGGGTCGAGCGGGCCATTGTGAGCAGTGACACAGTGACGGTGGGTCGAGTGGGGCATTGTGAGCTGCGACACAGTGACGGTGGGTCGAGCGGGGCATTGTGAGCAGTGACACAGTGACAGTGGGTCGAGCGGGGCATTGTGAGCAGTGACAGTGACGGTGGGTCGAGCGGGGCATTGTGAGCAGTGACACAGTGATGGTGGGACGAGCGGGGCATTGTGAGCTGTGACACAGTGACGGTGGGTCGAGTGGGGCATTGTGAGCTGTGACTCAGTGACAGTGGGTCGAGCGGGGCATTGTGAGCTGTGACACAGTGACGGTGGGTCGAGCGGGGCATTGTGAGCAATGAAACAGTGACGGTGGGTCGAGCGGGGCATTGTGAGCAATGACAGTGATGGTGGGTCGAGCGGGGCATTGTGAGCAGTGACACAGTCACGGTGGGTCGAGCGGGGCATTGTGAGCAGTGACACAGTGACGGTGGGTCGAGCGGGGCATTGTGAGCTGTGACACAGTCACGGTGGGTCGAGCGGGGCATTGTGAGCAGTGACAGTCACGGTGGGTCGAGCGGGGCATTGTGAGCAGTGACGCAGTGATGGTGGGTCGAGCGGGGCATTGTGAGCAGTGACACAGTGATGGTGGGTCGAGCGGGGCATTGTGAGCAGTGACACAGTGATGGTGGGTCGAGCGGGGCATTGTGAGCAGTGACACAGTGATGGTGGGTCGAGCGGGGCATTGTGAGCAGTGACACAGTGATGGTGGGTCGAGCGGGGCATTGTGAGCAGTGACACAGTGACGGTGGGTCGAGCAGGGCATTGTGAGCAGTGACACAGTGACAGTGGGTCGAGCGGGGCATTGTGAGCTGTGACACAGTGACGGTGGGTCGAGCGGGGCATTGTGAGCTGTGACACAGTGACGGTGGGTCGAGCGGGGCATTGTGAGCTGTGACAGTGACGGTGGGTCGTGTGGGGCATTGTGAGCAGTGACAGTGACGGTGGGTCGAGCGGGGCATTGTGAGCAGTGACACAGTGACGGTGGGTCGAGCGGGGCATTGTGAGCAGTGACACAGTCACGGTGGGTCGAGCGGGGCATTGTGAGCAGTGACACAGTGACGGTGGGTCGAGCGGGGCATTGTGAGCAGTGACACAGTGACGGCGGGTCGAGCGGGGCATTGTGAGCAGTGACACAGTGACGGCGGGTCGAGCGGGGCATTGTGAGCTGTGACACAGTGACGGTGGGTCGAGCGGGGCATTGTGAGCTGTGACACAGTGACGGTGGGTCGAGCGGGGCATTGTGAGCAGTGACACAGTGACGGTGGGTCGAGTGGGGCATTGTGAGCAGCGACAGTGACGATGGGTCGAGCGGGGCATTGTGAGCTGTGACACAGTGACGGTGGGTCGAGCGGGGCATTGTGAGCTGTGACACAGTGACGGTGGGTCGAGTGGGGCATTGTGAGCTGTGACACAGTGACGGTGGGTCGAGTGGGGCATTGTGAGCTGTGACACAGTGACGGTGGGTCGAGCGGGGCAATGTGAGCTGTGACACAGTGACGGTGGGTCGAGCGGGGCAATGTGAGCAGTGACAGTCACGGTGGGTCGAGCGGGGCATTGTGAGCAGTGACACAGTGATGGTGGGTCGAGCGGGGCATTGTGAGCAGTGACACAGTGATGGTGGGTCGAGCGGGGCAATGTGAGCAGTGACACAGTGACGGTGGGTCGAGCGGGGCATTGTGAGCAGTGACAGTGACGGTGGGTCGAGCGGTGCATTGTGAGCTGTGACACAGTGACGGTGGGTCGAGCGGGGCATTGTGAGCAGTGACACAGTGACGGTGGGTCGAGCGGGGCATTGTGAGCAGTGACACAGTGACAGTGGGTCGAGCGGGGCATTGTGAGCTGTGACACAGTGATGGTGGGTCGAGCGGGGCATTGTGAGCTGTGACACAGTGACGGTGGGTCGAGCGGGGCATTGTGAGCAGTGACACAGTGACAGTGGGTCGAGCGGGGCATTGTGAGCTGTGACACAGTGATGGTGGGTCGAGCGGGGCATTGTGAGCTGTGACACAGTGACGGTGGGTCGAGCGGGGCATTGTGAGCTGTGACAGTGACGGTGGGTCGTGTGGGGCATTGTGAGCAGTGACAGTGACGGTGGGTCGAGCGGGGCATTGTGAGCAGTGACACAGTGACGGTGGGTCGAGCGGGGCATTGTGAGCAGTGACACAGTGACGGTAGGTCGAGCGGGGCATTGTGAGCAGTGACACAGTGACGGTGGGTCGAGCGGGGCATTGTGAGCAGTGACACAGTGACGGTGGGTCGAGCGGGGCATTGTGAGCAGTGTCACAGTGACGGTGGGTCGAGCGGGGCATTGTGAGCAGTGTCACAGTGACGGTGGGTCGAGCGGGGCATTGTGAGCAGTGACACAGTGACGGTGGGTCGAGCGGGGCATTGTGAGCTGTGACAGTGACGTTGGGTCGAGCGGGCCATTGTGAGCAGTGACACAGTGACGGTGGGTCGAGCGGGGCATTGTGAGCAGTGACAGTGACGGTGGGTCGAGCGGGCCATTGTGAGCAGTGACACAGTGACGGTGGGTCGAGCGGGGCATTGTGAGCAGTGACACAGTCACGGTGGGTCGAGCGGGGCATTGTGAGCAGTGACACAGTGACGGTGGGTCGAGCGGGGCATTGTGAGCAGTGACACAGTCACGGTGGGTCGAGCGGGGCATTGTGAGCTGTGACACAGTGACGGTGGGTCGAGCGGGGCATTGTGAGCAATGACACAGTGACGGTGGGTCGAGCGGGGCATTGTGAGCAGTGACACAGTGACGGTGGGTCGAGCGGGGTATTGTGAGCAATGACACAGTGACGGTGGGTCGAGCGGGGCATTGTGAGCAGTGACACAGTCATGGTGGGTCGAGCGGGGTATTGTGAGCAATGACACAGTGACGGTAGTTCGAGCGGGGCATTGTGAGCAGTGACACAGTGACGGTGGGTCGAGCGGGGCATTGTGAGCAGTGACACAGTCACGGTGGGTCGAGCGGGGCATTGTGAGCTGTGACACAGTGATGGTGGGGCGAGCGGGGCATTGTGAGCTGTGACACAGTGACGGTGGGTCGAGCGGGGCATTGTGAGCTGTGACACAGTGATGGTGGGTCGAGCGGGGCATTGTGAGCTGTGACACAGTGACGGTGGGTCGAGCGGGACATTGTGAGCAGTGACAGTGACGGTGGGTCGAGCGGGGCATTGTGAGCAGTGGCACAGTGACAGTGGGTCGAGCGGGGCATTGTGAGCAGTGACACAGTGACGGTGGGTCGAGCGGGACATTGTGAGCAGTGACAGTGACGGTGGGTCGAGCGGGACATTGTGAGCAGTGACAGTGACGGTGGGTCGAGCGGGGCATTGTGAGCAGTGACACAGTGACAGTGGGTCGAGCGGGGCATTGTGAGCAGTGACACAGTGACGGTGGGTCGAGCGGGGCATTGTGAGCTGTGACACAGTGACGGTGGGTCGAGCGGGCCATTGTGAGGCAGTGACACAGTGACAGTGGGTTGAGCGGGCCATTGTGAGCAGTGACACAGTGACGGTGGGTCGAGCAGTTCATTGTGAGCAGTGACAGTGACAGTGGGTCGAGCGGGGCATTGTGAGCTGTGACAGTGACGTTGGGTCGAGCGGGCCATTGTGAGCAGTGACAGAGTGACGGTGGGTCGAGTGGGGCATTGTGAGCTGTGACACAGTGACGGTGGGTCGAGCGGGTCATTGTGAGCAGTGACACAGTGACAGTGGGTCGAGCGGGGCATTGTGAGCAGTGACACAGTGACGGTGGGTCGAGCGGGGCATTGTGAGCAGTGACACAGTGACGGTGGGTCGAGCAAGGCATTGTGAGCTGTGACACAGTGACGGTGGGTCGAGCAGGGCATTGTGAGCAGTGACACAGTGACGGTGGGTTGAGCGGGGCATTGTGAGCAGTGACACAGTGACAGTGGGTCGAGCGGGGCATTGTGAGCAGTGACAGTGACGGTGGGTCGAGCGGGGCATTGTGAGCAGTGACACAGTGATGGTGGGTCGAGCGGGGCATTGTGAGCTGTGACACAGTGACGGTGGGTCGAGCGGGGCATTGTGAGCAGTGACACAGTGATGGTGGGTCGAGCGGGGCATTGTGAGCTGTGACACAGTGACAGTGGGTTGAGCGGGGCATTGTGAGCTGTGACACAGTGACGGTGGGTCGAGCGGGGCATTGTGAGCAATGACACAGTGACGGTGGGTCGACCGGGGCATTGTGAGCAATGACAGTGATGGTGGGTCGAGCAGGGCATTGTGAGCAATGACACAGTCCCGGTGGGTCGAGCGGGGTATTGTGAGCAATGACACAGTGACGGTGGGTCGAGTGGGGCATTGTGAGCAGTGACAGTGATGGTGGGTCGAGCGGGGTATTGTGAGCAATGACACAGTCACGGTGGGTCGAGCGGGGCATTGTGAGCTGTGACATAGTGACGGTGGGTCGAGCGGGGCATTGTGAGCAGTGACAGTGATGGTGGGTCGAGCGGGGCATTGTGAGCAGTGACAGTGATGGTGGGTCGAGCGGGGCATTGTGAGCAGTGACAGTGACGGTGGGTCGAGCGGGGCATTGTGAGCTGTGACACAGTGACGGTGGGTCGAGCGGGGCATTGTGAGCAGTGACAGTGACGGTGGGTCGAGCGGGGCATTGTGAGCAGTGACAGTGACAGTGGGTCGAGCGGGGCATTGTGAGCAGTGACACAGTGACGGTGGGTCGAGCGGGGCATTGTGAGCTGTGACACAGTGACGGTGGGTCGAGCGGGGCATTGCGAGCAGTGACACAGTGATGGTGGGTCGAGCGGGGCATTGTGAGCTGTGACACAGTGACGGTGGGTCGAGCGGGGCAATGTGAGCAGTGACACAGTCACGGTGGGTCGAGCGGGGCATTGTGAGCAGTGACACAGTGACGGTGGGTCGAGCGGGGCATTGTGAGCAGTGACACAGTGACGGTGGGTCGAGCGGGGCATTGTGAGCAGTGACACAGTGACGGTGGGTCGAGCGGGGCATTGTGAGCAGTGACACAGTGACGGTGGGTCGAGCGGGGCATTGTGAGCAGTGACACAGTCACGGTGGGTCGAGCGGGGCATTGTGAGCTGTGACACAGTGACGGTGGGTCGAGCGGGGCATTGTGAGCAATGACAGTGACGGTGGGTCGAGCGGGGCATTGTGAGCAGTGACCCAGTGACGGTGGGTCGAGCGGGGCATTGTGAGCAATGACACAGTGACGGTGGGTCGAGCGGGGCATTGTGAGCAGTGACACAGTCACGGTGGGTCGAGCGGGGTATTGTGAGCAATGACACAGTGACGGTAGTTCGAGCGGGGCATTGTGAGCAGTGACACAGTGACGGTGGGTCGAGCGGGGTATTGTGAGCAGTGACACAGTCACGGTGGGTCGAGCGGGGCATTGTGAGCAGTGTCAGTGACGGTGGGTCGAGCGGGGCATTGTGAGCTGTGAGACAGTGATGGTGGGTCGAGCGGGGCATTGTGAGCAGTGACAGTGATGGTGGGTCGAGCGGGGCATTGTGAGCAGTGACACAGTGACGGTGGGTCGAGTGGGGCATTGTGAGCAGTGACAGTGACGATGGGTCGAGCGGGGCATTGTGAGCAGTGACACAGTGACGGTGGGTCGAGCGGGGCATTGTGAGCAGTGACACAGTCACGGTGGGTCGAGCGGGGCATTGTGAGCAGTGACACAGTGACGGTGGGTCGAGCGGGGCATTGTGAGCTGTGACACAGTCACGGTGGGTCGAGCGGGGCATTGTGAGCAGTGACAGTCACGGTGGGTCGAGCGGGGCATTGTGAGCAGTGACACAGTGACGGTGGGTCGAGCGGGGCATTGTGAGCAGTGACACAGTCACGGTGGGTCGAGCGGGGCATTGTGAGCAGTGACACAGTGACGGTGGGTCGAGCGGGGCATTGTGAGCAGTGACACAGTCACGGTGGGTCGAGCGGGGCATTGTGAGCTGTGACACAGTGACGGTGGGTCGAGCGGGGCATTGTGAGCTGTGACACAGTCACGGTGGGTCGAGCGGGGCATTGTGAGCAGTGACAGTCACGGTGGGTCGAGCGGGGCATTGTGAGCAGTGACACAGTGATGGTGGGTTGAGCGGGGCATTGTGAGCAGTGACACAGTGACGATGGGTCGAGCGGGGCATTGTGAGCAGTGACACAGTCACGGTGGGTCGAGCGGGGCATTGTGAGCTGTGACACAGTGACGGTGGTTCGAGCGGGGCATTGTGAGCAGTGACAGTCACGGTGGGTCGAGCGGGGCATTGTGAGCAGTGACGCAGTGATGGTGGGTCGAGCGGGGCATTGTGAGCAGTGACACAGTGATGGTGGGTCGAGCGGGGCATTGTGAGCAGTGACACAGTGATGGTGGGTCGAGCGGGGCATTGTGAGCAGTGACACAGTGATGGTGGGTCGAGCGGGGCATTGTGAGCAGTGACACAGTGATGGTGGGTCGAGCGGGGCATTGTGAGCAGTGACACAGTCACGGTGGGTCGAGCGGGGCATTGTGAGCTGTGACACAGTGACGGTGGGTCGAGCAGGGCATTGTGAGCAGTGACACAGTGACAGTGGGTCGAGCGGGGCATTGTGAGCTGTGACACAGTGACGGTGGGTCGAGCGGGGCATTGTGAGCTGTGACACAGTGACGGTGGGTCGAGCGGGGCATTGTGAGCTGTGACAGTGACGGTGGGTCGTGTGGGGCATTGTGAGCAGTGACAGTGACGGTGGGTCGAGCGGGGCATTGTGAGCAGTGACACAGTGACGGTGGGTCGAGCGGGGCATTGTGAGCTGTGACACAGTGACGGTGGGTCGAACGGGGCATTGCGAGCAGTGACACAGTGATGGTGGGTCGAGCGGGGCATTGTGAGCTGTGACACAGTGACGGTGGGTCGAGCGGGGCAATGTGAGCAGTGACACAGTCACGGTGGGTCGAGCGGGGCATTGTGAGCAGTGACACAGTGACGGTGGGTCGAGCGGGGCATTGTGAGCAGTGACACAGTGACGGTGGGTCGAGCGGGGCATTGTGAGCAGTGACACAGTGACGGTGGGTCGAGCGGGGCATTGTGAGCAGTGACACAGTGACGGTGGGTCGAGCGGGGCATTGTGAGCAGTGACACAGTCACGGTGGGTCGAGCGGGGCATTGTGAGCTGTGACACAGTGACGGTGGGTCGAGCGGGGCATTGTGAGCAATGACACAGTGACGGTGGGTCGAGCGGGGCATTGTGAGCAGTGACACAGTCACGGTGGGTCGAGCGGGGTATTGTGAGCAATGACACAGTGACGGTAGTTCGAGCGGGGCATTGTGAGCAGTGACACAGTGACGGTGGGTCGAGCGGGGTATTGTGAGCAGTGACACAGTCACGGTGGGTCGAGCGGGGCATTGTGAGCAGTGTCAGTGACGGTGGGTCGAGCGGGGCATTGTGAGCTGTGAGACAGTGATGGTGGGTCGAGCGGGGCATTGTGAGCAGTGACAGTGATGGTGGGTCGAGCGGGGCATTGTGAGCAGTGACACAGTGACGGTGGGTCGAGTGGGGCATTGTGAGCAGTGACAGTGACGATGGGTCGAGCGGGGCATTGTGAGCAGTGACACAGTGACGGTGGGTCGAGCGGGGCATTGTGAGCAGTGACACAGTCACGGTGGGTCGAGCGGGGCATTGTGAGCAGTGACACAGTGACGGTGGGTCGAGCGGGGCATTGTGAGCAGTGACACAGTGACGATGGGTCGAGCGGGGCATTGTGAGCAGTGACACAGTCACGGTGGGTCGAGCGGGGCATTGTGAGCTGTGACACAGTGACGGTGGTTTGAGCGGGGCATTGTGAGCAGTGACAGTCACGGTGGGTCGAGCGGGGCATTGTGAGCAGTGACGCAGTGATGGTGGGTCGAGCAGGGCATTGTGAGCAGTGACACAGTGATGGTGGGTCGAGCGGGGCATTGTGAGCAGTGACACAGTGATGGTGGGTCGAGCGGGGCATTGTGAGCAGTGACACAGTGATGGTGGGTCGAGCGGGGCATTGTGAGCAGTGACACAGTGATGGTGGGTCGAGCGGGGCATTGTGAGCAGTGACACAGTCACGGTGGGTCGAGCGGGGCATTGTGAGCTGTGACACAGTGACGGTGGGTCGAGCAGGGCATTGTGAGCAGTGACACAGTTACAGTGGGTCGAGCGGGGCATTGTGAGCTGTGACACAGTGACGGTGGGTCGAGCGGGGCATTGTGAGCTGTGACACAGTGACGGTGGGTCGAGCGGGGCATTGTGAGCTGTGACAGTGACGGTGGGTCGTGTGGGGCATTGTGAGCAGTGACAGTGACGGTGGGTCGAGCGGGGCATTGTGAGCAGTGACACAGTGACGGTGGGTCGAGCGGGGCATTGTGAGCAGTGACACAGTGACGGTGGGTCGAGCGGGGCATTGTGAGCAGTGACACAGTCACGGTGGGTCGAGCGGGGCATTGTGAGCAATGACACAGTGACGGTGGGTCGAGCGGGGCATTGTGAGCAGTGACACAGTGACGGCGGGTCGAGCGGGGCATTGTGAGCAGTGACACAGTGATGGTGGGTCGAGCGGGGCATTGTGAGCAGTGACACAGTGACGGTGGGTCGAGCGGGGCATTGTGAGCAGTGACACAGTGACGGCGGGTCGAGCGGGGCATTGTGAGCAGTGACACAGTGACGGCGGGTCGAGCGGGGCATTGTGAGCTGTGACACAGTGACGGTGGGTCGAGCGGGGCATTGTGAGCTGTGACACAGTGACGGTGGGTCGAGCGGGGCATTGTGAGCAGTGACACAGTGACGGTGGGTCGAGTGGGGCATTGTGAGCAGTGACAGTGACGATGGGTCGAGCGGGGCATTGTGAGCTGTGACACAGTGACGGTGGGTCGAGCGGGGCATTGTGAGCTGTGACACAGTGACGGTGGGTCGAGTGGGGCATTGTGAGCTGTGACACAGTGACAGTGGGTCGAGTGGGGCATTGTGAGCTGTGACATAGTGACGGTGGGTCGAGCGGGGCAATGTGAGCTGTGACACAGTGACGGTGGGTCGAGCGGGGCAATGTGAGCAGTGACAGTCACGGTGGGTCGAGCGGGGCATTGTGAGCAGTGACACAGTGATGGTGGGTCGAGCGGGGCATTGTGAGCAGTGACACAGTGATGGTGGGTCGAGCGGGGCAATGTGAGCAGTGACACAGTGACGGTGGGTCGAGCGGGGCATTGTGAGCAGTGACAGTGACGGTGGGTCGAGCGGTGCATTGTGAGCTGTGACACAGTGACGGTGGGTCGAGCGGGGCATTGTGAGCAGTGACACAGTGACGGTGGGTCGAGCGGGGCATTGTGAGCAGTGACACAGTGACAGTGGGTCGAGCGGGGCATTGTGAGCTGTGACACAGTGATGGTGGGTCGAGCGGGGCATTGTGAGCTGTGACACAGTGACGGTGGGTCGAGCGGGGCATTGTGAGCAGTGACACAGTGACAGTGGGTCGAGCGGGGCATTGTGAGCTGTGACACAGTGACGGTGGGTCGAGCGGGGCATTGTGAGCTGTGACAGTGACGGTGGGTCGTGTGGGGCATTGTGAGCAGTGACAGTGACGGTGGGTCGAGCGGGGCATTGTGAGCAGTGACACAGTGACGGTAGGTCGAGCGGGGCATTGTGAGCAGTGACACAGTGACGGTGGGTCGAGCGGGGCATTGTGAGCAGTGACACAGTGACGGTGGGTCGAGCGGGGCATTGTGAGCAGTGTCACAGTGACGGTGGGTCGAGCGGGGCATTGTGAGCAGTGTCACAGTGACGGTGGGTCGAGCGGGGCATTGTGAGCAGTGACACAGTGACGGTGGGTCGAGCGGGGCATTGTGAGCCGTGACACAGTGACGGCGGGTCGAGCGGGGCATTGTGAGCAGTGACACAGTGACGGTGGGTCGAGCGGGGCATTGTGAGCAGTGACACAGTGACGGCGGGTCGAGCGGGGCATTGTGAGCAGTGACACAGTGATGGTGGGTCGAGCGGGGCATTGTGAGCTGCGACACAGTGACGGTGGGTCGAGCGGGGCATTGTGAGCAGTGACACAGTGATGGCGGGTCGAGCGGGGCATTGTGAGCAGTGACACAGTGATGGTGGGTCGAGCGGGGCAATGTGAGCAGTGACACAGTGACGGTGGGTCGAGCGGGGCATTGTGAGCAGTGACAGTGACGGTGGGTCGAGCGGTGCATTGTGAGCTGTGACACAGTGACGGTGGGTCGAGCGGGGCATTGTGAGCAGTGACACAGTGACGGTGGGTCGAGCGGGGCATTGTGAGCAGTGACACAGTGACAGTGGGTCGAGCGGGGCATTGTGAGCTGTGACACAGTGATGGTGGGTCGAGCGGGGCATTGTGAGCTGTGACACAGTGACGGTGGGTCGAGCGGGGCATTGTGAGCAGTGACACAGTGACAGTGGGTCGAGCGGGGCATTGTGAGCTGTGACACAGTGACGGTGGGTCGAGCGGGGCATTGTGAGCTGTGACAGTGATGGTGGGTCGTGTGGGGCATTGTGAGCAGTGACAGTGACGGTGGGTCGAGCGGGGCATTGTGAGCAGTGACACAGTGACGGTAGGTCGAGCGGGGCATTGTGAGCAGTGACACAGTGACGGTGGGTCGAGCGGGGCATTGTGAGCAGTGACACAGTGACGGTGGGTCGAGCGGGGCATTGTGAGCAGTGTCACAGTGACGGTGGGTCGAGCGGGGCATTGTGAGCAGTGTCACAGTGACGGTGGGTCGAGCGGGGCATTGTGAGCAGTGACACAGTGACGGTGGGTCGAGCGGGGCATTGTGAGCCGTGACACAGTGACGGCGGGTCGAGCGGGGCATTGTGAGCAGTGACACAGTGACGGTGGGTCGAGCGGGGCATTGTGAGCAGTGACACAGTGACGGCGGGTCGAGCGGGGCATTGTGAGCTGTGACACAGTGATGGTGGGTCGAGCGGGGCATTGTGAGCTGCGACACAGTGACGGTGGGTCGAGCGGGGCATTGTGAGCAGTGACACAGTGATGGCGGGTCGAGCGGGGCATTGTGAGCTGTGACACAGTGACGGTGGGTCGAGTGGGGCATTGTGCGCAGTGACACAGTGACGGTGGGTCGAGCGGGGCATTGTGAGCAGTGACACAGTGATGGCGGGTCGAGCGGGGCATTGTGAGCTGTGACACAGTGACGGTGGGTCGAGCGGGGCATTGTGAGCAGTGACACAGTGACGGTGGGTCGAGCGGGGCTTTGTGAGCTGTGACACAGTGACGGTGGGTCGAGTGGGGCATTGTGAGCAGTGACACAGTGACGGTGGGTCGAGCGGGGCATTGTGAGCAGTGACACAGTGACGGTGGGTCGAGCGGGGCAATGTGAGCTGTGACACAGTGACGGTGGGTCGAGCGGGGCATTGTGAGCAGTGACAGTGACGGTGGGTCGAGCGGGGCATTGTGAGCTGTGACACAGTGACGGTGGGTCGAGCGGGGCATTGTGAGCAGTGACAGTGACGGTGGGTCGAGCGGGGCATTGTGAGCAGTGACAGTGATGGTGGGTCGAGCGGGGCATTGTGAGCAGTGACAGTGACGGTGGGTAGAGCAGGGCATTGTGAGCTGTGACACAGTGACGGTGGGTCGAGCGGGGCATTGTGAGCAGTGACAGTGACGGTGGGTCGAGTGGGGCATTGTGAGCAGTGAAAGTGACGGTGGGTCGAGTGGGGCATTGTGAGCAGTGACACAGTGACGGTGGGTCGAGCGGGGCATTGTGAGCAGTGACAGTGACGGTGGGTCGAGCGGGGCATTGTGAGCAGTGACACAGTGACGGTGGGTCGAGCGGGGCATTGTGAGCTGTGACACAGTGACGGTGGGTCGACCGGGGCATTGTGAGCAGTGACAGTGATGGTGGGTCGAGTGGGGCATTGTGAGCAGTGACACAGTGACGGTGGGTCGAGCGGGGCATTGTGAGCTGTGACACAGTGACGGTGGGTCGACCGGGGCATTGTGAGCAGTGACACAGTGATGGTGGGTCGAGCGAGGCATTGTGAGCAGTGACACAGTGACGGTGGGTCGAGCGGGGCATTGTAAGCAGTGACACAGTGATGGTGGGTCGAGCGGGGCATTGTGAGCTGTGACACAGTGACGGTGGGTCGAGCGGGGCATTGTGAGCAGTGACACAGTGATGGTGGGTCGAGCGGGGCATTGTGAGCTGTGACACAGTGACTGTGGGTCGAGTGGGGCATTGTGAGCTGTGACACAGTGACGGTGGGTCGAGCGGGGCATTGTGAGCAGTGACACAGTGATGGTGGGTCGAGCGGGGCATTGTGAGCTGTGACACAGTGACGGTGGGTCGAGCGGGGCATTGTGAGCAGTGACACAGTGATGGTGGGTCGAGCGGGGCATTGTGAGCTGTGACACAGTGACGGTGGGTCGAGCGGCGCATTGTGAGCTGTGACACAGTGACGGTGGGTCGAGCGGGGCATTGTGAGCAGTGACACAGTGACGGTGGGTCGAGCGGGGCATTGTGAGCAGTGACAGTGACGGTGGGTCGAGCGGGGCATTGTGAGCAGTGACACAGTGACAGTGGGTCGCGCAGGGCATTGTGAGCTGTGATACAGTGACGGTGGGTCGAGCGGGGCATTGTGAGCAGTGACAGTGACGGTGGGTCGAGCGGGGCATTGTGAGTTGTGACACAGTCATGGTGGGTCGAGCGGGGCATTGTGAGCAGTGACACAGTGACGGTGGGTCGAGCGGGGCATTGTGAGCAGTGACACAGTCACGGTGGGTCGAGCGGGGCATTGTGAGCAGTGACACAGTCACGGTGGGTCGACTGGGGCATTGTGAGCAGTGACAGTGATGGTGGGTCGAGCGGGGCATTGTGAGCTGTGACACAGTGATGGTGGGTCGAGCGGGGCATTGTGAGCAGTGACACAGTGACGGTGGGTCGAGTGGGGCATTGTGAGCAGTGACAGTGACGATGGGTCGAGCGGGGCATTGTGAGCTGTGACACAGTGACGGTGGGTCGAGTGGGGCATTGTGAGCAGTGACACAGTCACGGTCGGTCGAGCGGGGCATTGTGAGCAGTGACACAGTGATGGTGGGTCAAGCGGGGCATTGTGAGCAGTGACACAGTGACGATGGGTCGAGCGGGGCATTGTGAGCTGTGACACAGTGACGGTGGGTCGAGCGGGGCATTGTGAGCTATGACACAGTGACGGTGGGTCGAGCGGGGCATTGTGAGCTGTGACACAGTGACGGTGGGTCGAGCGGGGCAATGTGAGCTGTGACACAGTGACGGTGGGTCGAGCGGGGCAATGTGAGCTGTGACACAGTGACGGTGGGTTGAGCGGGGCATTGTGAGCAGTGACAGTCACGGTGGGTCGAGCGGGGCATTGTGAGCAGTGACACAGTGACGGTGGGTTGAGCGGGGCATTGTGAGCAGTGACAGTCACGGTGGGTCGAGCGGGGCAATGTGAGCTGTGACACAGTGACGGTGGGTTGAGCGGGGCATTGTGAGCAGTGACAGTCACGGTGGGTCGAGCGGGGCAATGTGAGCAGTGACACAGTCACGGTGGGTCGAGCGGGGCATTGTGAGCAGTGACACAGTGACGGTGGGTCGAGCGGGGCATTGTGAGCAGTGTCAGTGACGGTGGGTCGAGCGGGGCAATGTGAGCAGTGACACAGTGATGGTGGGTCGAGCGGGGCATTGTGAGCAGTGACACAGTGACGGTGGGTCGAGCGGGGCATTGTGAGCAGTGACACAGTGATGGTGGGTCGAGCGGGGCAATGTGAGCAGTGACACAGTCACGGTGGGTCGAGCGGGGCATTGTGAGCAGTGACACAGTGACAGTGGGTCGAGCGGGGCATTGTGAGCTGTGACACAGTGATGGTGGGTCGAGCAGGGCATTGTGAGCTGTGACACAGTGACGGTGGGTCGAGCGGCGCATTGTGAGCAGTGACAGTGACGGTGGGTCGAGCGGGGCATTGTGAGCAGTGACACAGTGATGGTGGGTCGAGCGGGGCATTGTGAGCAATGACACAGTGACGGTGGGTCGAGCGGGGCATTGTGAGCAGTGACACAGTCACGGTGGGTCGAGCGGGGCATTGTGAGCAGTGACACAGTGACGGTGGGTCGAGCGGGGCATTGTGAGCAGTGACACAGTGACGGTGGGTCGAGCGGGGCATTGTGAGCAGTGACACAGTGACGGTGGGTCGAGCGGGGCATTGTGAGCAGTGACACAGTGACGGTGGGTTGAGCGGGGCATTGTGAGCAGTGACACAGTGACGGTGGGTCGAGCGGGGCATTGTGAGCAGTGACACAGTGACGGCGGGTCGAGCGGGGCATTGTGAGCTGTGACACAGTGACGGTGGGTCGAGTGGGGCATTGTGCGCAGTGACACAGTGACGGTGGGTCGAGCGGGGCATTGTGAGCAGTGACAGTCACGGTGGGTCGAGCGGGGCATTGTGAGCTGTGACACAGTGACGGTGGGTCGAGTGGGGCATTGTGAGCGGTGACACAGTGACGGTGGGTCGAGCGGGGCATTGTGAGCAGTGACACAGTGACGGTGGGTCGAGCGGGGCATTGTGAGCAGTGACACAGTGACGGTGGGTCGAGCGGGGCATTGTGAGCTGTGGCACAGTGACGGTAGTTCGAGCGGGGCATTGTGAGCAGTGACACAGTGACGGTGGGTCGAGCGGGGCATTGTGAGCAATGACACAGTGACGGTGGGTCGAGCGGGGCATTTTGAGCAGTGACACAGTGACGGTGGATCGAGCGGGGCATTGTGAGCAATGACACAGTGACGGTGGGTCGAGCGGTGCATTGTGAGCAGTGACATAGTGACGGTGGGTCGAGTGGGGCATTGTGAGCTGTGACACAGTGACGGTGGGTCGAGCAGGGCATTGTGAGCAGTGACACAGTGACGGTGGGTCGAGTGGGGCATTGTGAGCTGTGACACAGTGACGGTGGGTCGAGCGGGGCATTGTGAGCAATGACACAGTGACGGTGGGTCGAGTGGGGCATTGTGAGCTGTGACACAGTGACGGTGGGTCGAGCGGGGCATTGTGAGCTGTGACACAGTGACGGTGGGTCGAGCAGGGCATTGTGAGCAGTGACACAGTGACGGTGGGTCGAGTGGGGCATTGTGAGCTGTGACACAGTGACGGTGGGTCGAGCGGGGCATTGTGAGCAATGACACAGTGACGGTGGGTCGAGCGGGGCATTGTGAGCTGTGACACAGTGACGGTGGGTCGAGCGGGGCATTGTGAGCTGTGACACAGTGACGGTGGGTCGAGTGGGGCACTGGGAGGCAGTGACACAGTGACGGTGGGTCGAGCGGGGCATTGTGAGCAGTGACACAGTGACGGTGGGTCGAGTGGGGCATTGTGAGCTGTGACACAGTGACGGTGGGTCGAGCGGGGCATTGTGAGCAATGACACAGTGACGGTGGGTCGAGCGGGGCATTGTGAGCAATGACACAGTGACGGTGGGTCGAGCGGGGCATTGTGAGCAATGACACAGTGACGGTGGGTCGAGCGGGGCATTGTGAGCTGTGACACAGTGACGGTGGGTCGAGTGGGGCATTGTGAGCAATGACACAGTGACGGTGGGTCGAGCGGGGCATTGTGAGCAGTGACACAGTGACGGTGGGTCGAGCAGGGCATTGTGAGCTGTGACACAGTGACGGTGGGTCGAGCAGGGCATTGTGAGCAGTGACACAGTGACGGTGGGTCGAGCGGGGCATTGTGAGCTGTGACACAGTGACGGTGGGTCGAGCGGGGCATTGTGAGCTGTGACACAGTGACGGTGGGTCGAGCGGGGCATTGTGAGCTGTGACACAGTGACGGTGGGTCGAGCGGGGCATTGTGAGCAATGACACAGTGACGGTGGGTCGAGCGGGGCATTGTGAGCTGTGACACAGTGACGGTGGGTCGAGCGGGGCATTGTGAGCTGTGACACAGTGACGGTGGGTCGAGCGGGGCATTGTGAGCAGTGACACAGTGACGGTGGGTCGAGTGGGGCATTGTGAGCTGTGACACAGTGACGGTGGGTCGAGCGGGGCATTGTGAGCTGTGACACAGTGACGGTGGGTCGAGCGGGGCATTGTGAGCTGTGACACAGTGACGGTGGGTCGAGTGGGGCATTGTGAGCTGTGACACAGTGACGGTGGGTCGAGCGGGGCATTGTGAGCTGTGACACAGTGACGGTGGGTCGAGCGGGGCATTGTGAGCTGTGACACAGTGACGGTGGGTCGAGTGGGGCACTGGGAGGCAGTGAATTGTCAGCAGTGTTTTCATGAGGGAGGAGGTCAGCGGTTCTTTCAACAGTTAATGAAGTTGGTTGTCACAGATATGATGATGATAACATGGCAACTGTGAAAATACTCCTTTTATTTTTACAGTTGCCATGTAAGTACGATAAAAATAGAACTTTTAATCTGAAGAAATGAACTGGATGCTCATTGAGGTGTCACAACTTTTTTAAAAGAAAATTCCAGCTAATTTGGACCGGACGGTCTGGTTTTTGGGTGATTGTCAAGAAAATTTCTAAAATGTAAACTGGACACCAAATGTGTTATATCCGTCCTGGGCAGCAGCAGCAAACAAGGGATAGCGAATCGACGCTTGATTTTACTCTCCGCCCGGTTTACCCTCTGCCCGGTTTACCCTCCGCCCGGTTTATCCTCCGCCCGGTTTTATTCTCTGCTCGGTTTTCCCTCCGCCCGGTTTACCCTCCGCCCGGTTTACCCTCCGCCCGGTTTTACCCTCCGCCCGGTTTATCCTCCGCCCGGTTTTACTCTCTGCTCGGTTTACCCTCCGCCCGGTTTACCCTCTGCCTGGTTTACCCTCCGCCCGGTTTTACCCTCCGCCCGGTTTTACTCTCTGCCCGGTTTACCCTCCTCCCGGTTTACCCTCCACCCGGTTTACCCTCCGCCCGGTTTACCCTCCTCCCGGTTTACCCTCCGCCCGGTTTACTCTCCGCCCGGTTTACCCTCCGCCCGGTTTACTCTCCGCCCGGTTTACCCTCCTCCCGGTTTACCCTCCGCCCGGTTTACCCTCCGCCCGGTTTACCCTCCTCCCGGTTTACCCTCCGCCCGGTTTACTCTCCACCCAGTTTTCTTTTCTGCCCATGACAAATTTCACCCCTCAAAACTCTGATTTTTTAACATTAGTGGAATTACAGTATCTGTGGCTCCCGCCAGCTTGTCATTATATTGTTGTCTAACAGATAATGGAGTAGAAATTCATCTATGGCGGCAGGGGAGAGTGGGCGGCTGCGCGTCGCTCGATATTCAGTTCCATTGCAGTCAATTACTCAATTGAAATGACTAACTTTTGGCCGTACAACTGGCGGCCTGTACTGCCATTCTGTGCCGCCGCCATAGACGAATTTCAACCCCAATGGATCTCACAATATCCTGTAATATGTGTAAAGAGCCATCTACAAGATGCACTGCAGCAACTTGCTAAGGCTTCTGTGACTGCACCTCCCAAACCCATGAACACTACCACCTCAACAGACAAGGGCAGCAGGCGCATGGGAACTCCATCACCTCGAAGTTCCCCTCCAAGTCACACACCATCCTGACTTGGAAATATATCGCCCTTCGTCTTCACCACACGGATTGCAGCGGTTCAAGAGGACGGCTCACCACCACCTTCTCAAGGGCGATTAGGGATGGGCAAGAAATGCTGGCCTTGCCAGCGACGCCCACATCCCACGAATTAAAATAAAATTATTTTCAATCAGTCCATCTGTGCAATACCTAGAAATTGGGTTTTGGCGCAGCGACGGCTTTAGCGCCGGAAGTTAGTGCCGGAGCTAAGTCGCGCTGGGCGGGCCAAAAATTCACTAGTTCTGCGCCCAAACGGCTGCCGGCGCTGCTGAAAGCTGTTTGCGCCTGAAAACTGGCGCTACGCGCTGAATTGCGGCGCTATTCCGGCGCTGCGGCGCCCGCTGCGGTGCGGCAGGTTCGGGAAGTGCAGGCCTCCTCCTTCCCTTAAGGAGGAGCTGCCTGCACCCGGCCGCGGCCCGCGAAAATCATTGTAAAAATGAGCCCGGCACCTCGGACAAGTGCCGGGCTTGCATCTGTCCCGAGGGGGGGTGGGGGGAGAAGTCCGGGGAGGGAGCTGCGGCCAGGCGGCCGGCGGGAAAGCGGCCGGCCGCCGCGGGGCCTTTAATGCGCCGGCGCAAAGTCCAGTAAGGCACCTCTGCCAGAACGTTGCTTGCGGCTGCCACGGGCGAGGCGGCCGCAAGTCAATTTCGGAGTTCGGGCGGGTTACCATGGCAACCGGGACGCTGCGCACACCGATGACGTCATCGGTGCCGGCGCAGCGCTAACGGCCTAACGCCGATTTAGGGACCCACTCAATTTCCAAACTGGCCATAACTCCGGCGCTAGGCCCTCTAGCGCCTCAAAAGCGGCGCTAAGCCTACCGAATTTCTAGGCCAAAGTGTCTGATTTCCTTTTAATGAGAGCAGCCAAGAACTTTTAAATGGGTCAGCCGCAGCTTTTAGTCACCGGATTATGAAGTCAAACTGAAAGCACCAGCATTGCAAGTTGAAATGTTAATTTCAAAACTTGTAGCTCCTGCATAGGTGAAACACTGAAAACGCACCGGCTCTGGAAACAAGATATTTAGAGGAATGTTGTGTACATTAAATAAACAAATCAGGAATTGTCCATTAACTTAATGTTCTGGGGAAATAGGGAACATTTTCTGGTGCAATATATCACCGCATCCCAGGAGAGCAGCAATAATAAAGAATTCATCAGTAAACAATTTAATAACAACGTAGAATCCCTTTATATCAACCTAGGGTTCATAAAGTGTCAACTCATTTCCAAAGCGATGCCTGAGCAGGTTTTAGTCCCGAGGTAAAACAATCAGATACTTGGGTTTGAGATCCCATAATTTAGCTATTTTTTATGGGTTTTATTTTAGTTTATGTTATTTTTCTTTCTTATTCTAGGTCTCCAGTTTCATACACTATTCCCTAGCTGAAAGACTCCTTCTGCCAGTGCCACTCTGTATTCTCCCACTAGAAGGTTTGTAAAAGCGGCTTGGCTTGATTTTGGCTCCAATTCTCAAAATCCTGGAATGCCTTAGCCTTCTCTCTTTATTCTTCCTCCTCTAATCTAGAAACTTTTAAAACTCCGGCCATTTATTCACTGCTTATTGATTGACTTAATTAACCATCTATTCTTTTCGAGCTTCATGGTGTCTTGTCCAAAAAGCCTTGGCCTTTCATCAAGGTTTTGAAATAGAAAATCAGCCCCTCTTTCTCTCCCTTCCTCTGACAGTCTGGTTGAGATCAGGATCTCGCCATATGGGTAATTATGAGGTTAACCTCACACCCTACAAGCAGCATGTTCAGCACTGAACTAGGTCATTATGAGTCTAGCTTAAAAGGACAACATATATTACCTTCTCTTTATCTTAAATCATATGTATTTGGATCTATTATTTTATGAGTAAAAATGAAATTCAAAGGCTTTGAAGTTAATTTTTTTCCAATACCTATTTTATTATATAAGCTTAACACAGCGTTTCAATAAGTGTCTACATCTCCAGTCCATTACTATTATTCATCATGTGTGGTTTCTTACAGAGTGAAATCACTCTTTTTGCTGGTTCAAGTTAATTGAATTTCAGAATTACGAAATACCAGCTGTACAACATTTTTTTAATACCTCAGTTTGTACCATAGCATTCAACAAATGTTAAATACTGTTGTGTCTCCTTGTGTTCTTATATATATATTACAGACACTTTTAGTTCATTTTAGTTAGTGCTTTTACTCAGCTGTATTTCTGCTTTGTTACAGTGCTGCCGCATGGTGCAGAGTGATACAAGATGTCCGACGCTGCACTGTGCACTGCCTGTGCACAGTGTGCCACATAGCAATATAACTACACCATACCAAAGTAGTTCCATACCAAAGTAGTTCCATTTAAGGATCTGATACTATAACAATGTAACTTTCTCAAAAAACTAAAACATGAAATTTAACAATTTTAATTAACAAATATTATATCTAAACTATTATTATCAACTACAAAGAATCGTGAGTTTTTTTTTTATTCGTGATATCGCTCAGGTGGTTGGATGTTGTCCCTCCATCTTGTGGATTTGGTGGTGACCATTCCTCTCTGTGGTGTTTTGGTGTGTTCCGCTCTCGTTGTTGTTGTTGCTGTCGCCTTTGGAGTTGGAGTGTGCATGCTTGTGGTTGTTTGATTTGTAGCGCTTGTTTCTGGTGTTGTACAGGTAGACTACCCTTTATCCGGACTTCCGAAAACCGAAACCCTCTAAAAACCGAAGGTTTTTTCGTTCAGCGTAAGTCGTGCGTACAAACGAAAAAACCTTCGGTTTTTAGAGGGTTCCGGTTTCGGAAGTTCGGATAAAGGGTAAGTCGTGCGCACGACCCCCCGCCGACCCCCCCGCGGACCCCGCCGGCCCCGACAACCACCGACCCCGCCAGCCCCGACAACCGCCGACCCCGCCAGCCCCGACCCCCCCGTGGACCCCGCCGGCCCCGACAACCGCCGATCCCCCCCGCCGACCCCCCCGCGGACCCCGACAACCACCGACCCCGCCAGCCCCGACAACCGCCGACCCCCCCGCGGACCCCGCCGGCCCCGACAACCGCCGATCCCCCCCGCCGACCCCGCCGGCCCCGACCCCCGCCGACCCCGACTGACTTACGCTGAGCGTCAGCGTAAGTCGTGCGCACGACCCCCCGCCGACCACCCCACGGACCCCCGCCGACCCACCTTCCGAAATCCGAAATTCTCCTTTATCCGAAACTCGGCTGGTCCCGAGGTTTTCGGATAAAGGATAGTCTACCTGTACTGCTTGTGGTAGCTGGTGTTGTCAATGTTGCTGATGTTGTCTGCTGCTTATCCAGTTCAGGTGAAGGTCTGATGTGGAGTCTGTTCCGTCTGTATTGGTTACCAGGTTCAGTCTCTACGAAGTAGGATCTTGGAGTATCAGCTTTTCCAATGACCTTGGCTGGATTCCAGGTTTTCAACACCGGGTCTTGCACATGCACTGATTGTCCATTCAGCAATTCTGGTAGCGTCTTTGCATGTTTATCGTAATGTTTGCTTCCTACGATTTGTGCTTCTGCCAGCTTTTGTCTGAAGTCCTCCTGGTCCTGGGGAGGATGTATTTTTGCTGGTAGTGTAGTCTTAAACTTCCTCCCATTCAGCAATTCCGCAGGTGATTTCATGTCTGCTTTCAGTGGTGTTGATCTGAGTGATAGGAGGGCAAGGTCTTGGTCTTCCCCCATCTCACTACTTTTGATGAGGGTTCTCTTGACAGTCTGGATCTGTCTTTCGATGAACCCGTGTCCCCTTGGGAAATGTGGGGATGAGGTTACTATTTTGAACCCATACTTTTCTGCCAGAGCTCTGAATTCACTCGATGTGAACTGGGTTCCATTGTCACAGATTGCCTTTTCCAGGATTCCTTGTTCAGCAAACAAGCTCTTTGCAATCCTGGTGGTAGTTGTGGCTCTCAAGTCTTTCATCCTTCTCACAAAAGGAAACTTGGAATAGTAATCTGCCACTATGAGATACCATTCTTGATTGCACATGAAGAGATCTGCCCCAACAGTGTGCCATGGTCTTGACGGTATTTCACTAGGTATCATCTCCTCTTTCTGTTGTGCATTTCTGTATTTCTGGCATATACCACATGTAGAGACCATCTGTTCGATATTTTTGTACATGCCTATCCAGTATACAGCTGATCTGGCTCTCAGCTTGCATTTCTCCATTCCCATGTGGCCTTCATGTATGAGATGGAGAAGTTGTGTCTGCATCGTCTTTGGCACGATGATCCTCGATCCAGCAAGGAGAATACCGTCTTCTACTGCAATATCGTCTTTAATCGTCCACTATTGACGAATTGTCGCCTGTACCTGCTGGATTCTCTCCGGCCACCCCTGTATTACTTGTTGTGTGAGTAGTTGCAACTCCTCATCTTTGCTAGTCTCATCTCTGATTTGACTGAGCTTTGTAGGGGTAACATTCATTAGGTGGTGGATTTTTACTATCAGGCCCTCCACCTCGTGTTTCTCATATGGTGACAATCGAGACAACGCATCTGCTAGCACCATTTCCTTTCCTGGCTTATATTTAAGCGTGAAGTCATAGCTTTGGATCCTTAGAAGTAGTCTTTGCAGTCTTGCAGGCGCTTTGCACAGATTCTTCTTATAGATCTGTTCTAGTGGACGATGGTCACTCTCTATTGTAAATCACCTGCCATATAGGTATGTATGGAATTTCTCGCATCCGTACACTACTGCTAATAGTTCTCTTTCTATGTTGGCGTATCTCGTCTCGGCTGACGTCAAGGCCTTTGATGCGAAAGCTATCGGCTTTCCTTCCTGCACCAGAGCTGCCCCATGTCCTCTGGTAGAAGCGTCTACTTGCAGAGTGACTGGTTTTCTTCTGTCATAATATGACAGACTTGTTTCTTTGCACAACAGTTCTTTAAGTTGTTTGAAATTCCTTTCGTGTGATTCAGACCACTGGTATTCGGCGTCTTCTTTCAATAGCTCTCTGAGATTTGTTGTATGTTCCGACATGTGTGGGATGAAAGAACTCATGTATTGGACCAAGCCGAGGTAACTCCTCAGCTCTTTCTTATCTTTGGGTGGTTTCATTTCAGCAGTCGCCGCAATCTTCTCTGGATTTGGCTTGACTCCCTCTAGTGTATAAATCATACCGAAGAATTGGCATTCCTTGACTTTAACTATGCACTTATCTGCATTTAACTTGATGCCAGCCTTCCTGGTGCACTCCATGGCCTCATGTAGGTGCATGTCATGGTCTCTTTCATCTGCTCCATAGATCTGAATATCATCAGCTATTCCTATAGCTCCTTCACAGCCTCTGTATGTCTCGTCTATTTTCTGTTGAAAGATATCTTGACTGACCTTTAGCCTGAATGGTAGTCGCAGGAATTTGTAACGCCCAAATGGTGTGTTGAATGTTGTCAGTGTTGTTGATTCCTCATCCAACTTCACGTTCCAATATCCATTTCTGGCATCTAGTTTTGAGAAAACCTTGGCTCCTGCCAGTGATGGCGTAATCTCCTCTAGTGTTGGGGTGGGATAGTGGTCCCTCTTTAATCGCCTGGTTTAGAGCTTTGGGGTCCAAACATATTCTGAGACGCCCGTTTGGCTTTTCTCGTACCACAATTGAGTTTACCCAGTCTGTGGGTTCAGTGACCTTTACGATCACTCCCTTTTCTTCCACCTCCTTTAGCTCTCTTTCAAGCTTTGTCTTCAGCTCGATGGGTACTTTTCGTGGAGCATGGATAACGGGCTTTACCTCTGGATCGATGGTGATGTGGTATTGGAAATCTCTGAAACATCCCACTGTATCATCGAAACATTCCGGATACATGTCTATCAAGTGTTTTTTACTCTTGATTTGTGGGCGGTTCTCCAGTGGGGTGTTGCTGTCTATCTTCAGTGGTGTTTCCATCAGCTCGTGATGCACTGAGATCAATCTCAACTTCTCGCAGCTGTTTAATCCCAGGATCGCTGGCCCCTCAGTGTCGGTGACATAGAACATGCAGTTGATGTTCTTTCTTTTATGTGTCCCTTTGATAAAAGTTATTCCGAGTTGTTTAATCTCACTCCCCCCGTATGCTGTCAGCGTGACATTACTTGCCTTTAAACAACCATTTTTCGGGTAGCCATCTTCTGTCAGGTTTTCAGGAAAGATCTGCTGGTACAGTCTCAATGGGAGAATGTTGCTCTGCGCCTCTGTGTCCAGCTTCAACTTTAAGTTGATGGTTGTGGGCCGACCTTTGACCTTTTTTTTGATTTGGATGATGGTGTGCAATTCTCTCCTCTGAGTATTTTCCGCTCTGGACATCTCGTGAAGCTGTATCTTTATGGTTTTGATGATTAGTGCATTGTCGTGATCATCATCATCATCCTGCTCATCCATGGCATGGATATTGTGTTTCTTTCTCTGGTTCTGCTGTCCGCCTTTGTTTTTGATGTATGTTCCTTCTTTCTTCATTCTACACCTCTTTTCCCAGTGGTTTAGTTTGCCACATGCATTGCAGCTTGTTCCATATGCTGGACATTTCCTCTTGTCTATGTAATCGTGCGGTCTTCCACAATTTCTGCACGTTTCCCCCGTTGTCATGTGCATGCCTTTGTGTGTAGTACTTTTCTCTCACTGCATCCACTCTATTGTCCGTCTCAGAAGCCGTCCGCATGTCAGCCATTTGAGAAATCAGCATTTTCATTTGCTGCTTCATGAGCTCTCGCAGTATCTATAGCCTCTGTTATTCCGAGCTTTTCTTTTCCTATCAGGGCTTTTTGTACCTCTACATGCGCTGACCCCCATATTAGCTGGCCCACAAGCCTTTCCTCCATTTCCTTAAATTTACACTTGCTGGCTTCATTTCTCAGCCTTGTCAGGAAATTGTCAGCTGTTTCACCGGGTTCCTGTCTTAGACTCTGGAATTTGTATCTGTGTATACGGTGATTGGATTTAGGCTCCAGATGGTTGCTGAATTTATCAAAAATTTTCGCAGGGTTTTCCTTTTCCTCTTCAGTCAAACTCCAGCTATTATACAAATCTAGACCTTTTTCTCCTGTCCACAACAGAATGTAACTAACCTTTTCCTCATTGGTAGTACCCTTCAGGAAGCTTTTGAATGTAAGCTCACATTTCTGTTTGAACTTGCGGAATGCTTCTACTATATCGTCGGCTTCCCAGTTCATGAGGGGTTGCATTTGCACAGTCAGTGCAAATCTCCGCAGACACCGGCACTCACAATCAGCTCACAAAATCACTTTTCGTCTTATTCGTAGTTCGTATAGCACAATTTTGTACTCACTTATACCACTGCCACCATGTTGTGTCTCCTTGTGTTCTTATAATATATATATTACAGACACTTTTAGTTCATTTTAGTTAGTGCTTTTACTCAGCTGTATTTCTGCTTTGTTACAGTGCTGCCGCATGGTGCGGAGTGATACAAGATGTCTGACGCTGCACTGTGCACAGTGTGCCACATAGCAATATAACTACACCATACCAAAGTAGTTCCATACCAAAGTAGTTCCATTTAATGATGTGATACTATAACAATGTAACAAATACATTTAAATAAATATTGGGAAGACCGATTCTGTGGGGGTGATTTTGCCAATGGGGGCACGTTGGAGGCGGGACTGCTGCTTGTCGGGTCATTGTCCCGCCTCCATCGACTTGTGGCCAACCCATGCTATTTTCCCTTGATTGACCTTGGCAGATGAATTGTCATAGAAACATAGAAGATAGGAGCAGGAGTAGGCCATTCGGCCCCTCGAGCCTGCTCCGCCATTTAATGAGATCATGGCTGATCATCCAAATTCAGTACCCTGTCCCTGCTTTCTCCCCATATCCCTTAATCCTGTTAGCCTTAAGAAATATATCTAACTCCTTCTTGAATATATTTAATGAATTGGCCTCAACTGCCTTCTGTGGTAGAGAATTCCACAGGTTCACCACTCTCTGGGTCAAGAAATTCCTCCTCATCTCTGTCCTAAATGGCTTACCCCTTAACTTTAGACTGTGACCCCTGGTTCTGGACTCCCCTGCCATCGGGAACATCCTTTCTGTCTAGTCCTGTTAGAATTTTATAAGTTTCAATGAGATCCCTTCTCATTCTTCTAAACCAATCTCTCTTCATACGTCATTCTTGCCATCCCAGGTATCAGTCTGGTGAATCTTCGCTGCACTCCCTCCATGGCAAGAACATCCTTCCTCAGATAAGGCGACCAAAACTGCACACAATACTCAAGGTGAGGTCTCACCAAGGCCCTGTACAACTGCAGCAAGACATCCTTGCTCCTGTACGCGAATCCTCTCGCTGTGAAGGCCAACATACCATTTGCCTTCTTAACCGCCTGCTGCACCTGCATGCTTACCTTCAGCGACTGGTGCACAAGGACATCCAGGTCTCATTGCACTTCCCCTTCTCCCAATCTATTGCCATTCAGATAATAATCTGCCTTCCTGTTTTTGCCACCAGAGTGGATAACCTCGCATTTATCCACATTATACTGCCTCTGCCATGCATCTGCCCAATCACCCAACCTGTCCAAATCATACTCTGTGAAGCTGTCAAACACTGACATTCTCTGTTGTTTGATGAGTTCTTGTATTCAAGACTCATCAAATCTCTTTCTTTAGCAGAAATTAGATGGTTGTTGCATCGGAGAATGCAGCAGCCATTTGTCATCTCTGCTGCGGAGGTGCGACACTCTCCGCATCCTCAACTGTTGAAGCCTGCAGGAAGAAACAAAGATAAGTAAACATTTTCTATCACTTTTCACTCACCTCACATACTCACCTCTCCACACTTGCACCCATCACTTACCTCTCGAGCGCACATTTGCACCCCTCCGAGCCCTGCAGACCCATTGCTCGCCTTGGTGACCCTGGAGGGGTTTCCCGACGTCGGGAAGCCCACGCCTCTGTTGGAAAAATTGGGATAATCCTCTTAACTGCCTGTTAACTACCTGTTAACAGGCAGTTAAGTGGATGTAATCCCCTTCCCGCCTTGAGACGGGACCGGGTGCGGGTCGGCTACTCGCCTCCTGGGAAGATGGCATGGAGGTGGGTTGGGGGCGAGATGGGCACCCGCCCCCCAGATTCTGCCATTTTCCCAGCAGTCCTGCCTCCATACCCGCCTCCCCAGGGCTGGCAAGATCGTGCCCATTGTTTTCGGTCCTTGCACAAACTCCTTAGCCACCAAATCCATCCCTCTCCCTGGCAAACATCTGAGGCTGAACCACACACTGTTTGGAACCTAGGTACCATATTTGACCCCGAGATGAGCTTTCCACCACATATCCGTGCCATCACTAAGACCGCCAATTTCCATTGCCTGAACATCGCTCGACTCCGCCCCCGCCTCAGCTCATCTGCTGCTGAAACCCTCATCCATGTCTTTGTTACCTCTAGACTTGACTCTTCCAACGCACTCCTGGCCAGCCTCCCACATTATACACTCCGTAAACTTGAGGTCACCCAAAACTCGGCTGCCCGTGTCCTAACTCGCACCAAGTCCTGTTCACCCATCACCCCGTGCTCGCTGACCTACATTGGCTCTCAGTTCTGCAACGCCTCAATTTCAAAATACCCATCCTTGTTTTCAAATCCCTCCATGGCCTTGACCCTCCCTATCTCTGTAATCTCCTCCAGCCCAACAACCCTCCGAGATCTCTCCACTCCTCTAATTTTGACCTCTTGAGCATTCTTGATTTTAATCGCTCCAACATTGGTGGCTGTGCCTTCAGCTGCCAAGGCCCTAAGCTCTGGAATTCCCTGCCTAAGCCTCTCTGCCATGTTACCTCTCTTTCCTCCTTTAAGGCTTTCCTTAAAACCTACCTCTGCCCTAACATCTCCTTATGTGGCTCGGTGTAAGATTTTGTTTGATAACGTTCCTGTGAAGCGCCTTGGGATGTTTTATGACGTTAAAGGCGCTATATAAATACAAATTGTGTCGTTGTTTAGTTAAAGATATTTGAAAGACTATAACTACTTAGATTAAAATAAAACTAGTAGCAAATTTAGACAATATTTTCACAGGCTACCATGCTGTAGTTATCACTGAACATATTTTTCAATTTCTTACATATCTTCCTACATATTTTTTTTACAAAATCAAATTTTGCTTAAACATGACAGATGCAACAAAATACGTGGAGAGAAATCTGAAATCCCAAATGTTCTGATTTAGGGGACTGTGTGATAAAACGATCACAGTCCTCCAAGGGTTCTGCAGGTTGGGGAATCTGTTGAGACTTGGCTGGTTTGCACGTGCGACACAAACAGACAACACAAGGGGAAGGTGCTTTTCTTCAAACTCTAGCTGACTTGCTTTGCTATTGACGGTTCTTAATCATGCAAAATGACGAACCTTTCGCCATTAACATATTGAAAAATAATTAACTGCAAATACGAAAAGGATGAGTATAGACATTACGTTAAAATTTATTCCCATGTTATTTAATATATGTACAAGGAAGACAAAGTAAAGATCTTACCGGGTCTTGTAAGAGTCACGCTAGTGCTTCATGTAAGATTCAGAAAATGCAAAAATAAAGCACGGACTGTTGTTAAGAATAGCCAGTGGGAATGAGGTTGACCCCAGAGACAGATTGGTTTACATTACCAGCTGCTAACTGATACTCCACATCTATGGCACTTCAATTGGATCATAACTCAAAATAATTTGTGTGCTATCGCTTCAGATTGAGAATGTGACTGAATAAATAAATGACTGAATATTAACACAACTTCTATTTTTAACTGGGACGTTACCTCTGGAGAACAGTTCATTTTCAGCAGTTATGCAGTAGTTACATTTAAAACAAACCGCAGGGAAATATTTCTACGATAGCAAAATACTGCGGATGCTGGAAATCCGAAATAACAACAGAAAATGCTGGAAAAGTTCAGCAGGCCAGGCAACATCCGTGGAGAGAGAAATGGGGAAATATTTCTAATCGTGCTCTCGATTTAAATTGTAACCGTTGCATTTTTTAATTTTTGTCTTCATCAAGGTGAATGTATCACTGCTAGAGAGTGGGAAACTTTACAATCAACATGGAGCATGGCCAGGTAAAGCCTGGCAGGTCAAATGCTGAGTAACAATGCCACTACTCTGCCCAGCCTCAAGCACCTCCCAGTACATCAATCGGCGTGAATCTTTCCATTTCTCACAGTAGCTCTCGCTGTGACCCCGACGAGTGAGATTGTTAATTTAGTGCTAACTTGTGAACATTCTGGTCACCACATTACAGGAAGGACGCGATCACACTAGAGAGGGTACAGAGGAGATTTACGAGGATGTTGCCAGCACTGGGGAATTTTAGCTATGAGGAAAGATTGGAGAGGCTGGGGTTGTTTTCTTTGGAACAGAGGAGGCTGAGGGGAGATTTAATTGAGGTGTATAAAATTATGAGGGGGCGAGATAGAATGGATAGGAAGGACCTATTTCCCTTAGCAGAGAAGTCAATAACTAGGGGGCTTAGATTTAAAGTAATTGGGAGAAGGATTAGAGGGGAGTTGAGGAGAACTTTTTTCACCCAGAGGGTGGTGGGGGTCTGGAACTCACTGCCTGAAAGGGTGGTAGAGGCAGAAACCCTCATCACATTTAAAAAGTACTTGGATATGCACTTGAAGTGCCGTAACCTACAGGGCTACGGACCAAGAGCTGGAAAGTGGGATTAGGCTGGAGAGCTCTTTTACGGCCAGCACGGACACGATGGACCGAATGGCCTCTTTTTGTGCTGTAAATTTCTGTGATTCTATTTCTATGATTATTGTGCTATGGGCTCCTGCCTAGTTGGAATTGGGTTGAAATTGGACAAACTCATTTTAGGTTGCATTTCATCATTGTGTAAGAGGGGAGTTGAGCCCTGATGTTGAAGGATAGTGTACCAATCCTCTGTGCCATCCAAATCAATCCCTATATGCAAAAGATTTCAATAATTCAAAGGAAGACCTATTACACTATCTACACTAACTCAATCTTTCCTAGAACTTCTAAATTGTGTTTTCCTTATGTCTCTCGGTCCTCCTTTCCTACCCAGATCTTCAGGCTTTCAGAACCCACATTTGGTATCACCCAACCACCACCACCAACAACAACTTGTATTTATGTAGCGCCTTTAATGTAGTAAAATGTCCCAAGGCGCTTCACGGGGGCGCAATCAGACAAAATTTGACACCGAGCCAAAGAAGGAGACATTAGGACAGGTGGCCAAATGCTTGGTCAATGAGGCAGATTTTAAGTGGCGTCTTAAAAGAGAAGAGAGCGGTGGAGAAGAGGTTTGGGGAGGGAATTCCAGAGCTTAGGCAGCTGAAGGCACGGCCGCCAATAGTGGGGCGAAGGAAGTTGGGGACGCACAAGAGGCCAGAGTTGGAGGAGCGCAGAGATCTCGGAGGGTTGTAGGGCTGGAGGAGGTTACAGAGATAGGGAGGGGTGAGGCCAGGGAAGGACCACAATTTGATTTACCTCGACGTCTCTCCTACGTTTTACAGTGTTGCTGGTGCCCTGCACTATGGCTCATGGCTCTTCATCTAGGTTGGACAATAAAAAAGATACATTATTGGCCAAGATTTATTTCCTGACTGCTTTTTCCTTGTTATGAACATTTTAAGTATATAAAAATATAATCCACTCATTGTTAATAAAATAATTCCAGCAAATAGGCAATTTCTCTGATAACCAGGCACACTGGAACATAAAGAATCCACAAAAAGACAATTAATGGATGTCTGGAACTGATCCAGTATTGAGTTTATTAAATTTGACGTTTTCATCGCTAGTGACCTCCACATTATATTGCAATCTAACTCTTTTATGCTTGATCGCAGGGGAAAATACAGAGAGAGATTGAGGCGACCTTGAAAAAGCACAAATTAAAATGGGCTTGTTTGTGAAAGTGTTCTGCTGATATCATGGCCCAGCAATGGCACTGCTAATCTCTCACTCTGTTACATATTTTACTCACAGAATGTGCTTAAATCGTTTGACGTATTTCCTGGCTGAGAAACGATATATTTGATAATTATAAATCAGTACAATTCATTGTTTTATGAGACTGCAAACATTTTTCACAAAACATTCCTGCTGCCTTATGCTTCGATGCGCCACCTCTTGAAAGTATCCAGATGGGAACTGATTGAGAATAAACAGCTCGAAACTGTTTTCCGATGAGTTCATTTTCCCCGCAGATTGAACTTGCTGTGGAGATGGAGAAATGATCGGAGCTGGGAATGCTGAATGGCTGCAGATCTTCACGGTGCAAGGGCTTCGGGTCTGAGCCAAGCTCGGTGCAACACTGGGTCAGGGTCAAGGTGGCAAGGGCTGGAGTCCCTCGGCAGGCAAGCCAAGAGATTCTGCTGAACCCAACCATTGGGCGAAACGGGGAGAGGTTTGTCGGGGGGAAATGCCCTTTCAGAGGCGGACTGTGGGCTCTGCAAAGGCGAGGCGGACAAAAGTGGATGCAGATGGCAGCGGGGATCTGAACGAGGCTTTGGCCGCTGTTTTGTTGGAACTGGGCGATTTGAGCAAACATGCCATCGGCATATTCCAGGAGACAGAAGCCCAGGCCGCCTGCCTGCACCGGCGCTTTGCTCTCCTTAAAACTAAAGTCAAAAAATTACAGAGGTACAGCTCCAGACTGAACACCAGAGACATGAGAATCCGTAAGTATAATGGAAGGCATTGCAATGTTCACCTTTTCCTTTTGGGGCCGACCTGTCCGCAGGGCCAACGTGACCTCGACCTGGAACTGACCCAGGTAATAATTAGCAGTGGCTTGGCCAATAATTGGTGCTCAAAGCTTCCGTCTAATGTGACCCCCCTCCCTCCCTGTCCCTCGCATGTGACCTCCCTCCCTCCCTGTCCCTCTAATGTGACCTCCCTCCCTACCTGTCCCTCTAATGTGACCTCCCTCCCTGCCTGTCCCTGTAATGTGACCTCCCTCCCTGCCTGTCCCTCTAATGTGACCCCCCTCCCTGCCTGTCCCTGTAATGTGACCCCCCTCCCTGCCTGTCCCTCTAATGTGATCTCCCTCCCTCCCTGTCCCTCTAATGTGACCTCCCCCCCGTGCCTGTCCCTGTAATGTGACCTCCCTCCCTGCCTGTCCCTGTAATGTGACCTCCCTCCCTCCCTGTCCCTCTAATGTGACCTCCCTCCCTCCCTGTCCCTCTAATGTGACCTCCCTCCCTGCCTGTCCCTCTAATGTGACCTCCCTCCCTCCCTGTCCCTCTAATGTGACCTCCCTCCCTCCCTGTCCCTCTAATGTGACCTCCCTGCCTCCCTGTCCCTCTAATGTGACCTCCCTCCCTCCCTGTCCCTCTAATGTGACCTCCCTCCCTCCCTGTCCCTCTAATGTGACCTCCCTCCCTGCCTGTCCCTCTAATGTGACCTCCCTCCCTGCCTGTCCCTCTAATGTGACCTCCCTCCCTCCCTGTCCCTCTAATGTGACCTCCCTCCCTCCCTGTCCCTCTAATGTGACCCCCCTCCCTGCCTGTCCCTCTAATGTGACCTCCCTCCCTCCCTGTCCCTCTAATGTGACCTCCCTCCCTACCTGTCCCTCTAATGTGACCTCCCTCCCTCCCTGTCCCTCTAATGTGACCTCCCTCCCTCCCTGTCCCTCTAATGTGACCTCCCTCCCTGCCTGTCCCTCTAATGTGACCTCCCTCCCTCCCTGTCCCTCTAATGTGACCTCCCTCCCTCCCTGTCCCTCTAATGTGACCCCCCTCCCTGCCTGTCCCTCTAATGTGACCTCCCTCCCTACCTGTCCCTCTAATGTGACCTCCCTCCCTCCCTGTCCCTCTAATGTGACCTCCCTCCCTCCCTCCCTGTCCCTCTAATGTGACCTCCCTCCCTGCCTGTCCCTCTAATGTGACCTCCCTCCCTCCCTGTCCCTCTAATGTGACCTCCCTCCCTGCCTGTCCCTCTAATGTGACCTCCCTCCCTCCCTGTCCCTCTAATGTGACCTCCCTCCCTCCCTGTCCCTCTAATGTGACCCCCCTCCCTGCCTGTCCCTCTAATGTGACCTCCCTCCCTCCCTGTCCCTCTAATGTGACCTCCCTCCCTACCTGTCCCTCTAATGTGACCTCCCTCCCTCCCTGTCCCTCTAATGTGACCTCCCTCCCTCCCTGTCCCTCTAATGTGACCTCCCTCCCTGCCTGTCCCTCTAATGTGACCTCCCTCCCTCCCTGTCCCTCTAATGTGACCTCCCTCCCTCCCTGTCCCTCTAATGTGACCCCCCTCCCTGCCTGTCCCTCTAATGTGACCTCCCTCCCTACCTGTCCCTCTAATGTGACCTCCCTCCCTCCCTGTCCCTCTAATGTGACCTCCCTCCCTACCTGTCCCTCTAATGTGACCCCCCTCCCTGCCTGTCCCTCTAATGTGACCTCCCTCCCTGCCTGTCCCTCTAATGTGACCCCCCTCCCTCCCTGTCCCTCTAATGTGACCCCCCTCCCTCCCTCCCTCCCTCCCTGTCCCTCTAATGTGACCTCCCTCCCTGCCTGTCCCTCTAATGTGACCTCCCTCCCTGCCTGTCCCTCCAATGTGACCTCCCTGCCTGTCCCTCTAATGTGCCCTCCCTCCCTGCCTGTCCCTCCAATGTGACCTCCCTCCCTGCCTGTCCCTCTAATGTGACCCCCCTCCCTGCCTGTCCCTCTAATGTGACCTCCCTCCCTCCCTGTCCCTCTAATGTGACCCCCCTCCCTGCCTGTCCCTCTAATGTGACCTTCCTCCCTGCCTGTCCCTCTAATGTGACCTCCCTCCCTGCCTGTCCCTCTAATGTGACCCCCCTCCCTGCCTGTCCCTCTAATGTGACCTCCCTCCCTCCCTGTCCCTCTAATGTGACCCCCCTCCCTGCCTGTCCCTCTAATGTGACCTTCCTCCCTGCCTGTCCCTCTAATGTGACCCCCCTCCCTCCCTGACCCTCTAATGTGACCTCCCTCCCTGCCTGTCCCTCTAATGTGACCTCCCTCCCTCCCTGACCCTCTAATGTGACCTCCCTCCCTCCCTGTCCCTCTAATGTGACCTCCCTCCCTCCCTGTCCCTCTAATGTGACCTTCCTCCCTGCCTGTCCCTCTAATGTGACCCCCCTCCCTCCCTGACCCTCTAATGTGACCCCCCTCCCTCCCTGACCCTCTAATGTGACCTCCCTCCCTGCCTGTCCCTCTAATGTGACCTCCCTCCCTCCCTGACCCTCTAATGTGACCTCCCTCCCTCCCTGTCCCTCTAATGTGACCTCCCTCCCTCCCTGTCCCTCTAATGTGACCTCCCTCCCTGCCTGTCCCTCTAATGTGCCCTCCCTCCCTGTCCCTCTAATGTGACCTCCCTCCCTGTCCCTCTAATGTGACCTCCCTCCCTGCCTGTCCCTCTAATGTGCCCTCCCTCCCTGCCTGTCCCTCTAATGTGACCTCCCTCCCTGCCTGTCCCTCTAATGTGACCTCCCTCCCTGCCTGTCCCTCTAATGTGACCCCCCTCCCTCCCTGTCCCTCTAATGTGACCTCCCTCCCTGCCTGTCCCTCTAATGTGACCCCCCTCCCTGCCTGTCCCTCTAATGTGACCTCCCTCCCTACCTGTCCCTCTAATGTGACCTCCCTCCCTCCCTGTCCCTCTAATGTGACCTCCCTCCCTCCCTGTCCCTCTAATGTGACCTCCCTCCCTGCCTGTCCCTCTAATGTGACCTCCCTCCCTCCCTGTCCCTCTAATGTGACCTCCCTCCCTGCCTGTCCCTCTAATGTGACCTCCCTCCCTCCCTGTCCCTCTAATGTGACCTCCCTCCCTCCCTGTCCCTCTAATGTGACCCCCCTCCCTGCCTGTCCCTCTAATGTGACCTCCCTCCCTCCCTGTCCCTCTAATGTGACCTCCCTCCCTACCTGTCCCTCTAATGTGACCTCCCTCCCTCCCTGTCCCTCTAATGTGACCTCCCTCCCTCCCTGTCCCTCTAATGTGACCTCCCTCCCTGCCTGTCCCTCTAATGTGACCTCCCTCCCTGCCTGTCCCTCTAATGTGACCTCCCTCCCTCCCTGTCCCTCTAATGTGACCTCCCTCCCTCCCTGTCCCTCTAATGTGACCCCCCTCCCTGCCTGTCCCTCTAATGTGACCTCCCTCCCTACCTGTCCCTCTAATGTGACCTCCCTCCCTCCCTGTCCCTCTAATGTGACCTCCCTCCCTCCCTGTCCCTCTAATGTGACCCCCCTCCCTGCCTGTCCCTCTAATGTGACCTCCCTCCCTGCCTGTCCCTCTAATGTGACCCCCCTCCCTCCCTGTCCCTTTAATGTGACCCCCCTCCCTCCCTCCCTCCCTGTCCCTCTAATGTGACCTCCCTCCCTGCCTGTCCCTCTAATGTGACCTCCCTCCCTGTCCCTCTAATGTGACCTCCCTCCCTGCCTGTCCCTCTAATGTGACCTCCCTCCCTGCCTGTCCCTCTAATGTGACCTCCCTCCCCGCCTGTCCCTCTAATGTGGCCTCCCTCCCTGCCTGTCCCTCTAATGTGACCTCCCTCCCCGCCTGTCCCTCTAATGTGACCTCCCTCCCTGCCTGTCCCTCTAATGTGACCCCCCTCCCTGCCTGTCCCTCTAATGTGACCTCCCTCCCTCCCTGTCCCTCTAATGTGACCTCCCTCCCTCCCTGTCCCTCTGTGACCTCCCTCCCTCCCTGTCCCTCTAATGTGACCTCCCTCCCTCCCTGTCCCTCTAATGTGACCTCCCTCCCTGCCTGTCCCTCTAATGTGACCTCCCTCCCTGCCTGTCCCTCCAATGTGACCTCCCTGCCTGTCCCTCTAATGTGCCCTCCCTCCCTGCCTGTCCCTCCAATGTGACCTCCCTCCCTGCCTGTCCCTCTAATGTGACCCCCCTCCCTGCCTGTCCCTCTAATGTGACCTCCCTCCCTCCCTGTCCCTCTAATGTGACCCCCCTCCCTGCCTGTCCCTCTAATGTGACCTTCCTCCCTGCCTGTCCCTCTAATGTGACCTCCCTCCCTGCCTGTCCCTCTAATGTGACCCCCCTCCCTGCCTGTCCCTCTAATGTGACCTCCCTCCCTCCCTGTCCCTCTAATGTGACCCCCCTCCCTGCCTGTCCCTCTAATGTGACCTTCCTCCCTGCCTGTCCCTCTAATGTGACACCCCTCCCTCCCTGACCCTCTAATGTGACCTCCCTCCCTACCTGTCCCTCTAATGTGACCTCCCTCCCTGCCTGTCCCTCTAATGTGACCTCCCTCCCTCCCTGACCCTCTAATGTGACCTCCCTCCCTCCCTGTCCCTCTAATGTGACCTCCCTCCCTCCCTGTCCCTCTAATGTGACCCCCCTCCCTGCCTGTCCCTCTAATGTGACCTCCCTCCCTCCCTGTCCCTCTAATGTGACCTCCCTCCCTCCCTGTCCCTCTAATGTGACCTCCCTCCCTGCCTGTCCCTCTAATGTGCCCTCCCTCCCTGTCCCTCTAATGTGACCTCCCTCCCTCCCTGTCCCTCTAATGTGACCTCCCTCCCTGCCTGTCCCTCTAATGTGCCCTCCCTCCCTGCCTGTCCCTCTAATGTGACCTCCCTCCCTGCCTGTCCCTCTAATGTGACCTCCCTCCCTGCCTGTCCCTCTAATGTGACCCCCCTCCCTCCCTGTCCCTCTAATGTGACCTCCCTCCCTGCCTGTCCCTCTAATGTGACCCCCCTCCCTCCCTGTCCCTCTAATGTGACCTCCCTCCCTGCCTGTCCCTCTAATGTGACCTCCCTCCCTCACTGTCCCTCTAATGTGACCTCCCTCCCTGCCTGTCCCTCTAATGTGACCGCCCTCCCTGCCTGTCCCTCTAATGTGACCTCCCTCCCTGCCTGTCCCTCTAATGTGACCGCCCTCCCTGCCTGTCCCTCTAATGTGACCTCCCTCCCTGCCTGTCCCTCTAATGTGACCTCCCTCCCTGCCTGTCCCTCTAATGTGACCTCCCTCCCTGCCTGTCCCTCTAATGTGACCCCCCTCCCTGCCTGTCCCTCTAATGTGACCTCCCTCCCTGCCTTCTGAGACTCTGGCACTATTCTTGGGTACTTAATTCTACACTTTAAGTTTGCTGCAACAGAAATTGTGTTTCTGTGATACAGGGTAGCGATGTGTTCAGTTTTTTTTATTCGTTCAGGGGATGTGGGTGCCACTGGCATTGTCCATCTCTAATTGCCCGAGAAGGTGGTGGTGAGCCGCCTTCTTGAACCGCTGCAGTCTGTGTGGTGAAGGTACTCCCACAGTGCTGTTAGGGAGGGAGTTCCGGGATTTTGACCCAGCGACGATGAAGGAACGGCGATATATTTCCAAGTCAGGATGGTGTGTGACTTGGAGGGGAACTTGGAGGTGGTGGTGTTCCCATGCGCCTGCTGCCCTTGTCCTTCTAGATATTATAAATCGTGGGTTTGGGAGGTGCTGTTGAAGAAGCCTTGGCGAGTTGCTGCAGTGCATCTTGTAGATGGTACACACTGCAGCCACGGTGCGCCAGTGGTGGAGGGAGTGAATATTTAAGGTGGTGGATGGGATGTCAATCAAACGGGCTGCTTTGTCCTGGATGGTGTCGAGCTTCTTGAGTGTTGTTGGAGCTGCACTCATCCAGGCAAATGGAGAGTATTCAACACACTCCTTACTTGTGCCTTGTAGATGGTGGAAAGGCTTTGGGGAGTCAGGAGGTGAGTCACTCGCTGCAGAATACCCAGCCTCTGACCTGCTCTCTGAGCCACAGTATTTATGTAGCTGGTCCAGTTAAGTTTCTGGTCAATGGTGACCCCCAGGATGTTAATGGAGTTGAAGTGAGGTATCAAGAATTTCATTTACTCCAAACCGAACAGAGCTTAAGACTGATGGGTCCGACTCTGTCCTCTTGTGCATGAGTCGCTGCCTTCAGGAGATAAGGGGAGAGAATTGAGAAGTAGGGGCAGGTACAGTGACGCAAAGGCAGAATTGAATGATGCTGCTGAAATAATCAGCGTGGGCATTCTAAAGGAACATCCGTACAATTTTGTTAGAGATTTGCTAGAAATATGGAACAGATGAAATCTTCACGAACCTATTTACAATGTTACTGCAGATTATGGTCAGGAATTCTTACCCCTGGTTTGGTGCAACATTTGAAAACAACAATTGAAAAGTTTTATTTGTTAGTCAGTGAGGTTTTATTGAGGGATTTGTGCCCTCCACCACTATTCAATAACAGGAGATTCACTTTCTGAAAACATCCTGGAACTGTTCCCATTTGTTCAGATATGTAGCCTTGATTAATTTCAGTAATTTCTCCTGTTAGATTGTCAATAGAACGGATTGAAGTTACTGTTGTTGCTTTCTACTTGTGCTGTGTTTGCATTCTGTAGTTTTTTAGAATTGAAGAGCACAACTTGACCTGATAACATGTAATTCAATGAAAATTTAACAGAACGCTCCAGAATCAACTTTCCGCCAATCTGACCAAAGATCATCGACCTGAACCGTTAACTCTGTTCCTCTCTCCACAGATGCTGCCTGACCTGCTGAGTATTTCCAGCATTTTCTGTTTCTATTTCATATTTTCAGCATCTGCTTTTGTTTCTGCCAATCTTTGCTACTGATGAATTATGAAAAAGTGCCTGATCTTAATCTTGCAATACTTTCCAGTTTAGTTTGAAATCCTTTTCTTTCCTTGATATTAGGTGATTGTTATGTCAAAACAAAACGCTTTAAGATTTTATTTTTTTAGGAATGTTGTACTTGTTTTCCCAGCATCCATTGCAGGCATGGTGCGATGTGAGTGGGACCTTCCTAACATAACTTCCCCATTGCTAAAGAGAATAAAGACTTGCATTTCTATAGCGCCTTTCACGACCTCAGGACGTCCCAAAGTGCTTTACAGCCAATGAAGTACTTTTTGAAGTGGAGTCACTGTTGTAATGTAGGAAACATGGCTGCCAATTTGCGCACAGCAAGCTCCCATAAACAGCAATGTGCTAACGACCAGATAATCCGTTCTGTTTTGTGATGTTGATTGAGGGATAAATATTGGCCAGGACACTGGGGATAACTCCCCTGCTCTTCTTTGCAATAGTGCCCATGGGATCTTTTACGTCCACTTGAGAGAGCAGACGGGGCCTGGGTTTAACGCCGCATTGGTATGCAGTTTGTCACTCTGATGTTCTGCAGGAGAGGAAGACTGAGCGGGAAGTGCAGTAGAACGTAAGGGATTGATCTGAACCTCTGAGCTATGTTCAAGTCTACAGAGCCAGGGATAACACGAGACTGGTGCAGAATCAGTGTAAATTTGTGACATGTAAAGAGAGAAATTCAAGAGCTTTCGGTTGAATTTTGGTGAAAGCTGAGATTAATTCTAGAACTAATCTTCCATGTATACTTCCCCTCCCCCCATGTTCTCCTTTTTCTCCCCTCGCCTCCTGAAGGTGCTAACACTTACTGGGCGATGGTTGGAGGGTTGGCAGCCACAAGTACCAATTTACAGGAGTCAAAGGGGGAACTGCTCATCCAGTGGTCATTTTGAGGATTACCTAATCATCGCCTCAGGTTCATTGCTGACTACCCAGCTTGGCTGGCAGTCCTGGTGTATAATAATGGGCGTTGAGATTTTTGCGAGGTTGGTTCACACTGCATGCAGCAGCTCAGGTGAGACTGCAAAGCATATTTGTCCGGCACAAGGCACCACGCTGGACAGGCTGGTGGATCATGTGGGTGGGAAGGTGTCTGGAATTGGGTGACAAGGCTACTCGCTCACTTTATGTGGCTGTGCATAGAGACTGACGTTGAGAGGAAGTGGAGTGCAACTGCAACATTTCCCAGCTTGGAGGTCTTCCTGGATTGGTGGGCCGCTTGGTTCCAGGGTCCATGGAGAGGTGTCTGTTGATTTAAATATGCATGTTTGACAGGAGGAGTCCATGCTCACTTGTGCAGTGGTCACTTATGGCAATGGAGCAGGATTCAGATACAGCAGAGGCTGAGGATAGCTTGATGAAAAAAAAGTACTGTAGGGCAGTGGCCCTGTCTTAGGGTGAGAATTGATAAACTTGTAATGCAGGGGGGAAACAGTACAGGGCAAGTTAGAAGGACACTAATTACCAGGATGCTGATATGTTGGGGCTGACTGCAAGGGCACGTTCCCCCTCAGTCCTGCATTTAAATTGGTGTTTATTGTTACCGCAGCCAACCTCACCCAAGTAGCTAGAGAGTGAATGTTGGAAGTTTATCTGTTGGAGAGTATCAAACCCAATCCAATCCTGCCCTCCCTGGCCTGACAAATGGAATTTCCCGTAGGGGTCACTGGATACCAATCGGAAGCAGAATTTGTGGATGATTTCCACCCCAGCCCCCTACTTCCCTCCTCCCCCTCACCTCCCCCTCCCTCCTCCCTCCCTCCCTCCTGGATAAAGGGGAACCAGTGGATGTGGTGTATTTGGACTTCCAAAAAGCATTTGACAAGGTGCTACACAAAAGATTACTGCACAAGATAAAAAATCACCGGATTGGGGGTAATATACTGGCATGGGTGGAAGATTGGCTATCTAACAGAAAACAGAGAGTTGGGATAAATGGTTCTTTCTCAGGTTGGCAATCTGTGACTAGTGGTGTTCCACAGGGGTCAGTGCTGGGACCCCAACTCTTTACAATCTATATTAACGATTTGGAGGAAGGGACCGCGTGCAACATATCCAAGTTTGCCGACAATACAAAGATGGGAGGGAAAGCAGTGAGTGAGGAGGACATAAAAAACCTGCAAAAGGACATAGACAGGCTAAGTGAGTGGGCAGAGATTTGGTAGATGGAATATAATGTTGGAAAGTGTGAGGTTATGCACTTTGGCAGAAAAAAATCAAAGAGCAAGTTATTATCTAAATGGAGAGAAACTGCAAAGTGCTACAGTACAAAGGGATCTGGGGGTCCTGGTGCATGAAACACAGAAGGTTAGTATGCAAGTACAGCAGGTGATCAGGAAGGCCAATGGAATCTTGGCTTTTATTGCAAAAGGGATGGAGTATAAAAACAGGGAAGTCTTGCTTCAGTTATACAGGGTATTGGTGAGGCCACACCTGGAGTACTGCGTGCGGTTTTGGTTTCCATATTTAAGAAAAGATATACTTGCTCTCGAGGCAGTTCAGAGAAGGTTCACTCGGTTGATTCCGGAGATGAGGGTGTTGACTTATGAGGAAAGGTTGAGTAGGTTGGGCCTCTACTCATTGGAATTCAGAAGAATGAGAGGCGATCTTATCGAAACATATAAGATTGTGAGGGGGCTTGATCGGGTGGATGCGGTGAGGATGTTTCCACTGATGGGTGAGACTAGAACTAGGGGGCATAATCTTAGAATAAGGGGCTGCCCTTTCAAAACTGAGATGAGGAGAAACTTCTTCACTCAGAGGGTAGTAAATCTATGGAATTTGCTACCTCAGAGAGCTGTGGAAGCTGCAACATTAAATAAATTTAAAACGGAGAGACAGTTTCCTGGCTGATAAGGGAATTAGGGGTTACGGGGAGCGGGCAGGGAAGTGGATGTGAGTCTAGGTTTGGATCAGCCATGATCCTATTGAATGGCGGAGCAGGCCCGAGGGGCCGTATGGCCTACTCCTGCTCCTACTTCTTATGTTTTTATGATCCTCCTCCCTTCTCCCCCTCCTCCCCAGTGTCATAGCCAATATTTATAACATAGGATACATGGCACAGAAACAGGCCATTCGGTCCAACCAGTCTATGCTGGCTCCCTCAATCAACATCACTAAAACAGATTATCTGGTCATTATCACATGCTGTTTGTGGGAGCTTGCTGTGCGCAACTTGGCTGCCGCATTTCCTACATTACAACAGTGACTCCACTTCAAAAAGTACTTCATTGGCTGTAAAGCGCTTTAGGACGTCTGGTGGTCGTTAAAGGCCCTGTAGAAATGCAAGTCTTTTTTCTTTTTTTTTTAAGTACAGTAGGGTGAATAACACGACAAGCTGGGTTTTGAAAACCTCTTGATTGAATCTCTAGCTATTATGAAAATATTATTGGATCCGTCTTGACATTATGAGGCAAATGCTTTTTTGTTTCTTAACCAAACATCTCCCTGACTCAGAACCAGCTAGTGAATCAATGGTTTGATTTTGGAAGGATGTTAGTTAGGCCGTGCACCATTTCTTACAGCAACCGCTGGCTGCTCTAAGGAAAATGGTTCTGTACAGATGTTCAATGGGTTTTAAACAACCGCTTGCCGCGTTCGTATCAGTCAACCTCTTGGCTAAAAATGTCCGCCGGGATCAGGCAGATGATCAGCGAAGCCCTGTTCAAATTTGGAGCAGGGCATTGCGTTGGAGCAATACAAGCACACTGTGACTATGAGCTGTAACGTAGTCATTTTTACCAATTCAGTGAGCAGCATAAAGCAGCAGTGAATATTTCACAGAATAATGAAACCCAAGAGAAAAATAAAAGTGGGGAGAAATAGAGCCAAATGGAATGCAGAAAAAGATGTAAAGTATAAAAGGAAAGGATTATACCAACACAGAAAAAACCTCATGAGAGGGCGTGAGCTCAGACTGGAAAGGAAAATACTTAAAACTCTGAAATTATATTTTAATATCGGACCACCAGAGTGCACTGTAAGTGTGAGGGTTAGAAATACATTGCACCAATCAGTACTGTGAAGGTTTGATGGTGATTAATCAAAATGCAAATTCATAATTAAAAGGAGCAAATCACTCGACTATCAACAACGCTCCTGTAACTATGGAGACTGCACGGTTTCAAGTCTTTTGTAGTGCTAGTGTCATGAACATATTTCCATTTTCTTCAGTTCTTTTCGTCATCGCCCATCCCCTTCCACAGTGATGTTACTGGCGGTTTTACATGCCATCTAAAATTACTTTCACCTTTTATACCGATTTCCTCCTCTTCTCTGCTGGCTGAGGGTGGCTGCGGGTCTACGAGTGCTGGAATTCTCCAGGACTTTGCTAAGTGACCATTCTTCATTTACAGCCAAACTCCAGTAGTACTGATATTTGATTGTGGGATTAAAACTATTGAAACTCGCTTTATGCCGGGAGCCCGAGACAGGGGAGCCTCTCCTTCCACCAGGCTGGGCTGCATTCAAAGCCATGTCCCGGAGGTGAATGGACAATGTGCTAACTAACCACCCTGGTAGCAATCAGTCATTATTTTAAACAGGTTGATGACTTTGTTAAATTGGTGAGCCGAGGAATGTCGAATGAATGCCTGAACCAATTCGTTAAAATTATGCACGTGTGAAGAGCAATTTCTACCCCAGAACTTTGCATCAACTTCCAAAATGTAGGTTCTATATTTACCGTGTCTCAATATGTCACAGCGGGCGGTTGCAGTGATCACATGGACAGGGTAAAATCAGTGGAGAAAAATTCGAGAAGTTCATGCTATAGTGAGTTTCTATTGATTTAAAACTGAAAACATGCGGAGACTAATTATAGGGTAGAATTACATATAGCTTCAACATCCAGACTCATAATCCTCAAGGGAATTCCCACATAACTTTGATGTCCTGGCCAGATAAGGCCCAGCTTGTTGGTATTTTCTATCAGGCTGTCTCCCCAATGCCATTGGTACACGAACAGTGTTTTTTTCCCTACTAATCGTTCCCTTCCCTTCCTTCTCTCCTGGGTTTGTTGGCTTCTTGTTGGGGTACAGGTGCTGCTCGCCCTCCATTACCTCACCCTGTGACCAATCCCTCCTGTGTGAGCCAAGGCTTTGTGTGTTGGCAGAGTATTTGACTGTGGGACAAGGGGCAGGGTGCATCACAATCAAATTCACCGCTGCCCCTCATCCTATATTCACACTTCCAGCAGAGCTCAGAGGATCAGGACCCTGCCTCAACTGAGATCGATCTTTGGCCCTTCTGGCCTGTATAACTCACCAGCTTATTACCTTAACTGTTTGATGCGCTATCAATTACTCATAAAAGACTGAGAGTTAGAAGAGTAACTAAAGGCTTTTATTAACAACAGAATGGAGGTCTGCCTCGAGTGGTCGACCGGTCCAGGATACCAAGGGCTGGGGAGCAGTCACCTTTATACTAGGACCTGTGGGAGGAGTCAGCCGAGGCATGTCCAGGCATGTACACAGTGGAATACAAACAGGACAAACAGGAATACAAACAGTGGTTTACCACACTGTTCACTTGTTGGCGGGAGTTCCAAATGAAATCCTGAATTGATATTGCTCCAAAAACAACACAGTTCTTTATTTTCAATAGATACATGAATTGGCACAGTCACAAATATGTAAGAAATCTACTTTGATCTGCAAGCAAATCCAGAAAGGTTTAATCGTGGAAAGTAAAGTGACCATTAGCTTCAAGTACTGCATGTTCTTTATAGCATTCGCAATAGCTCAATCTAAATCATTGGGAGTATTAAGCTATTTACGTATCTGCTGCACTCTGGTCAAACAGAATGGAACAGACTCAAGATGGTGTGATGTTATAAGAACTCTTAACCTTTACACTGCTGCACTGGCAGAGCGTTCTGTACGCCTTGGGCTAACCACTATAACATCTTATCTTGTACACTATGAGCCTCAAGAATCACATTATTTTGCTGTAATAGTGCTATTGAGATATTGTAGCATTAATGTAATATGTACACTTAGCAATTCCTATTTTTGCATAAAATTTCGAAGTTCATCGACTCTCTTGCTGCCATTTTTCGCCCCTCCTTTCATGAAAGCATCGACTCCCTGCCTGGGTATGATTCACCATGACTGGTTTCCCCCCCACCAGTACATTGCCCATTTGCTCGTAACTCATGTGTGAGCCTTGGTGAGAATTGGCAGCTTATTTGGCCGTGGGGCAGGAGAGCTGAACTCGATGCTGATCCTGTCCTCCCCACATACTTCCACCAGTGACCGCTGGATATTAATCTCAGCAGTGGGAATCCTGACTGATTACCCCTTCTTAATCTAGGCACTGAGTGACACTACTGTGCAGTACCTTCACTTTGTTAACTTCCTTCATCTTTTAAAAGGCTCGGATCACATTTTCCTCCCATGTCGCTCCTTAGGTCTTCCAATATGTAGTAGTTTGGATGTCAGCATTTAAATTTCATTTGCTATTTATCTGTACAATTGCATAACAGATTAAACTTCTTCTGCAGAACTTTACTGTATCCTCCACCCCTACTGCACACTCTTTCAGTGTCATCTACAAATTTAACAAGTTTACAATTGGTTTCTGCAACAAGGTCATTTTTATAGATTGGAAACGAGGGTCCAAGTACAGACCGCGGTGGTCCTTACTTTCAGCACCTGGCTCCTTCCCATGGCCCTCCCTGCTCTGACACTGAGGCCTCTCATGAGACTACTGTGACCTATTATTTTAATCCAATTTCTTATTCAGTCTCGCATCTTACCCTGGATCCCATGGATTTAGTTTTGTTTTTCTTTTGGGACTTTGTTGAGGCCTTCTGGAAGTCCAAATAAAGTAGATCATAGGGGCTTCCATTTTATGACCATGATGATTTCGCCAGCCGTGCTGAGTCCAGTGGGGCCGGAGCAGACAGCGGCCTCAAACTCCGCACCTGTCTCCTCCAAGTGATTTTCCCCTGATTGGGCCCACCCCGCAAGGTTCCCGTCCAATTAAAAGGAAGTGGGTCTGATGACCTCATCTGATGATGCATCATCAGACGGTTTCCTTAAAGGGGCCATGTTCACATTGGTTGTGCTGTCTGCGTTCTGCAGCATTGAGGTGCTGCAAACACTGACAAGCACTGCACAAAGGTGCATGGCTGCACCCAGGCTCTCCCATGACTCCCTCCATATGCATGCAGGAAGGTCCACTTCCCTTCCCATGGGTGGAAGACTCCTCCCCAAGAGACCAACGCAGCCTGGTTGCACATTGCAGAGGAAGGCACAAGCAGGGATGTCCTTAGGAGGACCAGGCTGCACTGGCGCAAACCTTTCCATGATCTCAGTAGATCATGAAACGTTACTGCCATGCCACACTCAACCTCATCCTGCTGTGCCACTCATCACATCCCCATCACTCTGCCTTCCATACCCTTCTCCTGCACATCTTTACTCACACCAGCTTACCTTGCACCTCCACCCATCCCTCTCTATCTACATTATCACTTCCCCGTCTCACTAGCCACCCCTCACGCTCAACCTCATCCTGCTGTGCCACTCATCACATCCCCATCATAAGAACATAAGAACATAAGAACATAAGAAATAGGAGCAGGAGTAGGCCAATCGGCCCCTCGAGCCTGCACCGCCATTCAATAAGATCATGGCTGATCTGATCCTAACCGCCAATCTACTATCACTGAACCATCTCCTGAATCTAACAGAATTAGACACACGAAATAGGAGCAGGATCAGGCTACATGGTCCCTGGGCCCGCTCCGTTACCCACAGGGCCATGACCGATCCGAGCCTAGACTCATGTCCAAATTCCTGCCTGCTCCCCGTAACCCTTAATTCCCTTTACTTCTAGGAAACTGTCTATTTCTGTTTTAAATTTATGTAATGATGTAGCTTCTACAGCTTTTTGGGGCAGCATATTCCATGGACCTACCACCCTCTGAGTGAAGTAGTTCCTCCTCATCTAAGTTTTGAAAGAGCAGCCCCTTATTCTAAGACTATGCCCCCTAGTTCTAGTTTCACCCATCATCGGGAACATCCTCCCCGCATCCACCCGATCCAACCCCTTCACAATCTTATATGTTTCGATAAGATCGCCTCTCATTCTTCTGAACTCCAATGAGTAGAGTCCCAATCTACTCAACCTCTCCTCATATGTCCATCCCCTCATCCCCGGGATTAACCGAGTGAATCTTCTTTGTACTGACTCGAGAGCAAGTATGTCTTTTCTTAAGTATGGACACCAAAACTGTATGCAGTATTCCAGGTGCGGTCTCACCAATACCTTGAACAACTGAAGCAATACCTCCCTGTTTTTATATTCTATCCCCCTAGCAATAAATGCCAACATTCCATTGGCCTTCTTGATCACTTGCTGCGCCTGCATACTAACTTTTTGAGTTTCGTGCACCAGGACCCCCAGATCCCTTTGTACTACAGTACTTTCCAGTTTCTTGCCATTAAGATAATAACTTGCTCTACGATTTTTCCTGCCAAAGTGCATAACCTCACACTTTCCAGTATTGTATTCCATCTGCCAAATCTCTGCCCACTTACTTAGCCTGTCTATGTCCCCTTGCAGGTTTTTTATGTCCTCCTCACTCACTACTTTCCCTCCCATCTTAGTATCATCTGCAAACTTTGATATGTTACACTCGGTCCCCTCCTCCAAATCGTTAATATAGATTGTAAAGAGTTGGGGACCCAGCACTGACCCCTGTGGAACACCACTAGTTACTGATTGCCAGTCCGAGAATGAACCATTTATCCCAACTCTCTGCTTTCTGTTAGATAGCCAATCCTCTATCCATGCCAGAATATTACCCCCAATCCCGTGATTTTTTATCTTAAGCAATAATCTTTTGTGTGGCACCTTGTCAAATGCCTTTTGGAAGTCTAAATACACTGCGTCCACTGGTTCCCCTTTATCCACCCTATATGTTACTTCCTCAAAGAACTCCAGCAAATTTGTCAAACATGACTTCCCCTTCATAAAACCATGCTGACTTTATCCTATTAAATTATGATTATCCAAATGTCCTGTTACTGTCTCCTTAATAATGGACTCCAATATTTTACCTACCACAGATGTTAGGCTAACCGGTCTATAGTTTCCAGCCTTCTGTCTACTGCCCTTTTTAAATAAGTGCGTTACATTAGCAGTTTTCCAGTCTGCCGGGACCTTTGCTGATTCCAGGGAGTGTCCCAGGAAGCAAAACCCATTTCTCCCACACCAGTCTTTGAGCCATGCATTTAACTCTCTAATTTTATTTGTCCTAGCCAAATTCGCTCGTGGCTCAGGTAATAACCCTTGAGGTTCTGTTTTTTAATTTGACCCCTAGCTGCTCATACTCCTTTAACAGAACCGGCTTCCTCGTCCTATCTACGTCGTTTGTACCAACATGGACCACGACAACTGGATCCACCCCCTCCCACTGCAAGTTTCTTCCAGCCCAGCGGAGATGTCCTTAACCCTGGCACCGGGTAGGCAACACAGCCTTCGGGACTCTCGCTCTCGGCTGCAGAGAACTCTATCTATCCCCCTAATAATACTATCCCCTACCACTACAACATTTCTATTTACTCGCCCCTCTTGAATGGCCCCCCGTTCCACGGTGCTGTGGCCAGGTTGCTCATCCTCCCTGCAGCCCCTGCTCTTGTCCCCACAGGGAGTAAGAACCTCAAACCTGATGGTCAAGAGCAAGGGCTGCGGCTCCTCCAGCTCTACCTCCTGGATCCCCGTACCTGCCTCACTCATAGTCACACCGTCCTGTCCCTGACCATGGGCTACATCTGAATTGCTTAACTTCATAGGTGTGACCACCTCCTGATACACAGAGTCCAGGTACTTCTCCCCCTCCCTGATGTGTTGCAGTGTCTGAAGCTCAGACTCCAGCTCATCAACACGGAGCTGGAGTTCCTGTAGCAGCAGACACTTGTCACAGACGTAATCACCGTGAGCCTCAATGGGGTTCACCGGCTCCCACATCTCGCAACAGTAATACATCACCTGCTCCATTCTATTTAATTAATTAAATTTTTTATTGTTAGTTATGGACACCCTCTGCCCGATTTTAGATGCTAGTATCCCCTTTAATTAATTGGATTTAAATTAAATCAATCCCTCTAGTTACACCAGTTAAATGGTTTACCAACAGTCACTCTGCACCAGAAAGGCCTTGGTACACCACAGCAACCTTAAAAACTATAAACCACAGACTTAAAGTTTTAAAACGAGAGAAATACTCCAACCAATCACCTACCTGTTTTGTGGTGACATCACACTTTGAATACTTTTTACCTCTCTCCTTGCCTGAGATTGGAGATTGGTGAGGCCTACCTGAGCCTCTGGGGCCTCTTGTAGTCGCTCTGCCGCGCTGCACCGCCTCCACCCGCTGCCGATGCCGCACTGAGGCCTACCTGAGCCTCTGGGGCCTCTTGTAGTTGCTCTGCCGCGCTGCTCCGCCTCCACCCGCTGCCAATGCTGCACTGAGGCCTACTTGAGCCTCTGGGGCCTCTTGTAGTCGCTCTGCCGCGCTGCACCGCCTCCACCCACTGCCGATGCCGCACTGAGGCCTACCTGAGCCTCTGGGGCCTCTTGTAGTCGTGCTGCTCCGCCTCCACCCGCTGCCGATGCCGGTGCACTCTGCCTTCCATACCCTTCTCCTGCACATCTTTACTCACACCAACTTACCTTGCACCTCCACCCATCCCTCTCTATCTACATTATCACTTCCCCGTCTCACTAGCCACCCCTCACACTCACCCTCATCCTACTGCAAGTATACCAACTAACAACACACAAGGGTAGGCACTTGGGTGGTTTAGCCAATGTTAGAACATAACATAAGGACATAAGAAATAGGAGCAGGTGTAGACTATTTGGACCCTCGAGCCTGCTCCGCCATTTAATGAGATCATGGCTGATCTGATCTTGGGCTTAGCTCGACTCCCTGCCCGCTCCCCATAACCCTTCACTCCCTTATTGTTCAAAAATCTGTCTATCTCCACCTTAAATATATTCAATGACCCAGCCTCCACAGCTCTCTGGGGCAGAGAATTCCACAGATTTACGACCCTCTGAGAGAAGAAATTCCTCCTCATCTCAGTTTTAAATGGGCGACCCCTTATTCTGAAACTATGCCCCCTAGTTCTAGATTCCCCACGAGGGGCAACATCTTCTCTGCATCTACCCTGTCAAGCCCCCTCAGTATAATATATGTTTCAATAAGATCACCTCTCATTCTTCTAAACTTCAACGAGTATAGGCCCAACCTGCTCAACCTCTCTTCATAAGTCAACCCCTTCATCTCAGAAATCAACCTCGTGAACCTTCACTGAACTGCCTCCAATGCAAGTATATCCTTCCTTAAATAAAGAGACCAAACTGTACGCAGTACTCCAGGTGTGGTCTCACCAATACCCTATACTGTTGTAACAGGACTTCCCTGCTTTTATACTCCAGCCCACTTGCAATAAAGGCCAACATTCCATTTGCCTTCCTGTTTACTTGCTGTACCTGCATGCTAACTTTTTGTGTTTTATACAGGTCCCTCTGTACTGCAGCATTTTGTAATCTCTCTCCATTTAAATAATAATTTGCTTTTTTATTTTTCTTACCAAAGTGGATAACCTCACACTTTCCCTCATTATACCCCATCTCCCAAATGTTTGTCCACTCACATAGCCTGTCTATATCCCTTTGCAGATTCTTTGGGCTGGATTTTCTCAATGGAGATGCATTGGAGGCGGGACAGCTGCTTGTCGGATCAATGTCCCGCCTCCATCATCTTCTGGCCAACCAGAGGGATTTTCCCCTGATTGACCTTGTTAAGCCCGCCCTGCGGGCTCAGCAGGCCAATTAGGGGGGAAGTCACTGACAGAGCACATCAACGTCTGACGTGCTATCTGTCAAGACTTCTTGAAAGAAGAAATGTCAGCGTTTGACAGCTCTATGAAGCTGTCAAACACTGACATTTTCTGTAGTTTGATGAGTCCTTGTGTTCAGGACTCATCAAACCTTTCAACTTTGTAAATTTCAGATGGCTGTTGGGTCGGAGGATCCAACAGCCATTCTGTGAAATCGACAAGGAAGATGTCGGGTCTCCCAATTCAGGGTGGATGAAGGCTGTAGGCAGAAAACAAGGTAAGTGAACATTTTTTAACAATTAGCACTCACCTTCCATACTTACCACTCCACCCATCACTCGCCTCTACATCTTACTTTCAGGTGCCTCCGACTCCCGCAGACATCCTTCACGTCTCCTCCAATCCAGCGGGGTTCTCTGAGGTCAGGAAGCCTTCACCTGAGAAGGTAAAATGTCACTAATCCTTTTTTCTGCCTGTTAACTACCTGTTAACAGGCAGTTAAAAGGATTTAATCCCGTTCCCGCCTCCAGGAGACGGGACCCGAAGCAATGCATCTTCCCGCCTCCTGGCAAAAGGACACGGAGGCGGGTTGAGGGCGGGTTTGCCATCCACCCCCACTTTCTGGTACTTTACTAGCTGTCCCACCTCCTCGGGGCTGAGAAAATCCAGCCCTTGGTGTCCTCTTCACAACTTGCTTTCCCACCTATCTTTGTATCATCAGCAAATGTGGCTACATTACACTCGGTCCCTTCATCCAAGTCATTATTATAGATTGTAAATAGTTGAGGCCCCAGCACCGATCCCTATGGCACTCCACTGGTTACCGTTTGCCAATTGGAAAATGGCCCATTTATCCCGACTCTCTGTTTTCTGTTAGTTAGCCAATCCTCTATCCATGCTAATATATTACCCATGTTCATGTGAAGTTTCTGGTAATGTGCTGTCAAACATTGAAATCTTTATTTTGAACACTTTGCGTTCTTGGACAGATTTGTGTACACCTTTGGAAGTGGCTTAGTGAGTTGCAATGAATGGTGAGACATAACGTTCCCCCCGCCAATGGTGACAAGTGTGAAAGGAATGGCTTGGACATTGTAGGGATGTTGTATGGTGCTGGTGTGGGGTGGTGCCAACCTGGTGCATCATGTGGCAGCCAGGGTGTACAGTGTTAACTGAAGCAAATCTGGACATGGTGAGGCCATCGCTGGCGTCCCGGGCAGCAATGTGCACAGGTGATGATGCCCTCTGTCCTGTGCAGCATCAGGTGATTGCGGAGAAGGTTGGTGTGGATGTTGGTGCTGCTGGTGTGCCCGGTGATGCTGGTGTTGGGGCTGATCGTGTTGGGATAGAAACATAGAAGATAGGAGCAGGAGTAGGCCATTCAGCCCCTCGAGCCTGCTCCGCCATTTAATGAGATCATGGCTGATCATCCAAATTCAGTACCCTATCCCTGCTTTCTCCCCATATCCCTTGATCCCTTTAGCCTTAAGAAATATATCCAACTCCTTCTTGAATATATTTAATGAATTGGCCTCAACTGCCTTTTGTGGTAGAGAATTCCACAGGTTCACCATTCTCTGGGTGAAGAAATTCCTCCTCATCTCTGTCCTAAATGGCTTACCCCTTATCCTTAGACTGTGACCCCTGGTTCTGAACTCCCCCGCCATCGGGAACATCCTTCCTGCATCTAGTCTGTCTAGTCCTGTTAGAATTTTATAAGTTTCAATGAGATCCCCTCTCATTCTTCCAAACTCCAGTGAGTATAAGCCCAATCGACCCAATCTCTCCTCATACGTCATTCCTGCCATCCTGAGGACCAAGGTGAGGTTTTTTTCAAGGGCACTGATGCTGATGGAATAGATGGCAGGCGAGGTTGAGATGACAGAAGTAATCTCTCAATGTTGAGATAGGTTGTTCCAAGGCGGTGACAGTGGATAGAGAGATTACTCCAAACACTTCAAAAGTGCATAAAGCTCAAAAGTGGGTTCCAAATCATTCATGCTCCAGCTTCTGAGATTGGACAGTGACCAGCTGTGAAATGGGAGCTTTTATACCACTTTTGCAGCTGTCACCTAATGAAAGAAATAGACAGTTGTTCAGAACCTGACGTATTTACCTGGCATGATCCCCGAGCGATAGGAACCGCGTGGAAAACTTGGGAAAATGCTTTGTACCTAGTAAAATAGTAAAATGGTGATTAAATTGCTTTAAACGCCCTCTTGAACTCGCACAATTGTATGACCCGTCGCTTAGTGCTGGATCTGCAAGGCGCCGGCCGAGCCGGCACTAGGGAATCTCACAAGGAGGCGGGTTTAGAGCGGGGCACCAACCCGCTATCAATCTTTTTGATTTTGACAGCGGACCTGCCTCCGAACCCACCCTCTGAGTGCCGGCAAAATTCAGCCCTCTGTCTTTGTGAATTACCATATATTTTCTCAGAGGCATTATGAACCAAATCATTTCCATCCACTAACTCTGTCTTGCATATACCCAGGCCATTAAATTGATTGTTACTCAGTGCATTTTAGTTGCTTCCTGTGTTAGTGAGATCAATACTTTCCCACTCTCTCTGGCAAGATAATGGTTGACATATTCAAGATTGTGTTTCTGACTATTTGAAAAAAGATTGACATCAGTCATTTTACAGCTAATCCCCAATGAGCTGTGAAAAACCGTCAGACCCCCACCCTTCCCCAGACCCCCACCCTTCCCCGCACCCCCACCCTTCCCCAGACCCCCACCCTTCCCCAGACCCCCACCCTTCCCCAGACCCCCACCCTTCCCCAGACCCCCACCCTTCCCCAGACCCCACCCTTCCCCGCACCCCCACCCTTCCCCAGACCCCCACCCTTCCCCGCACCCCCACCCTTCCCCGCACCCCCACCCTTCCCCAGACCCCCACCCTACCCCAGGCCCCCACCCTTCCCCAGACCCCCACCCTTCCCCAGACCCCCACCCTTCCCCAGACCCCCAACCTTCTCCAGACCCCCTCCCTTCTCCAGACCCCCACCCTTCCCCAGACCCCCACCCTTCCCCATACCCCCACCCTTCCCCAGACCCCCACCCTTCCCCAGACCCCCACCCTTCCCCGCACCCCCACCCTTCCCCAGACCCCCACCCTTCCCCAAACCCCCACCCTTCCCCAGATCCCACCCTTCCCCGCACCCCCACCCTTCCCCGCACCCCCACCCTTCCCCAGACCCCCACCCTTCCCCGCACCCCCACCCTTCCCTGCACCCCCACCTGTCCCCAGACCCCCACCATTACCCAGACAACACCCTTCTCTGGACCCCCAACCTTCCCCAGACCCCACCCTTCCCCAGACTCCCACCCTTCCCCAGACCCCACCCTTCCCCAGACCCCACCCTTCCCCAGACCCCCACCATTCCCCAGACCCCCACCATTCCCCGCACCCCCACCCTTCCCCAGACCCCCACCCTTCCCCGCACCCCACCCTTCCCCAGACCCCCACCTTTCCCCAGACCCCCAACCTTCTCCAGACCCCCTCCCTTCTCCAGACCCCCACCCTTCCCCAGACCCCACCCTTCCCCAGACCCCACCCTTCCCCAGACCCCACCCTTCCCCAGACTCCACCCTTCCCCAGACCCCCACCCTTCCCCGCACCCCCACCCTTTCCCAGACCCCCACCCTTCCCCAGACCCCCACCCTTCCCCAGACCCCACCCTTCCCCAGACCCCCACCCTTCTCCAGACCCCCTCCCTTCTCCAGACCCCCTCCCTTCCCCAGACCCCCTCCCTTCCCCAGACCCCCAACCTTCCCCAGACTTCCACCCTTCCCCAGACCCCACCCTTCCCCAGACCCCCACCCTTCTCCAGAGGATTAATGTGGGAGCCAGTTGAGAATTGATTCGCATCGACGCTAAGGTGCTAATGTAAATGAATCTCAGAAATCAATAGCAACTCCAACAGAGGCATTATCTTCAAAAGAAGTGTCAATCATTTGTGATTTTAATCAATTTTATTACATGGGAGTATAGACTCAAGTGGGTGTTCAACCGCACCCTCTCCTCCACCTTTGATGCCCTAGTTCCCATTCAAACCATTACTCTCTCTCACCCAGGCTGTTTCCCCTGGTACGGCCCTCAGCTTTGCTCCCTTAAGTCCAAGGGACGCAGACTTGAACGTATATGGCGGATAACTGGTTTAGCCATTCACCTGGCTGGACCATATAAAGTATTATCCTGCTGTCACCTACCAAAACTGTTCACTATTCTAGGATCTCCTTGGAATGCAAAGATAACCCCCGGCCTTGTCTCTACTGCAAAACATCTTCTTAAACCCCTCTCCCCTGTCTCCTCCACCCTCACCTCCAACAACAAGTGTGAGGAGCTCATGGACTTCTTTGTCACTAAGCTTGAGACCATCTTTCAGCTAACTCTGCCGCTTCCCTCCCTTCCCCATACCCACTGGGACAAACTTCCTATAAGGTTCTCCCCTGCCCTAGCCCTGAACTCGCATCTTTCTCTAGTTTCACTGCCCAGGTGCTCATCCTGTCCATGAGACCCACCTCCTGCTCCCTCGACCCTATTCCCACTAAACTGCTGACCACCCAACTTCCCTTCCTGGTTCCCATGTTAGCTGACATTTTTAACGGTTCTCAGGTGCTGTCCCCCTCTCATTCAAACCTGCTGTTGTCACCCCTCTCCTCAAAAAAACAACCCTTGACCCCTGTTCTGGACCGATGGACATTATGTGACATTCTGGACATTTTTACATGCAATAGCACCCTCTGGTGGCGGTTATTGTGTTAACAGTTTGTATGCTGGAAAGGTCATCTGACCTTTCTTCCTGTGTGAGGTCATTTGACCTTTGTTCCTTTCTTCCTGTGAGAGGTCATTTGACCTTCCTACCTTTCTTCCTGTTGACCCCAGGAAGCAGTTTTGCCAGGAAGAACCTGACTTGAGTAATGGAGAATCTGCCATGAGAGGTTCCATTTACAATCTAATGTAATCTGATTTCATATGTTAGGCCAAGCGCAATAATTTTTCACAAATTTGTTCAAGTAAAGGCTTCAAACAGCAAAAGGCTTCAGAAGAATTATTTTGAATAGAGTGTTTAACTTGCTGGATAGCTAGATAGGAGCACGTCTAGCGTGGCCAGTACAACCCCTCTGTCCATTGCAAACTACTGCCCCATCTCTAACCTCCCTTTCCTCTCCAAATCCATTTAACGTGTTGTCGCCTCCCAAATCCGTGCCCATCTTTCTGGGAATTCCATGTTTGAATCCCTCCAATCAGGTTTCTGCCCCTTCCACAGTACCAAAATGAATCTTATCAAAGCCACAAATGACAACCTATGTGACTGTGACCATGGTAAACTATCCCTCTGCATCCTTCTCGACCTGTCTGCAGCCTTTGACGCAGTTGACCACACCATCCTCCTCCAATGTCTCTCCGCCATCATCCAGCTGGGTGGGACTGCACTCGCCTGGTTCCAGTTTTACCTATCCAGTCGTAGCCAGAGAATCACCTGCAACGGCTTCTCTTCCCGCTCCCGCATCGTTACCTCTGGTGTCCCCCAAGGATCTATCCTTGGCCCTCTCCTATTTCTCATCTACATGCTGCCCCTTGGCGACATCATCCAAAAACACAGCATCAGTTTCCACATATACGCTGACGACACCCAGCTCTACTTCACCACCACGTCTCTCGACCCCTCCACGGTCTCTAAATTGTCAGGCTGCTTGTCCGACATCTGATACTGGATGAGCAGAAATTTTCTCCAATTAAATATTGGGAAGACCAAAGTCATTGTTTTCGTTCCCCGCCACAAACTCCGATCCCTAGCCACTGACTCCATCCCTCTCCCTAACATCTGTCTGAGGCTGAACCACACTGTTCGCAACCTTGGTGTCATATTTGACCCTAAAATGAGCTTCCGACCACATATCTGCAGCATAACTAAGACCGCCTACTTCCACCTCTATAACATCGCCTGTCTCCGCCCTTACCTCAGCTCATCTGCTGCTGAAACCCTCATCCATGCCTTTGTTACCTCTAGACTTGACTATTCCAATGCACTCCTGGCTGGCCTCCCACATTCTACCTTACTAATCTTGAGGTCGTCCAAAACTCGGCTGCCCGTGTCCTAACTCGCACCAAGTCCTGTTCACCCCTGTGCTCGCTGACCTACTTTGGCTCCCGGTTAAGCAATGCCTCGATTTTAAAATTCTTTTCCTTGTTTTCAAATCCCTCCATGGCCTTGCCCCTTCCTACCTCTGTAACCTCCTCCAGCCCCACAACCCCCCTGAGATATCTGCGCTCGTCCAGTTCTGGCCTCTTGAGAATCCCCGATTTTCATCTCTCCACCATTAGCGGCCGTGCCTTCAGCTGCCGAGGCCCTAAGTTCTGGAATTCCCTCCCTAAACCTTTCCACCCCTCCACCTCTCTTTGCTCCTTTAAGACGCTCCTTAAAACCTCCCTCTTTGACCAAGCTTTTGGTCACCTGCCCTAATATCTCCTTATTTGGCTTAGTATCCAATTTTGTTTGACAATCGCTCCTGTGAAGCACCTTGGGACACTTTACTATGTTAAAGGCACTGTATAAATGCAAGTTTTTGTTGTTTGGGAAGGGTGGCCATATAATGATCTCACCCAACATTCACATTTGCAATCAAGTGTGAGAACTTTGGTTTATTTCCCCATCCCCCCCGCCCCACTCTTTTTTCCCCCGCTCTCTCTTCAGCCGAGATTGGGTAACTCAGTATTGACTGGCATCAAACTTAGGACCTTCCTGGCTTATATGGCACAGTATTATACCAGGCAGTGCAGTTAGCCAGTAATCAGTCGGGAAGCCAGGGTTTTTATTAAAAGTCAAAGGTCTTCGTCCTGAAACGTTGGCCCCGATTTTCGGCTTGTGTGGGAAATGGTCGGATTTCCCCGAATGTGGGGTTTCTGACACACATAAAAAAGTGTCAGCCAGCCCCACGCAATTTTCCCTCAATTGGCCAATTAATTCCCAGCATGTGGGAAGCCTTGCTAATTGTCTAAATCGAGTCAGAAATCCCCACAGTATGATGTCATCATTCGTGGTGCTTTCAAGGTCCATGGCAAGCACTGCATCCTCTGAAGGCTTCCAAATGAACCATACAGGATGGCAGAGGAGCCTGCAGCAGCTGTGGGCAGTGCCAGACCCCGAGCTGCCTTCAAAGTCGACGAGGCTTCACTGCAGGCATTATTGGATGGGGTCAGGGCCCACAGGGAGGTCCTCTTCCCTAGGTCAGGGAGGAAGAGGCCTCCCACTGAGACCAATGCTGCATGGATGCAGGTGTCAGCAGATTCCAACTCGCTGGGAGTCACCAGAGGAACCTTGGCATTACATCTGTAACTCCTTCCTTTACTCCCCCACAGTACCATCCAGAGCCCCCGTCTTCACTGTGGAGGAGGAAGAGGCTGTGCAGCCAGACTCCTCAGAGGAAGCTCCAACCTCTGAGGGTGCAGCGTCAGCAGAAGTAAGCGCACCCAGCACCAGCGCAGACACTCACACCTCGGGGGGACCTTTGGGACATAGAGTAGTGTTGTCACCTGGTGTTTCACAGCTGACAAGTGAGCCTCAGCAGATTCTGGAGACAGGGACAGCAGTGGAGAGTCCTCCTCGGAGGGCGCAGGGCTCTGCCAGCTCAGCTCAGCTGCGCTGCATCTCGACCCTCTGCCTCTGGGTCCATCCGCAAGAGAAGAGGTGATGGATCTCCATGCACAGATGCAGGAGTCTCTGGCAGGTTTTGTCTCCAGGGTCGCTGCGAGTGTGGAGCGAATGGAGGAGTCCATAGCGACCATGAGCAGAGCCTTTTTGGAGTCATTGGTGCATGAACGCAGCACCATGGAAAGGTTGGCAACCTCCATGGAGGAGATAACTTGCCAGCATACGGAAAACATGGTGAGTGCTCATAAGAGAATGACGTCTCTTGAGGAGCGCTGGCCATCTATTGAACAGAGAAACCAGATCTTCATGGAAGTCCTTCTGAGTAGGACTGCCAGTGCAGAAACGGGTCCCACTGGCCCCCTAAAGCGCAGCAAGGTGCTCTCAAGCCACTTCCAAGCGCTGGCCCCTTCTGGCTTGTGCAGCTTCAGGTGAGTGAGCAGCAGCCTGTTGCTCCTGGTAATCATCCTGCTGTTCCTGGTTCTGCTGCTGCCACTAATCCCAGGATTAGAGATCCTCTAATGCCAGGAAGGGAAGGTGCCAAAGGCCTCCCATGCTTCTAGCAGATGCCTCGGTTGAGGAGGTCCTGAGTTAGGGTGGTGAGAGGGGCTTCCCAGGAGCTCACACTGAAGAAGTGTGTGAGGCTCCAACTTTCTGCAGCTGCTCCTAAGGCTTCAAATAGTTCCCCCAAGCCTTGATCAACAAGGTCCTGCAGCCTGCAAATGCTGCCTCTTTAAATCTCTTCAGCCCTCAGCGACCTGCTGCTGCAAGCAAGCAAGCCAGCTGTTTTCACGCCAGCTCTCATCAGCGGGGTTCCCCGCAGGCGGGTTTCAGGTGGGGAAAGCCCCAAAGTCGCAACGGCATGGGAAAATCGTCCTTAACAAGGTGATCATTGGTGATTAGTGCTCCGACGAGCAGTCCCGCCAGCGGCGGGCGGGACTGAAGCGGGGCGCGTGGAAACGGCGGTCCAAATGTCGGACGGGGCGGGGAATCAGGCGGGGGGGGTCCCGACCCGCTTTCTCCACGATTTTCGGACCACGGCCGCATGAAAAGCCGCCCGACAGCTGCCCGAAAATCGGGGCCGTTAACTCTGTTTCTCTCTTCACAGATGCTGCCTGACCTGCTGAGTATCTCCAGCATTTTCTGTTTTTATTTCAGATTTCCAGCATCTGCAGTATTTTCTTTTTGTATTTTTATTAAAAGTGTTGTTTTTGGCCTGTTTGTAACCTTCTCTCCTTATCTGGGGAATTTAAATTCAGTTAATTAAATTAATCTGGAATAAAAAGCTAGTATCAGTAATGGTGACCATGAAACTACCAGATTGTCGTTAAAAACCCATCTGGTTCACTAATGTCCTTTAGAGAAGGAAATCTGCCGCCCTTACCCGGTCTGGCCTATATGTGACTCCAGACCCACAGCAATGTGGTTGACTCTTAACTGCCCTCTGAAATGGTGGCTCACCACCACCTTCGCAAGGGCAATTAGGGATGGGCAATAAATGCTGGCCTTGCCAGTGACACCCACATCCCATGAATGAATAAAAAAGAATCTCTAATCTGATGGTCAAAACATTTTTCTCCAGTTCATTGATCATTACCACCACCAACAACAACAACTTGTATTTATATAGCATCTTTAATGTAGTAAAACATCCCAAGGCGTGGCACAGGAGTATTATAAGTCAAACATTTTGACACCGAGCCACATAAGGAGAAATTAGGGCAGGTGACCAAAAGCTTGGTCAAAGAGGTAGGTTTCAAGGAGCGTCTTAAAGGAGGAAAGAGAGGTAGCAAGGCAGAGAGGTTTAGGGAGGGAATTCCAGAGCTTAGGGCCCAGGCAACAGAAGGCACGGCCACCAATGGTGGAGCGATTATAATCAGGGATGCTCAAGAGGGCAGAATTAGAGGAGCGCAGATATCTTGGGGGGGGTTGTGGGGCTGAAGGAGATTACAGAGATAGGAAGGGACGAGGCCATGGAGGGATTTGAAAACAAGGATGAGAATTTTGAAATCGAGGCGCTGCTTAACCGGGAGCCAATGTAGGTCAGCGAGCACAGGGGAGATGTGTGAACGGGACTTGGTGCGAGTTATGAATGACCACAAAATACAAATGAAGCTGACAATATGGTCTCTTGCATTAGTGCGAATGGGCAGCATTTTAACCAAAATTTGCTATTTTTTGAAGATGCATAACATTTATTCATTAAACCTCTTGCAGAAGTGGTCTCCCCACCTGCTACAAGAAAGACTCTCCCAACGTTCAGTGGAATGTGATTGTTGAAATTAAAGATGTGCCAAACCCGTCTCAAAAATGCCAGAAATGTATGGTATGTTTCACTGGCTGGAACAGTGCACTTGGAACACAAGGAATAAGCTTATACTTTGGCTGTGCAAATAATTGCCAGATGACTTTATCAGAGATATGCGGCAGAGCTAATTGTTAATCCACCCATTGTGTTGATTAGAAAGCTCACAGTGAGGAGCAACTTTCTGCCGGATGTAAAGTTATGTTTGAAATTTATGAATAAGATTTTATTGAAGATAGACTCCTGAGGTGCTGTACAGTGTGTGCTGTACCGTGTGTGCACCATTATGTAAAGTACTTTCATCGGCTGCAGAATGACAGGAGTCCAATCAACCAGAATTGAAGTTGATATTGGGCAGCACTTTATGAAAAAAGCAGTTCAGGTGGTCACTAATACTTAACTGTTTATGGACAACTGTTAACATTTAATTCATTTTTTTGTTATTATTTTGATTTACCTTCTCCAGTTTGTATCTCCTCTTTTATTTCCTATTTATCAAGTTGTCAAGTTTAAGATTCTCATCCTCATGTTCAGATTCCTGCATGGCCTCATTCCTCCCTAACCTCTGTAAATTTCTCCAGACCTACAACCCTCTCAGAACTATGGGTTTTTCCAACTCTGACCTTGTGCACCTTTAACCCTTCACCCCACTTGGCAGCCGTGACTTCAGCTACCTAGGCCTTAACCTCCGGAATTCCCTCCCTACACCTCTCTGCCTCTCCCCCTCCCTCTCCTCCTTTAAGACCCTCCTTAAACCCCATGGGGCCCGATTTTGTGGATTGTGTGGGAAATGGTCAGGTTTCCCCGAATGTGGGGTTCTGACACACAAAAAATTGTGTCAGCCAGCTCCACGCAATTTTCCCTCAAGTGGCCAATTAATTTCCAGCATGTGGGCAGCCTTGCTAATTGTTCATTTTTAGTCAGAAAGCCCCACAGTATGATGTCATCATTCGTGGTGCTTTCAAGGTCCACAGCAAGCATTGCATCCTCTGAAGGCTTCCAAACGAATAATACAGGATGGCAGAGGAGCCTGCAGCAGCTGTGGCCAGTGCCAGACCCCAAGCTGCCTCCAAATTCAACGAGGCTTCACTGCAGGCATTATTGGATAGGGTTAGGGCCCACAGGGAGGTCCTCTTCCCTAGGTCAGGCAGGAAGAGGCCTCCCACTGAAACCAATGCTGCATGGATGCAGGTGTCAGCAGATGCCAACTCGCTGGGATTCACCAGAAGAACCTTGACATTACATCTCTAACTCCTTCCTTTACTCCCCCACAGTACCATCCAGAGCCCCCGTCCTCACTGTGGAGGAGGAAGAGGCTGTGCAGCCAGACTCCTCAGAGGAAGCTCCAACCTCTGAGGGCGCAGCGTCAGCAGAAGTAAGCGCACCCAGCACCAGCGCAGACACTCACACCTCGGGGGGACCCTCGGGACATAGAGTAGTGTTGTCACCTGGTGTTTCACAGCTCACAAGTGAGCCTCAGCAGATTCTGGAGACAGGGACAGCAGTGGAGAGTCCTCGTCAGAGGGCGCAGGACTCTGCCAGCTCAGCTCAGCTGCGCTGCATGTCGACCCTCTGCCTCTGGGTCCATCCACAAAAGAAGAGGTGATGGATCTCCATGCACAGATGCAGGAGTCTCTGGCAGGTTTTGTCTCCAGGGTCGCGGTGAGTGTGGAGCGAATGGAGGAGTCCATAACGACCATGAGCAGAGCCTTTGTGGAGTCATTGGCGCATGAACGCATCACCATTGAAAGGTTGGCAACCTCCATGGAGGAGATAACTCGCCAGGGTACGGAAAACATGGTGAGTGCTCATAAGAGAATGACATCTCTTGAGGAGCGTTGGCCATCTATTGAACAGAGAAACCAGACCTTCATGGAAGTCCTTCTGAGTAGGACTGCCAGTGCAGAAATGGGTCCCCATGGCCCCCTAAAGCGCAGCAAGGTGCTCTCAAGCCACTTCCAAGCGCTGGCCCCTTCTGGCCTGTGCAACTTCAGGTGAGTGAGCAGCAGCCTGGTGCTCCTGGTGCTCATCCTGCTGTTCCTGGTTCTGCTGCTGCCGCCTCTGCTGCTGGAGATCCTCTAATGGCAAGAAGGGAAGGAAAAAAAGGCGTCCAATGCTTCTCGTAGATGCCTCCGCTGAGGAAGCGCTGAGTGAGGGTGGTGAGAGGGGCTTCCCAGGAGATCACATTGGAGAAGTGTGTGAGGCTCCAACCTTCCACAGCTGTGCCTAAGCCTTGAAGAAGTAGCCCCAAGCCTGCAGCAACAAGGTCCTTCACCATACAAATGCTGTCCCTTTAAATCGCAGCGTTTCCGAATGACCTGCAGCTGACAGCAAGCAAGCCGGCAAGCTTCACGCCAGGTTTCATCAGCGGGGTTCCCCGCAGGCGTGTTTGATGTGGGGAAAGCCCCAAAATCGCAACGGCCCCTGAAAATCGACTTAAACAAGGTAATAATTGCTCATTAGTGTTCCGACGGCCAGTCCCGCCAGCGGCGGGCGGGACTGAAGCGGGTCGCGGAGAAACAGCGGTCCGAAAGTCGGACGGGGTGGGGAATCAGGCGGGTGGGATCGCAACCCCCTTTTTCAGCGATTTTCGGCCCCCGGCCGCATGAAAAGCCGCCTGACGGCTGGCAGAAAATCGGGGCCCATGTGTTTGACCAAGCTTTTAGTCACCCCCTCCTAATATCTCCTTCTTCGGCTCAGTGTTGATTTTTGATCAGGGTAGTTCAACTGGAAATATTGTTCATAACGCAAGTGTTGCCTGAACCTACCCCTTTGCCATGAGTGCCGACAGATTTTTATAATCTACCATGATAGGGAGATGGAAGCTTTGCTTCCTTATCGCATCTGAAGGGCTGTCGTGGTTATAGCGCAGTGTCTTATTAATGCTTCACTTGAAGTTCAAGGTCTGAGCCTCCAGCGAAGCCTTAAATCCCACAGCTTCCCAATGCAGCGGCGTTAGTAACTCAGTAGCAGATTTTTCTCATAGCTTCTGATGCTGATGTAGCCTTGTGCTGTGTTTACTATGGGTGGGTTGGACATATTCCCTGAGGTGAGGTATGTGCTAAGCAGACCGTGCAAATGTCACTATATGTTTAGGGTGTATTGTGTTTGCCAAAGCTAGCAGTTAACAGCTGGGTAATGGAACTAACATCCAAGAGGCAGACTGCTGACGATGTACAATTTTTAATGTACAATTGGTGTTTAATTTTGAGCTAAGCAATCTAGAGCAGGTCGAAATTAATGGTTCTTACCCATTGGCTTTTTTATAATGATAAAGTCCCATACTCTGTATGCCTTGCTCTTTAGACTGTTCCTGCCCAAACTAGTAGGCTGGAGAGAGATACAGTATTTAGAAGGAATTAATCAGCACAGTTGAAAAATAGGGCTTGATGCAGCACCTTGTATTTTGATGGAAAGAATATACACAAAAGGGAATTGATGGGAGGAATAAAGTGGGTTTGGGAGGTTACTGACCGCTGTTTTATAGTAAACCCATTTTAGCAAAACTGGTAACATAATATTTGAATAATTAATCACAAAGTTTGGCATTTGAAATCTAGAGAAACTCGGGCTTAAATTTAAAAAAGCAAAAAGAATAACGATCAAATGACAAGTAAAATGCCGAACATAGAATTATTAATTCCTTTTTTAAATTAACCAACATTTCTTTTTGAAATTGCTATATATGTGTAAGGACCACGGAAGCGCGCTGTTTATCGACTGCTAGAAGGCATCCTGCTTAGTGTTACTACACACATCAAGTCTCACAGTTGTCAACCGCTGTGACAGCAGCACCAGCTTAGAAGAGAAGAACCAAAACTGTAGAAAACGGACGAATTGGAGATACAGAATCTTATATATATAAACGAATCGTTCTGTCTGTCTGTCTATCTGTCTGTCTGTCTGTCCTCAGGTGTGCGTCTGTCCGGCTATGCGCTCGAAAGTTATAGAGCCTACCTACGCGCGCGTTACCTCCGAAGAAAGCTTACGGTTCCGGGACGGTCGTAAGCGTATTTACTTTTTGGTCGGGCGAAAATTGTTCGCGCCTTATGCAAAAAACCTTCAAAATTAAACTCATTATCTGCTACTTAGCATTGATTGACTGACGTCAAGGTTCGACCAATCCTGTACCGTCACGATTGACCAATCCTACAGTACAGTCTCCTGATGGTTGGCCAATCGGTGTGTGTGTGTGGGCGGGACTAATCGTTTTCATCTCAGGGATGTGGCAGCCATTGTTTCACTGCTTGCAGCTCAAACTATTCTGCTCATCCAGCTTTGAAAAAGTTAGTATCTCTTTTAAAAATAACATAAGATTTACCAAAAACGTTTTATAAGTACTTTCACTTTCATCTTTCAAGGTATTAAAAGGTAGAAATGTTGCCCGGCAGCAGATTGAGAGAGGGACACAGACAGGGCCCAAAAGCCTGGGACTCGATTTAAAATGTTGCCCGGCACCAGATTCACAGAGGGACACAGAGAGGCCCCAAAGCCTGGGACTCGATTTAATTAAAATATAAATGGGAGTACAGAAAACTCTCGATTTACCGGCACCTAAGTAACCGGAAATCTCTGTTAACCGGCAAAATTCAGGAGTAGGTTCAGGTAAGTTTTACTTCATATTAGTGGCCGTTCCTGGATCTGTGGCTGTGTAACTAGGGTTCCTGCACTTGTTGCTAAGCAACAGGGATGCTTGGTCTGTGGCCGGGGTTCCTGCACTTATTGCTAAGCAACAGGGAAGCCTGGATTTGTTGCTGTGTACGGGGCTCTCGTACCTTTTACTATACCTTTCTGTAATCCGGACTTTTTGATAAACCGGCACCACGCCAGTCCCGTCGGTGCTGGATAAAAAAGAGTTTCCTGTAGTACAAATATGTTAGAAGTGCACAGTGAGGAACGAGTAAACTTGCTGAAGAGCTGGAATTGACTATTGGTCCTAATTAGATTTCCCTTTAAGAAGACGTAAAGCACCAACTGAATTGCAGTGTGCTGTTATGAAGCTAAAGTAATCTGCATCGTTTATCTGAAAGCAGAGGTCTTGTGTTCGACGTGTCCCACTTATTATGACCCACTTTGAACCTGGAGCGTCCATGTTGGGCCTAGCAGCCCAGCTGACTTGCACGAGTCATTGTACTGCTCCTAGTTATTTTTAGATTGGTTTTGCATGTGCGCCTGCTCCGCATTCTGTTGTTGCTGGTGGCCAACCTGTTTTTCATGAAATTCCATTCATTTCAAAGCACGTGCAGATCTGCAGAAGAAACGCACAGAATTTAAATTATTTCATGTAGTTGTCATTTTTCACTTGCTATGGTTTGGTTTGAATTTATTTTAAAAATATGGCATAGCAGCCTAGAAATTCAGCTGCGCGCCACCCGTTTATCGGGCACTAAACGGCCTCCTAAGCTTCCAATGTGACAACAACAACTTGTATTTATATCGCGCCTTTAACGTATTATACCGTCCCATGGCGCTGCACAGGAGTATTAAATGACAAAAAATTTGACACTGAACCACATAAAGAGATATTAGAGCAGGTGACCTAAAGCTTGGTCAAAGAGGTGGGTTTTAAGGAGCGTCTTAAAGGAGGAGAGTGGGGGGGAGAGGCGGAGAGGTTTAGGCAGGGAATTTCAGAGCTGGGGGCCCAGGCAGCTGAAGGCATGCCCGCCAATGATTGAATGATTAAATTCGGGGATGCTCAAGACGGGCAGGAAGTGCACGCTCATTACGAGTCGGAGTGTGCCATTGGTGTAGGCAAATAAAATTGGTGTCCAGGGCCCATGCCCGAAACAGGCGTCTTTGCATATTGAAATAAGGGGCCTATCGCCAGTTTGAAGCCCTCTCTGTGATACTGGGTTGCCCTGAACTCAGCTGGCGCTGACCGGCAACCAACAAGCTACAGGAAACTTTCTGGTATCCGGCACGGACGGGACCGACGTGGCGCCGGTTCAGCAACAATTCCGGATAACCGAACGCTATAGTGAAGATACGGACCTTAGAGCTCTGTATGAAGCAACAAACCCTGTTGCTTAGCAACAGCTTCAGAAGAACGTCCACAAGTTGCAAGCGTCTCTGTAGCTTAGCAACAGCTGCAGCCAAACCCTTGCCTTCCTCAATTTGTTGCTGTGCAAGTAATGAAAGTTATAAAAGTTAGCTGAAACCGACTCCTGAATTTTGCCGGTTAACCGACATTTCCAATTATTTAGGGGTCGGTTACTGTAATTGCTTTGAACATGCTCACCTTAATGTGGAGCTGGGAGGAGCAGGGGTGTTCCACTTGCCCCCACCTTCAAACCGCATGGGCCGCGCCAGCCACCATTCCCTCCCCCGATCACCGCTGATCTCTGCCTCTCCCCTCCCCCCACCGCCCCCACCCCCGCCGATCTCTGCCTCTCCCCTCCCCGACTGATTCCAGTCTCTGCCCGGCACCCATCCCCTCTCAGCCACAGCTATCCTCCAGACCCCATTGCCCCCACTTTAACTACTTACCTGAAAGCTGCTGCTGATGTCGCAGTGGCCCGACACTCGATTCGTTCCTCTTGGCCGGCGAGCTTCCCTGGGGACGCCTATGCGGTATCCGCAGCTAGCCAGCTCAATGACGGTGAGGCCCGAGGCCCAGACTGCAGCCTATCCATTCAGGCGCAGGGACTGATCCCAGAATTGCATGCACCCTAATGTCTAGGCCAATGCGTTTTAACGGCAATGTGCTGCTTTCCCAGGCTGCCCAGTCACTAAGTCAGAGCAATTTATGCAATTTGGGACGTGCGTATTATCTGGGCTGAACAGAAATGGCCCAGGTCGCAAAAGTGAATATAATGTGGGCAAATAGAAAATAATTTGGGATTTAATAAATATAAGGACATTTTGATTGAATGACCATGAATGTATTTGATTTTAAATATTTGTATTTCCTATCATTTCTCTCATTGTTAAAGGGCATTGTGCTGCTCGAACCAGCTGTGCCCTTTGTGTATATACACAGAGGAGGATGGAATTAGTAATCTAATACTATTGCACTCACCATCATAGCAAATGATTTTTTTTTTAAATAATGTAGTGTGAATAAAAAAGATCAGAAAACTACATTGCAAAAGTTTGTGCTATACATTAATGTCTGCTGCAACTCCGTTTTCCCAGACACTGCAAATGGTGGTGTCTGACTTCAACTATTTGTGCCAACTTTTATCTCTTCTGTCCTGAAGCCATTGACTCTTTTGCTGTGATCTGGTTCTGTTTGGTACAGTGGGGGGAAGGGTGGGGTGGGGCGGGGGGGGTGGGGTGTGGGGGCGGTTATTTTATTGGGTCTTCCTAACCTGCTAAGTCTAGATTATTTCGGTTCTCATATCTTAGATCACTCTTGGATCACTCAGTGTCAGCCGTGGCTCAGTGGGCAGCACCCTCGCCTCTGAGTTAGAAGGTTGTGGGTTCAAGACCTGCTCCAGGGACTGGAGCACAACAATTTAGGCTGACACTCCAGTGCAGTGCTGAGGGAGTCTTGTGGATGAGATGTTAAACCGAGGCCCCGTCTGCTCTCGGGTGGATGTAAACGATCCCATGGCACTATTTTGAAGAAGAGCAGGGGAGTTCTCCCCGGTGTCCTGGCCAATATTTATCCCTCAATCAACATCATTAAAACAGATTATCTGGTCATTATCACATTGCTGTTTGTGGGAGCTTGCTGTGCGCAAATTGGCTGCTGCGTTTCCCATATTACAACAGAGACGACACTTCAAAAAGTACTTCATTGGCTGTAAAGCGCTTTGGGTGGTGAAGGGCGCTATCGCAATGCTAGTCTTTCTTTTTCTTGTTTCTCAGGCGTCAGTGCTGCTCCCCAGACCTCCAGTGTTGATCCCCAGACCTCCAGTGTTGATCCCCAGACCTCCAGTGCTGCTCCCCAGACCTCCAGTGCTGCTCCCCAGACCTCCAGTGCTGCTCCCCAGACCTCCAGTGTTGATCCCCAGACCTCCAGTGTTGATCCTTGCCCTGGTAAACATTCAGTAACTCACCTGGTAAATAGACAGCACACCTTGGCACTAAATACTTTTAGGTAATTATGCCTCCATAAGATCCCACTTGCCGACTTCAAAATAGGCAGATCCTCACCGCAGACCCCACCTTTAAGGTTAAGTTTAAAATATCAAGCACATTTATTAAACAATAAACAAGCGAATGATTAATAGTTATATATTTACAGTCGAGAGTTCTTTGACTCCTTGAGTAGACAAAATAATAAAAAGAACAAATTAATCTTGGATAACCAATTGAAGTACACAGAGTATTTCTTTATGCTTCAGGAAAGAAACATGTGTCTTCTGAGGTTCCTAACCTGCCTCTTCTCATGAGATTCTCCGACTAACTGCTGTTCTCAGAGGATCTTTTAATTGTCTTTCTTTGACCAGAATCTCTTGTATATCCTGGAAAAGGGTTATCGGGACATCCTGTGTTTTCAGTATCAGATTTCTCAAATTCAAAAGGAAACTGCCAGTCAAATACAGACTATATATATATTTGATAACTATGTGCTAGACTCTGTCCCAAGACTATTTCCAAGGAGACCATAACAACAAACGTCACAACATTGTACCACAGCCGGCTTTATCTCCCTTTACACACTGACTGACTGAATTTTACAGTGACAGTTTCCAAAAACAACATTAGTCAAAAATGCATAATTGTTGTCACAAGTGGTATGAGAGCCGAGTTTAATCCACACACACTTCAGGCAAGAACCACTGGATAGATAGCGAGAGCAGCCAGCTCAGCCTCCCTGACAGAGACTGGCCAACGTAGCATAGACTGGGAATCAAATCGGGAATCTTCCCGGCCTGTGTGATTCGACTACCGAGGAGATATACATAGCACAGGCTTTTAATGGGTAATTTTTTGAACTTCTGCGAGCGAAATTCTGTGCTGGGAGCACAAGTTTGGAAAACGACCCCAGTATTTTCTAAGCAGAGCATCTTGGCAGGAAATACCCGAATGCCCCAGTACCGAGATCATAACCGGGGCTGACATCAGCACTGAACTATTTAACTGCTTCAATTTGTGAGCAATATTGTGTCTCAAAAGAAATGCTGGTGGATTGTGTCCCTTGCCTATCTGTAGCAACTGTATCATAAGAACTTAAGAAATAGGAGCAGGAGTCGGCCATTCAGCCATACGGCCCCTCGAGCCTGCTCCGCCATTCAATAAGATCATGGCTGATTTTCTACCTCAACTCCAGCTTCCCGCCCGATCCCCATATCCCTGGATACCCTCAGTATCCAAAAATCTATCGATCTCTGTCTTGAATATACTCAGTGGCTGAGCATCCACTAGGTGGCAGCAAAACAGACACTTCTTTCGATTCTTCTTTAGGTAGGATCCTGTCTCCAGTACTACTTCTTAGACAGTCCCTCGGAACCGAGGATGACTTGCTTCCACACTAAAAATGAGTTCTCAGGTGACTGATGAGTCCAATGCGGGACCTACAGTCTCTGTCACAGGTGGGGCAGATGGTGGTTGAAGGGGCGGGTGGGTGGGGTGCTTGGGTTGACATGCGCTCCTTGCGCTGCCTGCGCTTGGCTTCCGCTTGCTCCCGGTGAAGAGACTCGAGGTTTTCGGCGCCTTCCCGGATGCTTCTCCTCCACTTTGTGCGGTCTTGGGCCAGGGATTCCCAGGTGTCGATGGGGATTTTACACTTTTTCAAGGAGGCTTTGAGGGTGTCCTTGAAGCGTTTCCTCTGCCCACCTGGGGCTCTCTTGCCGTGCCGGAGCTCCGAGGAGAGCGCTTGTTTTGGGAGTCTCGTATCGGGCATGCAGACAATGTGACCCGTCCATCAGAGCTGATTGAGCATGGTCAAAGCTTCGATGCTGGGGATGTTGGCCTGAGCAAAAACACAGACGTTAGTGCGCCTATCCTGCCAATGGATTTGCAGGATCTTGCGGAGGCAGCGTTGGTGGTACCTCTCCAGTGCTTTGAGGTGCCTGTTGTACATGGTCCATGTCTCTGAGGCATACAGCTGGGCAGGTATCACTGCTGCTCTGTAGACCATGAGCTTAGTGCCGGGTTTGAGGTCCTGGTCTTCAAACACTCTCTTCCTCAGGCGACTGAAGGCTGCACTGGCACACTGAAGGCGGTGTTGGGCTTCATCCAGTACAGGCTGCTTGTAAATGCCCTCTGCTGTATTAAAGGGGACTTTTGCTATTTGGATAATTAAACCACTTGGCTTTCAAGAACTCAATGCGGTTTTAATCACTGGTCTATCATAATGTTTTAGCATCACAAATAAGTGATTTATGACACGAATAAGGTCATCCTGTTGTGTTCATAGACCAAAGTTCAAAGGTCTGACAGGAAGTGGGAATATCTCTTTAAAGCAAGACTGTAGATTATCATATTGATCATTTCACATTGTTTTATTTCTTCATAAGTGTGCCCATCTTGTAACAAATAGCACTTATGACATTTATTTTTGTTTCTCTTCTCTCCTCCTCCTCCTCCTCCCCTCCTCCACTATTTCATTGAGGAACTCTTAACTCATCTCAATAAAAGAAAGACTTGCATTTATATAGCACCTTTCACAACCACTGGACGTCCCAAAGTGCTTTACAACCATTGAAGTACCTTTTTTGAAGTGGAGTCACTGTTGTAATGTAGGAAATGCGGCAGCCAATTTGCACACAGCAAGCTCCCACAAACAGCAATGTGATAATGACCAGATAATCTGTTTTAGTGATGTTGATCGAGGGATAAATATTTGCCAGGACACTGGGGATAACTCCACTGCTCTTCTTTGAAATAGTGCCGTGGGATTTTTTACATCCACCTGAGAGATCAGATGGGGTCTCAGTTTAACATCTCACCTGAAAGACAACACCTCAGACAATGCAGCACTCCCTCAGCACTGCACTGGAGTGCCAGCCTAGATTTTGGAGCTCCAGTCTCTGGAGTTGGGGCTATGAACCCACAACCTTCTGACTCAGGGGCGAGGGTGCTACCCACTGAGCCACTGGCTGACATTAATACCTTCATCAAGAACATTTTTTGTTCTTTAAACTGCTCCCATTGGAAAGACAATGGAGCCTCTTGCACAAGACTGCCAGGATGTTAAAATGGATGATGTGAGGGTTGGTCGACCTGTGAACCAGGTGGTTAAACTCCGTGGCATATTCCAGCAACCTTCATGAATGTCGATGACTCTCGGGTTGCCACGTTTTCTCAAGTCCAAACAGTACAGATTTAAGGCGGGGGTAAGGAATGGAATTGGGCTACGGTTTGGGTTCTTGTGTTTCCTTCGCTGGCGATGAAAGTTAATTGGCAGGCTGCACGTTATAAGAAAGAGAAGTGGAGTGAGGGACCTAGCTCTGGAACAGACGCAAGGAGTGAATGGTCTTTCTGTACTGGAATATCTACAGTCTGATTATTATTTAAAACAGACTAGTTAAAAAAAGTCTTTTTTTTCTACTTTCTGGCTTATTATAAAATATTTTGGACAACACACTTAAAATCAGTGATGCCTGGTTAAAAACTGGCAGGTGGCACGATTCTTCAGATTCTGACTTGATGGGTATTCGGGGAACTTGTTTGTCCATCTGAGAATACTCATCTGAGAATACCCATCTGAGAATACTCATCTGAGAATACCCATCTGAGAATACCCATCTGAGAATACCCATCTGAGAATACTCATCTGAGAATACCCATCTGAGAATACTCATCTGAGAATACCCATCTGAGAATACTCATCTGAGAATACCCATCTGAGAATACCCATCTGAGAATACCCATCTGAGAATACTCATCTGAGAATACCCATCTGAGAATACTCATCTGAGAATACCCATCTGAGAATACCCATCTGAGAATACTCATCTGAGAATACCCATCTGAGAATACTCATCTGAGAATACCCATCTGAGAATACTCATCTGAGAATACCCATCTGAGAATACCCATCTGAGAATACTCATCTGAGAATACCCATCTGAGAATACTCATCTGAGAATACCCATCTGAGAATACTCATCTGAGAATACCCATCTGAGAATACCCATCTGAGAATACCCATCTGAGAATACTCATCTGAGAATACCCATTTGAGAATACCCATCTGAGAATACTCATCTGAGAATACTCATCTGAGAATACCCATCTGAGAATACTCATCCGAGAATACCCATCTGAGAATACCCATCTGAGAATACTCATCTGAGAATACCCATCTGAGAATACTCATCTGAGAATACCCATCTGAGAATACCCATCTGAGAATACCCATCTGAGAATACTCATCTGAGAATACTCATCTGAGAATACCCATCTGAGAATACTCATCTGAGAATACCCATCTGAGAATACTCATCTGAGAATACCCATCATAGAATAACCATCTGAGAATACTCATCTGAGAATACTCATCTGAGAATACTCATCCGAGAATACCCATCTGAGAATACCCATCTGAGAATACTCATCTGAGAATACTCATCTGAGAATACCCATCTGAGAATACCCATCTGAGAATACCCATCTGAGAATACTCATCTGAGAATACTCATCTGAGAATACCCATCTGAGAATACTCATCTGAGAATACTCATCTGAGAATACCCATCTGAGAATACTCATCTGAGAATACTCATCTGAGAATACCCATCTGAGATTACCCATCTGAGAATACTCATCTGAGAATACCCATCTAAGACTACTCATTTGAGAATACCCATCTGAGAATACTCATCTGAGAATACTCATCAAAGAATACTCATCTGAGATTACCCATCTGAGAATACCCATCTGAGAATACTCATCTAAGAATACTCATCTGAGAATACCCATCTGAGAATACTCATCTGAGAATACCCATCTGAGAATACCCATCTGAGATTACCCATCTGAGAATACTCATCTGAGAATACCCGTCTGAGATTACCCATCTGAGAATACTCATCTGAGAATACCCATCTAAGAATACTCATCTGAGAATACCCATCTGAGAATACCCATCTGAGAATACTCATCTGAGAATACTCATCTGAGAATACCCATCTGAGATTACCCATCTGAGAATACTCATCTGAGAATACCCATCTAAGACTACTCATCTGAGAATACCCATCTGAGAATACTCATCTGAGAATACTCATCTAAGAATACTCATCTGAGATTACCCATCTGAGAATACCCATCTGAGAATACTCATCTAAGAATACTCATCTGAGAATACCCATCTGAGAATACTCATCTGAGAATACCCATCTGAGAATACCCATCTGAGATTACCCATCTGAGAATACTCATCTGAGAATACCCATCTGAGAATACTCATCTGAGAATACCCATCTGAGAATACTCATCTGAGAATACTCATCTGAGAATACCCATCTGAGATTACCCATCTGAGAATACTCATCTGAGAATACCCATCTAAGAATACTCATCTGAGAATACCCATCTGAGAATACCCATCTGAGATTACCCATCTGAGAATACTCATCTGAGAATACCCATCTAAGAGTACTCATCTGAGAATACCCATCTGAGAATACTCATCTGAGAATACTCATCTAAGAATACTCATCTGAGATTACCCATCTGAGAATACCCATCTGAGAATACTCATCTAAGAATACTCATCTGAGAATACCCATCTGAGAATACCCATCTGAGAATACCCATCTGAGAATACCCATCTGAGAATAACCATCTGAGATTACCCATCTGAGATTACCCATCTGAGATTACCCATCTGAGAATACCCATCTGAGAATACCCATCTGAGAATAGAAACATAGAAACATAGAAGATAGGAGCAGGAGTAGGCCATTCGGCCCCTCGAGCCTGCTCCGCCATTCAATGCGATCATGGCTGATCATCCAAACTTAGTACCCGGTCCCTGCTTTCTCCCCATATCCCTTGATCCCCTTAGCCTTAAGAAATATATCCAACTCCTTCTTGAATATATTTAATGAATTGGCCTCTACTGCCTTCTGTGGTAGAGAATTCCACAGGTTCACCACTCTCTGGGCAAAGAAATTCCTCCTCATCTCAGTCCTAAATGGCCTATCCTTTATCCTTAGAGTGTGACCCCTGGTTCTGGACTCCCCGACCATCGGGAACATCCTTCCTGCATCTAGTCTGTCCAGTCCTGTCAGAATTTTATAAGTTTCAATGAGATCCCCTCTCATTCTTCTAAACTCCAGCAAGTACAAGCCTAATTGACCCAATCTCTACTCATACATCATTCCTGCCATCCCAGGTATCAGCCTGGTGAATCTTCGCTGAACTCCCTCCATGGCAAGAACATCCTTCCTCAGATAAGGCGACCAAAACTGCACACAATACTCAAGATGTGGTCTCACCAAGGCCCTGTACAACTGCAGCAAGACATCCTTGTTCCTGTACTCAAACCCTCTCGCTACGAAGGCCAACATACCATTTGCCTTCTTAACCGCCTGCTGCACCTGCATGCTTACTTTCAGCGACTGGTGCACAAGGACACCGAGTTCTCGTTGCACTTCCCCTTCTCCCAATCTATTGCCATTCAGATAATAATCTGCCTTCCTGTTTTTGCCACCAAAGTGGATAACCTCACACTTATCCACGTTATATTGCATCTGCCATGCTTTTGCCCAATCACCCAACCTGTCCAAATCATCCTGGAGTTTCTCGTCATCCTCCTCACAGCACACGCCCAGCCAGCTTTGTGTCGTCTGCAAATTTGGAGATATTACATCTAGTTCCCTTGTCTAGATCATTAAGATATGTTGTGAATAGTTGGGGTCCAATGACCAATCCCTGCGGTACCCCACTAGTCACTGCCTGCCACTCGGAAAAAGACCTGTTTATTCCAACTCTTTGCTTTCTGTCTGCCAACCAGTTCTCTATCCAAGACAATACCTTGCTCCCAATCCCATGTGCCTTAACGTTACACGCTAATCTGCTATGCGGGACCCAATCGAAAGCCTTCTGCAAGTCCAAATACACCACATCCACTGGTTCTCCCTTATCTATTCTACCAGTTACATCCTCAAAAAATTCCAGTAGATTAGTCAAGCACGATTTACCTTTTGTAAATCCATGTTGGCTTTGTCCGATCCTGTCACTGTTTTCCAAGTGCTCTGCTATTACATCTTTTATAATGGACTCTAGCATTTTCTCCACTACCGATGTCAGGCTTACCGGTCTGTAATTCCCCGCTTTCTCTCTACCACCTTTTTTGAATAGTGGGGTAACATTAGCTACCCTCCAATCCATGGGTACTGTTCCAGATTCCATCGAATGTTGGAAGATGATCAGCAATGCATCTACTATTTCTAGGGCCACTTCCTTAAGTACCCTAGGATGTAGATTATCAGGCCCTGGGGATTTATCGGCCTTCAATCCCGTCAATTTCCCTAACACCATTTCCCTACAAATACTGATTTCTTTCAGTTCCTCCCTTTCATCAGGCCCTATGTTCCCCAACATCTCTGGGAGGTTATTTGTGTCCTCCTCTGTGAAGACAGAACCAAAGTATGTATTTAATTGGTCAGCCATTTCTTTGTTCCCCATTATAAATGAGAATACTCATCTAAAAATGCCCATCTGAGAATACCCATCTGAGAATACCCATCTGAGAATACCCATGAACTTCTCACCTCAGTAAAATCTTTAGATTTTCATGAAACCTTCCTTCCTACTCATTGCATGTTTTTTTCCTCTGTTTTCATCGCTAATTGTATATGTTCTGACAAGTTTGATAGCCCCATGTTTTTCTCACGGCATCAACTGTGATGCTAACTGCTTTAAACTTCATAATTGAAGCCTGTCTGTTTTTGCGGACCTTTACAGGCCTGTCTATTCTGCTCTCATCTAATTTTCTGCCCATTTGAAAGATTTCCAGAAGCTTTCTATGTCGAAACACTTTCTCTGCCCTTTTACTTTTTTTGCACACCTGTAGTGAGTCGCAAGTCTTATCTGCCGGCAGTTTAATGAGTGCTCCATTTTGTGTTGAGCGCTGTGAATGGATTGGTGATTTACATATCGCAAGGAAAGGTGCAGGCTGTTGTGACAGTTCAGGCCTGTGAGCTTTGCTGCAATTATATACAATACAACAGATACACTGGTTGTGGTTTTTTGGGTGGCGGGGAGAAGTCTGGATTTAAAAGGCTACGACTCTAAAAATATGAACCAGCTATACTAACTGACATAAGAAAACTACTAGGCACTTGGTCTAAGCATTAAACAAAGCTTTAATCAACTGTTTTACAACATGGAGGTCTATTTGTGTCTTTCACTAGTTCCTGTTAAGAATGTCCTGCGCAAGCTGGGCCTGTGCCCGAGTATTTATACTCTCCCTGGACAGCGCCACCCGCAGGCCGCTCAGTATTATTTCATAAGTCTTTCTTTCATGAATGACTGATTCATGTCGCTAACAATAATTATCACGGAGCATTGGTCCGTAGCCAATGGGAATCAAGGACTGGTGCTCACACACTATGGTGAGGCTGTTCAAGGTAACTGCCTTTATAAAGTGCTTGGTGTTTACCGTGGAACCTTGGGAGCCCATCGAAACTTTAAATACACTTTCCTATGAATTTGTATATATATCAGGTTGATGACACTAACCGATTTTGCTGCTTTGATTTAGAATTTAACCACCAATGAAGCAAAGTTTAAAAACAGCAAAGCGGCAATTAAGAAATATAAGCACAAGTTATACTTGGGTTAATTGTATATCACCTGTATGGTGCAGGGTTTTGCCCTATTGTTATCGGACCTTTCCCGTTTCTGATATTGAGGGACATGCTACCTGATTTGTTTTTTTTAATGTTTTATTATTAATCGCTTTATTTCCTTATAAAAACTATGAAGCAATCTGCTCTTGGTACTGACATATTGTGAAGCCAACAACAAAATTGTTCAGATGAGGTGAGATTTAGAACAGAAACACAATACCCAAGACAGCCAGATTCTTGTTACTGAATACACTTCTCAGCAAAAATATTTATAGACAACAGACACTGCTTGCATGGAAAAATACCGAACACTGACTCAAATGTTGTCAGTGAACTCTGCCGTGGGTTTGAACCAGAGAATGTTTGCAATAACTAGAAAGTCTACCAAGTTTATCCTTTCCTAACGTTTAAAAAAATGAAAGACTTGTGTTTCTATAGCACCTTTCACGACCACCGGACGTCCCAAAGCGCTTTACAGCCAATGAAGTACTTTTTGAAGTGTAGTCATTGTTGTAATGTAGGAAACGCGGCAGCCAATTTGCGCACAGCAAGCTCCCACAAACAGCAGTGTGATAACGACCAGAGAATCTCTTTCAGTGATGTTGATTGAGGGGTAAATATTGGCCGGGACACCAGGGAGAACTCCCCTGCTCTTCTTCAAAATAGTGCCACGGGATCTTTTACGTCCACCTGAGAGAGCAGATGGGGCCTCAGTTTAACATGAGGCTTACCAATCTCGCAGACCGGCGGCGGCGTTCCAGAGCCACATCACGATTCAAAAGGTGACATGGGCAAGAGGAAGCAGCTGATTGGGTGAGTACGGCCAGGTGAGTATTTATACTACTCTACAGTTTGACAGTTAAGGTTAATAGTTTATAAAGTTTAGAAGGTCTTAATTTTGTGGTTATAGTTTCCAAGGTCTCTGTTGTGTAGCGGGGAGTGTTAGTAAACAAGGGCCCTTGAGTATATCATTTAATTGTAGTGTAATTGGTGGTATTGATTTGATTTAATTTAATTTAAATTAATTAAAGGGTAAGTCATGGCAGCACAGCTCTGCCTCATGGCATGCTCCTCCTGCACTATGTGGGAAATCAGGGATACTTCCTGTGTCCCTGATGACCATGTGTGCGGGAAGTGTATCCAGCTGCAGCTACTGGCAGACTGCATTGTGGCACTGGAGCTGCAAATGAATACATACTAGAGCATTCGCGATGCTGAGAACATCGTGGATATCATGTTTAATGAGTTGGTCACACCGCAGGTAAAGGCTGCACAGGCAGGAAGGGAATGGGTGATCGCCAGGCAGAGTAGTAGGCGCAGAAAGGTAGTGCAGGGGTCCCTGTGGACATCCCCCTCTCAAACAGATATACCGCTTTGGATCTTGTTGGGGAGGATGGCTTATTGGGGGAAGGCAGCAGCAACCAACTTCCTGGCACCATGGGTGGTTCTGCTGCACAGGACGGGAGGAAAAAGAGTGGGAGAGCTATAGTGATAGGGGATTCTATTGTAAGGGGAATAGATAAGCGTTTCTGCAGCCGCAAATGAGACTCCAGGATGGTATGTTGCCTCCCTGGTGCAAGGGTCAAGGATGTCTCGGAGCGGCTGCAGGGCATTCTGGAGGGGGAGGGTGAACAGCCAGTTGTCGTGGTGCATATAGGTACCAACAGTATAGGTAAAAAATGGGATGAGGTCCTAAAAGCTGAATATAGGGAGTTAGGAGGTAAATTAAAAAATAGGACCTCAATGGTAGTAATCTCAGGATTGCTACCAGTGCCACGTACCAGTCAGAGCAGAAATAGAAGGATATTTCAGATGAATACGTGGCTAGAAGAATGGTGCATGGGGAAGGGATTCAAATTCCTGGGACATTGGAACCGGCTCTGGGGGAGGTGGGACCAGTACAAACTGGACGGTTTGCAACTGGGCAGGACCAGGACCGATGTCCTAGGGGGAGTGTTTGCTAGTGCTGTTGGGGAGGATTTAAACTGAAATGGCAGGGGGTTGGGAACCTGTGCAGGGAGACAGAGAAAAAGGAAGCAAGGATAGAAGCAAAAGACAGGAAGGAGAAAAGCAGAAGTGGAAGTCAGAGAAATCAAGGGTGTAAATCAAACATGGCCACAGTAATCAATAATTCTAAAAGGTCTAAGAGTGTTAAAAAAAAGCCTGAATGCTTTGTGTCTTAATGCGAGGAGCATTCATAATAACGTGGGTGAATTAGCTGCGCAAATAGATGTAAACGGATATGATATAATCGGGAGCATGGAGACATGGCTCCAGGGTGACCAAGTCTGGGAATTCAACATCCAGGGGTATTCAATATTCAGGAAGGACAGGAAAAAAGGAAAAGGAGGTGGGGTAACACAATAGTAAGGGAGGATATTAGCTCTGATGATGTGGAATCTGTATGGGTAGAGCTGAGAAATATCAAGGGGCAGAAAACGTTAGTGGGAGTTGTATACAGACCCCCAAACAGTAATGCTGAGGTTGTGGATGGCATTAAATGGGAAATTAGAGATGCATGCAATAAGGGCACAGCAGTTATCATGGGTGACTTTAATCTACATATAGATTGGGCTAACCAAATTAGTAACAATACTGTGGAGGAGGAATTCCTAGAGTGTATACGGGATGGTTTCCTGGACCAATATGTCGAGGAACCAACTAGAGATCAGGCCATCTTAGACTGGGTATTATGTAATGAGAAAGGATTAATTAGCAATCTGGTTGTGCGAGGCCCCTTGGGGAGGAGTGATCATAATATGATAGAATTCTTCATTAAGATGGAGAGTGAAGTAATAGTTGACTCAGAAACTAGGGTACTGAATTTAAATAAAGGAAACTATGATGGTATGAGGCGCGAGATGGATAGGATGGATTGGGGAACATTACTTAAAGGGTTGACGGTGGATAGGCAGTGGCAAACATTTAAAGATCGCATGGATGAACTACAGAATATATTCATCCCTGTTTGGCATAAAAATAAAACAAAAAAGGTGACTCAACTGTGGCTAACAAGGGAAATTAGGGATAGCATAAGATCCAAGGAGAGGACATATAAATTGGCCAGAAAAAGCAGCAAACCTGAGGATTGGGAGCAGTTTAGGATTCAGCAAAGGAGGACAAAGGGATTAATTAAGAGGGGGAAAATAGAGTATGAGATTAAGCTTGCAGGGAACATAAAAACTGACTATAAAAGCTTCTATAGATATATGAAGAGAAAAAGGTTGGTGAAGTCAAGCGTAGGTCCCTTGCAGTCAGAATCAGGGGAATTTATAATGGGGAACAAAGAAATGGCAGACCAATTAAATACATACTTTGGTTCTGTCTTCACAAAGGAGGAGAAAAATAACCTCCCAGAGATGTCGGGGAACATAGGGTCTAATGAGAGGGAGGAACTGAATGAAATCAGTACTTGTAGGGAAATGGTGTTAGGGAAATTGATGGGATTGAAGGCCAATAAATCCCCTGGGCCTGATAATCTACATCCTAGCGTACTTAAGGAAGTGGCCCTAGAAACAGTAGATGCATTGCTGGTCATCTTCCAAACTTCTATAGACTCTGGAACAGTACTCATGAATTGGAAGGTAGCTAATGTAACCCCACTATTTAAAAAAGGTGGTAGAGAGAAAACGGGGAATTATAGACCGGTAAGCCTGACATCGGTAGTGGAGAAAATGCTAGAGTCCATTATAAAAGATGTAATAGCAGAGCACTTGGAAAACAGTGACAGGATCGGACAAAGTGAACATGGATTTACAAAAGGTAAATCGTGCTTGACTACTGGAATTTTTTGAGGATGTAACTGGTAGAATAGATAAGGGAGAACCAGTGGATGTGGTGTATTTGGACTTTCAGAAGGCTTTTGATAAGGTCCTGCATAAGAGATTAGCGTGCAAAGTTAAAGCACATGGGATTGGGGGTAAGGTACTGACTTGGATAGAGAACTGGTTGGCAGACAGGAAGCAAAGAGTTGGAATAAATGGGTCTTTTTCCGAGTGGCAGGCAGTGACTAGTGGGGTACCGCAGGGATCGGTGCTAGGACCCCAGTTATTCACAATATATATTAATGATCTAGACGAGGGAACTAGATGTAATATCTCCAAGTTTGCAGACGACACAAAACTGGGTGGGCGTGTGTGCTGTGAGGAGGATGCAGAGAAATTCTAGTATGATTTGGACAGGTTGGGTGATTGGGCAGATGCAATATAATGTGGATAAATGCGAGGTTATCCACTTTGGTGGCAAAAACAGGAAGGCAGATTATTATCTGAATGGCAATAGATTGGGAAAAGGGGAAGTGCAACGAGACCTGGGTGTCCTTGTGCACCAGTCGCCAAAGGTAAGCATGCAGGTGCAGCAGGCGGTTAAGAAGGCAAATGGTATGTTGGCCTTCATAGCGAGAGGATTCAAATACAGGAGCAAAGATGTCTTGCTGCAGTTGTACAGGGCCTTGGCGAGACCACACCTTGAGTATTGTGTGCAGTTTTGGTCACTTTATCTGAGGAAGGATGTTCTTGCCATGGAGGGAGTGCAGCCAACATTCACCAGACTGATACCTGGGATGGCAGGAATGACGTATGAAGAGAGATTGGGTCGATTAGGCTTATATTCGATAGAGTTTATAAGAATGAGAGGGGATCTCATTGAAACTTATAAAATTCTAACAGGACTAGACAGACTAGATGCAGGAAGGATGTTCCCGATGGCGGGGGAGTCCAGAACCAGGGGTCACAGTCTAAGGACAAGGGGTAGGCCATTTAGGACTGAGATGAGGAGGAATTTCTTCACCCAGAGAGTGGTGAACCTGTGGAATTCTCTACCACAGAAGGCAGTTGAGGCCAATTCATTAAATGTATTCAAGAAGGAGTTAGATATATTTCTTAAGGCTAAGGGGATCAAGGGATATGGGGAGAACGCAGCGACAAGGTACTGAATTTGGATGATCAGCCATGATTGCATTGTATGGTGGAGCAGGCTCGAGGGGCCGAATGGCCTACTCCTGCTCCTATCTTCTATGTTTCTAACATCTCATCTGCAAGATGGCACCTCCGACAGTGCAGCACTCCTTCAGCACTGCACTGGAGTGTCAGCCTAGATTTTTGTGCTCAAGTCTCTGGTGTGAGAGCTGAAGCCTCAGCCTTCTGACTTGGGGAAAGGATTAATTTTAATGCACCAAATACAAAGATCTTGTGTTGTCATATGCACCCCACTTAGTCTGGAAGCGGTTGTGTGCCAACTGTTGTGAAGCTTTCTGCGGTTGAATTACAGAAGGAAATAAAATGCAGCATGAAACAACGCCTTATTGAATGTGATCTGTGGGCAGGTACAGAGAGAATAGTAGAGGAAATGGCTTCAGACCATTAATGACAATGTAAGTGGTCATTTACATACAACCAAAATATTAAAATTCCTTCAGTGTAAGGGGAGAGGAAACAAAATGCAAACAGGATTACTCCCAATGGATTCAAGCCGAGGATATTACATTATTACATTTCTCACATATTCATTGAAGCTTTCACACAGACATTGGCGCTGCCACAAGATACTCGATTTTGGGGCTCTGTTGAAATTTGGCACAATTAAACGTAAGTGTACAAAGACCGTTAGTTTGTTCCATTCCGACTTTGCAATTATTTTTATAAATTCTCTTGATTTTAAATATCTTTGTAAAATTAGTGGGTAAGTTTTTTTTTAAAAAAGCATTAACCTAAATGATCCTAACCGTGCTGGTAATCAAGCTCTGGCCTGGATGGGAAGTCGATGTCAGAGTTTTACGGGTGTAGAGAGGATGTTTGATTGCTTCTCAAAGGATGTGATACTCCAGCTGATGTCAGAGGTTGAAAGGTTCCATTAACCCCGCTTCCGGTTTTCACTTTTTAAGCATGTGCAGATAAGCAGTAAAAATCTGTAACTGGAGTCGAAAGGTTGTTCCGAAAGAACATTAAGCTTGGAGCAGCCTAGTGGGTGTGGCAAAGCTGAAGGTCGTTTCCATAGACGTCAGGGATTGTTTGGTAGCCATGGCTTTTGTGCCCGGACAGGTTGTCCCACACTATACCAGTATCTGTATTGTTTAAAATAAACACAGCATAGCCCGAAGGCTTGGAAAATATCGTTACACATTTACCTAGATTCCTGCTTTAAAGGTTGTAATTGGCTTCCCTCAATAGCTGCAAGTTTGTCCAGTGAGTGGCTGAGAGACAGGGGCCAGGAAGGTCCTGAGTGATTAATTATTATGAAATACACATTCCTGTGTACACAGCGCTTGCCTATTAATGCTGGAACGCATTGACCAGAATATTGCAATCAGCAGCCATGCACTAGAGCAACTCACCCAGGCTTCTTCGGCAGCACCTCCCAAACCCGCGACCTCTACCACCTAGAAGGACAAGGGCACCAGGCGCATGGGAACACCACCACCTCCAAATCACATACATCCTGATTTGGAAGTATATCACCATTCCTTCATCATCGCTGGGTCAAAATCCTGGAACTCCCTCCCTAACAGCACCTTCACCACACGGACTGCAGCGGTTCAAGAAAGCGGCTCACCACCACCTTCTCAAGGGCAACTAGGGATGAGCAATAATGCTGGCCTTGCCAGCGACGCCCACATCCCGTGAATGAATTTTTTAAAAAGTCATGTATTTAGATACAGACACTCCCTGGTTCTATGTTGTGTGATGTCTGTCTTCTTTGACGTTCTATAACACCCAAAACAGATTAACTGGTTGTTAATATTGTTGGACGGAAGCATTTTAAGACCCTTCGATGTGATAAAGTGCTATATAAATGCAAGTACCTGTAATATATTTAAAATCATACTTACTTCCTGTAACACTTTCCCATCACACCTTGTAGATAGCGCCACATCTGTTATAAAGCAGCATGTCCTCCGAACAATGCCATGGGTGAGGAGAACTGTTGGTTACTTATTATAATTTCATTTATAGCTTCAGGAATGGCTAGTATAATTATTACCCAGTTGGGGCTGAATTAGAGTCATGTTGCCCCTTGGCGACATCATCTGAAAACACGCTGTCATTTTCCACATGTACGCTGACGACACGCAGCTCTACCTCACCACCTCATCTCTCGACCCCTCCACAGTGTCTAAATTGTCAGACGGCTTGTCCGACATACAGTTCTGGACAAGCAAAAGTTTTCTCCAATTAAATATTGGGAAAACCGAAGCCATTGTTTTCGGTCCCCGTCACAAACTCCGTTCCCTAGCCACTGACTCCATCCCGCTCCCTAGCATCTGTCTGAGGCTGAACCACACTGTTCACAATCTTGGTGTCATATTCGACCCTGAAATGAGTTTCTGACCACATATCCGCAGCATAACAAAGACCGCCTATTTCCACCTCTGTAACATCACCCGTCTCCGCCCTTGCCTCAGCTCAGCCGCTGCTGAAATCCTCATCCATGCCTTTGTTACCTCTAGTCTTGACTATTCCAACGCACTCCTGGCTGGCCTCCCACATTCTACCCTACGTAAACTTGAGGTCATCCAAAACTCGGCTGCCCATGTCCTAACTCACACCAAGTCCCGTTCGCCCATCACCCCTGTGCTCACTGACCTACATTGGCTCCCGGTTAAGCAGCGCCTCGATTTCAAAATTGTCATCCTTGTTTTCAAATCCCTCCATGGCCTCGACCCTTCCTTTCTCTATAATCTCCTTCAGCCCCACAACCCCCCGAGATACCTGCACTCCTAGAATCATAGAAAATTACAGCACAGAAGGAGGCCAGTTCGGTCCATCGTGTCTGCGCCGGCCAACAAAGAGCTATCCAGCCTAATCCTACTTCCCAGCTCTTGGTCCGTAGCCCTGCAGGTTACAGCATCCCAAGTGCACATCCAAGTACTTTTTAAATGTGGTTAGGGTTCCTGCCTCTACCACCCTTTCAGGTAGTGAGTTCCAGACCCCCACCACCCTCTGGGTGAAGAAATTTCCCCTCAAATCCCCTCTAAACCTTCCACCAATTACTTTAAATCTGTGCCCCCTGGTTTTTGACCCCTCTGCTAAGGGAAATAGGTCCTTTCTATCCACTTTATCTATGCCCCTCATAATTTTCTACACCTCAATAAGGTCTCCCCTCAGCCACCTCTGTTCCAAGGAAAACAGACCCAGCCTATCCAGTCTTTCCTCATCTAAGATTCTCTACTCACGGCAACATCCTTGTAAATCTCCTCTACCCTCTCTAGTACAATCACATCTTTCCTGTAATGTGGTGACCAGAACTGCATGCAGTACTGTAGCTGAGACCTAACTAGTGTTTTGTACAGTTGAAGCATAACCCCCCTGCTCTTGTAGTCTATGCCACGGCTAATAAAGGCAAGCATTCCGTATGCCTTCTTAACCATCTTATCTACTTGGCCTGCTACCTTCAGGGATCTGTGGACATGCACTCCAAGGTCCCTTTATTCCTCTACACTACTCGGTGTCCGACCATTTAATGTGTATTCCCTTTCCTTGTTAGCCTTCCCCAAATGCATTACCTCACACTTCTCCGGATTGAATTCCATTTGCCACTGTTCTGCCCACCTGACCAATTTATTGATATCTTCCTGCAGTCTACAGCTTCCTTCTTCAGTATCAACAACACAGCCGAATTTAGTATCATCTGCAAACTTCTTAATCATACCCCCTATATTCAAGTCTAGATCATTGATATATACCACAAAAAGCAAGGGACCTAGTACTGAGCCCTGCGGAACCCCACTGGAAACAGCCTTCCAGTCACAAAAACACCCATCAACCATTACCCTCTGCTTCCTGTCTCCGAGCCAGTTTTGAATCCAACTTGACACTTTGCCCTGGATCCCATGGGCTTTTAACTTCATGACCAGTCTGCCATGTGGAATTGAGTGTAATGAGAAAGGGCTAATCAATAATCTTGTGGTAAAGGGGCCTTTCGGGACAAGTGACCATAATATGATTGAAGTTTACATTAAGTTTGAGAGTGATGTAGTCCAATCTGAAACTAAGGTCTTCAATCTAAACAGAGGAAACTACAAGGGTATGAGGGACAAGTTGGCCATGGTAGATTGGGAGACTACACTAAAAGGTATGAAGGTGGACATACAATGGCTAACATTCAAGGAAATAATGCATAATTTACAACAAACATATATTCCTCTAGGGCATAAAAACCCAAAAGGAAAAGGGATCCAACCATGGCTAACAAAAGAAATTAAAGCTAGTATTAAGTCACAGGAGGAAGCTTATAAAGTTGCCAGAAAAAGCGGTCAGCCTGCAGATTGTGATCCTTTTAGAAATCAGCAAAGGGGGACCAAGAAATTGATAAAGAAAGGGAAAATGGAATATGAGCACAAACTAGTGCAAAATATAAAAACGGATTGTAAAAGCTTCTATAGGTATGTGAAAAGGAAAAGACTGGTGAAGGTAAATGTAGGTCCTTTACAGTCAGAGATGGGAGAATTTATAATGGGGAATGAGCAAATGGCAGAGAAATTAAATAAATACTTTGGGCAGGATTTTCATTGGGCCGTGGAGTCAGGATTGGAGGCTTGTGGGGGGTTAAAATCCCAAAATCAGGGGTCCCGACTCCATCCCACACCCAAACCCGCCTCCATGACAGTTTCAAAGGAGGCGGGTACCCGCCCCGCACTGGGCCCCGCCTACCCGAGGCGGGAAGGGATTAGTGCCAATTAACTGCCTGTAAACAGGTAGTTAACAAGCAGTTTTTAGCTTAATCCCTAATTTTAAGGTTGAAGTGTGGGATTCCCGACGGCTCCAAACCACGCCAAGTTAGAGGAGTCGGGCCGTCGGGTTGAAGGACTTAGAAGGGTCGAGATGTCGGTGTTCAGGTGAGTGATGTGTGCATGAGTGCAAAGGTAAGTGTGTTTGGTGTGTCTAAAGTGATTAAAGAAGTTTTACATACCTTTTCTTACCTTTTCAGCCTTCCTTCCTTTAGGTCTTGGGAGTCTCTCATCTCACCGGCACAGAAAGCAGAATGGCTGCGAACTGTCAAAAGTGATAGCCTTCAGCTTTCTGTGCAGGAGAGGTTTATAACTGAGTCTGTGGAGAAGGACTCATGTTAGAAGTAAGACTGTCAGTGTTTGACAGCTTCAAACAGCTTTCAAACACTGATATTTCATCTGTCAAAACCTCTTGACAGATGAAATTTCAGTCTGTGACATCACCTGTTGCCGGGTGGCCCTTAATTGGCCTGCTGAGCCTGTTGGGCGGGATCAACAAGGTCAATCAAGTTAAAATCGCGTGGATTGGCCGCATCTCGATGGAGGCGGGACTACAACCCCGAAAGTTGTACTCCTGCCTCCAACCCAACTCCTGAATGAAAATCCTGCCCTTTGTTTCTGTCTTCACGGAGGAAGACACAAAAAACCTCCCAATGAGAAAACCAAGGGTGTGACGAGAATGAGGAACTTAAAGAAATTATTATTAGTAAAAAAACAGTAATAGCAAAATTAATGGGACTAAAAGTCGATAAATCCCAACGACCGGATGACCTACATCCTAGGGTTTTCAAAGAGGTGGCCATTGGGATAGTGGACGCATTGGTTGTCATCTTCCAAAATTCTATAGATTCTGGAATGGTTCCTGCAGATTGGAGGATAGCAAATGTAACCCCGCTATTTAAGAAAGTATGGAGAGAGAAAACGGGGAACTACAGACCTATTAGCCTCACATCAGTAGTTGGGAAAATGCTGGAATCTATTATAAAGGATGCAATAACTGGGCACTTAGAAACTAATAGTAAGATTGGGCAGAGTCAACATGGATTTATGAAAGGGAAATCCTGTTTGTCAAACCTATTGGAGTTCATTGTGGATGTAACTACTAGAGAAGACAAAGGGGAACCGGTAGATGTGGTGTATCTGGATTTTCAAAAGGCCTTTAATAAGGTCCCACACAAGAGGTTGGTGAACAAAATTAGGGCACATGGACTTGGGGGTAATATACTAGCATGGATTGAGAATTGGTTAACAGACAGAAAACAAAGAGTAGGGATAAACGAGTCTTTTTCAGAATGGCAGGCTGTGATTAGTGGGGTACCGCAAGGATCCATGCTTGGGCCCCAGCTATTCACAATCTATATCAATGATTTGGATGAGGGGACTAAATGTAACATTTCCAAATTTGCTGATGATACAAAGCTAGGTGGCAGTGTCAGTTGCGAAGAGGATGTGAAGAGGCTTCAAAGGGATCTCGACAGGCTCAGTGAGTGGACGAGAACATGGCAGATGGAATATAATGTGGATAAATGTGAAGTTATCCACTTTGGTAGAAAAAACAGAAAGGCAGAGTATTTCCTAAATGGTGAAAGATTGGGGAATGCAGATGCTCAAAGGGACCTGGGTGTCCTTGTACATGAGTCACTGAAAGTGAATGTGCAGGTGCAGCAAGCCATTAGGAAGGCAAATGGTATGCTGGCCTTCATTACAAGAGGATTTGAGTACAGAAGTAAAGAAGTCTTACTCCAATTATATAGGGCCTTGGTGAGACCACACCTGGAGTGCTGTGTACAATTTTGGTCGCCTTACCTAAGGAAGGATATATTTGCCATAGAGGGAGTGCAACGAAGGTTCACGAGATTGATTCCTGGGATGGCAGGACTGTCACATGAGAAGAGAGTGAGTAAACTAGGCCTGTATTCTCTTGAATTCAGAAGAATGAGAGGGGATCTCATTGAAGCATACAAAATTATTACAGGGCTCGATAGGCTGGATGCTGGGAGAATGTTTCCCTTGGCTGGGGAGTCTAGAACCAGGGGCCACAGCCTCAAGATAAAGGGTAGGCCATTCAGGACTGAGATGAGAAGACATTTCTTCACACATAGGATGGAGAATCTTTGGAATTCTCTACCCCAGAGGGCTGTGGATGCTCAGTCATTGGGTATATTCAAAACAGAAGTCGAGAGATTTCTGACTAGTAAGGGCATCAAGGGATATGGCAATAGGGCCGGTGAATGGAGTTGAGGCAGAAGATCAGCCATGATCTCATTGAATGGCAGAGCAGGCTCGAAGGGCCGAATGGCCTACTCCTGCTCCTATTTCTTATGTTCTTATGTTCTTAACCTTATCGAAAGCCTTGCTAAAGTCCACATACACTACATCAAACGCACCACCCTCATCTACCCGCCTTGTTACCTCCTCAAAAAATTCAATCAAGTTTGTCAGACACGACTTTCCCTTAACAAATCCGTGCTGACTATCCTTGATTAATCCGTGTCTTTCTAAATGAAGATTTATCCTGTCCTTCAGAATTCTTTCCAATAATTTTCCCACCACCGAGGTTAGGCTGACTGGCCTGTAATTACTCGGTCTATCCTTTTCTCCCTTTTTAATCAAGGGTACCACATTAGCAGTCCTCCAGTCCTCCGGCACCACACCTGAAGCCAGAGAGGATTGAAAAATGATGGTCAGGGCCTCTGCTATTTCCTCTTTTGCTTCGCTTAACAGCCTGGGGTACATTTCATCTGGGCCTGGGGATTTATCCACTTTTAAAGCTGCTAAACCCCTTAATACTTCCTCTCTCACTATGTTTATTTCATCTAATATTTCACACTCCTCCCCCCCCCCGCGATAGCAATGTCTGCTTCGTCCCTCTCCTTTGTGAAACCAGATGCAAAGTATTCATTAAGAACCCTACCGACGTCTCCCGCCTCCACACACAGATTACCCTCATGATCTCTAATAGGCCCTACCCTTTCTTTAGTTATCCTCTTACTCTTAATACTTAATATATTTATAAAACATCTTTGGGTTTTCCTTGGAGTTACTGTGAACGGTTCCGGTCTCCATCTATTTCGTTCTGCCCTGCAGTGGCCCATCAACCTGCTCGATGCCAATACTACCCTCCTCCTCGGCAGCAACTTGCTTTCATCTGGCACTTCTCTCGACCGGGGCAGGGATGGGCAGCAAGGACAGAGTACAGCGGGCAAGGACACTGAAGGCACAATTGGAAGAGATAGATTGTTAGGCAGGGGAGGGAGGGAGAGAGAGGGGGAGACAAGGAGAGGGAGAGAGAGAGGGGGAGGGAGGGAGAGACAGGGGGAGGGAGAGGAGAGGGGGAGGGAGGGAGAGGAGAGGGGAGGGAAGGAGAGAGAGGGAGAGGGGAGGGAGGGAGAGAGAGGAAAGGAGGGAGAGACAGGGGGAGGGAGAGAGATGGGGAGGGAGAGGAGAGGGGGAGAGGGAGAGAGAGGGAGAGGGGAGGGAGGGAGAGGAGAGGGAGGGACAGAGAGCGGGGAGGGAGGGGGAGAGGGGAGAGAGAGAGAGGGGGAGAGAGAGAGGGGCAGGGAGAGAGAGGGGGAGGGAGAGAGAGGGGGAGGGAGGCAGAGAGGGGGAGGGAGGGAAAGAGTGAGGGGGTGGGAGAGGGAGGGAGGGAAGGAGCACGGGGAGGGAGAGAGAGGGGGAGGGAGGGAGAAAGTGAAGGGGAGGGAGGGGGGAGGGAGGGAGAGAGTGAAGGGGGGAGTGAGAGGGAGGGAGAGAGAGGTGGAGGGAGAGGAAGGGAGGGAGGGGAGAGGGTGAGGGAGGGAGGGGGACGGAGAGGGAGGGGGGAGTCAGAGACTCCTGACCAGACTCAGGCACGGCAAGCTGTTGACCAGGTGAGACATACCCAAGCCAGAGCCTCAGAGACTCCTGACCAGACTCAGGCACGGCAAGCTGTTGACCAGGCGAGACATACTCAAAACTATAAAACCTGGAGTATATGGCTACTGGTGATCCCCATTAACAAAAAACAAAGTTAAAGAACCACCTCCTGGGTGCTTAGGAAGAGTTCTTCAATCCCAACAGTTTTATAAACAGTTTTATAAACATGGCAGAGGGTTCTTCAGTTCCCTCGGCAACGCCGGGTACTCCAGCTAGTATATTTATAAAACATCTTTGGGTTTTCCTTGATTTTACTTGCCAAGAATTTTTCATGCTCTTTCTTTGCTTTCCTAATATCATTTTTAATTGCACCCCTGCACTTTCTGTACTCCTCTAAAGATTCAGGAGTATTTAGCCCTCAGTATCTGTCATATGCCTCCCTTTTTTTCTTTATCCTACCCTGCATGTCTCTAGATGTCTAGGGGGCTCTAGATTTGTTAGTCCCACCTTTTTTCTTTAAGGGCACATGTTTGGTCTGAACCCTTCGGATCTCGTCCTTGAATGCCTCCCACTGCTCTGACACTGATATACTTTCAAGTAGCTGTTTCCAGTCCACTATGGCTAAATCCCCTCTGAGCTTAGCAAAATTTGCTTTTCCCCAATTTAGAATTTTTATTCCTGGTCTATCCTTGTCCTTTTCCATAACTACCTTAAATCTAACTGAATTATGATCACTAGCACCAAAATGCTCCCCCACTGATACGCCTTCTACCTGCCCAGCTTCATTCCCTAAAACTAAGTCCAGAACCGCCCCCCTCCCTTGCTGGGCTTGCTACATACTGGCTAAAAAAGTTCTCCTGGATGCATTTTAGGAATTCCGCACCTTCTATACCCTTCATACAAATTTTATCCCAGTTAATATTGGGGTAGTTGAAATCCCATACTATTACGGCCCTATAGTTTTTGCACTTCTCAGAAATGTGTCTACATATTTGTTCTTCTATCTCCCTCTCACTGTTTGGGGGTCTGTAGTACACTCCCAGCAGTGTGATTGCCCCTTTCTTGTTTTTCAATTCGATCCATATGGCCTCGTTTGATGATCCCTCCAAAATATCATCCCTCCTCACAGCTGTAATAGTTTCTTTAATCAATACCGCGACCCCCCCTCCCTTTTTACCTCCCTCTCTATCCCGTCTGAAAATCCTTTAACCAGGAATGTTGAGCTGCCATACCTGCCCCTCTTTCAGCCACGTCTCTGTAATAGCTATAATATCATAGTCCCAAGTATCTACCTGTGCCCTCAGCTCATCTGCCTTGTTCGCTATACTCCTTGTATTGAAGTGTATACCATTTAGTACAGGCAAACCTCCTTATTGACTACTATCTAGTCCTTGATTCCTCTATCCTTCCAATTTACTTTCTATGTTTTTGCTTTCCAATTCCAGCTTTTCTTCCCTCCCTATTGACTCTATACTTAGGTTCCCATCCCCCTGCCAAGCTAGTTTAAACCCTCCCCAACAACACTAGCAAACCCCACCGTGAGGATATTGGTCCCGTCCCCATTGAGGTGCAACCCATCTGGCTTGTAGAGGTCCCACCTCCCCCAGAAATGGTTCCAATTCCTCAGGAATCTAAAGCCCTCCCTCCTACACCATCTCTCCAACCACGCATTCATCTGCTCTATCTTCCTATTTCTGAAGTCACTAGCATGTGGCACTGGTAGTAATCCGGAGATTACTACCTTTGAGGTCCTGCTTTTTAACCTCTTCCCTAGCTCCCTAAACTCTGCCTGCAGGACCTCATCCCTCTTCCTACCTATGTCATTGGTACCTATATGGACCACGGCCTCTAGCTGTTCACCCTCCCCCCTCAGAATGCCCTGCAGCCGTTCAATGACATCCTTGACTCTGGAACCAGGGAGGCAACATACCATATTGGAGTCATGTCTGCTGCCGCAGAAACGCCTGTCTGCTCCCCTAACTATTGAATCCCCTATCACTATTGCTCTCCCTCTCCTCTTCCCCCCTGCCTGTGCAGCTGAGCCTTCCATGGTGCTGTGGACTTGGCTCTGGCTGCACTCCCCAGAGGAACCATCGCCCTCACCAGTACTCAGCACCGAATACTGATTGGTGAGCAAGATGGGCTCAGGGGTCTCCTGCACTACCTGCCTGATCCTCCTCTTCTGTCTGGTGGTTACCCATTCCCTCTCTGCCTGCACACTCTTAAGCTGCGGGGTGACCACCTCCCAAAACGTGTTATCCACGTAGCTCTCAGCCTCGCGGATGCACAGCAGTGACTGCAGCCGCCGCTCAAGCTCCGTAACCCGGTGCTCGAGCTGCTGTAGCTGGCGTCACTTCCCGCACATGTGGTCGTCCAGACCACGGGAGATGTCCAGGACTTCCCACATGGCACAGGATGTGCATTCCACGGGTGTGAGCTGCCCTGCCATACCCCTAATTAACCTCTAATTTAGTAAACTAGCTGGAATAAACTTTAAAACTTTAAGAAAGCTAAGAAAAACACTTACCAGATACTCACCAATCAGCTCCCTCCCCTTGTGCCGGTGTCACTTGTGACTTCTGACGTCACTCTTTGAAAATTCTGCCGATGCTGAGTTGGTACTGCCGCTGCCGCCTCGCCGCTCCTCCCAGGTCCGCACTGCCATCACTGCTGCTGATGCTGTGGGGCCTACCTGCGCCTAAAGCGCTCTTTATACCGCCGCTGCTGCCTCGCCGCTCCTCCCAGGTCCACACTGCCGTCGCTGCTACTCCTCTAATTCTGGCCTCTTGAGGATCCCTGATTATAATCGCTCAACCATTGGTGGCCGTGCCTTCTGTTGACTAGGCCCTAAGCTCTGGAATTCCCTCCCTAAACCTCTCCGTCTCGCTACCTCTCTTTCCTCCTTTAACACGCTCCTTAAAACCTACCTCCTTGACTAAGCTTTTGGTCACCTACCCTAATTTCTCCTTAGGTGGCTCGGAGTGAAATTTTGTTTGGTAATCGCTCCCTGTGAAACGCCTTGGGAAGTTTTACCACATTAAAGATGCTATATAAATGCAAGTTGTTGTTGTTGTTTGTGGGCGTGGACTCACACTGTCCCATATCTGTTTGTATGACAGTGTGCCCTGGATGCATAACAATGGAATCTCCTTGTGACCTGTACTCTAATTTTTCAATCCCTCTGAAGGTGGTCTGAGTCATCTAATGCAAGACTTGGTTTGAAACATTAAGCTGCCTTATTCCACGGTATGTTGAACATGCCGAGCAGTGGCTATGGTCAGATTCTCTTAATTCAGTTGGTAATAACATTCCACGTCGTAACAGAACAACAATTAATCTGTTACGCTACCCTGCATCGCCTTGCTTCATTTAAACAGACCAAGTTCTCTGCATTCTAACTGTTTGAACCTGCCTTGTCTTGGCTTTCCTGCCCCACCAGCTTCTCTGTTGCAGATGCTAGACTGTCATTTAGGTGTCGGTACCTCTACTTTATTCAACAACAAAACAACAACTATTTATATAGCGCTTTTAATGTAGTAAAACGTCTCAAGGAGCTTCACAGGAGTAATATAAGACAAAAGATTTGACACCAAGCCACATAAGGAGAAATTAGGGAAGGTGACCTAAAGCTTGGTCAAAGAGGTAGGCTTCAAGGAGCGTCTTAAAGGAGGAAAAAGAGGTAGAGAGGCGAAGAGGTTCAGAGAGGGAATTCCAGAGCTTAGGGCCTAGGCAGCTGAAGGCACGGCCACCAATGGTTGAGCGATTATAATCGGGGATGCTCAAGAGACCAGAATTAGAGGAGCACAGATATCTAGGGGGGTTGTGGGGCTGGAGGAGATTCTTCTTCTTCTTAGGCAGTCCCTCGGAACCGAGGATGACTTGCTTCCACATTAAAAATGAGTTCTCAGGTGACTGATGAGTCCAATGCGGGACCTACAGTCTCTGTCACAGGTGGGGCAGACGGTGGTTGAAGGGGCGGGTGGGTGGGGTGCTTGGGTTGATGTGCGCTCCTTCTGCTGTTTGCGCTTGGCTTCCACTTGCTCCCGGCGAAGAGACTCGAGGTGTTCGGTGCCTTCCCGGATGCGTCTCCTCCACTTTGTGCGGTCTTGGGCCAGGGATTCCCAGGTGTCGGTGGGGATGTTGCACTTTTTCAAGGAGGCTTTGAGGGTGTCCTTGAAGTGTTTCCTCTGCCCACCTGGGGCTCTCTTGCCGTGTCGGAGCTCCAAGTAGAGCGCTTGTTTTGGGAGTTTCATATCGGGCTTGCAGATGATGTGACCTGTCCATCGGAGCTAATAGAGCATGGTCAAAGCTTTGATGCTGGGGATGTTGGCCTGAGCGAGAACACTGATGTTGGTGTGCCTATCCTGTCAATGGATTTGCAGGATCTTGCGGAGGCAGTGTTGGTGGTACCTCTCCAGTGTATTGAGGTGCCCGCTGTACATGGTCCATGTCTCTGAGGCATACAGCAGGGCGGGTATCACTACTGCTCTGTAGACCATGAGCTTGGTGCTGGGTTTGAGGTCCTAGTCTTCAAACACTCTCTTCCTCAGGTGACCGAAGTCTGTACTGGCACACTGAAGGCAGTGTTGGACTTCGTCATCAATGTCTGCCCTTGTTGACAGTAGACTCCCGAGGTATGGAACGTGGTCCAAGTGGTCCAGGGCCTTGTCGTGGATTTTGATAATCGGGGGGCAGTACTGTGTGGAGAGGGCAGGTTGGTAGCGGACCTTTTGTCTTACAGATGTTCAGTGTAAGGCCCATGCTCTCGTACGCTTCGGTGAAGGTGTTGACGATGGTTTGAAGTTTGACCTCTGAATGTGCGCAGACGCAAGTGTCGTCTGCATACTTCGTCGACAGAGGATGGTATGACCTTGGATCTGGACTGGAGGCGACGGAGGTTGAACAGTTTCCTGTTTGTTCTGTAAATTAGCTCCACTCCAGCAGGGAGCTTACTGAGGGTGAGATGGGGCATTGCAGCAAGGAAGATTGAGAAGAGCGTTGGTGCGATGACACAGCCTTGCTTGACCCCGGTCCGTACGTGAATTGGGTCTGTGGTGGAACCGTTGGTCAGTATCATGGCTTGCATGTTGTCGTGAAGCAGGTGGAGGATGGTGACAAGCTTTTGAGGGCAGCCGAATTTGAGGAGGACACTCCATAATCCCTCACGGTTGACAGTGTCAAAGGCCTTTGTGAAGTGAAAGAAGGCCATGTACAGCGTGCTGTTTCCTGCATTTCTCTTGTAATTGACGCGCGGTGAAGATCATTACAGAGATAGGGAGGGGTGAGGCCATGGATAGGGATTTGAGAACAAGGATGAGAATTTTGAAATTGAGGCGCTGCTTAACCAGGAGCCAATGTAGGTCAGCGAGCTCAGGAATGATGGGTGAATGGGATTTGGTGCTTAGGACACGGGCAGCCGAGTTTTAGATGACCTCAAGTTTACAAGTTTATTCCTGACTGATCACCGTCAAAAAGAGATCAAAGAACTTCCACCATAATGGGTGTGAGATATTTAATGCTTATGGAGGCAAGCTGCTGAATTGCTTATTATTCAGTCTTTGAAGAAACAACATCAAGGCTAACTCATTAGCATCTTAACTGCCTGCCGGCTCAGACCCCCTTTTTTATTTACGGGAAAGCACAATTATTTTAAAACAGAATATTTAAAGGAATTTTTTTCAAATCCTTTACTAGAAAAATGGTCAAAAGATCAAGAACTGTGACATGACCAAAGTGTCCATTTAAATAGAGATATTCAAAGGATGAGATTGAAAAATCTAAATCACAAGTCCTTAAAGAAAGTCACTAGAACTTGTGCAAGTAGAAATGTCTGCTGTTTATTGTCTACTTAAGCATGTATCGTAGTGTGAAGTGATCACAAAGCTGGCTACTGGTAGACGAAGTTTTGGACCTAGATGCCGTTATCTGAGAACTTGGCTGTGTGTCTGAAACCATTCTACACCGAAGTCCTGAGAGTGTGGAAGAGGATGAGCTGGGTGTTAGGATTATTCCTGTTTCCCCTCCTCCCTGTCGCCACGCCACCCAGCATTCAGTGTGTGAAGGCAATGGACGAGTGACCTGCTCCCAGGTCTCTACCAGTACAGCGCCTGAATCACTCAGTCCCCGCTTAGGGCTCTCTTTCTAATCGGGGGATAATGAGCACAAATCTGTGTTCTGCCACTTTGTGACACAGCACATTGGAACACCAACATGTTGCAGCACTGTGCCGCTGGCAAGCAGATGCTTTTTATCGAGTTGAGGTCCTGCATTCTATCTTAAAACACACTGTGAGAATCGTTGCTGCCATTTAATGGATAATTCATTTTACAAATATGCACTTCTACCACGGATTAGGGCCCATTGTCTGAGCAATCAGATCAATCTTTTCATGTGATCTATCTACAAATCCTTCAGCCGTTTGCAACATGTGACCCTGCTCCTTGTGATCTGTACATCTGTGTGGGTTTTTGTATTTTGCAATATTTATTCCTAGTGATAGATTATGATGCTATTGTTTTTGGAATTGGGTGTGGACTGCAAGTTTAGGATGACATAATGTACAGGAAATACAGTCTTGATTTCTGGTACGCAGCTTGCTCATTACTTACACTGGGGCAATTTACGCAGAATCACCAAGAATCGATTCACGTTAGCCGTCGCCCAACCCTGATTCTATCTAGTTTGCTCAAATCGATTCCGACTGATCAAGAGTACAATTAAGAATGACAAATATTTATAAATGGCTATACTGAGCATAATTTTGAAAACTCTGTGTGGTTGAGCTAGCTGCACAGATATGTTAGCGTGCAGTACCACTTTCTGAAAACCAGCAGTGATACGTTTGCCAAGGTTGTTCTGCTCTCACACTCCATTGACTTCCAGCGTGAGAATACTAATGGACGCATTGTTTGTATTGTATTGAGTAATTTAATCTGGTGTAATATGAGTTTATATGTCAAATTGGTATTCACCCTGTGATGTAAACCAAAATACCCAGAGCAGTAGGGTGTTTATCCCGTCGGTGAGTGTGTTTTATAGCCACTCATGGTTTCCCCACAAGTACTACACATATGTTATGCTATGTAAAAGCCACTTTTTGTTGCCTAGCATTGTCTGCACGTTACATGCCCAGTTTGAGAGGCGATAAAACCTGCATTGCTCATCCACTTCTTGGCTTGGTATCACATCCAATCTTTGCTGGGACAAACAGGTACTGGAAATGACTAGACAAGCTAGGAATCACCTAAAAAATTCAGTCTTATTTGTCATTGTCTGCAACCTCAGTGGTCGACAAGCTTCTATCTCCCCAGCGATGGGCTATTGTCATCCCATCTCTCACTACTAGAATCCAGGGCGTCTAGAGCGATGCGGACGAGTAGATCTGAGGATGTTCTACTTTGTTCTACGGTTGTTGATGACGACAACATCAGAGAAATGGGGCCAGGCTCTCAGTAAAAGTGTAATTGTTTTATGCAGGCTGGTGTAAATTCTGATAATGTGGCCAACTGCCTCAGGCAACCACTTGCATTCAAAAGGATCACAAATCAGCACTGGTAAGGAAGGCCATTTAGCCCATCTAGCCCATCCTTCTAAAGCAACCTACAATCCATCGCAGCATTTAACTGCTTCTTCAATGACTTCAGAGTTTTTGCCTGCACTATCCTATTTGGAAGACCATTCAGATATTAATCACTGTGTAAAGAGCGCTTCCTCTTGGGTGTCAGCCATGGCTCAGTGGGCGGCACTCTCGCCTCTGAATCAGAAGACTGCGTTCAAGTCCCACTCCAGAGATTTCAGCACATAATCCAGGCTGACACTCCAGTGCAGTGCTGAGGGAGTGCTGCAATGTCGGAGGTGTCGTCTTTCGAATAAGACGTTAAACCGAGGCCCTGTCTGCCCTCTCAGATGGACGCAAAAGGTTCCCATGGCACTACTGAAAGCAAAGCAGGGGAGTTATCCCCGGTGTCCTGGCCAATATGTATTCCTCAATCAACATCGCTAAAACAGATTAATCTGGTCATTATCTCATTACTGTTTATGCTGCCTGCAATACCACAGTGACTACACTGCAAGGTACTTCATTGGCTGTAAAGCACTTTGGGACGTCTGGAGGGAGGGAGGGAGGGAGGAAGGGTGGGTGAGTCTTTCTGTCTTTCTTTCTATCAATTTGCAGCTGCTTAATGCAGACCACACAACATAAACAAATAATACTTGCATGTTGAAAGATCTTGATGTGCTTTACACAATAAACTACTTTTGAAATGCAGGCGATAGTGGCAGCTAGTTTTCAACTTCTCACAAATAGCAATGGGGTGACTGCCCAGTTCTTTAGTAGCATTGCTTGAGGGAGGAATTTGACATCACATTTTGGGATTTCTGATTACAGGGGGACCTTGATGTAATATATATTTTTTTATTATTCGTTCATGGGATGTGGGCGTTGCTGGCAAGGCCAGCATTTATTGCCCATCCCTAATTGCCCTTGAGAAGGTGGTGGTGAGCCGCCTTCTTGAACCGCTGCAGTCTGTGTGGTGAAGGTGCTCCCACAGTGCTGTTAGGGGGGGAGTTCCAGGATTTTGACCCAGCGACGATGAAAGAACTGCCGATATAGAAAGTTACAGCACAGAAGGAGGCCATTTCAGCCCATCGTGTCTGCGCCGGCCAACAAAGAGCTATCCGGCCTAATCCCACTTCCCAGCTCTTGGTCCGTAGCCCTGCAGGTTACAGCATCCCAAGTGCACATCCAAGTACTTTTTAAATGTGGTTAGGGTTCCTGCCTCTACCACCCTTTCAGGCAGTGAGTTCCAGATCCCCACAGCCCTCTGGGTGAAGAAATTTCCCCTCAAATCCCCTCTAAACCTTCCCCCAATTACTTTAAATCTGTGCCCCCTGGTTTTTGACCCCTCTACTAAGGGAAATAGGTCCTTTCTATCCACTTTATCTAGGCCCCTCATAATTTTATACACCTCAATAAGGTCTCCCCTCAGCCTCCTCTGTTCCAAGGAAAACAGACCCAGCCTATCCAAACTTACAAGTCAGGATGGTGTGTGACTTGAAGGGGAACTTGGAGGTGGTGGTGTTCCCATGTGCCTGCTGCCCTTGTCCTTCTAGGCGGTAGAGGTCGTGGGTTATGTTGAAAATATTACTATGGAGTTAACGTAGTTCCCAAGGGGTTACATTTACAGGACAGTAGGTCTCGCTAAAGTTCAGACAGGGTGTCTGAACCAGCATACTTCAGACTGGGAAAGTTAGTTTGGACATTTCAAAGACCATTTACATCTATTCTGGTTGAGGTAACTCAATTCATTTGAACTCAGCAGGAACAGGTGTTGTTAGGGTAGTCTGATGAGATTCTGCCTTCTGGGGTCAGAATTAACAAGAATGAGAGAGAGAAAGAAACATTTTCAGGATCAGTCGGGCCCAACGAAGGCTGTGAAAAGGGAACTCTTGGCCTGAGCTGGGCTGGGAATTAAGATATAACAGGTCGATTTTCCCAATCAGAAGCTGACCTGTAAAGAAATAAAATGAAATAGTAAACATTCTGTCCACCGTTCTAGATATTTTAGCACGTTTCTGAAGTTTTTTGTAGTTACGGGAAGCATTGTCGGAAAAGTTTAAAAAGTCTGGAATTGCTACTTTTGTTCACTGATCTTGTCTTACCAGAGTGCTCATCAGGTCCGCCTATTGAGAGATTGCAGAAGCGCACTTGGGAGCGCTTGCGAGTTTATGGAATGCGCTCGTGTATCTAGGAGGATGCATTGTTACATCCTCTGAGTTAGGCTATCTTGTACTGGGCAATGTGAGCCAACTCCGCAATGTAAGGGATGTGGGGTCCATTTACAGGAGTGATTGACACCACCAAGCCCGAGAAAGTACCTACAGCAGGGCTCTCAACTCTTAATAGTTGAGTAGGGCACTGGGAAAATTCCCGCTCTTTCTCTGTTAGATTTTCTCTCCCTTTCCCTCTCCTCTCCTATAGTACTGCCTCCTTTGAGACTGCAGATCAATGGGTGTTGGTTATTCTTCAGGACCTCGCCCAAGTGTCTATCTTCCATGCATAAGCTGAGGCAGTATGTATTGACATGGTGACCATGTTGGAGTGCCTGATACAGCACGAACCCAATGTGCACTTTCCAGCAAAAGTAACTGGGTACCGATTTGGATCAGGGCTGCTTTTTCTGTTCCTCACACTGATGTCAATTGTAGCATTCCTCTTGGTGAGTCCTTAACTCTGCACAGACTGGGAATCATGGCCCATCCTGAGTCATATCACATTTTTAAGGACTTCAGTCTTTTTCTTGCATTCTTGAGGATCCCTGGTGATGTGGAACGATTTATTTACTCTTTAAACTATTTTTACCCAGGCCTTACGAATCCCAGCTGATGTGGTTATTTTTGTAGGAGACCTTATAATGTTCTCCTGATGTTCTGATGAACTCTGACCAACATTTTTGCATTTTCAGTTTTTTTTTCATTCGTTCATGGGATGTGGGCGTCGCTGGCAAGGCCAGCATTTATTGCCCATCCCTAATTACCCTTGAGAAGGTGGTGGTGAGCCGCCTTTTTGAACCACAGCAGTCCATGTAGTGAAAATATACTCACAGTGCTGTTAGATAGGGAGTTCCAGGATTTTGACCCAGCGACGATGAAGGAACGGCGATATACTTCCAAGTCAAGATGGTGTGTGACTTGGAGGGGAACGTGGAGGTGGTGGTGTTCCCATGCGCCTGCTGCCCTTGTCCTTTTAGGTGGTAGAGGTCGCGGGTTTGGGAGGTGCTGCCGAAGAAGCCTTGGTGAGTTGCTGCAGTGCATCGTGTAGATGGTATACTCTACAGCCACAGTACGTCGGTGGTGGAGGGAGTGAATGTTTAAGGTAGTGGATGGGTTGCCAATCAAGCGAGCTGCTTTGTCTTGTTTGGTGTCGAGTTTCTTGAGTGTTGTTGGAGCTGCACTCATCCAGGCAAGTGGAGAGTATTCCATCACGCTCCTGACTTGTGCCTTGTAGATGGTGGAAAGGCTTTGGGGAGTCAGGAGGTGAGACACTCGTCGCAGAATACCTAGCCTCTGACCTGCTCTTGTTGCCACGGTATTTATGTGGCTGGTCCAGTTAAGTTTCTGGTCAATGGTGACCCCCAGGGTATTGATGGTGGGGGATTCGGCGATGGTAATGCCGTTGAATGTCAAGGGGCGGTGGTTAGATGCTCGCTTTTTGGAGATAGTCATTGCCTGGTACTTGTGTGGCACGAATGTTACCTGCCACTTATCAGCCCAAGCCTGAATGTCGTCCAGGTCTTGCTGCATGTGGGCATGGACAGCTTCATTATCTGAGGAATTGCGAATGGCACTGAACACTGTGCAGTCATCAGTGAACATCCCCACTTCTGACCTTATGATGGAGGGAAAGTCATTGATGAAGCAGCTGAAGATGGTTGGGCCTAGGACACTGCCCTGAGGAACTCCTGCAGCGATGTCCTGGGGCTGAGATGATTGACCTCCAATCACCACAACCATTTTCCTTTGTGCTAGGTATGAGTCCAGCCAGTGGAGAGTTTTCCCCCTGATTCCAATTGACTACAATTTTACTAGGGCTCCTTGATGCCACACTCGATCAAATGCTGCCTTGATGTCAAGGGCAGTCAATTTCACCTCACCTCTGGAATTCAGCTCCTTTGTCCATGTTTGGACCAAGGCTGTAATGAGGTCGGGAGCTGTGTGGTCTTGGCGGAACCCAAACTGGGCATCAGTGAGCAGGTTATTGGTGAGAAAGTGCCGCTTGATGACACCTTCCATCACTTTGCTGATGATTGAGAGTAGACTGATGGGGCGGTAATTGGCCGGGTTGGATTTGTCCTGCTTTTTGTGGACAGGACAAATTAAAAAATCTTCTGATGCAATTTGGGTTTTTATGCCATTTTGCAAGATTTACCAGTAACAGAAACTTCTTCTGATTCCTTTACTGAATTTATATTCATTGCAGTGTAAATTTTTCACAAACTACATTATATTATAAAGCAACTGAGCTTCACTGTGTTGAAGCCACACAGGTAAACAGATTTAGTGTATGTGGAGCATGGTCTCGGTATCATAAGATTATGGCAGTTGCCTTTGAAAGTCAGGAGCAGTCTGCTATATGATCTATCTCATACGTGTATGAACATGAGCGGAAACTGGAGCATCTACTTGGCAAGGATAACCTGTCTGCCGACCCAGCCTAGAGTATGCCTGCTTGTTGTAAAGGTGCCTTAAAAGCCTTTACACAGGATGGACCTGCCTATCTGTCTATAAAGAACCCTGGACATCTGCAGTAAAGGTCCAGGGCAGACTTCACTGTAAATAGAAAGTGAATTTCAACTTCATGCAAAGATGAATAATTCTGTTTGCAAATATAATTACAGGTTTGGACTGACCGATATTTATAGGTGTGCCTGCCTGATGTACTAATGTACACAGCTTCAGGCTATAGCAGTGCTTAATTCTAAGGTTGCAATTCTTGGGCAACGCTGTGATTTAGTTTCTTACTGTCTAATCTACTATACCACTTCTATCTTAAATGCTTAAGCAAGTTCTAATTAAACCACATGTCATCACAAGGACAATCCGCTACTCAGCAATTTATTTTTAAATATCTTAAATAGCTATGAAATATCTTACAAGGCATTTAAACAGAATTGCAACATGATGTGAAAATATCAGTGTGCACATCTTGGGGTAGCAGTTGGTTTAAGCCTGTTTTCGGGCACAGATCACATGGACGCAACTAAGGCCCCAAAATTCGTACCCCTGCCTCATTTAAAGTGACGCCTTGGGCTCCCAGACATCAATTTCTCAAAAAGGTCCTGATTCAGGCACAGGACCCTTATTAACATATTGTAATGATGCATGCGTTTGTTTCAGGCGGCCACTGGGGACACCTAAAGAGCGTCCCAACCAATATGGCGTTGGTGCACAATGGCACCGTTCCGGTGCGGGGCGTTATGTTGTGAAATTGGCCTCTGTGGTGCTCATTTCTGACCTGAGAAATGGACGAGACACATGTCAATTTCTATCTCATAGATCTTAAATATTAAAAATATCTTCCAAAAATTAAGACTGGCTGTCCAAAAGGCCCAGTGGATAAAGGTTCTAGTCAGCCATGTTGTAGTGAGAGGCACAGAGCAAAAGGCTTGGCTTCCATTTCTGGGTCTGGACTACCTTAACTGCTCTGAGCTGGGGCAACATTTGAGGGAACTTCTGCCGCTGGATGAGTTAGCGTGTGAAAAACTCTGGGTTCACACTTGTGATCACTGTCTAATGATTATTGCTTGGAGGCGTCTGTGTGTTTGGGTGCGCCTCAGTACGACCTCTCATTTTCAGGAGAGAAATAGGGAAAAGAAAACAGTGCAGTAAAATATTCATTAGAAAAACTCTGAATGTTTGTCCATGGCCACTCTTAAGGACAAACTACTTCTTTCTGTTACTAAAAACTGGAAAACTCTCCAGTCTGTTGAGAGTGGCCCTTAAATAGAATATCCCCCCCCCGCCAATGTAATTAGTGAGAGGATGTTTTCAATCAAGTTTTTTTTGTTGGTAAACGCTACCTTTATCTGAAACTAGCAGGGGGGGCCCGGCGTTGCCAGGGCAGTTTAGAGGGTCGCGCGGTTGACGGCCACCTGCTGCCGCTCCCCCGCTCTGTGTCTCGGGCCGAGCAGTTGTGAGGCCTGGCCCAAGTGACCCCAACTCACCTCCCGCTCGGCGGGCCGACACAGCTGCCCCGCTCGCTGTTGAGGAAAGGCAGGGGAAAAAATGGCGGCGAAGTTTCGGGAGGCTGCAGGATTAGGTCCCGCCCATGAGGCACCAATTGGTCAACCATCAGGTCACTGAACTGTAGGATTGGTCAACTATCACGTCACTCAACGCTAATGAGCGGTAGGATTGGTCAACCGCTAATGAGCGGATTTTTGAACGTTTTTTGTATACTGTCTGAACAATTTTTGTCTGACCAAAAAGTAAATATGCCTATGACACTCCCCTGATCATCAGCTTTCTTTTGATATACATCATTACAATATGTAGGTACGCTCTATAACTTTTGAGTGTATAGCGGACAGACAGACAGACATACAGACAGCGGACAGACAGACAGACGGACAGACATACTGCTTTTATATATATAGATAGATGACTGGTAGATTGCCACGAATTGATTTTACTAGCAAGGAAAGTCAGACAGAGTGGAGTCGATTCTAAGCCAGGTGCGGGGAATTGTCAGGTTCCCCGAATTTGGTGTTTCCCACATGAATCTAAATGGGTGTGTGAGATTGATGCAATTTTAACTCAATTGGCCAATTGATTTCCAACGTGTGGGAACCCTTGGCAAATGAGTATTTCCAGTCAGAAAGGCGCATAATATGATGTCATTATTGCTGCTGCATTTAGGGTCTGCAACAAGCCTTGCTTCTTCTGCAGGCTGCCAACCTTTTGGCATTTGCTGATACACTGAGCTGGAAGCAGAATGGCAAGAGAAAGACCGAGGTCTCTACCCCATTTTGACGACGTTGCCCTGCAGGCTTTAGTGGAGGGAGCAAGAGCTCACAAGGAGGTGCTCTTCCCTTCATCAGGGAGGAAGATGCCTCCCCAGCAGACAAAGGCTGCGTGGCTGCAAGTGACAGAGAAGGTCAACGTCTTATCGGCTACCCGCAGAACCTGGATACAGTGCAGGAAGAGATTTCATGACCTTCAGCGCACTGGAAAAGTGAGTATGAAGTTCCCATCACTCTCAATCTGATCTCCATTGCCTCTCCTCACCAGCACTCAGCTTTAGCAATCTCTTCCTCCACATCCCACTTGACACTGTCATCCATGCACCCTTACCCATTCCCTCTCTCTCTATGCTCACATTCACCTAACTATTCAACTATGCAGCCCTCACACTCCCTATCACTCTGATGCTATGAAAACAACTGACAACACACAGGGAGGGCCCTTGATCTTGCCACCTCACTCCATCTTTGTCTCCTTCTAAGCATCTATGCTATGGATTCTCTACACTCACTCCTTCATTCTCACTCAAACTCCACTTGTCTCCCTCATTGCAGGAAAAAATAGCTCACAATAAAAGAGAACGTGCAAGGACAGGAGGAGGGCCACCATCAGTAGCCCACCTCACCCCCTGGGAGGAGGTGGTCCTGGAGATCGTAGGACTGGAGGATGAGGTGCAAGTGGGGGACGGACAGATGGGTGCATCACAGCAAGCTGGTGACAGAATAGTTTTCCATCTCATTGACATTGCATGAGTCACTGATAATGATTCTGAAGCGAGAACAGATGGACCTATGATCATCTGCAATATGCAATGTGCATGTAACCTTGACCTCACATCTCTAACTCTTTCCTTTACTCCCCCACAGGACCATTGAGAGCCCCCGTCCCCACTGTCCAGGAGGAAGAGCCTGAGCTTCCAGACTCCTCAGAGGAATCTGCAACCTCTGAGGGCGCAGCGTCAGCAGAATTCAGCACACCCAACACCAGCGCAGACACTCACACCTCAGTGGGGCCTTCGGGACATAGAGTAGTGTTGTCACCTGGTGTATCACAGCTCACAAGTGAGCATCAGCAGATTGTGGAGACAGGGACAGCAGTGGAGAGTCCTAGTCAGAGGGCGCAGGACTCTGCCAGCTCGGCTCAGCTGCATGTCGACCCTCTGCCTCTGGGTCCATCCATAAGATCAGCGGGGCTGGAACTCCAGGAACAGATGCAGGAGTCTCTGGCAGGTTTTGTCTCCAGGGTCGATGTGAGTGTGGAGCGAATGGAGGAGTCCACAGCGAACATGAGCAGAGCCTTTATGGAGTCATTGGCGCATGAACGCATCACCATGGAAAGGTTGGCACCCTCCATGGAGGAGATAAGTCACCAGGGTATGGAAAACATGGTGAGTGTTCATAATAGAATGACATCTCTTGAGGAGCGAGGGGCATCTATTGAACAGAGAAACCAGACCTTCATGGAAGTCCTTCTGAGTAGGACTGCCAGTGCAGAAACGGGTCCCCATGGCCCCCTGATGTGCAGCAAGGTGCTCTCAAGCCACTTCCAAGCGCTGGCTCCTTCTGGCCTGTGCAGCTTCAGGTGGGTGAGCAGCAGTCTGGCGCTCCTGTTGCTGCTGCTGTTGTTCCTGGTTCTGCTGGTGCCGTGGCTGGTGTTCGAGCTCATCTAATGCCCAGAAGGGAAGGAAATAAATGGCTCCCATGCTTCTGGTATATGCCTCCGTTGAGGAAGTGCTGAGTGAAGGTGGCGAGTGGGGTTTCCCAGGAGGTCACACTGGAGATGTGTGTGAGGCTCCAACCTTCTACAGGTGTGGTTAAGCCTGGTACAAGTTGTCCCAGGCCTGAAACAACAAAGACCTGCCACCTGCAAATGATGACTGATCAAATCTCCTCTTTAATGGTTGACCTGCAGCTGATAGTCAGCAAGCCAATAGTGCTCCCGCCAGGTTTCACAGGCATGATCCCCACCAGGTGTGTTTTACATGAGAAAAGGGTTAAACAGGCAAGGGCCTGTTAAAATGGGATTATAAAGGCCAATTAGTGCTGTTTAAGGGCCCTAAAGACCAGTCCCGCCTGTTTTTGCGATTTTAACCCCCCACACGCCTCAAAGCCCGCCTCATGGCTGAGTTAAAATCGACCCCAGTATGTCCGCTCCAATCCAACCCTGTCAGTGTCCCGCCAGGTGGTTAGGTTACAATTACTCCCATAATGTTCAGGTGGGAGAACCAGTCTTTAGTGACATTTATAAAGAGTTAAAATAAAAACAGAAAATGCTAGAAATATTCAGCCAGTCAGGCAGCATCTGTGGAGAGAGAAACAGAGTTAACGTTTCAGGTCGATGACCCTTCGTCAGAACTGGAAAAAGCTGGAGATGGAACAGGTTTTTAAGCAGGTGTGGGGGGCAGGGAAAGGGGGGAGGGGAGGGAAGAACAAAAGGGAAGGTCTGTGATAGGGTGGAAGGCCGGAGAGATTAAGAGACACTAAGAGATGGTGCAAGGCAAAAGGAGATGGTAATGGGATAAGTTAAGAAAGAAAAGATGGCTCTAGATGGAAGGCAGGAGAGATTAAGAGACATTAAGGAACATTAAGAGATGGTGCAAGGCAAAAGGAGATTGACAAACATTCACTACAAGCCCACTGACTCCCACAGCTACCTGAACTACACTTCCTCCCACCCCGCTTCCTGTAAGGACTCTATTACATTCTCCCAGTTTCTCCGTCTCCGCCGTGTCTGTTCTGACGATGCCACCTTCCACACCAGTGCTTCCGACATGTCTTCCTTTTTCCTCAACCGAGGATTCCCCTCTACTGTGGTTGACACGGCCCTTGACCGTGTCCGTTCTATTTCCCGCACTTCTGCTTTCACCCCTTCCCCTCCCTCCCAGAACCACGATAGGGTTCCCCATGTCCTCACCTTTCACCCCACCAGCCTCCACATTCAACGGATCATCCTCTGCCATTTCTGCTGCCTCCAGCGTGATCCCACCACCAAACACATCTTCCCCTCACCTCCCCTTTCAGCATTCCGAAGGGACCGCTCCCTCCGCGACACCCTAGTCCACTCCTCTATCACCCCCAACACCCCTTCCCCTTCGCCCGACACCTTCCCGTGCAAGCACAGGAGATGCAACACCTGCCCTTTTACCTCCCCCCTTCCCACTGTCCAGGGCCCCAAACACTCCTTCCAGGTGAAACAGCGATTTACTTGTACTTCTTACAATCTAGTATACTGTATTCGCTGCTCACGATGCGGTCTCCTCTACATTGGGGAGACCAAACGCAGATTGGGTGACCCCTTTATGGAACACCTCCGTTCAGTCTGTAAGGGTGACCCCGAGCTTCCGGTCGCCTGTCACTTTAATTCACCGCTTCACTCCCACTCTGACCTCTCGGTCCTCGGCTTCTTACACTGTTCCAATGAAGCTCAACGTAAGCTCGAGGAACAGCACCTCATCTTTCGATTAGGCACTTTACAGCCTTCCGGACTCAACATCGAGTGCAACAATTTCAGACCATAACCTCGGCCCCTATCCTTTTTTCCATTTATTTTTTCTCTCTCCCACATGGCAGCTGTCTTTCATTCTGCCATTTACACTTCATCTAGAGCCATCTTTTGTTTCTTAACTTGTCCCATTACCATCTCCTTTTGCCTCGCACCATCTCTTAATGTCTCTTAATCTCTCCTGCCTTCCATCCTATCACAGACCTTCCCTTTTGTCCTCCCCTCCCCCCTCTCCCTGCCCCTGCACTTGCTTAAAAACCTGTTCAATCTCCAGCTTTTTCCAGTTCTGATGAAGGGTCATTGACCTGAAACGTTAACTCTGTTTCTCTCTCCACAGATGCTGCCTGACCTGCTGAGTATTTCCAGCATTTTCTGTTTTTATTTCAGATTTCCAGCATCCGCAGTATTTTGCTTTTAGAAAGAGTTGTTCTACATCTGGTATGAACTCCTGAAGGGGACTTTGCACTGCTTGGTTTCGGACTGAGACCTGACTTGTGTGTTTACGCTGTCATTTTCACGTTAATGTGCACCTAAACCACTTAACACTGAGGCGAAATTAGCAGTATAACCCAACCCCTACTGTGCACAGTGAAACGTTTCAGCAATGGCATGCATTTTAGCCGGGGGAGGCGTTGAAGGAACCAGAAGGAACTAACGACCAGGTCTGGCTCACCTTGATGGACTGGGACAAGGTGGGGGGTGCAAACAGGGGTACTGTACTCACTCATGCTGAACAATGCCTAAACTAGAGAAGCTGTATGGACGGAACAGAATCATATAGAGTGCCTATAAGACTCAACAATATACACAAATTGTACTGGGGATGTCCATAGATTGAACAGGATCTGGGAGTCTTTTGGGACTTAACAGTGGTTTACAGAAGGCGGTTCAGCGACAACAGGACTAAGAAAGGGGTTTGCATTGGTTAAGGAATTAAGAGCTGTGTCGGCTACTTAATCATTGTGTGTTAATGTGCCAACAGCAGCGTTGTTCAACAGGGCAAAGGTTAACTCCGCTGCTATGGGGAAACTATGTAGGTATGTAGCAGGAACCTTGTACACAGAATTAAGTAGATATAGCACTTATCTCCAGTACTGAGTGTTACAGTATTTCACGGCTAAAGTCTTGTGTGGTTTGGCAACCCCTGTCTTTTATTGCCCGTCCTGTTCAATAGAAAGAGGGTGGGTAGAAATGCACACATGCTTGTAGTGGAGGAGTGTCAGGTTTCATGGCAGTGCTTCTCCGTACGTCCTCCGTGCGAAGAGTGTCAGCCAGTCCGGGGCTTGTTTCAGTGCCTGTGAAAGGTTAGGTGTAGAGCAGAGAAACTTGCTGAACCTCTTGTGCTCGCGTGCCTCCGATCCTGCAGCAGATCAGGGAAGAGAAGAAGCAAAGAAGCAATGATATGGAGAGTCCTCCGATCGTGTAAAACACAGCAGAAGTGAAGTGGTGTGCTGGCTGCAGGGTGGAGTTCAAACCACCATTCTGTTTACAGGATGATGAGGGATTAGTGTGAGTCAGCCCAGCTGCATTGACAGTCCCTGGGTTTTTTTTTCCTCATCTGGAGACGAGCAGCGTAAAACGGACGTGGAGCTGGATTTTCCAGGTATTTTTGGCATTCCCACGTTCAGCAATGACAGGAGTTTGTTGAGGAGCAGGTTGTGTTTGATGACTGAACACAGGGAGGCTGGATTGTATTCGACCCTGGATTACTATGAGCTGTCAAGCAAGCCATAAATTGTTCTATGACTGTTAAAATACTTTTTTGGTTAGGCAATGCTGAGTGGTTTTGCCGTTTTCCGTGACTGAAGTTGATGCTCCCAGACAACCTTCCGATGTGGAAACTATTTCAAATTCCTGCTGGGTTGTAATTCTCCTCGCGTGTCTGCGGCTCGTTGTGTTCGGGGCTGAGCACACCCAGGAGGGCTTTTTTTTTGTTTCCAAAAAGTCAGACAAGCTTCTGGGACCAGGTGAAGCAGCCTTTTGTGTCTCTGCGCTAACGTGATGGATGACCTAGCTGACTTGGAGGCAATATTGAAGAGTAGGAAAAAGTCAAAACCGGGCTCTTTACGGAGGGCACTTAGCTGGCTAAGGTTGTCAGGACGCAAGAAAAAGAAATGTAAGAGCGAAGGGGACAAACCGACGTCGAAGCAGAGAAAAGATTCACATGAGTCAGGTGAGTTGAATTTCAGTGGTAAACTTTGCTATTCCCCTTTCAGCCTATAATTTAAAAACATTGACAGTGGCCAGTGTTTGGGGCTAGGCAATGCCATAGTTTGAGTGCCAGAAATGCCAATCCACAGAATTATTTTCTTAATTAAAACAGTTCCAAGGTCTTGATGACCTTGTTTGTCCCTGTGTATGAAGCAACAGTGAACTCAAACCTGGGCAATTGTAACAACCTTTCTTTCTCTTCGCCATTCATTTGCACGGGAGAAGATTGGTCTGCGCTGGGAACTTGGATCACACAGACGGTGTGAATTGTTACTGTTACTCCCTGTTTTCCCCCATTGAAGTGGGAAACCTTGCCCATGTACCCAATGCATTATGGGGCACCAACTACTGCCATTTTTCTCAGGGATCCCATCCCGCCCGTGCATCTGTTCCGAGTTCAGATTTGCGCAATTGTGTGCAAGCCGGGTGTCTGTATCTCGACCAAATGAGTCATTTCTGTTTAAATGGCAGCTGGCGCTGTACCTAGGCAGAATTGGATGAGTTTAACAAGTGATTTGAGATGACCTAGCTCGTAGATATATGGGGGCTGGAGCAGTCCGAGGGGGTGGGTGGGGGTAGGGGTGTGAGGAATGGGTCCTTGAGTCTGTGTGTTGTTTCTGGTGGAATGTATTTAAACTGGCACCAACATGAAAGCTACCCATGAGGTGCGTCTGTCTTGAGCTGTTTACCTCGAGTACATCAATTTCTGTCGATAATGACTAGATTTGACTTAAGGTACGACCTGACCTTTATTTGACACTGTGAATAAGATGATACCTAGAGCAACACTTTTATATGACGGGTGAGGCAGTTTTGATAAGAACTGCAATTTTAGCATTGAAATGATATGCGTGACTACATTTGGCCTGATTTCAGGTGATTTTTATGGGGAGATAGGACATTGGCAATGAATGAGGAAATTCAAGCCATGTGGATAAAGGATTAAAGGAAAATAATACTGCCACTGACTGATAATGAGTAACAATTTTACACACACAATAAAATATACCCCATGATCTCATAATACAAGCTCAGGTTTATCAAAAGAAAAAAGACTTGCATTTATATAGCGCCTTTCGGATGTTCCAAAGCGCTTTACAGCCAATGAAGTAATTTTTGAAGTTAGGAAACACGGCAGCCAATTTTCACACAGCAAGCTCCCACAAACAGCAAAGTGATAATGACCAGATACTCTGCTTTCTGCCCTGAAGCCAGCTAGCTATCCATTCTGCTACTTGTCCCCTGACTCCGCATTCTCTGACCTTGTTCATCAGTCTATTATGGGGTACCTTATCGAAGGCCTTTTGAAAATCCAGATAAATTACATCTACTGCATTACCCTTGTCTACTCTCTCTGTTACCTCTTCAATAGAGGTCAGCAATATAAGATAGTCACCAAGAAATCCAATAGGGAATTCAGAAGAAACTTCTTTACCCAGAGAGTGGTGAGAATGTGGAACTCGCTACCACAGGGAATGGTTGAAGCGAATAATATAGATGCATTTAAGGGGCGGCTAGACAAACATATGAGGGAGAAGGGAATAGTGTTACGCTGATAGATTTAGATGAGGAAAGATGGGAGGAGGCTCGAGTGGAACATAAACAGCAACACAGACTGGTTGGGCCGAATGGCCTGTTTCTGTGCCGTATATCCTATGTAATAATCTATTTTTAGTGAGGTTGATTGAGGGATAAATACTGGCCAGGACAGCATCTGATTTAGTCTGTTGCTGGTGGTCCTCATGTACAGGTGACCTCCAACTTTCAGAGGCACAAGAGTACCTTTGGGTTTGACCAACCTGAACTACAGATGCCCGTTTATCTGTTCGATTGTATGGAATTATGCCAGCGAAATTAATGGAATTAAAATAAGTTTAGCAAAGTGGAAAAAATAGTCATCAGGAAGTAGCAGACAGAGCACTAGTCAGAGCTTATTTTCCAACGGCAACATGCTGTTATCCTGAGGGTATCAATGTGAAGGGGTGAAAGACAGCTTCACTGTATATATTCTGGAGTCAAACAGATTAACAAGTTAGAGTAATGAATGATGGGATGTTAAATCTACATAGATTTTCCCCTCCCTCCCCCATCAATGACACCATTGAGGTTGGTTGCTAAAGCACATTTTTAGTGATTTTATAGTGAGATATATTGCTACTTTGTATTTACACTAGACACTTTTATTCGCTGTTTATATTACTGCAGCACCTCTGAAGGTTGTGCTGTAATAGAACCGAGGTCATGCTGGTGCCAGTGGATTACATTACAAGGTGGCTTTCCAAAGTCCTCTGGAGGAAGGTGGTGTTGGTGGAAAGGGCAGGGCTCGATGCTGGCGGCTGCCATTTTGTTTAGGTCACAGATCGCCTGAGCAACCCTGTAGAGACCAGGGCCGCTTTCAAATTGCTCGCCTGTACTGGTCATCACCTGACACTGGGGAAGAGCCCAACCGGACCGTAAATCTACCTCACAATAGAAATGTGGCAAAATCTGAGATACGGTTACCATTCAGATGCTACTGAACCACATCACCCGCATGCCCGATATGAGACTCCCAAAATAAGCGCTCTACTCGGAGCTCCGACACGGCAAGAGAGCCCCAGGTGGGCAGAGGAAATGCTTCAAGGACACCCTCCAAGCCTCCTTGAAAAAGTGTAACATCCTCACCGACACCTGGGAATCCCTGGCCCAAGACCGCACAAAGTGGAGGAGAAGCATCCGGGAAGGCGCCGAACACCTCGAGTCGCTTCACCGGCAGCAAGCAGAAGCCAAGCACAAGGGGCGCACATCAACCCAAGCCCCCCACCCACCCCTTCAACCATCATCTGCCCCACCTGTGACAGAGACTGTCGGTCCCGCATTGGACTCATCAGTCACCTGCGAACTCATTTCTAGTGTGGAAGCAAGTCATCCTCGGTTCCGAGGGACTGCCGAAGAGAAGAAAAGCTACTGAACCACTTCTGTGATATTAGTGAAAATTACACCAAGTAGAAGCGGGAGTAAAACCTTTCGTGTGAAAGAAAGAACTTGCATTTCTATAGCGCGTTTCACGACCTCAGGACGTCCCAAAGCGCTTTTTAGCCAATGAAGTATAAGTGGAATTATGGTTGTGAATGCTGGTTATGTAGCACAGGCGTTCAAAGGCTGATTTAAAAAAATCTAATCAGTATGTTTACTGAAGTGAGCCAAGAAGAGTTATAAAGATTGCAATTTGGAATTTAATTGATTTAAACCCATCAAGATTTCATTAGTGGCAGTGAATGGAAATGAAGGGGGAAAGAACCATGAGCAGCATTAACAGAGCCTGGGAATAGGTCACAATTCACCCTCTGAGTGGGAGAATGGTATCAATCACAGCAAGGCTTAAAATGGGGAGAAGGACATTTGTATTTTTTTTTAAGAAGGACGCTGTGTCTGTTTCCTTGAAAAAAATAGTAACTGGGAAATGTGTTTCTTGCAATATTTGTCCATATAAGGATGGTGCGTGGCTTCGGGAGAGAGGAGCCATGTCATGATGCCATGATGCTTCTCAATCTGATTAGCTTCATCTGATTGTTTGTATGCAAGTGGGGAAAATCAGCAGGCACTTTTTTCACAAAATCAAAGGAGATTGTGAGCTGATTTTCATTTACTGCCCAGTCTTTATCTTCATTTACTGCTCAGATTCCAGTGACCAAAGTTCGCAGCACCGGCTGGTTTGGTAAGTTGTGGATCAGAGAATCAGTCGATGCGTCAGAAGCTTGGGAGTACATTCAGTACATGAAAGGGTTAAACGGCACTAATCCGTTGTTAACCAGGAAGTTGGAACAAAAGTAAATCTGGTTTCAATTTTGTGCCCAAGATGACACAGGCTATGTGAAGTGAAACCAGTTTTCAGATCGCATGACATGTTGAACAGTCGTGTCAGTAAATACAGATGGTGCTGATTTACTGTGACATTGGATAGCATGGCACTCGATTAAAAACATCCCATTGCTGAATAAAGTCAATTGGCGCACGTTTAATTCCACTTGTTTTGAATTAGTTCTTCAGTTTGGTTTATGTCAGCAACACGTTATCTTCTATTATTTTCCTACTAATTTTTTCCACAGTTCCTACAGTCCCCGCTAGGTTCTGACCCCTTGCTTGGGGAAATGTTCCATAACTCTCGGCCCCCTCATTTCCTCACCCTTGGCGGAGGGGTCAAGAACCAGAGGGCGCAGATTTAAGGTGATTGGCAGAAGAACCAAAGGCGACATGAGGAAAAACTTTTTTTTACGCAGCTAGTGGTTAGGATCTGGAATGCACTGCCTGAAAGGGTGGTGGAGACAGATTCAATTGTGGCTTTCGAAAGGGAATTGGATAAGCACCTGAAGGGAATTTTTTTACAGGGCTCCGGGGGAAAGGGCGGGTCAGTGAGACTAGCTGAGGTGCTCTTGCAGAGAGCCGGGACAGGCTTGACGGGCCTCATGGCCTCATTCTGTGCTGTAGCCATTCTATCATTCTACCTAAGTGACCATTATTCATGTGTCAGCCTTTTCCGATGAGTATTGGATTGTGAGTGGCATCATCGCCTAACCTGACATCGCACTTGTTGACTTCCAGCAGGGTTTCTAAGTAGACTGAGCATAGGAACCCCGACTGATTCCCCTTTCCTTAACCCATGGGGGGTGGAAGCCAGCTGTCACACCGTGGCTGAGATCAACTAACTGAGCATACCCCAGGGATCGAAGCTGGGTTCTTCCTGATCTGTACGGCTCAGCTATTCATTAGATAAACTCACATGAACTATTGGACCTGTTCCGTCTTCTATAATATACTTTGGCCAGATGACTGGCTGATAGAATTTGAATCAAACCTTTCGAAAAGAAAAAATAAGAAAGACTTGCATTTATGAAGCGCCTTTCACAACCACCAAAAGCACTTTACATAAAATGAGGTACTTTTTTTTTTGAAGCGTAGTCACTGTTGTAATGTAGGAAACGTAGCAGCCAATTTCCGCACAGCAAGCTCCCACAAACAGCAATGCGATAATGACCAGGTAATCTGTTTGTGATGTTGATTGAGTGATAAATATTGGCCAGACCTCCCCTACTCTTCTTCGAAATAGTGCCATAGAATCTTTTAAATCCATCTGAGAGAACAGAAGTGCCCTTGGTTTAATATCTCATCCGAAAGACGACACCTCCGACAATGCAGCACTCCCTCAGTACTGCACTGGAGTGTCAGCCTAGATTGGAGTCATTGGAGTCATACTTGAGCACAAAGTCATGCTGACCACAACCTTCTGACTCAGAGGCGAAGGTACTACCAACTGAGCCATAGCTGACACAGCTGCACTTTGTGTAAGTTTTTTCACTTTCAATTTTGTTCAGTCCTATCCTGAAGGGTGTGGTCCCATGGGGTACGATGCTATGGGCACTGGCTGCCTTGCAGTACCTCAGCCATCTAGCCGTTCCTCAAGTCACACACCATCCTGACTTGGAAATATACCCCCGTCCCTTCATGATCGCTGGGTCAAAATCCTGGAATTCCCTACCTAACAGCACTGTGGGAGCACCTACACCTCATGGACTAAGAGGTTCAAGAAGAAGGCCCATCACCACCGTCTCGGGGCCAACTAGGGATAGGCAACCAGCGCCGGCCTTGCCAGCGACACCCACATGCTGGGGATGAAAACAGAAGTGTGCCCAGGCCATTGATAGCCACGTGCTATTTATCGAGTGGAGATGTCACCAGCAAATTCCAATTCTGTGCTCCCCGTCATTCTCTTGTGCATTTGCGGGGAGGGGTGTGTAGCTGGATGGGAATGCAGACTGACTATTTTCCCCTCCCAACTCCTTAGCTAAGAGGAACAAGAGCAGCTCGGAGGCTGGGTATTCTGGGGCGAGTGTCTCACCTCCTGATTCCCCAAAGCCTTCCCACCATCTACAAGGATAAGTCAGAAGTGTGATGGAATACTCTCCACTTGCCTGGATGAGTGCAGCTCCAACACCACTCAAGAAGCTCGACATCATCCAGGACAAAGTAGCACACTTGATTGACACGCCATCCACCACCTTAAACATTCACTCCCTTCACCACCGGTGCACTGTGGCTGCAGTGTGTACCATCTACAAGGTGCACTGCAGCAACTCACCAAGGCTTCTTCGACAGCACCTCCCAGACCCGCAACCTCTTCCCCCTAGAAGGACAAGGGCAGCAGGCGCATGGGAACACCATCACCTCCAAGTTCCCCTCCAAGTCACACACCATCCTGACTTGGAAGTATATCGCCGATCCTTCATTGTTGCTGGGTCAGAATCCAGTGAGTGGCTGAGAGACAGGGGCCAGGAAGGTCCTGAGTGATTAATTATTATGAAATATACATTCCTGTGTACACAGCACTTGCCTATTAATGCTGGAACGCACTGACCAGAATATTGCAATTGGCAGCCATGCACTGCAGCAACTCGCCAAGGCTTCTTCGGCAGCACCTCCCAAACCCGCGACTTCTACCACCTAGAAGGACAAGGGCAGCAGGCGCATGGGAACACCACCACCTCCAAGTTCCCCTCCAAGTCACATACATCCTGATTTGGAAATATATCACCGTTCCTTCATCACTGCTGGACAAAAGTCCTGGAACTCCCTCCCTAACAGCACTGTGGGAGCACCTTCACCACACGGACTGCAGCGGTTCAAGAAGGCAGCTCACCACCACCTTCTCAAGGGCAACTAGGGATGGGCAATAAATGCTGGCCTTGCCAGCGACACCCATATCCCGTGAATGAATAAAAAAATGGTACTGAGGCCAACTGTAGGGCTACTGTTGCTGGCCTCATTGAGATTGCCTCACTCAGCAGAGATCAGGGATCTCCCTGGAATGTATGGTTCAGTTCAAGTTATACTTAACAGATTAGCCATCAGTAAAGTCTTTGATGTTCTTCATACAAATTCCTTGTGGATGGAAATATAACCACTGGGGATATATTTCAGACACAAACCTCATCAGCTGTCTTCATAACTACATGATCACTGGGTTCTCCAGTGTAAGCTCATTTTATACTTGCATCTGACTTGAATCAACGGGTCTTCTGTATTCGATTCTTCACATTGCTGTGGTGACTTTTTTCTCTTATTCTTAGTTTAGCGAGTCATAGAGTCATAACGGCACAGAAGGAGGCCATTCGGCCCATCGAGTCCGTGCCGGCTCACTGCAGAGCAATCCAGTCAGTCCCATCCCCCGCTCTATCCCCGTAGCCCTGCAAGTTTATTTCCCTCAGGTGCCTATCCAGTCTCCCCTTGAAAACATTGAGTGTCCCCGCTTCCACCACTTCCCTCGGCAGCGAGTTCCAGGTCCTCACCACTCGCTGCGTAAAAAAGCTTTTGCTCACATCCCCCCTGTATCTCTTGCCCAAAACCTTAAATCTGTGTCCCCTAGTCCTTGTATCATCAACTAGTGGGAACAGCCTTTCCCCATCTAGCCTATCCAAACCCGTCATAATCTTGTACACCTCTATCAAATCACCCCTCAACCTCCTTTGCTCTAATGAAAACAAATCCAGCTTCTCCAACCTGTCCTTGTAACTAAGATCCCCCATCCCCAGAACCATTCTGGTAAATCTCCTCTGCACCCTCTCAAGGGCCTTCACATCCTTCCTAAAGTGTGGTGACCAGAATTGGACGCAATATTCCAGTTGTGGCCTAACCAGCGCTTTATAAAGGTTTAGCCTGACTTCTCTGCTTTTGTACTCAATACCTTTATTTATGAAGCCCAAGATCCCATATGCTTTGCTAACCACTCTCTCAATATGTCCTGCCACCTTCAGGGACCTATGCACATTAACTGCCAGGTCCCTCTGTCCCTGCACACTCTTTAAAACTGTGCCATTAAGTGTATATTGCCTCTCCCTGTTCCTTCTGCCAAAATGCATCACCTCACACTTCTCTGTATTAAATTCCATCTGCCACTTGTCTGCCCATTCTGTGAGCCTTTCTATGTCCTGTTGCAGTCGATTGGTATCATCCTCACTGTTTGCCACACCCTCAAGTTTGGTGTAATCGGCAAAGTTAGAAATTCTACTCTGTATTCCAAAAACCATGTCATTTATATATATCAAAAAAAGCAGTGGCCCCAGCACTGACCCTTGGGGAACACCACTGTCTACCATCCTCCAGTCTGTAAAACAGCCATTTACCACAACTCGCTGTTTTCTGTCCTTAAGCCAAGAGTGTCTGAGAGTTTCTGATCAGTGCTATAGGGGCTGAATTTTCTTTAAATGTCGCTGTTGCTGTTTCCAGTGCAACTTGTGATTATAGATAATGATCCCACGGACTATCAACCTGGCACAGTCCTTACTCAGGTATTTAATCTGTAGGGTTGTACTGGCCTGCTGCTGCATTGACTGATTTACCTGACTATAACCCACCATGTCAGCTGTGGCACAGTTGGTAGCACTTTTGCCCCTGAGTATGGCTTCACGTCCCACTCCAGAGACTTGAGCACAAAATCTAGGCTGACTGAGGGAGTGCTGCACTGTCAGAGGTGCCGTCTTTCAAATGAGACGTTAAACCAAGGCCCCATTTGCTTTCTCAGGTGGACGTAAAAGATCCCGTGGCACTATTCTGAAGAAGAGCAGGGGGAGTTATCCCCAGTGTCCTGACCAATATTTATCCCTCAACCAACATCGCTAAAACGGATGATCTGATCATTATCACATTGCTGTTTGTGGGAGCTTGCTGTGCGCAAATTGCTGTGTTTCCCACATTACAACAGTGACAGCACTTCAAAAGTATCTCATTGGCTGTAAAGTGCTTTGGGACGTACTGAGATTGTGAAAGGCGCTATATAAATGCAAGTTATTTTCTTCTTTCTTTTATACCAGCCACCATTTCCAGTTTGCACATTGCTGGCCTACATGGATCTCCCTCCTTCCTAACATTGGAGAAGGTCTGTAGGTAGAAACCTCCCAAACCTGAAACCTCTACCAATTAGAAGGACAAGGGCAGCAGGTGCATGGGAACACCATCACCTGCAAGTTCCCCTCCAACTCACACACCACCCTGACTTGGAAGTATATCGGCCGATCCTTCATCGTCGCCAAGTCAAAATCCTGGAACTCCCTCCTGAACAGCACTGTGGGATTACCAACACCACACGGACTGCAGCGGTTCAAGGCGGCAGCTCACCACCACCTTCTCAAGGGAAATTAGGGATGGGCAATAAATGCCGGCCTTGCCAGCAACGCCCACATCCCAGGAACAAATTTTTTAAAAAGTGGTAACACACGAGCAACACGAGAGTTGCTGCTGAGGCTGTAGAATTTGCCCCGCTGTATAAACTGGTCGGCTCCACTGCAGACAACAACTGGCAAATCAACTTCGTGTAGGCACAGTCCTGTAATATAAAAGAAACACCAATTCACTGTCTGCAATCATGAATATAACAATCAGCCATTTGCTTTAAAGACGCGATTGCGGGAGGTTATCCGCTCTCTCTGTGGCACCCCTGGCAATACACCTTTTAAACGAGGAATTCACTTCTCCATGGTTACCGAACGTGTTGTGGGTAGTGAAAGGATTAGTGGTAACTTGCGGGAGAGTGACTCAGCAGGACACAGGGAGGAGCCGCACACATACCAGAATAATTTCATTTGGCTGATTTGATTTTTTTTAACCCTATTCTTTGCTCCAGACAAAATAGAATCTGGTGTGTTCCGAACTCTGCCTTTTTTTAAGGTATATTTAGAGGATGCGATTGTTAATTCCAGGTGTCACAAAACACCAGTCAGTTTGAATTCAGACTTAAATCAAACTTTGGTTGAATTCAATGTGGAGGCCCAAAAGCTTGGGCTGGCCTATTTGTTTGTTACACTTTCTGAAGGCACTCATTTTTAAGGCAGAAGACCGGAGGCGTGGCATTTTTTTTAATATCAAGAAATGGCTATTTTAATAATGTGGGGTTCCCAGTTTGAAGAACAGTTGGCTCCAGGTGTTTCTGTGGTTGTTCTCCTTGGAGCAGAGAAGGCTAAGAGGAGTTTTGCTAGAGGTGTTTAAAATCATGAAGGGTTTAGATAGAGTAAATAAAGAGAAACAGTTTCCAGTGGCTGAAGGGTCGTTAATGAGAGGGCCCAGATTTAAGGTGATTGGCAAAAGAACCAGAGGCGACATGAGGAAAATCTGTTTTACGCAGCGAGTGGTTAGGATTTGGAATGCACTGCCGGATAGGGCGGTGGATACAGATTCAATAGCAGCCTTCAAAAGGAAATTGGATAAATACTTGAAGGAGAAAAAATTGCAGGGATATGGGGAAAGAGCGAGGGAGTGGGACTAACGGGATTGCTCTTCGAAAGAGCCGGCGCAGACTCGATGGGCCGAATGGCCTCTTTCTGTGCTGTACTATTCTATGAGTCTAATCAAATGGAATGAAAACCTAAATGTGATCATTTCATTTTTAAATTCCCTTCAATTTTCCCTGCATTACTCATGCTGATACAGAGTTTCATAAGGGTGGGTAGCCTTCCAGTATCTCAAGCAAGTGGCCATTCTTAAGTGAGCGCTTAGACATGAACATCAGCAAACCTATTTGACCATGGCGGTATCACAGCTGTCTGATCCCATCCTCGCCCAATGTCCCGTGCACGTTCCAGCAGGTGACCGTGGATACTCCACACCCCTGTGAAAACATGGTTCGACGTCAGTTGCAAGTACCATTCATGCAACCTGTAGGAAACCTCGCAGTTATTCATTTAGGTACAGTAAACACCGTCTGTCAGCCTAGAAAAATGGGGCCATTGGCCTTGGATTTACGCTGATCTATCACAGGCTAGCACCTGTAGATCTGTCCCAACTGCCATTGGCTGGAATGTTCAAAGACTCCTGCTTTGGAGTCAACATACTTGAACAATCGTGGTTAGAAAAATCAAGGTCAGGATGACATTATTTGCAGGAGTGGGGGCAGGGCTGGCATCTAAATACACAGATCATTACACCTGTTTCAATCTACATTATTAGTTAGGCTAAACCAAATTGAAATCAAAGTAAGACAGGAGTTAGAGGATAGAGTTGGTAATAAGCGTTGTTTTCCCCCTCCCTCTGCGAGGAGCAGCTGGGGTTGTTTATGTAAAGAGTGGTATTGTTGTGAAGCCCCAGCTGAGGTCCTGCTTATATCTCAGGCTTTCCTTCTGGACGGGGTGCTTGACGCACTTCTGTCTTTAGCCCTTCAGTCTTATTTAACACAAAACCAAATTAGTCAACACCATTACAGGACTACATTTACCCAAACTAATGGACAACTCGAGTTTCACAGCTGGTATCGCGTAACCTGGCTGGCAAGTGATCAATGCGGACTGAGGATGTAGAATGAAACTGGACCGGGTATGTCTACAGGGTTGGATTACGTGTGAAGGTTCTGCAGATTGCTGCTGGTCGGTGGCTCCGCACTTCTCAATTTGCAGGTCGAGCAATTTTCTTTCGCCTGTTTTCCTCCCGCTTATGTTTGGTTTTTTTTCCGTACGAATTAACTTTCAGCTTTTAAGTGTAACTTGTTAAACTGGCGAAAACCACACCTTTTGTCCTCATCAGAAGCTAGAAAACCCATTAGTTGTGCTCCCGGCTTGCTTGTGTGGCTGCATTTCATCTTGTGTTACATGCAAATAATGTTTCAGCTAACTCAACAGTTGACTCTGTACAGGTGATTTGGAAAAGCAAACTTGCTCTTAGGACAGGTGCTAGAGAGCCAGCACCGTTCTCAATTGTGAATAGAGAATAAAAAGAAAAACTACCATTTCTCCAGCACCTTTCATGACCGCTGGACGTCCCAAAGCGCTTTACAGCCAATGAAGTACTTTTTGAAGCGTAGTCACTGTTGTAATGTAGGAAACGCGGCAGCCGATTTGTGCACAGCAAGCTCTCACAAACAGCAATGTGATAATGACCAGATAATCTGTTTTAGTGATGTTGATTGAGGGATAAATATTAGCCCCAGGACACCGGGGATAACTCCCCTGCTCTTCTTCGAAATAGCGGCCATGGGATCTTTTGCACCACCTGAGAGGGCAGACGGGGCCTCGGTTTATTGTCTCATCCGAAAGACGACACCTCTGACAGTGCAGCACTCCCTCGGCACTGCACTGGGAGTGTCAGCTTAGCTTTATGTGCTCAAGTCTCTGGAGTGGGACTTGAACCCACAACCTTCTGACTCAGAGGCTGAAAGTGCTGCCCACTGAGCCACTGGCTGATACATTAATAATTGCACAACAGCCTGGTCCGGTGCTTTTTGAAGGTCACAATCTCTCCAGTGTCTCATAATAGTCTTTGTTGTGTCTCTTCATGGAATGCTCTTAAGCAAAATAAGGCTACTTGTGCCAGGAAGAAGTATCCAGAATAGGTCTGCAGTAGTCAAATGTTAGCTGTGTGTGACCAGGGTGAGGGAGATTGTGATTTAATATGGGCCAGATTCAAGATACAGAAATGCCCCGGCTACCAGTGCTCAGGACAAGAACAGAATAGTTCATCAGCCCTGTCCAATGTTTTGGAAGCACGTCATAAAGCCAAGTGCTGTCGCAAGTGCCCTCTTGAGAGGGGCTTCCTTTACTTACTTTCTTAAACTGGGAATACAAAAACAGGAGAGAGTGCTTTTTCTTCAAAATAATCCCCCAATATCCATGTTTAAAAAAAAGTTATAAAAATCTCTCTCTAAAAATAGGTATGTTTCCCTCTAACAGAGGCCTTAATGTATCCACAGACAATAGGCCCAATTTTAACCCCCCACCCTTTCCCCCGTGCCCGACGAGAGCAGGGAGCGTGTGGGGTTTAAGATCGAGGCAGCGTATTGCCCTTCAGCTTCACACCGCACTTGGGCCGAGCACTATTCTAATCCCAGGGTTCGGGAGGCATGTGAGGCCTCGCCACAGGCAGGCAAAGGCCTCATTATAATTAAATGTTAGGGTCTGATTATGTAATTCTGACCCCAGCACCATTTTAATGCGCAGTGCGTTTGGTGCCCAGTGCAGCCTCGCCAGGAACTCCAGCCACCAAGGAGCTGGAGTGCAACAAGGCCCCACAAGGAAACTTGGGCCTCTCCTGCCCCAGGCTTCTGACCCACCCCCTACCCCGACCATGCTGGCGCCACCCACCCACCCCCTGGCGTACTTACCATTCCATGGGTCCCTGGCGGTGACCTGCTGCTGCACTGGCCCCACTCCCACCCGCCAGTTCCATGTTGTACCCGCTAGGTTTGGCCAGGAGTCGGGCCTTAAATTTGGTCATGAGCCCCAGGGGTTAAAATGGCCCAGGCCTCACGTCGGCAAGTCGTGGTGGTGAGCCGGCCTCACTCTGACCTCTCATCCCGCGTTAAAATCAGGGCTGTCACCACTTGACGGGTGATAAGCTGCCTGCATTGCAGAGTGACAGCATTCATTGTATGAGGAGGGGGCAGCTTTTGACAGGCCCACCTGACCCAGGAAACCACTAGGCCATTAACCTGAAACATTAACTGTTTCTCTCTTCACTGATGCTGCCCGACCTGCTGAGTATTTCCAGCACTTTGCATGGTTTCATGAAGGGGAAGTCATGTTTGACAAATTTGCTTGAGTTCTTTGAGGAAGTAACATACAGGGTGGATAAAGGAGAACCAGTGGATGTAGTGTATTTAGACTTCCAAAAGACATTTGACAAGGTGCCACACAAAAGATTATTGCTCAAGATAAAAAATCACGGGATTGGGGGTAATATTCTGGCGTGGGTGGAGGATTGGCTCTCTAACAGAAAGCAGAGAGTTGGGATAAATGGTTCATTTTCAGTGGCAATCAGTAACTAGTGGTGTTCCGCAGGGGTCAGTGCTGGGTCCCCAACTCTTTACAATCTATATTAACGATTTGGAGGAGGGGACCAAGTGTAACATATCAAAGTTTGCAGATGATACAAAGATGGGAGGGAAAGTAGTGAGTGAGGAGGACATAAAAAACCTGCAAAGTGACATAGACAGGCTAAGTAAGTGGGCAGAGATTTGGCAGATGGAATACAATACTGGAAAGTGTGAGGTTATGCACTTTGGCAGGAAAAATCATAGAGTAAGTTATTATCTTAATGGCAAGAAACTGGAAAGTACTGTAGTACAAAGGGATCTGGGGGTCCTGGTGCACGAAACTCAAAAAGTTAGTATGCAGGCGCAGCAAGTGATCAAGAAGGCCAATGGAATGTTGGCATTTATTGCTAGGGGGATAGAATATAAAAACAGGGAGGTATTGCTGCAGTTATACAAGGTATTGGTGAGACCGCACCTGGAATACTGGCTACAGTTTTGGTGTCCATACTTAAGAAAAGACATACTTGCTCTCGAGTCAGTACAAAGAAGGTTCACTCGGTTAATCCCGGGGATGAGGGGGTGGTCATATGAGGAGAGGTTGAGTAGATTGGGACTCTACTCATTGGAGTTCAGAAGAATGAGAGGCGATCTTATTGAAACATATAAGATTGTGAAGGGGCTTGATCGGGTGGATGTGGTGAGGATGTTCCCAATGATGGGTGAAACTAGAACTAGGGGGCATAATCTTAAAATAAGGGGCTGCTCTTTCAAAACTGAGATGAGGAGAAACTTCTTCACTCAGAGGGTGGTAGGTTTGTGGAATTTGCTGCCCCAGAAAGCTGTGGAAGCTACCTCATTAAATAAATTTAAAACAGAAATAGATAGTTTCCTAGAAGTAAAGGGAATTAAGGATTACGGGGAGCGGGCAGGAAATTGGACATGAGTCTAGGTTCGGAATGGTCATGGCCCTGTGGGTAGTGGAGCGGGCCCAGGGGCCGTGTAGCCTGGTTCTGCTCCTACTTCTTGTGTTCTAATTCTGTGTTAGATTTCAGGAGATGGTTTTATTCCTGTTCCTGGCTGGGGTGGAGATGGCCTTTACAGAAGGTAAGTACTATAGAAAATATAGGGACAGTGATCTCCTGGAAGAGTTTCGATCGCCTAGATGGGTCGGAGAGGAATTTCCCAGATTTTTTCTCCCAAATTGGCCATTGGGTTTTTTATCTGGTTTTTCGCCTCTCCCGGGAGATCACATGGGTTCGGGTGGGATGGAGAGTGATAGAAGATTTGAGGTTAGGATCAGATCAGCCATGATCTTATTGAATGGTGGAGCAGGCTCGAGGGGCCGATTGCCCTACTCCTGCTCCTATTTCTTATGTTCTTATGCTTTTAAACCACACCAGTAGTTGGGCTCACCACGTTCTGCTGTGGTGAAGCTACAATGGGAATTTTTCGAAAGTCTATTTGAGTGAGGATTGTGAATCCTTGCTAATTCCGAGCAGCCACAATCCCCTTTGCTGCTCTGTCTTTTCCCAGTCTTGTTCACATCTCTCGTTTGAAGTTGCTGCCTTGAGCATGTGGTGTGTGATTTCACTATAAAATCACGATGCAAACCAGGGAGCCTGGTTGATGGAATCTGCCAATGGCCCCGATATTGACTGGGAGGCGGGGAGGGAGTGCGTGGAAAACCCGGAAATGCCGGGAACGCGGAGGCCCTGGCGAATTTAATGGCAAGACCTTATTATCATTTTTTAATTCCGTTTCCCGCCCGGCTGCCGGCCAGATTGACAAACTGTGAATGGATGGGGAACGCAATAAAAAATGGCTGTTTCCTTAGCAGCCAGGGTTACACACACACACCAAGGGTGATGACTCACTGGATTACCAACTGTTTAATGAATATCATACCACTAATATTTTGAACACCTTATTGTGGTGCATACTGCTGGCCACCTTCCAATCTGTCCGAGTCCCAGAATATTATATCTACAGTCACCTTTGTGGATATACCTGTCTCATTCTACCAATGCTCTACTGGATTTGGTACATTTGGATTTGGTGCCATGATCAAGGACATTAGGACATACCTGTGGTCGCATAGCAGTGTGCATCAGCTGAAAAGCAATTTTAGGTTGATTCCAAGAAATTGGAAATAGCAAACAATATCCTATTTTGGACATTACATTCAATTTCCATGTTCACCCAATGATAGTCTTTATGTGATTTAAATGTGGCATAGCGTTGCACAATGCTGCAGATTTCCATGAGTGCACCCAGAGCTTGGTGAGCTGCTGTTCCAGTTTCCATAGGACATCACATGCTAAGGAGCAGCAGGCAGCAGAAATTCATGTTACTCTCCCAGCTGTAAGTTTTTTAAAATTCATTCACGACTTGTGGTGTGGGGCTGGCAAGGCCAGCATTTATTGCCCATCCCAAATTGCCCTTGAGAAGGTGAGCCACCTTCTTGACAACTGAGGGCGGTTAAGAGTCAACCACATTGCTGTGGGTCTGGAGTCACATATAGGCCAGACCGGGTAAGGACGGCAGATTTCCTTCCCTAAAGGACATCAGTGAACCAGATGGGTTTTTATGACAATCCGGTAGTTTCATGTGAGAAGTCACACAACACCAGGTTACTCACATTTGTCCACCCCAGTCCAACACCGGCATCTCCACATCACGGTAGTTTCATGGTTACCATTACTGATACTAGCTTTTTATTCCAGATTTATTTAATTAACTGAAATTAAATTCCCCAGCTGCCATGGCGGGATTTGAACACTTGTCTCTGCATCATAAATCTAGGCCTCCGAATTATGAATCCAGTAACATAACAGTCACTATGCTACTGTTCCATGTAATGCAGTAATGATCAAAAGATGGGGATTCTAGGTTCGCAGTTAACAGATAACAAGTTTGATTAAACACATCTCTGCAAAAGGCAGCGGTAGAAGGCTGGATGGATCGAGGCATTGCCGGGGTGGGGGCGGTGGTGGGGGGACGTTGGAGCACGGCAACAGAAGGGAAGGATCAGGGCGTGGTGGTGGTCGGGGACCACCGATCGCGGCAGTGAGGAGAGGCCGCGATCGGCAGAGGTTTGCTTGGGAGGCTAGGGGGAAGCACTCCTACATAAGAAATATGAAATAGGAGCAGGAGTAGGCCATACGGCCCCTCGGGCCTGCTCCGCCATTCAATAGGATCATGGCTGATCTGAATCTAGACTCACGTCCACTTCCTTGCCCGCTCCCCGTAACCCCTAATTCCCTTATCTGCTAGGAAAATGTCTATCTCCATTTTAAATTTATTTAATGTTGCAGCTTCCACAGCTCTCTGGGGTAGCAAATTCCATAGATTTACTACCCTCTGAGTGAAGAAGTTTCTCCTCATCTCAGTTTTGAAAGGGCAGCCCCTTATTCTAAGATTATGCCCCCTAGTTCTAATCTCACCCATCAGTGGAAACATCCTCACCGCATCCACCCGATCAAGCCCCTTCACAATCTTATATGTTTCAATAAGATCGCCTCATTCTTCTGAACTCCAATGAGTAGAATCCCAACCTACTCAACCTTTCCTCATACGTCAACCCCCTCATCTCTGGAATCAACCGAGTGAACCTTCTCTGAACTGCCTCGAGAGCAAGTATATCTTTTCTTAAATACTCCTGCTCCTCCTGGCTCACAGTCAGTGCGATAAAAGCACTTAGCTGCTGGATCTGGCAACTCCTGTTTCCATTTCGCTGCCGGGTTTCCCGATCCCTGGGAAACCCAGATGGCCAGCATTAACTTTAAATCAGACAGCCAGAATGTGATGTTCTGTAGCTAGCTTTACCACTTCATGCTGATTGTTGTTTTTGCACTGTCCGAATGAGGGTGATTATCTTTATTGTGCTGCTGCTGGCTATGTGTTTTGTGCTGTAGCACTGAATTGTCATCCATTTGGAATCCACTGTTTGTTCTTCACGTTGTCCTACTCCCCCCCCCCACCTCTCTCCGCTTGGCATGACCATTAATGTTTTTCCATCCTGAATCTAATTGGAACTGTTTTGCAATAGGTACATGTGTGTTTCACAATGTATCTCCCCTGGGGGAGGGCAAGGGTTAAGCTTATAATTGTAGGAGACTAGCAATCTTCAGTGGAAAGCTGGCAGAGGTAGAACACACACAGATGGCAATATCCTTCACATTTAATAGAGTTCTTGTTGGACCCATTTCAGTCATTTGACTGTTGCTACAGACAACAGTGTTAATGCTGAGAAAGTGAGCATGCTATGATGGCAATACTGCTTTGTAAAGACACCAAATCTTGCTGTGCACAAATAAGTTGGCAGAAACAATGTTCAGTGAGTTTGTGTTTTATTGACCTGTTTTCCTCTGATGTAGAACGTAATGCAGAACAAATTCAAACCCTTTGATGCTGGAACCCGCTAACAGACACAATTGTTTAAAAATTTTAAAGCAAAACTGCTAAAGTTAAGCGATAAATGAATGCTTTTCAAATCAATGTTGCAATAGATTCAACGATGTATTTATGGCTCCAAGTTCTTCCAGTTCCAATTGCAAGGTAAAACGAGCAGCATTAAAGGCCCCAATGAAACATACACGTACAAGAAGCAGTGATTTTCATTAATGATAAATTGCAGGACCTGTGGCTCAGTGAGTTTACCCAGAGACTAACTGAGCCAAATTGACCAAAAAGCTCCCAGCGCTACAATTACCAGAGCGGCCCGTGGCTAGGGAGAGGAAAGATGACCAGGGTTGTAGCTCGATTTCCAGTGACCCCAGAGGGATGGAACAAATTTAAAGGAACTGTACGGCTGCAGGCTATGTTGCCAATGTTCCTCCCCTCCTTTCCTCTCCTAAAGATGTTGGCCCCTTGCTGGGGTATGGTTCCAAGGTGCCCTCTGGTATCTCACCCTATCATCGACAAGGCTTTCCCCAACCTCTACCACTAAGACAACCTTTTTAATAATGTAGATAGACTCCACTTATTCTCTGGCATATAAGGGTATATTTTATGAATGCATACTCCCGGCATGAAGCTTCACCCACTGGAAGCACCTATCGGGAATTCATGTGTGGAGGTTGAGCTATTCCATAGGATTTTCCACCTAATGAAGGTTGTGGGTTCAAGGCCCACTCCAGGGACTTGAGCAATAAATCCAGGTTGACAATCCAGTGCAGTAGCGAGGAAGTGCTGCACTGTCGGAGGTGCCGTCTTTCGGATGAGACGTTAAACTGAGGCCCCGTCTGCCCTCTCAGGTGGACATAAAAGATCCCATGGCACTATTTCAAAGAAGAGCAGGGGAGTTATCCCTGGTGTCCTGGCCAATATTTTTAACCCTCAACTAACATAACAAAAACAGATTGTCTGGTCATTATCACATTGCTGTTTGTGGGACCTTGCTGTGCGCAAATTGGCTGTCGCGTTTCCCACATTACAACAGTGACTACACTTCAAAAGTACTTCATTGGCTGTAAAGCGCTTTGAGACGTCCGGTGGTCATGAAAGGCGCTATATAAATGCAAGTCTTTTTCTTTATGAAATTGATGGATGGGGGCCCCAACATCAGTGCCCAAATTCCCGAGCTGCACTCACGGTGGGTGAGGTGCGAGGAGCATGAATTCATAAAATACACCCTGTCATCTCTAACTGAGAGCGGTTTATCTGCCAGTGATTTCAAATGTAAACATGTGTTGGCTCCAGCATTGTTCTGAGTGGGGCCAAGCAAGATCTGAAACACGCAGGTCCTGTATCTAACTTTCAGGAGGATTTGCTGATTGAAAGAAGACATTTTAGGAGGAGGAGAACGGGGAGGGAAGGAGAAGGTCCCACCCTAGGTTCAGGAGCTGAACTGAGGCGAAGCTTTGTGCTGTGCCAGAACAAGGTTCATCGGTCACAATGCTCCAAGAACAGCACGACAGTCCTGGAAAGCTTTTCTTCAACAGGTTTCAAAGAAAATGTTGAATTTCACGAGTTCTTCCAATTTATACTTGTGGTGTCCTGGCTGCCTGCCATTGATTTTTCCAGTGAGCACTTTTGTAAACAGAGCCTCCTGGTGAGTTCCAAATATGAAACTCTGCCAAGCTGGCATTGGAGACCAGATTTAACTGCTTTGATTTTTATACTGTCTAAAATGTAGTTTTAGAATCCAGGAACGAGTTTACAAAACAAGATAAGTTGAAACTATACCCTGTTTGAACCTACAGGGACAGAGTGGGTTCAATAACACATAACAGTGAGGGAGGTCAACAGAAAAGGAGATTTTCTTCCCTCGCTATTTATTTCCCCTACCCTCCTGTTCTGCTTAATGCGTTGATCTGAAATTCCCCTTTCTACTATTTTAGTCACAAGATCGCAAGATAATTGAAGACAAGGAAGACCATTGGTCCATCTTAGTTCATCTATCCCAAGGTCTCCCATTGCAGCATCTAATTGGTTCTGAAACGATCCTGTTTTTTTTTTAGCTTGAACTACTCAATCCAGTAGCTCATCCCATGTGTTGATCTCTCTTGTGTGAAGAAAAACCTCCTGATGTCAGTCCTAAATTTGTCTTTAATTAGTTTGCACCTATGGCACCTCCTTGTCTGATTCTCACAATTTAATTTAAAGCATTTTTCCAGATGTCTCTAGCAGAAACATTGATCCACTTAAAATAAATGATCAATGGGCTGGATTTTCATTCAGCAGTCGGGAAGGAGGTGGGACTACAACGTTCGGGTTTTAGTCCCGCCTCCATTGACGTCCGGCCAATCCACGCGATTTTCCCTTGATTGACCTTGTTGAGCCCACCCAACGGGCTCAGCAGGCCAATTAAGGGCCACCCGGCAACAGGTGACATCACAGACTGAAATTTCATCTGTCAAGACGTGTTGACAGATGAAATATCAGTGTTTCACAGCTGTTTGAAGCTGTCAAACACTGACAGTGTGACTTCTAACCTGTGTCCTTCTACGCAGACTCAGTTAGAATGCTCATTGGCACAGAAAGCTGCAGGCTGTCACTTTTGACAGATCGCGGCCATTCTGCTTTCTGTGCCGACTGAGTGATGGACTCCCAATGCCCAGAGGAAGAAAGGCTGTTAAGGTAAGTACAGGTAATTTAAACTTCTTTACACACTTTAGACATACCAAACACACTTACCTTTGCACTCATGCACCCATCACTCACCTGAACACCGACATTTCGACCCCTCCAAGTCCTTCAACCCGATGGCCCGCCTGCTCTAACCTGGCGTGGTTTGGAGCCGTCGGGAATCCCACACGACACCCCTCAAAATAGGGATTAGGCTAAAAACTACCTGTTAACAGGCAGTTAATTGGCACTAATCCCTTTCCGCCTCGGGTCGGCGGGTCCTAGTGCAGGGCGGGTACCCGCCTCCTCTGAAACCTAACGTGGAGGCGGGTTTTGGGCGGGATGGTGTCGGGACCCCCGAATTCAGGATTTTTGCCCCCTGCACGCCTAAAAGCCCACCTCACGGCACACTGAAAATCTAAGCCAACGTTTCAGGTCGATGACCCTTCGTTCAGGTCGATGACCCTTCCAGCATCCGCAGTATTTTGCTTTTGTATTAATGTTGATCTCACCTTCTGTGTAAACATAGAAAAAGTGTGCTGGGCGTGCACTTTAACTGACCAACACGGCCTCTTTTAGGAAATTACTGTCATGCAATTAGCATTTCACATAAAATCAGGATGTGGCACTGCTCCCTGAGCTTGAATATCATAGAATCATCCAGCACAGAAGGAGGCCATTCGGCCCATCTTTGCAAGACTTATCCAAGTAGTCCTCCTCCTCTGCTCTTTTTCCATAGCCCTGCAAACTTTCCCTTTTCAGGTATTTATCCAATTCCCTTTTGAAAGTTACTGTTGAATCTGCTTCCACCGCCCGTTGAGGCAGTGCGTTCTCGATCATAATAACTCGGGTGGCGGTGGTGAAGAGGTTAATGAGTTGGCAGATATATACAGTTTTATAATGTGGTGTTAGATAGATTTTATTTTGAGATGAGAATGACAATGAGGCTTACTCAGGCACACCCAAAATTTGATTCCTGCACAGCCACAGATTATATAGTGCTTTTCCACTGTGCTGGATTATAATGTGGATACACAGGGCACCTAGCAACTGGAGAGGGCAGGCAGGGTGCCTTATCTAAAGTGAAACCACTTCGAACAGAACAAAAATGTAAATCCTCCAAAAAAAATGTTTTCTTTATTCTTAATACTTTATTTAGTTTCATTTTGCAGAAGCATTCTGCTCGGTCCCAGATGCAACCGAGGTGAGTTCGTACTTGGAAAGCCCCGGGACCCAGAAAACCTTTCGCTCCTCCATCTGCTGCTATAACTATTCTTTTGAAAGAATGTGGGAGGAGGAATGGCAGATGTGCTAACTTAATTCTTCACATCGGGTCTTCTTGAGCGAAGACTGTATCGAAATTCCAGATCCAATCATTCTGACTTTGCAGTCAATGAACACATGTGGAAGTCAGGGAAGCATGTGTTCTGAAGAAACACACCAAATCTTTCAGACAGCCTGGACCAGATGAGATACACCTTAGAATCCTTTAGAAAATTAGCAGGGATAAGGGAACGGTCTGGTTAATATTTGTGATAGTTCTATGAGTACAGGAAGGTTTTACCTGGGGACTGGCGCACCGATAGCGGATGCATATCAAAGAATTATAGATCAATTAGTCAAACAATTCAAGTGGGCCAAAATGCACAGACAGGTCTTTTAAGCTGGAAAGACAGATTTTAGGCACCTTACCTTCTTACAGGCACTAATTGTTGTGGAAGGTTCAAAGCAGAATTGTGAGGTTCATCGTGAGACTGATGCCTCGAAATTATGAGGACGCGAAGAGTTGAACTTACTTTCTTTGGAGCAAATAAGATTAAGCAGAAACATATTTCAAGTTCTAACCGGTCCAGCAATGCCTCGATTTTAAAATTCTCATCCTTGTTTTCAAATCCCTCCATGGCCTCACCCCTCCCTATCTCTGTAATCTCCTCCAGCCCCACAACCCTCCGAGATCTCTGCGCTTCTGCAGTTCTGGCCTCTGGAGCATCCCCAATTTTAATCGCATCACAATTGGTGGCCGTGCCTTCAGCTGCCTGGGCCCTAAGCTCTGGAATTCCCTCCCTAAACCTCTCCGCCTCTCTCCCTCTTTCATCCTTTAAGATGCTCCTTAAAGCCTACCTCTGTGACCAAGCACCTGCCCTAATATCTCCTGATGTGGCTCGGTGTCAAATTCTGTCTGGTGACGCTCCTGTGAAGCGCCTTGGGACCTTTTGCCACGTTAGAGGCGCTGTATAAATACAAGTTATTTTTCTTTAAATGATGAAAGGCATGAACGATGTGGAGGTTTTTTTTAAAACTTAAATTGTGATCGCAGAGCCTGGTATAAAATTAACAAACCACAAGAGAGAGGAGTGATCATAGTTTCCTCCAGGCAGTAGTCCATATGTGGAGAATGTGCCCATGAAAACTATTAATACTGTGTTAGTTAACTTTCGTAAATTGAGCGAGACAAGAATTTAGTTAATAGGATTGAAGGTTATAAGTATAGAAACTGATGATCAAATACTGTACGGAACATAGAAATTTTATCATCTGTGGTCTACACTCATGTAGATTCTAATGTTTGATCGATGTACTGAAATCTTCATGTAAATTAACTTCAGGGAGAAGTTCCAAAGTTTTTATTTTCTTGGCAGCTTTTACCTGTGGTTTCTCACTTCCCTCAGCACATTATAGTACGCTGCTGGGACCACACCTTGAGCACTACAGCTAGTCCTGCTCTCCGAGGAACAGGTGTAGAGAAGAGCCACGATGCTGATCCTGAGTGGTAAAGGTCTGAGTTGGGAGGAAAGACTGCAAAAATGTGGGGGTTTCTGCCTGTAAATGAGATGTCTGGGGAGGTCACCTCACAAAGCTACATAAGGTAGTTAAGAAAATGGAAAAGGTAAATCCTGAATATTACTTTAAGTTAAATTTGCAAAAGTAGGACAAGGAGAGGGGTCCAAACAAGCAAAAAATAAATTAAGGACCGATGTCAGGAAATTCTTCTTTATACACAGAATGATCAATGTATGGAACAGGCTTCCAGGGGGAGCAGTGGAATCATTTAAGAAACAATTGGATGCTGAAATGGGGTGAATTTAAGGATCTTTCTGGGTGGGTGAATTAAGATGGACCAAATGACCTTCCTCATCCATAACCATGGTGATGCTGTGATTAAATTGTTCGGAAGAGTCCAAGATAGCAATCTGCAACTGATGTGCTCCAAAAATCCACAGCCATTCTGGTAAACTCCCGTTATAAATCTGGCAGGAATCGACAAGAACAGCTGCAAACTTGGCAAGGACCAAGATACACCTGGTCCTGAAGATTGGCCGCCTTGGGGCAGAGCCTCTGCCTGTTGCGACAAGGCCATCAACATCATGGAGGTAGGGACCGGACCAGGCTGGGCCGGGCAATCTGGAAGGCCCAACTTCCTGTGGGGTAAGATGTACTGATTTCCAGGGGCGTACCAACACCCCTCCCCCAGGCAACCACTTGAGTCACTGTACATAGCTTTCTCCTGCTGGAATACGTCCCAGACTCGTCCTCCCACCGCCCCCCCCCCCCCCCCCAGCACCAAAGACCTGCTTCCCCTGGCCCCGCCTTCTGACCTCCATGAACTTTGGCAGGGCCAGTCACAAGTGGTTGCATTTTTTCGATTACGCCAGGAAGTGGGCAATCTCACTCACGGATTTTCGGGGCCAATCTGTCAAAGGCTTTTTCTTAAATAACAACAGAAAACGCTGGAAAAACTCAGCAGGCCAGGCAGCAACCGTGGAGAGAGAAACAGAGTTAACGTTTCAGGTCGATGACCTTTTCTTATTGTGTACTTTTGTTACATACCCTAATCTAAAAACCCAGTTGAATTAGAATTTAGAAAAAGATGTTTGGTTGACCAAGCCATGGTTCTTATCTCCGTACTCTAGAACCAAAACACCGATTGCTAATAAGCCAGTTGTTTAACATATTTTGTGCCGATTTAACGCGGTTTTGCCTTCGCATCAACGCGAAGTCTGCAGTATAATTCTGACACTGAACTGATGGCGCTTCACATTTTAACAAGTGCAGTGAGACTGCCGGAATCAGAACAACACCTTGGCTTCACGTCAGCTGTAGTACAACTACAATCAGGGCAAAGTCAAGCTTAAAACATTTTCAGGTGGTTCACTTTATAAACTTCGGCCTAGAAATTCAGTGCCCTTAGCGCCGATTTTGCGGCGCTAGAGGGCCTAGCGCTGCAATTGGCGCCGGCGCCGAAATTGCCTGGGGCCCTTCCGCCGCGGTAGACCGGTAGCGCTGCGCCGGCACCGATGATGTCATCGGTGTGCACAGCGTCCCGGTTGCCATGCCGACGGGCCCCAGCGCCGAAATTCAGTTGCGGCCACCTCACCCGTGGCAGCCGCAACTAAGACTCTGGCAACAGAGTCTTACATGACTTTGCGCCGGCGCATTAAAGGCCCCGCGGCGGCCGGTCGCTTTCCCGCCGGCCGCCTGGCCGCAGCTCCCTCCCCGGACTTCCCCCCACCCCCCCCCGGAACAGAAGCAAGCCCGGCACTTGTCCGAGGTGCCGGGCTCATTTTTAAAAAGATTTTCGCGGGCCGCGGCCGGGTGCAGGCAGCTCCTCCTTAAGGGAAGGAGGAGGCCTGCACTTCCCGAACCTGCCGCACCGCAGCGGGCGCCGCAGCGCCGGAATAGCGCCGATATTCAGCGCGTAGCGCCAGTTTTCAGGCGCAAACAGCTCTCAGCAGCGCCGGCAGCCGTTTGGGCGCAGAACTATTGAATTTTGGGCCCAACCAGCGCGACTTAGCTCCGGCACTAACTTCCGGCGCTAAAGCCCTGGCTGCGCCAAAACTCAATTTCTAGGCCTTCATCTTTAATATAAGAAATGAGCTGGTGGTGTCTGGTTTCAACTGGGAGTGGGGATAAAACTCAACTTTGGGGGTGGCGCAAAATGGGCAGGGCATATAGGGACAGTAAATCCGCTACTGCCTGCTATGCACCCCGCTGAAGGTGAATTTTACCCCGAGTATTTCTGTACATGTGTGGACACATGTCGAGCTGGCCTTTTGCTGACGAGAAAATTGATGCCGATCCAGCAGTATAACTTGGAGCCTTGATTTACTCAGGGACTGGTCTTAGACTGGTACCTGTAGGGTAACTGTGTGCTAATGAAAGTGATTGGGACAATTCTGACTGTATGTTACTGAGTAAAGGACCGCTGTATAGCTATTGGACTGTTCCAGGCTCTGGCTGGTGGTTCATTACTGGCTATAAAGGAAGTTGTAATCTCACTGGTGCTCAAGTATTTCAGCAAAGTTTCCAACTACTGCATCTTTTACTAGGTAGTGGCAAACTTGCGATAGTTTGGGTTTGTAAAATTGCATGAACTTATCAAAATTATATACTAAATGACTGTTCGAAAATGAAAACCGCTAGACAGCGTACATAGCAGTTATAACTCAAGCTTTAATTTTAAAGTCAGCTCATGGAAAAATGAACTCTCAGGCTCTGAGTAGGCTCTGAGTAATGTCAACAATGTTCCACAGCAACTGGCTGCATGCTTCACACCTTAGCTCACGTTTTAACACTTTTTATTCTCAAACCTATAGCAGGGGCTTTTTTAGAACTATATGTTCAGATTATCATTCATTCTTCCTTGTCATGAATTTGGAGCTTTTAAAAGGCAATGCCACTGGGTGTCTTACAAGAGGCTCTAATAGCTAGCCCCCACCCCACCTTATCTAGTGAGCAACTATGTCGTCTACACCAGGATGGGCTCGGGATGAATACCTGCTCTGTGCTGATGGTTAATCTCACACAGAATGACAACAGTGGCATTCCAATCGGCCTCAATCAACCTGGGTCAGGGAGGGGAAACAAATTGCCAGAGGTTCTTGGTCCTTCTCAATGTCTGGCAACCCTGCTGGAAGCGTGAGGACTGGCTAACACTTGGCTTTGATGCCGCCCACCCAAGCTCAAATAGCCTGACGACACTCCACTGTCTAAGCCTTGCCGACGAATAGCCACTTGAATAGGTACTTGAAGCCAACTGTTGTTATTGGAACCGTTCTCCAGCAAGAATCAACCCTCACACTCACCCTGATGCAGAATCAACACCTTTTTAGAATGAGGGTATAGGGGAGGAAAAAATGTGAAAAGGGCACGCTATCAGCAATGTCATCATCAGTTATGTGATGATTTTGTTGCATGCCTGGCTTATCCAAACTCTTCAAATGTTAAAAATAATGCTTTTTTCTGTTCCTAGGATTGAGCCCGCCCGAAAAATTCCTCTGATGTTGTAAATGGCCCTATAAACATGGAACAGCACAGTCTTTTGTTTTGACAAGGGGTTTGAGCTTAATGTTCCCTTTAAGCTGCGTGGCCACGTGGCGGTCTGGAGGATCCGCACAGCCGGCTCACCGGCTTTTGACTGGAAAAACCGCCATTTGAATGGGCGGCACGGCCCATTAGATATGCGCCCCCCCCCCAAAAAACTGAAGGGAACATTGTTTGAACTGTATAGAAACATAGAAGAAACAGAGAAGATAGGAGCAGGAGTAGGCCAGTCGGCCTCTTGAGCCTGCTCCGCCATTTAATGAGATCATGGCTGATCCTCCAAATTCAGTACCCTGTCCCTGCCTTCTCCCCATATCGAACTGATGCGTTTTGATGTGATATATGTGTCATGAAGATTGCTTCAAAACCACACCCATTTTCCTTCTTTATGGATAAAATAGTACATTTGAATAGAGGATGAGATGGCATGTTTTTTTGGTGCACTGCGGACGGTTTCATCATTCGCTCCCGCTGCTCTTCACATTGTGAATCACCCGTCAAACCAAATTATTTCCCTCCTGATGGCCAGTGAGTTAATCCAGGCAGTGGCTCAGCCGTACAGACTAAGATCAATCGTTGTGCTGTGCTGTTGGCTGACCTCACCCGGGGTGACAGTCGGGACAATGATAGGGGAGATGCTGAGTCTCATGTGGCACCAGGTTGAAGAGCAGTATCAGTGGCTTGGGAAGAGGTTGCTTGCTGCCCCTTGGCTGGGGAATGGAGCTAACATTGATGGACCGACCAAGGCAGCAGAGCATCATTTTGCAAATTGGCGGGAAAAAAATTGAAACTATATAAGCGTTGTATCACTGAATAAATAGATACTCCATGAGGCAACGTAAACATTCCGTGAATTCTGCTTTGAAAAGTCACTCCACAACAACAACTTGTATTTATATAGCACCTTTAACATAGTAAAACGTCCCAAGGCGCTTCACAGGAGCATTTTCAAACAAAATTTGACACCGAGCCACATAAGGAGACATTCGAGCAGATGACCAAAAGCTTGGTCAAAGAGGTAGGTTTTACGGAGCGTCTTAAAGGAGGGTAGCAAGGTGAATCGGTTTAGGGAGGGAATTCCAGGGCTTAGGGCCTTGGCAGCAGAAGGCACGGCCACCAATGGAAGAATGATTAAAATTGGGGATGCGCAATAGGCCAAAATTGGAAGAGCACAGAGATCTCGGGGGGGAGGGGGTGGGGGGAGTTGTGGGGCTGGAGGAGGTTACAGAGATGGGGAGGGGCGAGGCCATGGAGAAATTTGAAAACTAGGATGAGAATTTTAAAATCGAGGCATCACTTAACCGGGACCTAGTGTAGGTCAGCGAGCACAGGGGTGATGGGCGAACGGGACTTGGTGCGAGTTAGGATATGTGCAGCAGGGTTTTGGATGAATGTGGGAGGTTGGCCAGGAGTGTGTTGGAATAGTCAAGTCTAGAGGTAACAAAGGCATGAGTGAGGATTTCAGCAGCGGATGATCTGAGGCAAGGGCGGAGACGGACGATGTTACGGAGGTGGAAATAGGCGGTCTTTGTTATGATGCGGATATATGTTTGGTCAGAAGCTCATCTCGGGGTCAAATATGACATCAAGGTTGCGAACAGACTGGTTTAACCCCAGACAGTTTCTGGGAGTGGGATGGAGTCAGTGACTAGGGAACGGAGTTTGTGGCGGGGACCGAGACAATGGCTTCGGTCTTCCCAATATTTAGTTAGAGGAAATTTCAGCTCATCCAGTACTGGATGTTGGACAAGCAGTCTGACAATTTAGAAACCGTGGAGGGGTCGAGAGAGGTGGTGGTGAGGTAGAGCTGGGTGTCGTCAGCGTACATGTGGAAACTGACGTCGTGTTTTCAGATGATGTTGCCAAGGGGCAACCTGTAGATGAGAAATAGGAGGGGGCCAAGGATAGATCCTTGGGGGACACCAGAGGTAACGATGCGGGAGCGGGAAGAGAAGCCATTGCAGGTGATTCTCTGGCTACAATGAGATAGATAAGAATGGAACCAGGCGAGTGCAGTCCCACCCAACTGGACGACGGTGGAGAGGCGTTGGAGAAGGATGGAGTGGTCAACCATGTCAAAGGCTGCAGACAGGTCAAGAAGGATGAGGAGGGATAATTTATCATGGTCACAGTCACAAAGGATGCCATTTGTGACTTTGAGAGCTGTTTCAGTACTATGGTAAGGGCGGAAACCTGATTGGAGGGATTCAGACATGACGTTCCAGGAAAGGTGACACAGATTTGGGAGGTGACAGCATGTTCAAGGACTTTGGAGAGGAAAGGGAGGTTGGAGATGGGGCGGTAGTTTGCAAGGACAGAGAGGTCAAGGGTTGTTTTTTTGAGAAGAGGGGTGATGACAGCAGATTTGAAGGGGTGGGGGATAGTACCCGAGGAGAGTGAACCCTTAACAATATCAGGTAACATGGGAGCCAGGAAGGGAAGTTGGGTGGTCAGCAGTTTAGTGGGAATAGGGTCGAGGGAGCAGGAGGTGGGTCTCATGGACAAGATGAGCTCAGAGCGGGCATGACGGGTGACAGGAGAGAATGTAAAGAAAGATGTGAGTACAGGGTTAGGGCAGGGGGGGGAACCTCAGAGGAAGTTTGGCCCGATGGGCATGGGGAAGGGAGGGAAGCGGCAGAGGCAGCTCAACAGATGGTCTCAATCTTAGTAACAAAGAAGTCCATGAGCTCTTCGCAATAGAGCTCCTGTTGTTGGAGGATAGGGTAGAGGAGACAGTGAAGAGAGGTTTAAGAAGACGGTTTGCAGTAGAGAAAAGAAGCTGGGGGTTATCTTTACATTGCAGGATGATCCTGGAGTAGTCAGCCGTTTTGGTGGAGGAGAGCAGGAAACGATTGTGCTTTATGTGGTTCAGCCAGATCTGGCGATGAATGGCTAAACCAATTGTCCGCTATATACGTTCAGGTCTGTGTCCGTTGGACTTAAGGGAGTGGAAATGAGGGTCATACTGGGGGAACGGCCTGGGTGACAGAGAGTAATGGTTTTAACGGGGACTAGGGCATTAAAGGTGGAGATGAGGGTGTGGTTGAGCAGATCGGTAGCTGCGGAAATGTCGAGGTGAATGGAGGGCCAAAGGCTGGAAAGTTGGGATTTTAAAAGTGTGGTTGTAAGTGAATTGGGAGAGAATTTTTTCCAGGATAAACACAGAAGGAAATAGTGTTGGGAGGGGGAAGTGGGTGGAGTGCGATACAAGGAAGTGATCAGAGATGGCCTTATCTGTGATTGACATGATCTATGTAGCGAGGCCACGTGAGATGACAAGGTCAAGGGGGTGGCTGTGAATTTGGAAAGGGCAGTTTACATGGAAGGAGAGATTAAGGGAGGATAGGAGGGCAGTGACCTCATAGGAGAGATAGCATGATGAGTTGAGATGGAGGTTGATATCACCGAGGATGAGATGTTGTTCAGTGCAGAGGCTGAGGGAGGAAAGTAGTGAAGATATCTTGGTGTGAAAATTGGCACGGTACTTGGGTGGGCCGTAGAGAACAAGGATTTGAAATGAGAGACGAGAGGGTTGGAGCAAGGTGAGATGCTCAAAGGAGGAGAAGGTGCCAGAGGAGTAGGGGGACAGACCAAGGTGTGATTTGGTGAGAAGGGCCACGCTGCCACTGCAGCGGTTTGGGCGGTGCAAGTGGTGGAAGGTATAGCCAGGCTGGGAGGCCTCATTTAGGGGGAAGGTGTCATCACCCCTCAGCTAGGTTTCTGTCAAGGCCATAATGTCGAAGCAATCATCCACAATAAGCTCATGGATGGCAAGGGCCTTGTTCACAAGTGGATGGACATTCTCGAGGGCAGGTCTCGTGTGTAAGAAACTGGAGTCAGCACTTGGACTTCAAACCACAGTTTACTGTGTAAAAACACCCAGGCCAACATAAACTGACAGGCAAGGGTCAGTTTATAAAGTAGTACTGTTTATTAAGGAACTGTTTGAACCTTTTAAAGCGCTAGGATCAAACTTGGCACTTTCCCAGTCTGTATATCTCAGTCCATGCTGAGCAGCATGTTCACCAACTGAGGCATCGGGGAGCTCAGGGATGGCATTTTCTCAGTTCAGGCTAAGCTACTTGGCAAATCATCATAAGTTAATGAAATGTTTCATCTGAGGAGGGGAGGGCAACAGCTGAAATGATACTTTCTTGTTTTACTGTAACTGCAAGCCCATTCCTTTCGTCCCCCTATTCCTCCACTGTCTAATTACAAAGAAGTATTGACAGTGACTGTAAAGTTCTCGTCATGGACCACCCACCCTTCTAGCTGAATGATGTATTATGGGATGGGATGATGGTGGGGGAGGGGAAGGATGAGTATAATTCTGATCTGGCCTCTGCAATACAAATTTACCCATGATTCATCGACTGAACCGTTCCTATTGTGTACGAGTTAGAATATTAGATCCCTAATCTATTATGTACAGTTTTCAATCTTGGACAGTAACTATGTTACCTTGTGTGTAAGTGGATCGTGTTTGCTACTGTTGTAATGTTTGCTGTTGCCTGGTGTTAATTGACATAGTGTCAAAATTCTGGGATCACTTACATAATTTATGCTAGCTCTCAGCCAGTAACTGAATATGTATCATTATTTACTTCATCCCAATGGAGTTGGATGAAGGGAGCCTTGACACTCCGTTAAAATAGGTTTGGACACTGTGGCTGTCTTTGTGAAAGTTTGCTAAACACCCTCGTATATTGTTAATGAGCCTTATTATGGTAAGCGTACAGACGCCAATCATGGAAAATAAGATAAAAAATTGATAGAAAATAAAACGTTTGGCAACTGTCTACAAATACTATTTGACCGAGTGCTCTATAAGGAGATGATCCCAGGATTGACTGGTAGTGTGTAAATTAAATGAAGCCATGCAGTGCAGGGGAAACCACTTTGTGATTTGTGCCTTTTAAATAAGCTTTAGAAACCTCACCAAATTCAAGAGTCACGTTTTCCAGCACTCCATTTTGTCTTGGGTTCAATCTTACTGGAACGAGCTCAAACATGAGTTTGCCTGGAGCTGTTTTGTCCGTGCGTGTGATAAATTGCTTCAACATTCTTTCCAGAGCTATCTGCAGTAGAATGTGATTTTGATTTACAACAGAGTGTATGACATATCAAAAAAGAAATTCCCATAAAGCAGGGTGCCCATGTCAATCACTGAAATTTTTAAAAATAAAAACAGAAAATGCTGGAAATACTCAGCAGGTCAGGCAACATCTGTGGAGAGAGAAACAGAGTCAATGTTTCAGGTCGATGACCCTTCGTCAGAACTGGTCATCGACCTGAAACATTAACTCTGTTTCTCTCTCCACAGATGCTGCCTGACCTGTTGAGTATTTCCAGCATTTTCTGTTTTTAATTTCAGATTTCCAGCATCCACAGTATTTTGCTTTTGTACTGAGAATTTTTGTCTGGATTTATATTTAATTTTGCTTACCTTATTTTGTAAAAGGAGTTGTGTATCATGTAAGAAATGGGAAAATCCTAAAGAGCAGCCAACAATGTTCTGATCTTCCGAATTTCATCAAGGTTCAGGCGAATAGCTATGTCTGATGCACAATAGTTAGAAGCTGAGGTTCGGCTTTCATCCAAACTCCTAGGTGGAGCATGTCGCAATGATTACTTACATAAAATCATTTTGAAAGGACCTGTTCTGTTGTCTTGGTAAGTATGGTATTCCCAAATTGGCTCTCAATGTTTTCCACCACTGGGAGTTTTCCACGCCTCAGGACTAGGTCTGTTGTAGACTCATTGATAGGGATTGATTGCATGATTAGTCAATACTAAATTATTGTTGTATCTTGTGACAGCCAGGATGGCACCAGGTGAACTAGATGGACCCAAGTCTTTTTTTCGTCTATCAATTCCTATGTTGGTTCAAACTGGTCCTGTCTTTGTACACTCTTACGTTCAAGCAGAGATCACTGGATAGCGGAGGGCAGTGAAAAACCCAGGCTGATTTCTCCCTCTTTTCCTACTTCACAATCACAAGATCAGTATGGATGAGAGAGGTAATTTGTCCCATCTTAATCCATCCATCCAAAAGCACCCTATTATTAAATGATTCCAGGGTTTATTTTTGAGGGAGTTGAGTCCAAAGGCTGCCCCAGTTGAAATCAACTAACTCAGAATAAAACAGGAACTGAACGGAGAACTTCCTGCACTGTGGTTTAGTAACACATCACGAGATGTATTTACTCACAGAACCATTCCTTCGATGCCGAATTCCTTGAATTGCGCAGTGTGAGGGCAGTGGGTGGCTTCTGCATAATTGAAGTGTCTCGATCCTGCTATTGAAAACTTCACACTTACCAAAAATGGCTGTTTCTATTTATATGGCACCAACAAATTAGGCCGACTAGCTGCAAAATGAGTAACAGATGTTGTTTCTTTTTTAAATTGTGGCTGTGGGCGTTGCGAGGCCAGCATTTATTGCCCATCCCTAATTGTCCTCAAGAAGGTGGTGGTCAGCTGCCATCTTGAATCATGCCATTTCAGAGGGCAGTTAAGAATCAACCACATTGCTCCGGGTCTGAAGTCACATATAGGCCAGACCAGGTAAGGACGGCAGATTTCCTTCCCGAAAGGACATAAATGAACCAGGTGGGTTTTATACTACAATCCAGTAGTTTCATGGGCTTCATTGATACTAGTTTTGTTTTTTTAATTTTGTAATTTAAATTCCCCAGCTGTTGTGGTGGGATTTGAACTCATGGCCTAGAAATTCAGTTGCGTCCGCCAGCCGTTAGCGCCATAAGAGGGGTAGATTTCCAGCGCTAGGCACTTAGCGCCCGGGCGCAGGCCGATCTGCGCCTACGCCCAACTTCAGTTGACATTTAGCGCCGGCGCAAAGTGTTTGCGCCCGCTCAGCTGCGCGCGCAGCTTATGACGTCATTTCGTCGTGCAACGCTGTTTGTGTGCCCCAAACCGGAAATTCAGTGGCGCCCGCCCAATGTGGGCGTGGCACTGTTAAGAACTGTGAAGTGGAACGCAGCAGAGGCCCTGCAGGCCTCGGGGAGCGCTAATTAAAGGGCACTTAGACTGAACTATAAAGGCCAGCCATTTTGCTGCAATGACTTTAGTGCTTTGGATTTCTGGACAGAGACCAAGGAACAGACCTTCCTGATTTGGGACAACATAGGAGAGGTATTTTTGGCTTCTGGCCAGAGCTTGGAAATTTCACTCATTGTGATTTCACTGTTTGCAAGTTTATTATGGGGGCTGCATGGGGTTCCAACCCTCAGTTCCAGCATTATGTGCGAAGGGCTCACAGACGCTGTGTGAGAGGGCCAGCCATGCCTAGACGCAGAGGGGCCATCAGGCGTCGGCAACGTAGGCCTTACCCACTCAGGGAATACCGGCAGCAGGTGTCCTATCTCACCATGACTGCCGCGCATTGTGTTAAGAGGCTGCGCTTCAGAAGGGAGGTGGTTGCAGAGATCTGCCAGCTGCTTCACAGAGATCTGCGTTCACAGCTGATGTGCAGGACGTCTCTGTCGGTGGAAGTGAAGGTCACGGTGGCTCTGAACTTTTATGCAAGCGGCTCATTCCAAGCCGCTGCTGGGGACATAGCGAACATTTCCCAGTTCGCCGTGCATCGCTGCATCCGGCAGGTCACCGATGCCCTTTTCGCAAGGAGACACCAATTCATCTCCTTCCCCATGACCCTAGAGAGGCAGGAGCAGCGTGCAGTCAGATTTGCCAGGATCGCCGACTTCCCCATGGTGCAGGGCGCCATTGACTGCACGCATGTGGCTATGCGGGCACCTATCAACAATGCCGAGGATTACCGCAACCGGAAGGGCTACCATTCCCTCAATGTACAGCTGGTGTGTGACCACAGGCAGCGCATCCTAGCTGTCAATGCCCGCTTTCCAGGAAGCAGCCACGATGCATTTATCCTGCGCCAGACTACTGTGGCTGACATGTTCGAGGCACAGCCTCCACCAAGGGGATGGCTTATTGGGGACAAGGGCTACCCTTTGTGTACATGGCTCATGACCACGCTCCGCGCGCCCAGGACCCCTGCGGAGGAGGCATACAACGAAAGCCATCAAGCCACAAGGAACATCATAGAGCAAACGATTGGCGTCCTCAAGCAACGTTTCCGCTGCCTGGATCGATCCGGCGGCTCTCTACAGTATTCGCCGGATAGAGTCTCCCAGTTCGTCGCCGTTTGCTGCATGCTGCACAACCTGGCTATCCGCAGGACTCAGGCACTGCCACCTCACGTTGGACCACCACCTCAGGAGGACGAGCAGGAGGACCATGAGGAGGAGGAGGAGTACCAGCCCAGGAGGGAGCCACAAGATCCAAGGGCCGTCCGCCGGCGGCTTATTGAACGACACTTCTAGGCCCCCTGTCAGGGAATGGCTTGTGGCAATGAACGCACCTGAATGCAGCCGCTCCGCAAGCCCTCAGCCAGTTAACGCAACAACCACTTGAAACATGACACCTGGACAAGCTGAATAAATAAAAAGCTTTATTTAACAAACTCGGGGCCCTTCCCACATGAAACAGAAAAACAGACAACACCCCCAAAAAACAGTCAAAAACATATCTCACTCCCACAACCTGGGGAGGAATAACAAAACTTGTCCATCCAATTGGCCTTCATCCTCGGCCTAACCAAGACAAACCCCCCCATACAGAACACAAACACCCCCATATAAAAAAACAGTTGCCTTCATCTTCGGCGTTAGCAAAATAAGCCCCCCCCCATACAGAACACAAACACCCCCATATAAAAAAACAGTTGGCAACACACTCTACTTGGTGTGCCGACAGGGCGAGTCCTTGTGCAGGCTTCTCCGGCCCCTGCCCAACCTGTTGCTCCGCCTCAACCTGGGCCCTGTGGGTGTTGCAAGGCTGGGGGAAGGCTCCTGAGGGGCACAATGCGTGACGGCAGATGCCCTTGGGGGTCGGCCTAGACGAGGTCCGGCCCTGGAGGGGCCGGCTGCTGACTGCTGCAGCTGTGGCTGGGCAGCATCAGTCTCTCCAGCAGCTCGTCGCAGCTTGGCTGGGGGAGTGGCAGTGGCGGCTGCATCAATGGGGGCAAGCTGGCTGATGCCAGGCGCTCGCTGGTCGCCAGAGACACTGGCACTCGGCCGGGCTGGCACTGCAGCAAGCGCAGCAATCTGGTGAAGGCCAGACCGCTGTGCTGCAGCAGGGCGGCGGGTGCCCTGGCGATGCTTCCGTGACACAGCGAGTGTGGCAGAAGTGAGTGCCCGAACTGCCCTGGTCTGTGCCCGCATCAGATCAGCCAGTGTCTGCACGGCACCACTCATGAACTCTCGACTCGCGTCCTGTGCTGCCGCGAGTTGGTCGACACCCCTGGCCTGTGAGTCCCCGAAATCGGCCACACTATGAGCCAGGGACTCAATGGCCTGAGGCAACTGTCCCACAACCCCCATGAACTCGTTGTGGCGCTGCTCCGAGGCCGCGGACATTTCATCAAGGAGGCGCACCTCCTGGGCGAGGACCGTCTCCGGACTGGAGGCCGGACTCTCCCTCTGGGGAGAAGGCCGCTGAGCTGCCCGACCCTTCCCGCGTGCCTGGACGCCACTGGGCCCAGCAACTGCCCTCCCCTGCAACACTTCCCCCCTCTGGGGAGAAGGCCGTCGTGCTGCCCGACCCTTCCCGCGTGCCTGGACGCCACTGGGCCCAGCAACTACACCCCCCTGCAACACTTCCCCCCTCTGGGGAGAAGGCAGCCGTGCTGCCCGACCCTTCCCGCGTGCCTGGACGCCACAGGGCCCAGGAGCTACACCCCCCTGCAACACTTCCCCCTGGCTCTCCTCCAGGCAAGACGTGTCCCCTCCATTGCCATCCCCTGGCGCAGATGAGGGTTCCCCCGATGTGCCACCTTCCTCTTGGTCCTTGTCGTCCTCCTCTTCCGAGGGACTGGCACTCTCAGCTTCAGGGACCTCCTCCTCACCAGCTGAAAGCAGGAAGGCACAAGAGTAGCTTTAGAGTGAGGACAGGGCATCAGCGAGGGAGGCATGATTGGTGGCATTATGCGCATTGGTTGGACAGTGGCAAAGGATGTAGATCTGAAGCGCAAGGGGAACGAGAGAGGTGCAAACGGTCATGTCCTTACCATTGGGGCCCAGCACAGGGTCGGCATCTCCAATAGCAACGGGGCCAACCATCCGGGCACGCATGAGTCGAGCCACGCGCTCCTCCAGGTCACTGAGCTCCTGGAACTGGGCACGGCCTCCCCCGGTGACAGTCCGGCTCCTCAGATTCTGCGCCAGCTTGCCCTGCAAGAGAAAGGATGGCCTCTAAGTACAGTGTGGTGCCCTGTTGTTGTGTGCACTGCCTCCCGTGGTCGAATAGCTTGGCCAGTGTGGTGCCCTGTTGTTGTGTGCACTGCCTCCCATGGTCGAATAGCTTGGCCAGTGTGTAAAGTGCAGAAAGTGCTATTGATGATCATGCCAGTGCCATAGCTGCGGGAGGAGGGCTGGCCATTAGGCCTTTGATGTCCCTTTGCCCATAATGTGAGGTGCACATGCAAGGATGAGGAGGACACTGGAAAGGGTACTCACCCTGACCAACCGAGTGAGGTCGTTGTACTTCTTGCGGCATTGGTCACCAGTCCTGGGGACATCGCTGTTGGCTGACACCCTCAGGGCGATTTCCCTCCAGGCTCTCCTGTACTGCCTCCTGGGAGCCTTCTTGCCACTGTCCGGGCACAAGATCTCTCTGTTCTTTTCCAACCCCCTAAGCAGCACCCTCAAAGCATGCTCTGAGAAGCGCTGCGCTCGTTCACGGGCCTTCTGCATGGCTTCAGGCGCTATTTGGGTCCACCAGCAGTGTTCAGGCCTAGCTGCAGGGCTCCACTATCCAGGGCGTGGCAGCAGACAAAGTCGACCCTTCCCCCTTTAAGAGCTGGCCGGCGTCAGGGTGTCTGCTGTCAATCAAAACATGACCGCACCTGCGCTGCGCCCGGCCTCGGCGTTATCAGTCCGCACCGCCGGCTTAGCACCTAAAGATAGGAGTGCAACGCCAGTTTCAGCGCACGCCCAAACTCCTTGGCCAAAGCTACTGAATTTCGGCGAAGTGGCCTCCACTTTCCGGCGGGCGCTAACTTTAGCGCCCGCCCGACTTTACTGCCCCAAAAGTGGCTAGACTGAATTTCTAGGCCCATGTCTCTTGGATCATTAGTCCAGGCCTCTGGATTATTAGTCCAGTAACATAAGCACTATGCCAACGTAACCCCTTGTGAAGTTTTCTTATTGGTTTTATCTGTGCAACAGATATTGAGAACTTCTAGGCTGATTCAAACTTCTGAGACTTGTGGACAGATGTTGAAAAGTCCTCAACACAAAACTTGACAACACAACTTTGCTTGCAAATTGGCAATAAATTTGATTTAAAAAAATCTAGGCCTAGAAATTCAGTGGCGCCCTGTTTGGGGCGCCAGTCTCACCAGGGCACTGGAAGTACCGCCCCGGAAGGAGTTGCGAATGCCCGCTGGAAATTCAGTTTCAGCGCCCCAGATGGAAGCGCAGCACTACTCGAGGCGCCCCGCATCCGTCTTGGGGCGCTGCAACTGAAGTTCGCAGCGCAACATGCCGCAGCGCCACACGCTACGGCACGGCGCACTGTGGTACTGCAGGCCTTCCTCCCCTTCCTAAAGGGGAGGGGCCTGCTGCAGCGCGATCTGAGATCGCGAGAGCCGGCAAAAGAGCCTGGCACCGAGGAGAAGTGCCGGGCTCTTGGGAGACAGCTGGCACAACGCAGGGGGGTGCTCAGGAAGCCGGGGACGGCTGCGCGAAGAGGTGCTGGCAGGCGGCCAGCAAAAAAAATGGCCACCCTGCACCTCAGCGCCTGTACCGCCGCAGGTAGGCCCCCCTGAAATTTCGCGGGAGGCGTGGCCAGTGGCGCTAAACTCACTAAGTGCCCTCTTTGGGCGCTAACTGGTGGCGCAGCACACCGAATTTCTAGGCCCTCATTTTTAAAAATCAGACTTGATCTAATCATGGAAGAGTTTGATAACTTTCCAGACTGAGTCTGTTCCTTCCGGTTAGCCCAAAAATAACAGAAATAACAAGGATGTAGACTTCATGAACAAAAGGCAAATAGTTAAACATGGCTTTGTTCCTGTATCTTCTGTAAATATTTTCACTGGTTCCCACTTGTCCAAACCTGAGAAAACACCTGCTGACTAAACCTAACCTGCTTATGTTTCAGCAGATTATTTACAGAAATGCTTCCAAAGTTGTTTGATGTTCTTTTAGTGGATGCAATATTTTATTCGGTGATAAGGATCAAGCTAAGAGGGAATGTGGGTGTTGTTTCTTTTGGTGTTGTGAGGAAGGGCAGGGCCAATTGCGAATACTGTGTTGTCTGATTTTAGATGCGTTCTTGTAAGTTGAGAGGTGCTGATCTTCCCAACAGTGCAGCTCGTGGGCTGGGCAGCAGGCGGCACTCTCACTTTCCTGGGTTTAAGTGAATCCCCGAATTAGCCTGTTCATGTAGCTGCAGTGAGGATACAGAGCACTTTTTTCACAGATTGTTAGACTTTGTTACTGGCAATGGGCAGACGAACACGGTATGTAGTTGTATGTCCTGGGGGCCAATAATTATCCCTCAACCAACACCTAAAAACAGATATAACAACAGAAGACGCCGGAAAAACTCAGCAGGCCAGGCAACATCCGTGGAGAGAGAAATAGAGTCAACGTTTCAGGTCGAAACCCTTCTTCAGAACTGAGGAAAAAAAAGGCAGGAAATGAAACAGATTAAAAGGCCAGTTTGGGGGCTGGGCAATGGGGGAGGGGATGAAAGAACAAAAGGGAAGTGAAGAGACATTAAGAGATATTCAAGACGAGACGAGAAGGTGATAGGACAGGTGAAGAGACAAAGGATGGCTCTAGATTAGGTGTGAAATGCGCTGGCAGAGTGAGAGACCGCTGCCATGTGGGAGAGAGAAAAGGAAAAGGCACAAACCAAAACAGATGATCTGGTCATTCGCACATTGCTGTTTGTGGGAGCTTGCTGTGCGCAAATTGGCCGCTGCGTTTCCTACATTGCAACAGCGACTACACTCCAAAAGTACCTTGTCGGCTGTAAAGCGCTTTGGGACATCCTGAAGTTGTGAAAGACGCTATAGAAATGCAAGTCTTTCTTTCTTTGTAGAAGTGATTGGAACACAACTGTTCATCTTCCTCCAAGGCAAAAAAAAAAGCACTTTGTTTCATGATTTTTGAAGCTGAAAGTTTTACATTGAACATGGGAAAAAAAGAAGCTAAAAATCGAACCTATTTTTGTTATTGCCATCTGATGAATGGGTTGCGAATACAGCAATAGGGCTTCCAACACGGGAGGTCCTGTGGCACCCCATTCTGTCTTGTTCCATTGCTATACTGTTTCCCTTCCTTAAGATCTGCTCTGCGTTTCTCTCAAAGACCCCGTTTACACAAAGTCAACAAGATTGAATTTAGTCAATTAAACAAAATAAAGATTAACAATTTTCAGACTGATGTAAACACAAAACCAGCAAACTTGACTGGCATGCTCCACAAGTACGATCATAGTTTAGTGGCTCGTTTCTCGAATTCGTGAATGCAAAGTACCGGCAGCCAGTTTCTGTCACAGATCTAAAGCCTTTGTGGTACTGTGCTAAGATTTCCATACCGACTGTACACTCATTGTATCACACTCTGACGTGACCATCGCTACTCCACTGAGATGCACAGAACAGGTAGCGAGGTGCTGGCATTAAGCTGTGTTGTCTCTGGTATAATATAGCCCTAATCTGATGCCTTAAATGCACCATGTGCCATAATGTCATGATGTGCAATATAACAGCCCTATTCATTTACTCTGGCCCAGTAGACCTGCACCAATCTCCTACTTGGAGAGTGAAGTAGGTGCATGTACGCTGGGTTTTCTGTTTCCTTCAATATTCGGAGTGTAACGGTGCATGGATAAGTGTGTATAAACACTATTGTACTCGTGTACAGTTTACTCTGGTGCCAATGACGCAGTTGGCAGAAGTGGGCCAGAATTGTTTTAATGCTCATCTGAACCAATCTGTAACTATAAGAAGTGAATAAATGGCTAATTTATACTGATTCCATGATTTTGCTAACCACATTGTAAATAAACTGCCCTCTATCTCGTCATTGTATGATCCAGTGAACTGAGTTACAAAAACACCTAAACTAATCGGCAGCTATTACCATCTCGTCTAGCTTCTAATCTCTTTTACTTCTTTTGTTTCTTTTATTCTTTTGTCCGATCGCAGCCCTGCCTTCGATCTAGTTTCTTTTCTTTCCAGTTTTGAAGAAGGGTTCGACCCGAAACGTCAACTCAAATTTCTCTCCACGGATGTTGCCTGACCTGCTGAGTTTTTCCAGCATTTTCTGTTGTTATGTTGGTACACACTGTAAGTCTTCCCTCTGATGATGGTGTCAATATAGATAGGAGGTACTTTATTAACTCCACATTAGTAAAGTTACGACTGTTGGTAATGGGGATAGTGGGAGGGTCCCCCTGAGGCCTCCCAGTGAAAACCCTGACTCATCTTTTGTTACCAAGCTCAGATGGAGCGCTGGTCACAGTTGGACAAGCAATTCATGGTATCTCTGTAACACCTCATGGAGGTATTTTCCTCCAGGCTGCATCCTGCTATTTTAATTGGCCATTCTCTTTAAATTTAATTACAATGTCAGTGTAAACCTAAACTGTCTATTGCAGGCTGCACCATCACGTTTCCAATGGATCAGCATGCACTTCCCACTGGGATTGACACCATCTGGTCTGAGCCTTCCGCTCTGGAGTGTGTGCGTGTGTGTGTGTGCTTCCCGTGTGGAATTCTGAGCCCAAAGTTAAATATTGGATTTTGGATTTTCTTCAGTTGATATAAAACACAAACCATCACATCTATTGTTCATCTGGGAACTTTGCACATTTACTGGTGATATAAGAAGGCTTGTTATACTAGGTTTCATAGACAAATTGTTCTTATCTTTATTCCCCTTAGCATTATCTGAATTCCTAACTACAGCAACTAAGCAAAGAACAGAGAGAACTCTCATTATGTGTTGGTTTTGTGCATACTGCCAAACATCTAAGATCTGCTCAATGTTGAAAGAAGGTGACTGGGGGCGGGGAGGGGTTTAGGGGACCAGTAGTATATGATATTGAATGGTATGGAAAAAGTTAACTTCAAGGGTAAATCAAAACCATTGACAAAGGGTGAATAGGTTCACATTGGTGAAGAGCAAACTTAGGACTGAGCTCAGGAAGAATCTCTTCACAATGAATAAGCTACACTTGGAATAGACCACTAGGGAGAGTAGTGGGTGTGAAAACCCTACAGTCATTCACAAACCCGTGGAATGGCTAGATTGGGAGATTGTAGGCTTCAGTGTTTGGATGGATCAACTAAAATGGGCTGAATAGCCTCCCATGTCTTTAGGTAACTCGTGATCTCCACGCAAAGCCTTAATAATTCTGGTGCCAGTTGGTTGTGGACGTCTTGAGTTCTTTGCAGTGGTTTGCCAGCTGTGGCTGCTTTCGGTACAATCTGCAGGCTTTTCTACTTTCTGTCCTCACGTTATGCTTTGTTTTTGCCAACTACCAGTCCTTCCTAAGCCCTCGGGCTCTCATAACCCAACCCCCTTGTGACTCCTTTTCATGACTAATTTCAGATGGAGCTTTGGACACAGTTTGCCTGATAAAACAAGAGTTTACGCAGATCAAAAAAAGCAGGTTCTAACTCAGTGCGGCACATTGCAAGCTGTGCTGAAATCGAACCCGGCTGTAGCAATAGCCAGGCCTGTTTCAGCAGGCTCCAGACTGCAGCTGAGCGGGGCAACTTGAATCAAAGAATATTCCCGTTTCATGCACAGTGCGATCTTAAGTTACTGAAAGGCATTCTACTTGTAACAGAAGCTGCACATCACTGAACGTGGCAACAATACAGATGTGTCTGATTACCTGGTAACAGCTGGAGAGAAAGAGAGAGGAACAATTCCCACCTGGAATCGGAGAGATTTTCCAACTCATCGCCCAATTATACTGGGTGGGTCTTCCTGAAAATTTTTAATGAAACTGTCAGGACAGCCTTTACAAAGAAATGGACTATGTAACACCTAATGACCATTTCCTTATCAGTAAATAAATTATTAGTTTCCTTACCCAGAGATTGATACTTTATCAAATATTAGAAATTTCCCATTGTTTGAATATTTAATATTTTTTAATGCCTGTATGCTTGTGCATCATTGTATTAAATGAAATTCTGTTAGTGCTGATGCAGAGTTAAAGTCCCATTTACACAAGTTTATCCCGGAGAGAATCTGTTACACATTCACTGCCAGTTAAATCATGTAGCACTGTTACAAGTTTGGGTTTGCCGCCTTGTGTTCAGTGGTGTCAGTCACTCCCGTAAGCAGATACCATGTTTCTTATGTGCCAGAGTTGACTCACGTTGTCCAATATCTATTTAAATGATAGCATAACCCAGGGAATTTACAATGTGTCCCCCTTGACCTGCAACAACAACAACTTGTATTTATATAGCGTCTTTAATGTAGTAAAACGTTCACAGAAGCGATTTTCAAACACAATTTGACACCGAGCCACATAAAGAGATATTAGGGCAGATTGGTCAAAGAGGTCGGTTTTAAGGAGCCTCTTAAGGGAGGAGAGAGAGGCGGAGAGGCGGCGAGATTTGGGGAGGGACTTCCACAGCTTGGGGCCTAGACAGCTAAAGGCACGGCCGCCAATGGCGGAGCGATGAAAATTGGGGATGTGTAAGAGGCCTGAATTGGAGGAGCGCAGATCTCAGAGGGTTGTAGGGCTGGAGGAGGTTACAGAGATAGGGAGGGACGAGGCCATGAAGGGATTTGAACACTAGGATGAGAATTTTTAAATGGAGGTGTTGGTGGACCGGGAGCCAGTGTAGGTCAGCGAGCACAGGGGGTGATGGGTGATTGGGACTTGGTGTGAACTGGATAGTGTGTCTTTCACAAGTGACTTCCTGTGTGCTTCTCCAATCTTTCAGTAGATGGACTGCTTACACTTCAGTTTGATAAGGCCAGAACAAAACAATTTATTTCTAGGACAGCAAGTGCTCATAAAGAGCAACAGTTATGATTGGTGTCACTTAATTCAAATCAGTACAACTTGTTTGTGTAATAAAAAATGAAAGCAAAATAACTCCTAACTGTCCTCCTGCATCCTCTATCCCTGCCACAAACTCTGTACCCGTGTCACTGATTCCATCCCCCCTCCCCTGGCCATTGCCTCGGGCCAAACCGAGGCTGCTCATAGCCTTGGCGCCCTCTTTGATCCCGAGCTAAGCTTCTCACTCCATATATCCTCCACCATATAGGTAACCCACCTTCACCTCTATAACGTCGCTCGCCTCTGCGGCTTCCTCAACCCATTTGTTGAAATCCAAATCCATACCTTTGCCACCGCCAGACTTGACTAATCCAATGCTCTCCTGGCCAGATTTCGATGCTCCACCCTCCGTACACATCAGCTCATTCAAAACTCTGCTGGCCGAATGCTATCCTGCACTAAGTCCTGTTCACCCATCACCCCGGTGCTTGCTGACCTACATTGGCTTCCAGTCCTCCAATACCTCCAATTTAAAATTCTCGCCCTCGTGTTCAAATCCCTTTCGGGCCACGCCTCTCCCGATCTCGGTACCGTCCTCCAGCCCAAATACCCTTCGCGAGCTCCGTGTTCTTCCAACTCTGACCTCTTGTGCATCCCCCACTTCCTTCGCCCCGCCATTGGCGGCTGTGCCTTTAGCTGTATCGGCCCTAAGCTCTGAAATTCCCTCCTGAACTCTCCGCCTCCCCACCTCTTTGACCAAGCTTTTAGTCACCGCTCCTAATATCTCCTTTGGCTTGCTGTCAATTTTTGTCTAATTACGCCGAAGCGCCTTAGGATGTTGTTCTATGTTAAAGGTGCTATATAAATGTAAGTTGTTGTTGAGTTAGCTGATCTTAGACAAGTGGCAGTCGGGGCACAGTTGTCCAGAGATAGGGAGGGAGAAAAAATCCCTGCTGCATGCTACATAAAACCCTACAGTATATTCCTACAGTCCCACTAAGACATGTAATATCAAGAAATCCATTGAAATAATTTTGAGTATAACAATTGAGACAACAACAACAACTTGTATTTATATAGCACCTTTAATGTAGTAAAACATCCCAAGGTGCTTCACAGGTGTATTATAAGACAAACAATGTGACACCGAGCCACATAAGGAGAAATTAGGGCAGGTGACCAAAAGCTTGGTCAAAAAGGTAGGTTTTAAGGAGCATCTTAAAGGGGGAAAGAGAGGTGGAGAGGCGGAGAGGTTTAGGCAGGGAATTCCAGAGCTTAGAGCCTTGGCAACAGAAGGCACGGCCACCAATGGTTGAGCGATTATAATCGGGTGACCAAGAGGGCAGAATTAGAGGAGCGCAGATATCTCAGGGGGGTTTGTGGGCTGGAGGAGATTACAGAAATAGGGAGGGGGGCGAGACCATGGAGGGATTTGAAAACAAGGATGAGAATTTTGAAATCGAGGCGTTGCTTAACCAGGAGCCAATGTAGGTCAGTAAGCACAATCCAAGATCACAGTCTCTTTGTATGCTAACCCTTACACACATGCATAACAAGAGTCCTAGTTACATACGGGCTATGCTTGGAAGTACATCTTAATTTAGGGGCAAGGGTGTTCCTGACCAAACATGCTTTCATCATTATACCTAGCTTGCTGTTCCATTCAAAACTGTGGTTCCGTTCTCTGGTTTTCTGACTCTGTTGAATTTAGGTGGATCTCATTAGGCCACTGGTAAAGTTTGGAGAAGAAAAGTTGAATGTAGATTTGTTCTTTCTTTGAGGGCTTGTGGTGTTAATGATTCATTGCACTGTATTGTAACTGAGATTGTCAGTTCATTCAAACAATATCTTTTAATAAAGATACTTTCTCACTGTGTGCTTTAATGAGGTTAAGCCTCCTTAAAATGGATTGCTCCCCTTATCCAACAGGCTGCCACACTGCTATGTACAAGACCCCTGCAGCCACTCTCTGTCGGGAGTCACTTCCTTCCTGGCAGTGCTGTATTTGGTCTACTGTCATGGGGCAATGTACAAAACAACAATAAGTATATATAATATATATATGTATATATTGCCTTTAATGTAGTAAAATGTCCCAAGACACAAAGATGCCAATGTTGCCTAGGAATCATTTAGCTAAATTATTCAGTGATCCACCTGAATATATTTTCAGCAGACCTTATTTCTTGTAAAATGACATCTGAATGTGGAATATATCCTAATATATCTGCAACTTCATGACATTCCGTGTATTTAAAAAAACAAGAAATGGTAGAAGTTGATGAGATCTGAGTCGGGCAACTGTTATACAATCAACAGATATTGGACAGTGTTACTGTAACTGACTCGCCTCGGGAATGAAATACAGGACATGCGATTGACTTTAAATTGATTAATCGCCCAGTCTCTCTGTGTGCCCGTAAAAGAGCACTTGAAAAAGCAAAAAATTTGGAGGTTAAAGTCGCCCTTTGAATGTTAGTGAAAAGCTGAAAGATCTCCTGAAACGGCACAAATGGAACCCAAGTCATTCATCCATCTTTAGTGTGTAGTTTACATTTCCCTGATTTGGAGGTGTCTGATTGCCCCATACAACGACCGATCAACACTAGTGTGTCTAATCCCTTCAGCTAAACTGCAGTAGATGAGTTTGAACATAACAACCTGACAGGCAAATATGACGAGGGCGCGCACGGGATAGCCACTGCATTCCAGTTACATCACTGTGACTGACAAATATTCCTTCTGTTGATGAGAATTTTCAGTCCATGTTAACAAATATCGCACCAGCATTTGAAATGGATAGAGTGTTAACACAGTTCAGACTTGTAAACCAGGAATTCATGAACATTAAACAGCAGCTACTGCCAGTGTTGGCGACAGACAAGTCTCCTTACTGGACACTTCACAATAATATTTTGGACTATTTCAAAAATATGATCTGAAAGCTAAGATTGCACATTAGAAATTGTCCACAGATGTTGATTATAACATTGCAGCACACATGTGTACACCTTTCATCTCTTGAACTGGATACTGCTGTTTGCATGAGGTAATTCCTGATGACGAAGCCCCTTTTAGCAGATATATAGGGGGAGAAATTCGGTATCGCCCCGTTTGGGGCGCAATTATCAGCTGGGCGCAAAGTTTAGCGCCTGGCGCTAATTATCGCCTCCGATTGCAAACTTGGCTTCTATCGCCCCTGGAGGTGATTTGAGCGCTAAATCAGGCGCTACACACCTCTCTTAAGCACTAACACCGAGGAGCGAGGCACTACCTCAGAGTGCTGGCGAAGCTCGTTATGTCAGTCAGCAACGGAACACAGACACACTGGCGATGGCCAGTTCTTAAAGGGGAGGGTCGATCTTGCTCTCCATCCACATCCTGCTCATTGCAGCCTTGAATCTCGGCCTGGAGAGACCTGTACATCAATTCTGCTGGAAAGAACAATGGAGAGGCCCAGGGAAAGAGCTCAGAGTGCAGCCCCCATAGTCTTCTAAATCGATGCAAGGAAGGTCAAATCAAAATGAACCTGCAAAGTGCAGCTCAGTACCCAAAACTCTCTCTCTCTCAGAATGCGTGGTGCAAAGATGTCGCCGACAAAAAAAGTCAGGAAGTGGTCACATTTAAATAGCGCAAAACATTCCCCTGAACCTGTCGTTGCTAGCGGCAGGCAGTAAGGCAGGGGGCGCCACTCAATGTCCGGGGCGCTACCGGGGCGTTGCACGCTCGACTGACGTCATGATCTGTGGGCGCAGGAGATCGTGGCGGTAGTGTTTAGCGCTGACGCAAAATGTCTGGTCAATTTCGTGAGCGGCGCAAACATCGCCGCGCCTGGGCGTTAGTTGCTTAGCACCTTACGGGAGGCGCAAAGCAACTGAATTTACCACCCTTTGTTGCTAAGTGACCACCCGACACTTTACCAGGTTTGAAACCAGAGATGTGCAGGATGTGAGAGGTGACACCATAATGCCATTAATAGTTCATGGGGATAATGACACTCACAGTGACGGCTCCAGTGCAGTCTTATTCGGTGGGACAATACTGCCGACTTTGACAGACTTTGTGAGGCAGTGCAAAGAAATTTGACTGTCTAACTACCCTCAGTTTGGTGATGGTGCTGTTCAGCGATGTGTGCCTACACATGAAAAAATCTGAACTAAATCGGTGAGTAAGCTCTCAGTATTGACTAAGTTTGTAAGGTAAAGCATTCACATTTTAGATTCTGAAATTTATCCTTGAAGGGGCCCGTCATGGGTGGTAGGAAGGGATGGATGGGTGGTGGTGATGGATTACTTTCCATAGGAAAATGCTCTTCCCTCACTGCTTCCTTAAATGTTTTTCTACCTGAGAGAAGATATTTCAACAGAAGCCAGTCTGCAAGCAAGTTTGGGAAACTCATCTGTAGGTCTCCGTGCCAGACAGGACCAGCTCGGGATGACCTACCTGGCAGGTTTTCCTGCAGCCACCTGTCATTGAGGTAAGCAGGGATTGGCATCCTCCTTGTTCTTGGATGTCAATCCTGTCCCTTGAATTCACGTGAAAGGCTCAATGTTAGCTGGGATTCAAACAAAACTCTACTACATTTTTTACTTGGGTTCAAGCATGGAGGTTAGCACCCAGAAGTAGGAAGCTTGACAATCTTCACTGACCTTCATGACTACTGCCCGGAGGAGGACCTGCAGTTAGATAATCTAAATGGGTTCTTCCTGCACAAGAGACTTTAATGCTACTTTCAGACCTGCCTCAGTTGGTGTTTCTCATTTTTTGTGGAGCTTTCCTTCTTTAATGACTAGAGAGGGTGCTATTCTCTAGGGATGTGCCATCTGGGATTTTTGTTGCTAATATCAGCAGAGGACTCCTCACAGTGGCTCAGTGAGTTTATCTAGTGAGTAGCTGAGCCATAAAGTTCTGGAAGGTTCTAGTTTCAATTCCCAGTCTTGAGTTCACTGATCTCAGTTAACATAAGAAATAGGAGCAGGAGTCGGCCATTTGGCCTCTCGAGCCTGCTCCACCATTCAGTAAGATCCTGGCTGATCTTCTACCTCATCTCCACTTTCCTGCACTATCCCCATATCCCTTGATTCCCTTAATATTCAAAAATCTTTTGATCTCTGTCTTGAATATACTCAACGACTGAGCCTCCACAGCCCTCTGGGGTAGAGAATTCCAAAGATTCACCACCCTCTGAGTGAAGAAATTTCTCCTCATCTCAGTCCTAAATGACCATCCCCTTATTCTGAGACTGTGACCCCTGGTTCTAGACTCCCCAGCCAGGGGAAACATCCTCCCTGCATCTACCCTGTCAAGCCCTGTAAGAATTTTGTATGTTTCAATGAGATCACCTCTCATTCTTCTAAACTCTAGAGAATATAGGCCGAGTCTACTCGATCTCCTCACAGGACAATCCCCCCATCCCAGGAACCAGTCTGGGGAACCTTCGTTGCACTCCCTCTATGGCAAGTATATCCTTCCTTAGGTAAGGAGACCAAAACTGTACAAATACTCCAGGTATGGTCTCACCAGGGCCCTATATAATGGCAGTAAGACGTCTTCACTCTTATATTCTATGATCATGGTAGACGCTACAACTAGCTTCAGTGCCCTTGGAGAAAATTGGCTATTCATCATGGTCTTAGTTGCCATACAACGTGTGGATGTCAAGTAGGGACAGGATTGGACTTGGCTGCAATGCCCCCATGGTGAATAGCCTAACAAACTCACTGTCAAAGCTCGCATATGAATAATGGCTATTTGAGCAAGGCACGGGAAGGCAACTGATGCCTAAATCCTGAAAAAGCTCAACACCATCTAGGAAAAAGCTGCCCATTTGATTGGTACCCCATCCACCACCTTAAACATTCACTCCCTCCACCACCGGCGTACCGTGTCTGCAGTGTGTACCATCTACAAGATGCACTGTAGCAACTTGCCAAGGCTTCTTCAACAGCAACTCCCAAACCTGCAACCTCTACCACCTCGAAGGACAAGGGCAGTAGGCGCATGGGAACACCACCACCTCCAAGTTCCACACCATCCTGACTTGGAAATATATCACTGTTCCTTCATCGTCACTGGGTCAAAATCCTGGAACACCCTCCCTAACAGCACTGTGGGTGTACCTTCACCACACGGACTGCAGCGGTTCAAGAAGGCGGCTCACCACCACTTTCTCGAGGGCGATTAGGGATGGGCAATAAATGCTGGCCTTGCCAGCAATGGCCACATCCCAGGAATTCATTTAAAAAAAAATCAATGCCTTCAGAAAGGAAGAGGAGAGAATTGTTGAGAAAAGAGAAAAATGGTTTAAAAAGACTATTGTTGAAAATCTGTTATTGACCAAAACTGGTATTCCCCCTCCACAGGCAAAAAGTCTAGATAATCCAATGCAGGTCCAATTTGTTTTATGGTTTTTAGCAGCCACCTGGGCTACCATTCAGTCTTTCTGCAGTGTTAGCGGTTGCCAATGGGAGGACTTAGTGTCTCTACCACAAGGCATAACATTAGGTCATGGCACAAAACAACGCTGCTCCCAGTTACTGCCAGTGGGAATAGTCCTACCCTTATAGCTAAGTATAATAGACGGTGACGTAAGAAAACTACTAGGCACTTGGTCTAAGTGTTAAACAAAGCTTTAATCAACTGTTTTACAACATGGAGATCTAATTGTGTCCTCCACTAGTTCCTGTTAAAGAATGTTCTGAGCAAGCTGGGCCCATGCCCGAGTATTTATACTCTCCCTGGACAGCGCCACCAGCAGGCCGCCCAGTATTATTTCATAAGTCATTTCCACATGAATGACAAGATTCATGTCAGATGGCATAATGACAGCTTTCTAAATATGTTCATAAAATATACCCTCCCAGGCCTCCAAATGTATACTTCAGGAGATTAATTGTACCTGTGGGAAAGAAGGGTTTTAAAGTTATTTCTAAGTTGATTTGAGTAGGACAATTCACATCAGAACTAAGTATTCATATCAAACTTAGGATGTGTCATTAAAATATGTTTTGCGGAACTGAAAATAAGTTTCAAATGTGAATTTATATTTCCCTGAAGTCTGAATCCTTAATCCCAGGATATTCCTGCTTAATCATAGATAAATGGCAGGTGGTGCATTTTGGTAGGAAGAATAAGGAGGCCACATACTCCTTGGAAAATAAGTGTCTAAATGGGCTAGAGGAACAGCGGGATCTCGGGGTACAGATACACAAATCACTCAAAGTATCGATGCAGGTTAATAAGGCCATAAAAAAGCAAACCAAGCACTGAGGTTCATTTCTAGAGGAATAGAATTGAAAAGCAGAGAAGTTATGTTAAACTTCTATAGAACCTTGGTCAGACCACACTTAGGGGGAAAAGTTTGGTTGGTTAGTGCCTCCTGTTAGCGCCTCTCGGGGGGCTAGCAACTTAGTGCCCGAGCGCGGCGACTTTAGCGCTGCTCACGAAATTGACCCGTCGTTTTGCGGTGGCACTAAACACTACCGCCACGATCTCCTGCGCCCGCAGGTCGTGACGTCATGCAAGCGTGCAATGCCCCAGTAGCACCCCGGACCGGAAATTGATTCGCATCCCCCGCCTTTGCGCCTGCCGCTAGGAACGGGAAGGGGCTGGGGGAGCACTATTTAAAGGCGGGCGCTTCCTGCTTTTTCTTGTCAGCAAAAGTTTTGGTACACACAGGTTGTGAGGGAGAGAGACGTCTGGAGAGATTTATCGCTGACCGAAGGAGTTTTGGTCCTCAGCACCACTTTTGAGGTTCCTATTTATCTGACCTTCATATTTAGCACATTTAGAAGATTTTATGGGGGCTGTACTAACTCGGGGAGTCGTCCTCCAGCTTCACCTTCAGAGGCAGCGGAGGCGCAGAGAGAGAGAGGCAAACGTGGCCAGAGGGAGGAGGGCCAACAGGCCTCTGCACAGGAGACCTTACCCTCCCAGGGTATTCCGGGAGCAATTCAATTGAGCAAATCAGTGTCTGAGGAGCAGTGTTTCAGAAGGCTGAGCTTCAGCAAGGAGGTGGTCACTGAGCTCTGCCACCTCCTGCGACCAGATCTTCAGCCTCAGCTCAGGACCAGGACGTCTCTGTCGGTGGCACTGAAGGTGACGGTGGCTCTGAATTTCTATGCCAGCGGCTCCTTCCAGGCTTCAACTGGGGACATAGTGAATATCTCCCAGTTCACTGTCCATTGTTGCATCCGGGAGGTGACAAATGCTCTGTACAAAAGGAGAAGGCAGTACATCTCTTTCCCCATGTCCTGGGACAAACAGCGCGAATGCGCATGTGGCTTTGCTAGGATAGCGGGCTTCTCCATGGTTCAGGGCGCCATTGACTGCACGCATGTGGCATTGTGAGCACCACATGAGAATGTAGAGGTGTTCTGAAACTGCAAGGGCTTCCACTCTTTAAATGTCCAGTTGGTCTGTGACCACAGACAGCGCATCCTCGCCGTCAATGCCCGCTATCCTGGCAGCAGCCACAATGCTTTTATCCTGCGCCAGACTGGTGTCCCAGACCTCTTCCAACCACCATGTCAACCTAGTGGAAGGCTCCTCAGGAACAAGGGTTATCGACTCTGCACCTAGCTGATGACACCGCTCTGTAACATGGCTAACATTCAAGGAAATAATGCATAATTTGCAACAAACATATATTCCTCTAGGGCATAAAAACCCAAAAGGAAAAGTGATCCAACCATGGCTAACAAAAGAAATTAAAGCTAGTATTAAGTCAAAGGAGGAAGCTTATAAAGCTGCCAGAAAAAGCGGTCAGCCTGAGGATTGGGATCTTTTTAGAAATCAGCAAAGGGGGACAAGAAATTGATAAAGAAAGGGAAAATGGAATATGAGCACAAACTAGCGAAAAATATAAAAACGGATTGTAAAAGCTTCTATAGGTATGTGAAAAGGAAAAGACTGGCGAAGGTAAATGTAGGTCCTTTACAGTCAGAGACGGGAAAATTTATAATGGGGAATGAGGAAATGGTTGGGAAATTAAATAAATACTTTGTTTCTGTCCTCACGGAGGAAGACACAAAAAACCTCCTAGAAATATGAGAAAACCAAGGGTGTGACGAGAATGAGGAACTTAAAGAAACTATTATTAGTAAAAAAAACAATAAAAAACAATACAGGTAGACTATCCTTTATCCGAACTTCCGAAAACCGAAAACCTCTAAAAACCGAAAGTTTTTCCGTTCAGCGTAAGTCGTGCGCACGACATGACCAGAGTGGCGCACGACTTACGCTGAGCAGGGCAGAGGGTCACAGAGTTCCCTCCTGGGTAGGAGATTGCAGGCCGAGCCGGGCAGTGTGAAGGAGGTACCGGGAGAGTGAACCCAACAATACAGCGGCCCGTCCGATAGCTGCAGCGGGCCGTCCGATATTCTTTTCTCCCCCCGACCCGACCCAAACCGAACCGCGGCCCATCCGATATTCTTTTCTCAACCCCCGCTGACCCCCGACCCGTCCAATATTCTTTTCTCGCCCCCCCACCCGACCCGACCCGACCCCCTACCCGAACCGCGGCCCGTCCGATATTCTTTTCTACCCCCCCCACCCGACCCGACCCGACCCCCCCCTCCGACCCGAACCGCGGCCCGTCCGATATTCTTTTCTGCCCCCCGACCCCCACCCGACCTGAACCGCGGCCCGTCTGATATTCTTTTCTCCCCCCCCACCCGACCCCCAACCTGATTTGCGGGCCAGCTTAGTAGGAGTCAGCCGATATCCGGCTTTCCAGAGAAGCAGGAAGGGGAATGAAACACGGAACAGTCGCAAGAGGTAGCCTGAACTTTTAAAATTTATATTAAATACAAATTTCCCAGTCTTATAATAATACCTTCTGAATTCCGAAAATCGAAACTCAGCTGGTCCCAAGGCTTTCGGATAAGGGATAGTGTACCTGTACTAGCAAAATTAATGGGACTAAAAGTCAATAAATCCCAAGGACTGGATGACCTACAGCCTAGAGTTTTGAAAGAGGTGGCCATTGGAATAGTGGACGCATTGGTTGTCATCTTCCAAAATTCTATAGATTCTGGAACAGTTCCTGCAGATTGGAGGATAGCAAATGTAACCCCGCTATTTAAGAAAGGAGGGAGAGAGAAAATGGGGAACTACAGACCAGTTAGCCTCACATCAGTAGTTGGGAAAATGCTGGAATCTATTATAAAGGATGCAATAACTGGGCACTTAGAAACTAATAGTAAGATTGGGCAGAGTCAACGTGGATCTATGAAAGGGAAATCCTGTTTGACAAACCTATTGGAGTAGACAAAGGGGAACCGGTAGATGTGGTGTATCTGGATTTTCAGAAGGTCTTCGATAAGGTCCCACACAAGAGGTTGGTGAACAAAATTAGGCACATGGAATTGGGGGTAATATACTAGCATGGATTGAGAATTGGTTAACAGACAGAAAACAAAGTGTAGGGATAAATGGGTCTTTTTCAGGATGGCAGGCTGTGACTAGTGGGGTACCGCAAGGATCGGTGCTTGGGCCCCAGCTATTCACAATCTATACGAATGATTTGGATGAGGGGACTAAATGTAACATTTCCAAATTTGCTGATGATACAAAGTTAGGTGGCAGTGTCAGTTGCGAAGAGGATGTGAAGAGGCTTCAAGGGGATCTCGACAGGCTCAGTGAATGGGCGAGAACATGGCAGATGGAATATAATGTGGATAAATGTGAAGTTATCCACTTTGGTAGAAAAAACTGAAAGTTAGAGTATTTCCTAAATGGTGAAAGATTGGGGAATGCAGATGCTCAAAGGGACCTGGGTGTCCTTGTACATGAGTCACTGAAAGTGAATGTGCAGGTGCAGCAAGCCATTAGGAAGGCAAATGGTATGCTGGCCTTCACGACAAGAGGATTTGAGTACAGGAGTAAAGAAGTCTTACTCCAATTATATAGGGCCTTGGTGAGACCACACCTGGAGTACTGTGTACAATTTTGGTCTCCTTACCTAAGGAAGGATATGCTTGCCATAGAGGGAGTGCAATGAAGGTTCACGAGATTGATTCCTGGGATGGTGGGACTGTCGTATGAGAAGAGAGTGAGTAAACTAGGCCTGTATTCTCTTGAATTCAGAAGAATGAGAGGGGATCTCATTGAAGCATACAAAATTATTACAGGGTTTGATTGGATGGATGCTGGGAGAATGTTTCCCTTGGCTGGGGAGTCTAGAACCAGGGGCCACAGCCTCAGGACAAACGGTAGGCCATTCAGGACTGAGATGAGAAGAAACTTCTTCACACAGAGGGTGGTGAATCTTTGGAATTCTCTACCCCAGAGGGCTGTGGAGGCTCAGTCATTGGGTATTCAAACCAGAAGTCGATAGATTTCTAACAAGTAAGGGCATCAAGGGATATGGCGATTGGGCCGGTGAATGGAGTTGAGGCAGAAGATCAGCCATGATCTCATGGAATGGTGGAGCAGGCTCGAAGGGCCAAATGGCCTACTCCTGCTCCTATTTCTTATGTTCTTATGTAACCCCAGCACTCCTGCTGAGCTGCTATACAATGATAGCCATAGCGGCACCAGGAACCTCATTGAGCAGACGATCGGTTTCTTGAAACAACGGTTCCTGTGTCTTGACCACTCTGAAGGAGCCCTGCAGTACTCTCCCAAGTGAGTCTCGCTTTTCATTGTTGTGTGCTGCAGGCTTCACAACCTTTGCAATTATAAAGGACCCAGCCACTGCCACCAGGGATTGGTGCACCACCTGAGGAGGAGGAAGAGGGAGAGGAGGTGGAGGATGAAGAGGGGGATCAGCAGTACTAATGTGGGAGGGAGGCACACAATGTTGCCACTGCAAGGGCCGTCCGTGAACGCCTGATAAGACATCGCTTCTAACCATTTAGAGAAGATGGCTTCTGCGATGAACACGCACATCGTCGCAAGCATCCCACAGCCCCTGTTGCTGAGCAAAGCTCCAATGAGTGAAATCAGCAAAGATGCAAAGTTCCAATAAAATTTTTTATTTATATTACAAAGTGTCTTATTTATTCAGGACAAGCAATTGGAAACAAACCCAACAATTCATAAACTAACAAAACTTGTTCTCACAACATCGAGATAAGCATCAAAACAGTAAACAAATATATTAAGATTCAACATCAAACTTTCCCACAAACATTCCCCCCATTTATTAATCATTTCTACTTTTTGGCCTTTGAGGGTAACCTCCATCCCCTGCGCACTTCCCCCCTTCCCACCCCACTGCTCCCCCGTAATGGGGCCCCAGTGGCTGCAGCAAGGCTTGTGGAAGGCTGCTGAATGCTGGATCCAGAGACTGGAGATAGCTTTGAAGGACGCCCCGACCAGCTCTGGGCCTGGAGGGCCCGGCTGCAGATTGCACCAACTCTGCATGGGCGGCAGCAGTCTGGGCTGGCTGGGTTACAGGCTACGGCAAGTGCAATGGGGAAGTGGCAGTGGTGGGAGCAGGAATGCTGTCATCCTGAGAAATGTAGGAAGTCACACAACACCAGGTGAAGTCTGACAACGAAGGAGCAGCGCTCTGAAAGCTTGTGATTTCAAATAAAGCTGTTGGACTATAACCTGGTGTTGTGTGACTTCCTACATTTGTCCACCCCAGTCCAACACCGGCATCTCCACATCATGGCGGTCATCCTGAGAGAGGACAGCACCTTCCTGTTCGACCGATACACTGCCACTCCCCCGCGGCAGGACCTCAGCATCTGGAGCAATCTGCTCGAGCACAGATTGCTGGCCTGCTGCGGCACCGTCGGATCCCCGGTGGACTGTGGGCGATCCAGCGATGATGGCAGCAGTCAGTGCTTCCATGACATCAATCTGAGACTGCATGAGAGCAGTCTGAGACTGGGTGGCACCAGCCAATGACTCGATTACAGCACTAAGCCGTTGCGTTGCGTCGGCCTGTGCTGCAATGGATCCTGCCACCTCACCCATGACACGCGGCATGAGGTCTGGTTCCCCAAGGTCTCCCTGCAATTCAACCATCCTCTGCAATGAGGCTAGGATGGGCTCAAGGGTTTGCACACAGATGACAGTTGTGCTGGCGGCGGACTCCTCCACGCTCCTAGCCAGTGCTTCCATGCTGTCGGGCACCCTTACCATTGCACCCATGAGCTCAGGGTGCATGCTCCATGCCTGGGTATTCATGGCTGCGATGTCGAGGTTTTCATCCGAGTCCTGTGCAGAACTTGTGCACGTACTCACTCTCCGGGGGGGTGGCCCCCGAGCTTCCCTTCCCCCATGGCGTTGCTGCAGCCTGCTGGGTCCAGGAGCTTCACCCACATCAGATCCTAACCCCCTGCTCCCCTCCAGGGAACGCATGGCCCCAGTGTCGGAAGTGTCACCCTCGGGAGACACAGGCGGTGAGGCTCCGGCTTCCTCTTCCTCCTCCTCTGGCGGGTCGCTGCCACTGGCAGGCTGAGGGACAGGCTGCTCAGCTGGTGGCTCACTATCTGAAAGCAGCAAGGCACAAGAGTGGCTTTAGCGCGAGGGGAGGGGGCAGGAAGGGAGCAAGGACTGGAGAGAGTTATTTAGATTGAAAGTGTAAAAGGCTGGTGTTATGAGGGGGAAGTGGTAGGAGAGAGGAGAGAAAACTGATGAACATACCATTGCTGTCCCCAAGGGGGTCGACCTCTCCGCCTACGACCTGGCTCGCAATCAGCCTATGGACTCTGTCCTCCAACTCAGTGAGGAGGTGTAGGTCCGCCTGTCCTCCTCCTGTCCGCTAGGTCTCTCGTCGATTATGTGAAAGCTTGGCCTGCATGAAAAAGAACAGTGTGTGAGTGAGTGTGCAACCATGTGTTTGGCAGATGTGCCTACCATAGTTGAATAGCCATTAATGTCTGCAAGGTGTGCGATGTGCATGTGAGTTTTATGAGATGGCCATAGTTGTTGGATGAGTGTTGGACATTTGGGTATTTACACCGTCTGGGCACAGAGTGAGGTTGAGATGGTGGGATGTAGAGGTATTGAAAAGCAGGTACTCACCCTGACTACCCAAGTGAGGTCGCTGAACTTCTTCCGACACGGAGTATGTGTCCTCGGCACCAGGCTCCTTGATGACACGTGCTGGGCCACCTCCCTCCACACTCTTCGAAACTCCCGGGGCAATGGCCTCCTGCCACTCTCTGGGAAGAGCACTGCCTGTCGCCTTTCAACAGCGCCAACCAGAGCCACCAATGTCTGGTCGCTAAAGCGCCGAGCTCTTTCCCTGGGCCTATCCATCACTACTTTAAGCACAATGGTGGTTTAGGTGTTTGCAGGCTGAGATTCAAGGCTGCAACAAGCAGGGTGTGGCTGAGCAGCAAGATGGCCCCTCCCCTTTAAGAACTGGACGGCGCCAGTCTGTCTGGCTTCCATGGTAACGGACATCGCCTGAGCTTCGGTAGTGTTCAGAGGTAGCGCCTCGCTCCATGACGTTAGTGCCTTAAGAAAGGTGTGTAGCGCCTGATTTGATGCTCAGATCACCCCCTGGGGTGATGGAGGTGAATTTTGCGGTCGGTGGCGATAATTAGTGCTGGGCACTAAACTTTAGGCCCGGCTGATATTAACTCCCCAAAATTATGAAAAGGATATAGAGGCATTGGCGAAGGTGCAAAAAAGATTTACAAGAATGATACCAGAACTGAGAGGTTAAAGCGATCAGGAAAGACTGAACAGCCTGGGGCTCTTTTGTGCTAGAAAAGGGAAGGCTGAGGGGTGACCTGATAGAGGTCTTTACAATTATGAAAGGGTTTGATAGGGTAGGCGTAGAGAAGATGTTTCCACTTGTGTGGGAGACCAAAACCAGGGGCCATATACATAAGATAGTCACTAATAAATCCAATAGGGAATTCAGGAGAAACTTCTTTACCCAGCGAGTGGTGAGAGTATGGAATGTCCCACCACAGGGAGTGGTTGAGGCAAATAGCATAGATGCATTTAAGGGGAAGCTAGATAAGTACATGAGGGAGAAAGGAATAGAAAGGTTTGCTGATAGGATTAGATGAAGTCAGAGGAGAGGAGGCTTGTGTGGAGCATAAACACTGGCATAGACCAGTTGGGACGAATGGCCTGTTTCTGTGCTATAAATATGATGTAATCATGGTTCTAGTACGACGAAATAAGACACAGGGACCATATTTGTCTCATGACCCGAAGATAAAACCCTACAGTGACGTTATCATTGAGCATTCATATCAATAATACCGGCTTTCTATACCTTATCTGGTTACAAAAGTAGATTTTTTCCGAGTTAATGCTGGCTGGCATCTGGCCCATTATTGCAAGAGAAGGCCCTGTAATGACTTTATCATTGAGCCAGAAGCCACCCACAGCCAAGCTTTAATCAAAGGCCACCCATAAGGAGCGTTGTCCATTTCTCTTCCACTGGCCTCAGGCCAATAGTGTAAATTTCTGAAGATGGCCTTTTCACTTGGGAGGCCAGTTGACTCCTCAGCAGTGCTCATTTAACAAGGACAGGCGAGGGTTAACGTAGGGTGTGTCACCGACTCGAAGATGATTCATGCAAGAACTATTTGAGCAGTTGGAGGAGTCAAATCCATGACCCTCCTGGTGAAAACCAAACACCCAACTACTGGAGCACAGGAACACTTAGCATTATTGTTAAAAAAAATCTGCTCTCTATACTGTTCCAATTTTTTAAGACAGAGATTATTTTGGATTCTTTTACCACACGGAGGCTGCCCTCCAAAGCAGGCAGCTCCCATCAGCTGTCATTTTGAGGCTGGGTGCTGGTGTTTGCTCCGGAGCCTTGCCACAGTTCCACCCCTCCCCACTGCTCATTGTTCTCACTGCTTTCAATGCAGCAACATTGGGCGCCAACTTGGAGTCCTCAAATCACCACAGCTGTTCCACCCGGTGTAGAGGGGAGCGGGCGGGTCGGAGGACCTCCTCGTAGGACTGCTCCTGGGCCTGGCCAAAGTGGCCATTAACAGGTCCAGCCAGCGGGCGGTCGAGGGGGTCGTTCGGCCCGATTGCCTGCCTCTCTTCCGTGGCCATGTTCGCGCCCGGGTGGCCCTGGAGATGGAGCACGCGGTGTCCGCCGGCACGCTTGAGGCCTTCCGAGACTGGTGGGCGCCACGGGGACTGGAGTGCATCATCACCCTGGTCAATGTAATTTTAATTTAATTTGATAAGTTTTATTTAAAGTTCTATTAATTTACAGATAATTTGTTCAACAAAAGAGGACCACAGCTGTTCCAGTTAAGAGGCCAATTACTGTTCAGTCAGCCTTTAATATTTTCACCTGAAATACTACGGTGATGGCTTCCCTCCGGTGGCTCAGTTGGTAGTGGCAGCTCGTAGCTGAGCCGTACAGACCAGAAGATTGAGTGATTGATTGATTGGATTCAGCACAGACCAGGAATCCAGCGGGGCTGCAGTCGGAGCAATACGATGTGCCTCGGGCCAGGAAGGGGCAATTCAGCCAAGGTTTCTGCTCCTGATTCTGCTCCAGTGACTCCCATTGGAAAATACTGGTGGCTGGACATTGGCTGAGAGCAGGATCAGACTCGAGCGGACTGCCTCCACGGGAGTGGGAGAGCCTTCTGATTCACCCTGCCCAACTTCACACATGTAGAATGTCCACTTGAACAGGGGCAAGCCTGGTGCTGGTGGAACTCTACCCCAGCAGGAATCGCTGCCTTCAAGATATTGGTTAAGAAAAGAAAGACCACTTAAAGATTAATTGTTTCAGATTTTTTTACATAAATACTTATGATGGCTGGATTATTCCTTTTAATACAAGAACTGGCTAATATAAAATGTGGGCTTCTCACAAACTAGTCATTGCTATTTGAAATCTCTGCATGCTGTTTTCAAAAAACTCATAATTCCCTTGGGTCAAGCAGGGCCGAGGCGTTTATTGACAAGATTGATCTTTCCCCTCTGGAATCTGCCAGTATTTCATGATAAAGCCTCGCAGCTATTTAAAACATCTAAGCTCCAAAAAAAGACTTTTATTAAAGCCTCTTACGGTTTGTTGTCATGGTGATGTGCACTTCCTGATGGTCTGTGGGATATTTCGGAAGAATGATCTAGCTTGTTTACTAAGGAAGGGAGCCAAATTGAACTACAAACCTTAATTGGGCCCCTCGTGGTTTGGCCAGGCCTCACGAATGTGCTTCAAATCAGAGCAATTTGGGTGCACTGGTCTTTCCAGCACCGCCCCCCCCCCACCCCACTAAATTTCTTTCCAGCCTCTGACTCTTGCTGGGTTCAGTCCCATGGATGCCGGCAGTCTTCTAGTACACTTACCCAAGTGGTGATTCACAATGAATCGTCAGCGCACTATTTGACTGGGAGAGGTAGCACAGCCAAACCCAACCCTGCCCTCACCCAAAAATCCAGGTGCAGGCTCTGATTTTTTTTTGTTGCTTTCTAGAATGAGACTGGGCCTGGTGCATCACTCCTACTGTTATCCTGGCTGACATATCACGGCAAGCATTACAGGTGTCCTCTGCCTCGCTCTTATCCTGAGTCTCAAACCTTTATTTGGAATATTCAAACCAAATAGATACAACAGGGGTATGGTCAGATTAAAATGGTCTCACTGGTTCCTCCAGATTCCTTCAAGACTCCACGTCGGTTTATGTGAAGACACGGGTGTTTTCCACCATCAATTCTCTAAGTGTCTGTGCATATAAAGCGCTGCTCCAAGTTTTGATGGAAGGCCGGCCTGAGTGTGCAGCAGCTGGTGTAAGCTGTCTCGAGTAAATAAATTATTATTAGGAAAAAAACAGTACTAGCAAAATTAATAGGACTAAAAGTCGATAAATCCCAAGGACCTTATGACCTACATCCTAGGGTTTTGAAAGAGGTGGCCATTGGGATAGTGGACGCATTGGTTGTCATCTTCCAAAATTCTTTAGATTCTAGAACGGTTCCTGCAGATTGGAGGATAGCAAATGTAACCCCACTATTTAAGAAAGGAGGGAGAGAGAAAATGGGGAACTACAGACCTGTTAGCCTCATATCAGTAGTTGGGAAAATGATGGAATCTATTATAAAGGATGCAATAGCTGGGCACTTAGAAACTAATAGTAAGATTGGGCAGACTCAATATGGATTTATGAAAGGGAAATCCTGTTTAACAAACCTATTGGAGTTCTTTGAGGATGTAACTAGTGGAGTAGACAAAGGGGAACCGGTAGATGTGGTGTATCTGGATTTTCAGAAGGCCTTCGATAAGGTCCCACATAAGAGGTTGGTGAACAAAATTAGGGCACATGGAATTGGGGGTAATATACTAGCATGGATTGAGAATTGGTTAACAGACAGAAAACAGAGAGTAGGGATAAATGGGTCTTTTTCAGGATGGCAGGCTGTGACTAGTGGGGTACCGCAAGGATCGGTGCTTGGGCCCCAGCTATTCACAATCTATATCAATGATTTGGATGAGGGGACTAAATGTAACATTTCCAAATTTGCTGATGATACAAAGCTAGGTGGCAGTGTCAGTTGCGAAGAGGATGTGAAGAGGCTTCAAGGGGCTCTCGACAGGTTCAGTGAGTGGGCGAGAACATGGCAGATGGAACATAATGTGGATAAATGTGAAGTTATCCACTTTGGTAGAAAAAACAGAAAGGTAGAGTATTTCCTAAATGGTGAAAGATTGGGGAATGCAGATGCTCAAAGGGGCCTGGGTGTCCTTGTACATGAGTCACTGAAAGTGAATGTACAGGTGCAGCAAGCCATTAGGAAGGCAAATGGTATGCTGGCCTTCACTACAAGAGGATTTGAGTACAGGAGTAAAGAAGTCTTACTCCAATTATATAGGGCCTTGGTGAGACCACACCTGGAGTGCTGTGTTCAATTTTGGTCTCCTTACCTAAGGAAGGATATGCTTGCCATAGAGGGAGTGCAACAAAGGTTCACAAGGTTGATTCCTGGGATGGCGGGACTGTCGTATGAGAAGAGATTGAGTAAACTAGGCCCGTATTCTCTTGAATTTAGAGGAATGAGAGGGGATCTCATTGAAGCATACAAAATTATTACAGGGCTTGATAGGATGGATGCTGGGAGATTGTTTCCCTTGGCTGGGGAGTCTAGAACCAGGGGCCACAGCCTCAGGATAAAGGGTAGGCCATTCAGGACTGAGATGAGAAGAAATTTCTTCACACAGAGGGTGGTGAATCTTTGGAATTCTCTACCCCAGAGGGCTGTGGAGGCTCAATCATTGGGTATATTCAAAACAGAAGTCGATAGATTTCTGACTAGTAAGGGCATCAAGGGATATGGCAATAGGGCCGGTGAATGGAGTTGAGGCAGAAGATCAGCCATGATCTCATGGAATGGTGGAGCAGGCTCAAAGGGCCGAATGGCCGACTCCTGCTCCTATTTCTTATGTTCATATGTGATTGAGGTAACGCTATCTGCCTCACTTTCACGGCAGGTTAGCGTATCGACAAGAAAAGCATGGCTGTGGGATGGGCTGTTTGGCCAGGATGATCCAATGCAGTGCCAAATGCATCGTGAAGTGGAATTTCAAACAATAGATTGATAAATCACTACAGATGTAGCAATATATTAGTTGTGAAGTATACTCAGAATTACTCATTAATCATTAAAAAGAATGTAACCCTTTGGGTGTAACCTTTTTCTGTTAATAAATGTATATTTTGAGCCAAATTAAAATACAAGATGGAAACATATTTATTAAGAAGCTGTACGGTATCTCCCCTCTTGACTTCTCCACACTCATCCTGTCCATGAGACCCACTTCTTGCTCCCTCGACCCTATTCCCACTAAGCTGCTGATACCCAACTTCCTTTTCTGGCTCCCATGTTAGCTGACATTGTTAACAGTTCGCTATCCTCAGGTACTGTACCCACTCCTTCAAATATGCTGTCATCACCCCTCTCAAAAAAACAACCTTTGACCCCTCCGTCCTTGCAAACTACCGCCCCATCTCCAACCTCCCTTTCCTCTCCAAAGTCCTTGAACGTGTTGTCGCCTCCCAAATCCGTGCCCATCTTTCCTGGGACTCCATGTTTAAACCCCTCCAATTCAGTTTCTGCCCTTGCCCCAGTACCGAAATGGCTCTCATCAAAGTCACAAATGACATCCTTTGTGACTATGACAAAGGAAAACTATCCATTCTCGACCTGTCTGCAACCTTTGACATGGTTGACCACTCCATCCTCCTCCAGCACCTCTCCACCGTCGTCCAGCTGGGTGGGACTGCACTCGCCTGGTTCCATTCTTATCTATCTAATCGTAGCCAGAGAATCACCTGCAATGGCTTCTCTTCCCTCCTTGGCCCCCTCCTATTTCTCATCTACATGTTGCCCCTTGGCGACATCATCTGAAAACACGCCGTCAGTTTCCACATGTACACTGACGACACCCAGCTCTACCTCACCACCTCTTCTCTCGACCCCTCCACCGTGTCTAAATTGTCAGACTGCTTGTCCGACATCCAGTACTGGATGAGCAGAAATTTTCTCCAATTAAATATTGGGAAAATCGAAGCCGTTGTCTTCAGTCCCCGCCACAAACTCCATTCCCTCGCCACTGACTCCATCCCTCTCCCTAACATCTGTCTGAGGCTGAACCACACTGTTCGCAACCTTGGTGTCATATTTGACCCTGAAGTGAGCATCCGATCACATATCCGCAGCATAACTAAGACCGCCTATTTCCACCTCCGTAACATCGCCCGTCTCCGCCCTTGCCTCAGCTCATCCGCTGCCGAAACCCTCATCCATGCCTTTGTTACCTCTAGACTTGACTATTCCAACGCACTCCTGGCTGGCCTCCCACATTCCACCCTATGTAAACTTGAGATCATCCAAAACTCAGCTGCCCGTGTCCTAACTTGCACCAAGTTCCGTTCACCTATCACCCCTGTGCTCGCTGACCTACATTGGCTCCCAGTTAAGCAACGCCTCGATTTCAAAATTCTCATCCTTGTTTTCAAATCCCTCCATGGCCTCACCCCTTCCTATCTCTGTAATCTCCTCCAGCCCCACAACCGCCCCTCCACCCCCCCGAGATATCTGCACTCCTCTAATTCTTCCCTCTTGAGCATCCCTGATTTTAATCGCTCAACCATTGGCAGCCGTGCCTTCTGTTGCCTAGTCCTTAAGCTCTAGAACTCCCTTCCTAAACCTCTCTGCTTCGCTACCTCTCTTTCTCCCTTTAAGATGCTCCTTAAAACCTACCTCTTTGACCAAGCTTTTAGTCATCTGCCCTAATTTCTTATGTGGCTTGGTGTCAATTTTATGTCTTAAAATACTCCTGTGCAGCGCCTTGGGACATTTTTTAAGGTGCTATATAAATACAAGTTGTTGTTGTTGATTGAGGGATGAATATTGGCCAGGACACCCCTGCTCTTCTTTGAAACAGTGCCATGGGATCTTTAACGTCCACCTGAGAGAGCAGACGGGGCCTCGGTTTATCGTCTCATCCGAAAGAGAGATAAAAGTAATCCTTGCTGACATGTTCAAAGAGTTTGCACACAATAGGAGGTCGTCCCCTTTTAGTATTGCTGTGCCATCCAGAAATAAATAATAAAAAAGAATATTATAGTTCCCCATCTTTCTGTCATCCTAAGAAACTATTCCTCTTATTTTCATTTTCAACAACTTACCTTTATATAGCGCCTTTAACGTAGAAAAGGTCCCAAGATGTTTCCCAGAAGCATAATCAGGCAGAAGCTGTTACCAAGCCCGAGAAAGAGATATTAGGATGGGCGATCAAAAATTAAAGAGGTAGGTTTTAAGCGGTGTCCTAAAGAAGGAGAGAGAGGTGGAGACGTGGAAAGGTTTAGGAAGGAAATTCCAGAGCTTAGGGCCTAGACGGCTGAAGGGGTGGCTGCCAATGATGGGGTGCAGGGAGTTGAACAAGAGGACAAATTTGGAGGAACTCAGAGCTCTCGGAGGTTTGTAGGGCAGGAGCAGGAGGAGATAGATGGAGGGGCGAGGCCATGAAGAGATTTAAGCATGAGGATGAAAATTTTATACGGGAGCCAAAGTAGGTAAGCGATGACAGGAGTGATGGGCGAGTGGGACGGTGTGGTATAGGATATGGGTGTCAGTACAATGTGCACCAGCATCCTCTGGATTAGGGAGGGGAAAAACATCTCGAGCTTCTGCTCCTGGTGATGACCCAGCAATCCCTGCTGGAAGATGGTTGTGGCGGTTGGAGGTCAATCATCTCAGCCCCAGGACATCGCTGCAGGAGTTCCTCAGGGCAGTGTCCTAGGCCCAACCATCTTCAGCTGCTTCATCAATGACCTTCCCTCCAACATAAGTTCAGAAATGGGGATGTTCGTTGATGACTGCAGAGTGTTCAGTGCCATTTGCAACTCCTCAGATAAGGAAGCAGTCTATGCCCGCATGCAACAAGGCCTGGACGACATTCAGGCTTGGGCTGAAAAGTGGCAGGTAACATTCGTACCACAGAAGTGCCAGGCAATGACTATCTCCAACAAGCGAGAATCTAACCACTGCCCCTTGACATTCAACGGCATTACCATTGCCGAATCCCCCACCATCAACATCCTGGGGGTCACCATTGACCAGAAACTTAATACTGTGGCAACAAGAGCAGGTCAGAAGCTGGGTGTTCTGCAGCGAGTGTCTCACCTCCTGACTCCCCAAAGCCATTCCACCATCTACAAGGCACAAGTAAGGAGTGTGATGGAATTCTCTCCACTTGCCTGGATGAGTGCAGCTCCACAACACTCAAGAAGCTCGACACCATCCAGGACAAAGCAGTCCGCTTGATTGGCACCCCATCCACCACCTTAAACATTCACTCCCTCCACCACCGGCGCACCGTGGCTGCAGTGTGTACCATCTACAAGGTGCACTGCAGCAACTCGCCAAGGCTACTTCGGCAGCACCTCCCAGACCCGCGACCTCTTCCACCTATCAGGACAAGGGCAGCAGGCGCATGGGAACACTGTTGTGTATGTAATATGTGTGCTACTTTGAACCTATGGACAGGACTGCACTACTTGTTGGGCGTAGTGATACGCAGTACCACTCCTGGCCATAGGGGTATAAATAGTACTGTGGGTACTGATCCCCCTCAGTTCCCGCCTGTGGGCATGAAGTAAAGACCTACGTGTAGTCCCTACCTCCAACCAGTAAAGACCTGTTTGAGTTATACGTTTAAGTCTTTGTGTTAATTGTTCAATACAATACACATACTTAACACTGGCGACGAGTCGGTTCGAACCCTGCGGCAGTTATTCCACAGCGGCTTCATCCAAAGACAGGACGTTGAAGAGAGGTTCCAATCCTCAACACCCCACTGAAAACTGAAGGGCAGCAGAAATCCTGACAGCTTCCAGCGACTGGAAGCGACAGGCATTAGGACCCTGAAGCCTCCATCAACGACTGAAAACGGGAGGACAGAAGTCATCCTGCAGCTTTTTCAACCTCGGTGGTGGGTAAGCCAAGCAGCGTTGGCTGCAAAGACAGGGCTGGGGGAAGTCGGAGGTAGAAGGGCAATCGATCGAAATCCCTGATAAGGGCCGCACTCGGGCTGGAAGGCGCAGCGTCGGCAGACACTGAGGGCGCGAGCGGGTAAGCCAGAGCCCGGGAGGGAGCGAGCAAGAGCCGCCGAGCGGGTGAGCCGGAGGCCGGGAGCCGCTTCAAGTGGGAGGCGCTTAGCGGGCCAGCGATCGCACCGGTGATAAGGGCTGAGAACCGTTTCGGGCGGGCGGCGCACCAGCGATCGCACAGGAGATAAGAGCCGCAGTCGGGCTGAAAGTCAGCGACGAGAAGCGCGGGAAAACCGCCATTGAAGTGGGCGGGGAGAGCGAGAAGCGCGGGAAAGCCGCCATTTTTCACGGGAAAACCGCTGGGGAAGAAGGCAGAAGCGGGAAAACCGCCATTTTGTGGGCGGAGGACGACGGCAAGAGCGGGAAGCCGCCATCTTGGATAACAGTAAAAAAAAAAAAAATCTGAGAAATTGCAAATCTGATAAAGTACTACAATGCCTAAACACGGGAATATTAGCAACTTTGATAGTGACATCGAAGATTGGGCCATATATGTTGAACGAGTTAAAAATTATTGTAAGGCCAATAAAATTCGTGAGGCTGATAAAGCACTAACATTATTAAATTTAATGGGTGCGAAGACATACGGGCAATTGAAACACCTGTTATCACCAGATGAACCGGCGGATAAGACGTTCGATGAGATTGTTACTGTCCTGAAAGATCATCTAAACCCCACGCCGCTGATGCTAGCGGAACGATTTAAATTTTACGACAGAAGGCAGCTACAGCATGAAAGCAATGCTGAATATTTGCTGGAATTGCGTAAATTAGCGAAATATTGCCAGTTTGGAACGGGATTGACAGAGGCACTTCGAGACAAATTTGTGTGTGGTTTATTTAAACAGGATACACAAAAGCGACTGCTCGAGGAGAATGAGCTGACGCTTGAGAAGGCGGTCACTATGGCAGCAGCACACGAAGCCGCAGCGAGAGGCACGGCAGTAATGCAGCTACGGTCACCGGAGCTCAGTGCACACAAATTGGGTGTGAGTTCTGGCAAATGTTATCGTTGTGGAAAGACAACGCATGATCAGAACCAGTGTTGGTTTAAAAACCAAGAATGTAGAACTTGTGGTAGGCTTGGACATATAGCTAGAGTATGCAGGTCAGGGAAGAAGACCAGCAACAAGAAGTCACCGCAAGGAAAATACGCAAAGGTACACAAGGTGACCGAACAGGAGTCCGATTCAGACGCTAGCAGTAATGAACTGGCTAGCTTAAGCTGTAATGAACTGGCTAGCTTAAGAGTACTCAACGCTGGTAAGGGTGCAGACCTCCAGACAATTTGGGTCACTCTTCAGATAGAAGGAGTCCAAGTAAAACTGGAATTGGACACTGGATCGGCATTGACGGTCATAAATAAGAAAGATTACGGAAAGTTATTCCAGCATATTCCCCTACAGGATACGGGGATTATATTGAAAACATACACGGGGCAAAGAGTGTACCCCATCAGGAAAATAGAGGTTGCAGTGGTCCACAAGGGCGAAGACAGTCAAATAATGGACTTATATGTGATATCTGAAGGAGGTCCTCCACTACTAGGACGGGAGTGGATTAGGAAAATGAATATGGACTGGCATTTCCTACAAACAATAACGAGTGAGAACTCGGTGAAGATAGTCGGCCCAGACTCTGGAACGGATGATGGTAAGCCCAACTCAGGTGCAAAAGACAAAGTTTCAGCACAGAATTCCACTGAGCAACAACAACATAGTTTAACTGTGGATTCTGAGTCTGGCAAGTCTACTGATGTGCCCATTTCTGAGGGACACCGGGCTCGAACTCAACTCCATTTCAAACTACAACAGCAATTAGAACAAATGCTTCGCCGTTTTGAGCAAGAGTTGAATGCAACGAAAGAGTTCTTTGATATAGAGTTGGAGAATCTGGAAAGACAACAGAAGCAGCTGATGGAGAAAATGGAGCAGGAGCACACAAAACGTCTGATGTCAGAGGAGTTAACGGTCAGCCAACTCCTGCATATGCTGAAGGACAGGACTCTGAAATGGGAAAAACTTGAACATGAACTTCAATATTCAAACGAAAGGGGTTTGGAGCTCTCAAAGGTTATTGGAAGAGCTGAGGTGGCAACACAGACTGAGATGACTGCAACAGAGCAGCCCTTGGATGCCAAAAGTACGCTGACTCACGTCAACGTAGAACAACAGACCGCTGAAACAGCTGCTCCGGTAGAGGGATTGCATAGTCCGATCAATCAATCTCCAAAGGAAGTTGAAGTATTAAAATCACAAATGAGGTCACTAGTAAACGACTTGCTGAAAGCCCAGAAAAAGCTGGATGCAGAGGTACACATGAAGAAGTCTCTTCAGGAAAGATGTCTGGATTTGGAACAAGAGCTGGCTAACGTCCAGCTGGGTATGGAGGAAATAGACGACCCTCTCACTGGTCTAGCTCAGGACGACACCGAATATTACGATGTCCTGTCCTGCCCAGCTTGTAACTTCGACTCCCAAAGTGCAGAAATCATGGAGGAGCACCAAAAGTCTACGGAACATCGGGAGAAGCTGGCTCTACGACGGAAACAGGAGGAAGAGAAGGAGGAACTGCGCATGCAGCTGGCAGCTGTGGCAGCTGACAATGGAGCCCAGAGAGTCTCCAAGAAGCAGAAAAGGAAAAGTAAAAACAGAAGATGACCCATCTGAACCATTATCACCTCTACCAGATCACACACGTGGTCCCTCCGAACGGAGCCAATTCAGTTCGGAAGTTCAAACTGTTAAATCCATGGAAGGACTATTGAATGAGTCACTCCAGCAACGTGAACCGACTACACCACAGAGATTGAATCTGTGAACTGTTTTCCGCAGAGACTGAATCTGTGATCTGTTTTGACATGAAGTTATCTATGTATCTATGTTATTCTGTTATGTAAACCTGAAGTTATATATGTATATATGTTATTACGTTATGTTAAATGGGGAGATGACTGTAAAGCTAGGAAGGGAGGAATGTTGTGTATGTAATATGTGTGCTACTTTGAACCTATGGACAGGACTGCACTACTTGTTGGGCGTAGTGATACGCAGTACCACTCCTGGCCATAGGGGTATAAATAGTACTGTGGGTACTGATCCCCCTCAGTTCCCGCCTGTGGGCATGAAGTAAAGACCTACGTGTAGTCCCTACCTCCAACCAGTAAAGACCTGTTTGAGTTATACGTTTAAGTCTTTGTGTTAATTGTTCAATACAATACAGGTAACATTCGTACCACAGAAGTGCCAGGCAATGACTATCTCCAACAAGCGAGAATCTAACCACTGCCCCTTGACATTCAACGGCATTACCATTGCCGAATCCCCCACCATCAACATCCTGGGGGTCACCATTGACCAGAAACTTAATACTGTGGCAACAAGAGCAGGTCAGAAGCTGGGTGTTCTGCAGCGAGTGTCTCACCTCCTGACTCCCCAAAGCCATTCCACCATCTACAAGGCACAAGTAAGGAGTGTGATGGAATTCTCTCCACTTGCCTGGATGAGTGCAGCTCCACAACACTCAAGAAGCTCGACACCATCCAGGACAAAGCAGTCCGCTTGATTGGCACCCCATCCACCACCTTAAACATTCACTCCCTCCACCACCGGCGCACCGTGGCTGCAGTGTGTACCATCTACAAGGTGCACTGCAGCAACTCGCCAAGGCTACTTCGGCAGCACCTCCCAGACCCGCGACCTCTTCCACCTATCAGGACAAGGGCAGCAGGCGCATGGGAACACCACCATCTCCAAGTCACACACCATCTTGACTTGGAAATATATCGCTGTTACTTCATTGCCGCTGGGTCAAAATCCTGGAACTCCCTCCCTAACAGCACTGTGGGAGTACCTTCACCACACAGACTGCAGCGGGTGAAGAAGGCGGCTCACCACCACCTTCTCAAGGCCAATTAGGGATGGGCAATAAATGCTGGCCTTGCCAGCGATGGCCACATCTCATGAATGAATTTTTTAAAAGTGTGTGTGGACATTGGTGAGGACAGGATTGGGGCCCAGCTGTGGAATAGTTTGTCAACATTCACTCATTGGATACACGGATAATGACCACATGGGTGAGGGGAGGGGAGAAAATTTACAAAGAAAAGAGAGAGAAAAAGTAGTGTTTATCTTGATCTTTAGCAACACTTGGAAAAACATCTGCTTATGGCTTGCACTGATATCATTAGCGATGATGGGAATTATGGACAACACTTTTAGATATTATTTCCCTCTCCTCAAAAAAAGGTTTTCATCCATCTTTTTTCAAAAAGTCAGTGCCAGTTTAATAACCTGAAACTGAATGATCATTTACAAAAGTATAAAGCGGAGAGCTCTGTATAATTGCTTTATAAATAGAGGCTAAGTGCCAGCGCGCATTGTAACATTTAAAAATGAATCACTGAGTGAAACCGGATGGAACAATCAGCTCGTGAGCTGTTTAGTCCTGATGAGAGAAGGTACTTTATTTTTCAGTAAAGGCTTTGGTGCTCATGTTTGCTTTATCTTACTGGAGCTGTATAAATAGCTGGTTGGTAATAAGGCTCTAAGTTATGGGGTTAAGTGGAGTAATGGCCTGTTCTTCTTGCATTCTAATGTTCTTATAAGTGGGCAGTTCCAATCATAATTTATGGGCAGGACCACTGGAAAATTACCATATTTTTATGGTGAAGTAATAGTGGCGCCCTGTACAAACATCGTCCTGCTCTACCCACTGACCGAGGTGGCTTCTATTCCAGCCAATGGGATTTTACCTCATGCTATTGGCTGGAAATAATGGTTGGGGGTGAGTCAGGAAAGGCTGGCTCCACGAATAGAGGGGCAGGGGCAGATCAGTGCCAGTGCCAACTGTGGGGAGGGGTAGGAGGAGACCTAGAGTGATATGGGAGGCATGGCAACATGGACTACATAGAAGGGGTTGATTGCCTGCATGGCATGAGGGGGAGGGAAGAGGAGTGGGGGAATGAACTGAGGGGCAGGAGAATGAGAAGGTGTGCCAGCAGATGAACTGAGGCTGTGAGGGACGTGTGAACTGGGGGAGAGAGGGAATGAGTGCCAGCAGGCCCTGATGGGATGGGGAGAAGACTGCGGAGATAAACAGGCAGCATGAGGGGGAACAGCGCCAACATGAACTGGGAAGAGGGGGGCAATGAATGCCAGCATGTATGAAGGGAAGGGACAGGTGTGTCAGGATGAAGAAGGGAAAGGAAGAAAAATTCAAGGATTAACAGGCGGAGAGGAGGACAAGAGAGTGAGTGTGAACGTGGGGGGAGGGGGGAAGGGAGTACCACCATCGTGAACTGGGGGAACAGTGTCTTATGTGGATGGAAAGGGAGAAGATTGGCCGGATGTACTGAGGGGCAGGGGGGGTCGAATGCCAGATTGAACTGTGTGGGGGTGGGAAAGCTCCACTGAGAATTTGGGGGGGGGTGGTGGTGAGGAGGAGCTGAGGACTAGGAGGTGGGAGGTTAATAAACTATTTAAAGATAATGTAACATTCCATAAAAGCCCAAGTTAAGAACCAGGTTTCGCAACAGAGAATAATTGTCTGGAATTATTATTTTATGTATATTGTGCTTGAACTTCCCATAAACTTTCCGCAAGAAATCAAGGAAAATGCCTGCAATTTTTGCCACAGTCTTCAGTTTTCTAGTGGCCTTAGCAATGAGAGAAATAAGCCATGGTTGATATTAACCTGCGCGTAAACCAATCCAAAAACCAAGAATATTTAGATCTGTCTGTCCGTGCACACTTGAAATCATTGGGTAATTAGGGCCCTGCATGGCCTCAATGGATATTACCCACAGCCCCTCGTGCCAACCTGTTGAGCTCTGCATACCTGCTGGGTGAGTGCCCATGACCACCTGCTGTGTGCCTGGCATCCTTGTAATTCTGTGGCTTGTACCTGAAGCCTCTCATTCCGGCCCATCTGGTTTCTAACTGGAGCCCCTTCAACCGTGCGCCTGTTCTTTTCCTAGTGGCGACAGAATATAACTTCAGACACACCGTGGCGTGCAAAACATGGTTCTCGGAAAACAAAGTGTTTTGGTTGCGAAAGAGTTAATGGAGTTATCAGCTGTGGAGGTTGAATTTGACGATTACATCAGTTGGTTCAGGCACAATGTGCATAAAAGAATAATTCCAGACGATGATAGCTTTCCAGAATAATCTAACATAATGGCCTAGAAATTCGGTGGGGTTAGCGCCCAATTAGAGGCGTTAGAGGGCCTTGCGCCGGAATTATAGCCGCGATCGAAATTGCGTTGGGCCCTACCATCGGCATTAGCCGGTAGCGCTGCGCCAGCACCAATGACGTCATCGGTGTGCGCAGCGTCCCGGTTGCCGTGGTAATGCGGCCGGACGCCCAAATTCAGTTGCGGCCGCCTCGCCCGTGGCAGCCGCAACCAACGATTGTTCAACGGGATGTTGCAGCACGTAGCGCCGGCGCATTAAGGTGGAGCGGCGGCCGGCCGCTTTCCCGGCGGCCGCCTGCCCGCACCTCCCTCCCCGGACTCCTCCACCACCCCCCCGCGGCACTGATGTGTGTGGCCCGCGAGCCCGGCACTTCTCCGAGGTGCCGGGCTCATTTGTCGGGCGAATCGACCGGTCAGCGGTCGGCTGCAGGCAGCTCCTCCTTAACAGAAGGAGGAGGCCTGCAGTACCCCAGCCTGCCGCACCGCATCGGGTGCCGCAGCAGGGGATTAGCGCCGCAAACCTGCATTCAGCGCCCATAGCGAGGCGCTGAAACCCTCCATTAGCGCCCGCAGCCGTCTGGGCGCGGGGCAGCTGAATTTTTGGCGGGCGCAGCGGCAATTATCGCGGGCGCAAAATTTCGGGCGCAAAAGCCCTGGCGGAGGCAAACCTAATTTCTAGGCCATTGTGTGAGTATGAAAGATTTCACTTTTTAAGCACCTGTCTGGACATGCTCTCATCTTGGCGATGACACACTTCAGAAATGAAGCCGTTAATGGAACTGAAACTGCACCTTTTATGGTGTTGCAGCTTAATAGTTGGAGGCTGCAGAAAGAAATATGTATTTTATTTCAGAATCTATTCGCAAAATAACAAATGGAGAAAGCTGGTTCTTTTCCTTTCTTTACCTAGTACAGTACGTCAAATTATTTAATGCCGATTCTTACCGATTCAAAAATGTTTGCATATTTCATCGGTCAGCGGGGAGAAAGAGGTTGAATTCGAAGATGTGGAAGAGAAAAGCTGCTATTGGCTCGTCACACAGACCAAGTTTACAATAAGAATGTGTGACAGACATGAAAAGATTCCACTCTCTCATACTGTCACCCTTACAATTTAATAAGAGCAACATTACAACTCTAAAGCATTTTGTAAGTTATTAAAGAGAGTGAAAGGTTGTTGTAAGTTCTCACTTATAAGTTCCAAGCTCTCAGCATAGATTCAAATGATACAATGAGTCGGTTGTATGACCGCACCCTTCCATTTCTCTAACTGGAGTACTTCTTCCCCTCTTCTTAGGCAGAACCGAGGATGACTTGCTTCCACATTAAAAATGAGTTCTCAGGTGACTGATGAGTCCAATGCGGGACCTACAGTCTCTGTCACAGGTGGGGCAGACAGCGGTTGAAGGGGCGGGTGGGTGGGGTGCTTGGGTTGATGTGCGCTCCTTGCGCTGTTTGCGCTTGGCTTCCGCTTGCTCCCGGTGAAGAGACTCGAGGTGTTCGGCACCTTCTCGGATGCTTCTTCTCCACTTTGTGCGGTCTTGGGCCAGGGATTCCCAGGTGTCAGTGGGGATGTTGCACTTTTTCAAGGAGGTTTTGAGGGTGTCCTTGAAGCATTTCCTCTGCCCACCTGGGGCTCTCTTGCCGTGCCGGAGCTCCGAGTAGAGCGCTTGTTTTGGGAGTCTCGTATCGGGCATGCGGACAATGTGACCCATCCATCGGAGCTGATCGAGTGTGGTCAAAGCTTCGATGCTGGGGATGTTGGCCTGAGCGAGAACACTGACGTTGGTGCGCCTATCCTGCCAATGGATTTGCAGGATCTTGCGGAGGCAGCGTTGGTGGTACCTCTCCAGTGCTTTGAGGTGCCTGCTGTACATGGTCCATGTCTCTGAGGCATACAGCAGGGCAGGAGTACAGGCCTTGATGCACAGTCGGGATATCGATGGAGATTAGTGAGGACCGGATTGTGCCCAGCTGTGAGAGATATGTGGATTTTTAGTAATTGATCCATCAATATAAAACTGAGACACAAACATTTGTTTATGCATCTTGCAGCCTGAGACATTCGGGAGAAGGGCGGGAGGGGGGGGAGTGGGACTAGCTGAAGGGCTCTTACAGAGAGCCGGCACGGGCTCGACGGGCCGAATGGCCTCCTACAGTGCTGTAACCATTCTAGGATTCTGGCCAGAGGTGGAAAGTCAATGAGAAAAAAAGAGCACTGCATTCTCATACATTCTTATATGTTCCTGAACTCCATGGCACCAGAATAAACAAGAACAGCATGATGGCGTGCAACTGTCCCAGAGCTGCCTGGATCTGACTGTAATAAAACAGCGAGACTTCGATTTCTGTGAAGCATTACAGAGTGCCCTGTGCATGTGGCTTTGATCACTTGCAGAGAGGCTTTGGGCTCACGGTTGGACCATGGCAGAGGGGAGCTTGCAGATGTGGAGGAATGGCAGCTGCAAGAGGTGGCAGTAGGAATGGGACAGGCAGTATCCGGCCCCAGGCAGCAGCTCCAGGAGGGAGATGGCGCTGGGAGAATCCAACAGTGTCTCCTACCTCGGAGATGGAGCTTGGAGGATTTAATTTGCGGTGAGAAGGCGAATAGGTAGATTGCATAGTGAAAGACAGGTGTGACAAGTAACTTGCTAGAAATAAAGAGGGCAGGAAAGTAGTACAGGAAGTGAATGTGATGCTTACAGGAAATGGAAGTGTCAGCTGTGGCTCAGTGGGCAGCGCTCTCGCCTCTGAGTCAGAAGGTTGTGGGTTCAAGTCCCACTCCAGAGAGTTGAGCACAACAATCTAGGATGACACTCCAGTGCAGTACTGAGGGAGTGCTGCACTGTTGGAGGTGCCGTCTTTCGGATGAGATGTTAAACCGAGGCCCCGTCTACACTCTCAGGTGGATGTAAAAAACCCCATGGCAATATTTCAAAGAAGAGCAGGGGAGTTATCCCCGGTGTCCTGGCCAATATTTATCTCTCAATCAACATCACTAAAACAGATTAAATGGTCATTATCGCATTGCTGTTTGTGGGAGCTTGCTGTGCGCAAATTGGCTGCCGCGTTTCCTACATTACAACAGTGACTACACTTTTTAATTTTACTAGTCACTAGACTAAAGGGGCAGACATTGTCATTTGATCCCAGGCTAATACAAGTGGCATCAGGATGCTGATGGGAGTGACCTGGTAATGATGCCCCATCCAATTTCCCCACTGCGGACAATTGGCCAGCTTCCACAAACTCAACAAAGGGGGTGCTTCATCAATCTATGGCACTGTGCCCTGACACTCCATCCGGCAGTGCCCCTCATTTAAAACCTCCTTACAACAACGGAAGTTTTAGACAAATCAGAGGAGCAAAGGTTGAGGAACGTCAGTCAATTCAACCGATTGGTACAGGTAAGATAATCCCAGAGCAATGTGAATGGTTCCAAGCAGGCTTTAGTTAGAACCAGAACAGTTTCAAAGCTCATCCTGGCTGGAAAGCTGTTTAACCCCCGACTGACCTTCTTACTATTCTTAATAAAAATATAAATTATGTAACTGCTTTATTATATTTTCACAACATCTAGGAAATGGGCAATTTTGCATGATTTAACTTTTGATTTGTAAAGAAGTTCTACTGTTAATTTGTTTAAAATTATGAATTGTTGCTCAGTCTGATTTTTGCCATATTTAAAATCCCTATGCATATTATTACTGACAAAAATTAAAATATACACAAAAATCCTGCCAAGCGACGTGAAGCAGACAATGCACTAGGACTTTGTCCAGCTGAATAGGTCAGCTGAGCTGGTGCCTGTGAGTCTACCAAGAAAAGAAGGCCACTCCACGTGGAGCTTGAAGTATCCATTGGAGAGAAAACTTTTATATTCGTTCCTGGGATGTGGCCATCGCTGGCAAGGCCAGCATTTATTGCCCATCCCTAGTTGCCCTCGAGAAGGTGGTGGTGAGCCGTCTTCTTGAACCGCTGCAGTCCGTGTGGTGAAGGTACTCCCACAGTGCTGTTAGGGAGGGAGTTCTAGGATTTTGACCCAGCGACAATGAAGGATCGGCGATAAATTTCCAGGTCAGGATGGTGTGTGACTTGGAGGGGAACTTGGAGGTGGTGATTGTTCCCATGCGCCTGCTGCCCTTGTCCTTCTAGGTGGTAGAGGTCGTGGGTTTGGGAGGTGCTGCCTTAGGAAGTCTGAACTGCCTATTAAAGAAAACATGAAGCATCTTCCCTGGACCTTAGAACTTCAACTGGGGGGAAACTTAGGGCGCCGAACCTCGAACCAAGTCATTTGTCACGGGCAGCATATAGTTATTGTTGGGGAAAGTATGGAGGTTAAAGGAAAGTATGATTGAAGGATGCCATTATCATTGCAGCCAATAATGGACAACCACATTCAGGAGAGCTCCGAGAACTGTGGGGCATCTGTCCAATACCTAGGAGTTCGTATTAGGTAATGAGTTGCTAGGACCTGGAAGCGGCAATGCCTTTGTGTACAACAGTTTGGGACATTTTTGGTAACAATGGCGGGGACCTGAAACTGCTTGGTTCAATCCAAATTCAAGATAGTCCGCTCATTCATATGGATAAGGTTACTAAACAAATCACCACAACATATAAAACAAGGGCAGTTTGCAAAAAATGCAGATAGCTAACAGATAAATTAACTAAATCCTTTATGAAATAAGCAGCCTTTAGATATACCCGAATGTATTATTTAAGGCAGGTGGCTGGCTAATGTAGGCACTGTTTTAATTTACTTCCATTAGAGGGTCTTCAGTGTTATTAGCTGGGGTAGATTGACTGAAACAACCATTTGAAATGACTGTAGATTACAGCAGTCCCATATATAAAAGTGCAGTATTCGACAAGCTATTCCAGAAGGGAGTTAATGCTCCCTGAGGGAAGGCTGGAAAGTTGCATTTTTTCAGCCTGTCAGATCAGTGGGAATAGCACTCATCAATAACCATACTTTCACCATAGAGCATTCCTAATAAATTTAATGTCAATATATGTGGTCATGGAGTAATCACATTAAGAATATGTAAGAAAAAAAGTTTAACTCAGGAAAATGCAGATTTTAATAGATTTCTTTGTCCCTTTTAGTGGTTGCTCAATTTATAGCAGTTACTCTGTATGATAGCGTTAATACTTACTAAAGCAAGAGGTGGCTCAAGGGCCTTAGTAAAACAGTGGAAAAATGTCATCATGTAATTGATACCCACAAAATCCTTATATGGTTACATTCATAGGAGGTTGGTGGATGATAAAATTATGATTCTAAGTATTTCCTTGACATAGACTGGGGGGAATAAATAGTCATGCAACAATGTCTATCCAAGTGTTTATCATAAAAGCTGCCCCACACTCCTGCCATGTCACTCACCCGAAAGAAAAACAAACACTTGTATGGCACAGCTCACAGGGAATGAGTTCAAGTTGAACTGAAGTTTCCACATAAAACATAAGCTGTATATATAACAACAGCTGGCTTGGATTGCACATTGCAAAGATGCAGCACAATCTTAAGACTTCAGGAGAACTTGTTATATGTGGAAGTAATCCTCTCAAACCTCACTTTGCCGTTTGACAACTTTGAGCTGGCTCCTCCTGGTTAGATTACAGACGTGTAAGCTCCACCCAAGTACTTTCCTGTACCAACTGCATGTAAAGAATGAGGCAGTCATATTGCTTGCATGAACCTACTGCTTTTACGTTGATAGTGTTAGGGTCGTCATTTTTAATGATACTGAAACTAAAAGAATGGAATTGTGTTTTACAGCATATGAAGATTTTAAATTTACTGTATATGGTTAGTAACCTGTATGTTTTTAAAAAAACCCTCAAGAATACTTTCGTCCTTTAAAGATCAGATAAACCACACCAAAAATATTTCTTCCCACAAATATGGCATAAAGGAGAATGTTGGATCTATTCCAGTTCTCACAGTAGCTCATTCATATCGCTAACACATTATGATCATTACCAAAGCAAAGATAGAAGATAAATATTGTTACGTATTATTACTGAACATGCATTTTATTTTTGTATCACCTACTGTCTGGTCACCCTGCTGCTGGTCTGCTGAAATGGCAGCAGCAGATCTGCCCACAATGTGGACTTAATCATTTTCAGCAGTGTATTATCAACAGTACTCAACATGGATTCACTCTGTTCAACGATTTCCACTGACACCATGAATTTACAATTCTTAGTGATCGCCATGGACATCAAGGATTCATACTGTTGAATGATCTATGCTGGCTTCACAAATAGGCAAAACATTGCTAGTCCCAACTAACCTATTAACAGTGTTGGGTTTACAAGAAGGAGTTAGATATATTTCTTAAGGCTAAAGGGATCAAGGGATATGGGGAGAAGACAGGGACAGGGTACTGAGTTTGGATGATCAGTCATGATCTCATTGAATGGCGGAGCAGGCTCGAGGGGCCGAATGGCCGACTCCTGCTCCTATCTTCTATGTTTCTATGTCACAAATTTGGTATTCAGGGAGGCGAATGTTCTGGCACCCCTGATCATGATGATCAGTCGAGCCACCAGATGGAGTATCTCAGAGATGTGAAACAATCCACCTTTGGAGACGAGGGTAAAAGAACCCGCTTTAAGTCCATTTAAGAAAGCATATAAAACAAAAGACTATTCAATCTGTAAAGCCCATCCCTTCCACAGAGCGCAGAATTTGGAGAGTGTCCAACATATTTACTACTGAGAAAAGATTTCACAAATGTTCTCCCTTTACCCACCCTAAGACCCAAGCAAGAATATTCAGCTAAACCTACAAACTGCAGTATTATTTTGGTTGCTTCCGATGTTGTGAAATTCACATTCCATCACACTTAACTTCATAACCTTTATTATATATCTTGTGTGTATTACACACATAAAAGAAAGGAAGAAAGAAAGATTTGCATTTCTATAGCGCCTTTCACAACCACCGGACGTCTCAAAGTGCTTTACAGCCAATTAAGTACTTTTGAAGTGTAGTCACTGTTGTAATGTAGGAAATGCGGCAGCCAATTGCGCACAGCAAGCTCCCACAAACAGCAATGTTGAGAGATAAATATTGGCCAGGACACCGGGGATAACTCCCCTGCTCCTCTTCAAAATAGTGCCGTGGGATCTTTAACATCCAGCTGAGAGGGCAGATGGGGCCTCGGTTTAACATCTCATCCGAAAGACGGCACCTCCGACAGTGCAGCACTCCCTCAGCACTGCACTGGAGTGTCAGCCGAGATTTTTGTGCTCAAGTTTCTGGAGTGGGACTTGAACCCACACCCGGAAACGAGAGTGCTGCCCTCTGAACCTCGGCTGACACAATAACAAAACTAGGGAGGGAAAAGAGAGGAGCTACCAAGGATAGATCCTTGGGGGACTCCGGAGGTGACGGAGCAGGGGCGGTGTCGGGAAGAGAAACCATTGCAGGAGATTCTCAGGCTAGGTCTGGCTAGGTAAGAGTGGAACCAAGCGAGGACAATCCCACCCAGCTGCACACAGAGAAGAGGTGTTGCAGGAGGATGGTGTGGTCAACTGTGCAAAATGTTGCACACAGGTTGAGAAGAATGAGGAGGGATTGTGCACCACAGTCACACTCAGAGGATGCCATTTGCTTTATTGGGGACAAGAACATCAAAGATGGAGGTGAGCGTGTGATTGAGCAGATCGATAGCTGCAGAATTATTGTGGTGAACAGAGGGTCAAAGGCTAGACAGTAGGGAGTTTGAAAGTGCCATTGTAAGTGACTTGGGGAAGAGTATTTCCAGGGACGGAAGTAGATGGAAGTGGGAGGTGGAAGGGGGATGTGAGTAATGAGGGATACAAGGAAATGATTAGAGGTTGCCTCGTCTGTGATTGATACCATGTGAGATGGCAAGGCTGAGGGGGGAAAGAAGAGGCTATCTCGGTGAGAAATTTGATGTGGGGCGTGGGTGGGCAGTGGAGAACGAGGATTTCAAAGGAGAGGCGAGAGGGGTGGAACAAGCGGAGGTGCTCAAAGGAGAAGAAAATGTCAGAGGAGTAGGGGGACAGACCAGGGTGAGATTTAGTGATAAGGGCCACATCACCACCAGGCTGGGAGGCTTCAGTAAGAGACAAGGGGGGAAAATTCAGTATCGCCCCGTTTGGGGTGCCGTTATCGGCCGGGCGCAAAGTTTAGCGCCTGGTGCTAATTATCCCCTCCGACAGCAAACTTGGCTTTTATCGCCCCTGGAGGTGATTGGAGCGCTAAATCAGGCGCTTCACACCTGTCTTAAGGCGCAAAGGCCGAGGAGCGAGGCGCTACCTCAGAGCGCTGGCGAAGCAAGGAAAGGCAAATCAAAATGAACCTGCAAAGTGCTGCTCAGTACTCAAAACTCCTTCACACAGCGTTGAATCTCTCCAGAAGTCTCTCTCTCTCTCTCTCAGAATGCGTGGTGCAAAAATGTCACCGACAAAAAAAGGCAGGAAGTGGTCGTCTTTAAATCGCGCTCCCCCAGTCCCTTTCTGACAGCATAACGCTCCCCTCAACCTGTCGTTGCTAGCGGCAGGCGGTAAGGCAGGGGGCGCCACTCAATATCTGGTCCAGGGCGCTAACGGGGTGTTGCGCACTCAACTGACGTCACGATCTGCCGGCGCAGGAGATCGTGGCGGTAGTGTTTAGCGCCGCCGCAAAATGTCTAGTTAATTTCGCGAGCGGCGCAAACATCGCCGCGCCCGGGCGCTAGTTGCTTTGCGCCCCATTAGCGCCCTCTTAAGGCGCTAATGGGAGGCACAAACAACTGAATTTTTCCCCCAAGGTGTCATCACCCATGGACCATGTTTCCATCAAGGCCGTGATATCAATGCAATTATCCACAATAAGCTCATGGATGACAAGCAAGAGCCTTGTTTGCAAGTGAATGGGTGTTTTGGAGGCAGATGCGGAGAAGGGCGGTGATTGTTGGTCCGCTGGCAGAGCCCACAAGCTTGGTGGTGCGAGGGGTGAGTGGCACGGGAAGGAGGTCGGCAAGTTTAGTCCCCAGCAGGCGTGCTGAGAGAGGAGGGTGTGGCAATTAGGGTTACTGCTTGTACGTGGCAATGATGAGTGGCTCAATGGGCCCTTCAGAGAATGTTGAGAGAGGCACAGAGAGACGCTGTGGGCTTGTCCAAGAGGGAGTCAAGCCTGGGATGATGGTAGGAGAGTAAGGAGGTTGAGAAATAGTGAAGGGTTGAGGGTTGGGATTTGTGGGGAGTAAAGTACCTGTGAGGGGAGGAAAAAAAAGCACGACTGGGTAACAGGAAGGGGTGGATACAGGAGAGAAGGGCCCAAGAGGGGTAAAGAGAAGAGAAAGAAGAAGGGAGATAGAAGTAATGGGTTTGAATCTGGAGTGGCAGCCAAAATGTACACACGAATGGACACAAGGCTTCAACCCTATCGTGAACAGTAGCATAGTGGTTATGTTACTAGACTAGTAATCTAGAGTCCTAGACTAGTGATCGCGGAGATAGGAGTTCACATCCCACCAGGTGGGGAATTTAAATTCAGTTAATTAAATCGGGAATAAAAAGTTAGTGTTAATAATGGTGACCATGAAACTACCAGATTGTTGTAAAAACTAATTTGATTCACTAACGTCCTTCAGGGAAGGAAATCTGCTGCCCTTACCCGGTCTGGCCGATATGTGACTCCAGACCCACAGCAATGCGGTTGACTCTTAACTGCCCTCTGAAATGGCCCAGCAAGCCACTCGGTTGTGCCAAACCACTACAAAGAAGTGTCATGGACTGCAGTGGTTCAAGAAGGCTCATCACCACGTTCTCAAGAGCAATTAGGGATGGGCAATAAATGCTCACATCCCAGGAACGAATAAAAAAAAAACCCTAGCGGAGCCCATCAATATCTTTAGAAGGGTAGGAAATCACAGATAACCATGTTAAAAAGCATGCATCAGTGCAATAACCAGGTGTTTGGTGTTATTACAGATCCGAATGCATTATCAGCATCTCTAAGCTGATTAAAGAAGGTTTGTCAGGATAATTAGCACGGCTAAGTTTGGTACATAGGAATTGCATTGTAGGTAATTACACGGTCAGGCATTTTTTTGGATTATTTCTAAGATGTCACTGATGTGTCTTGTTTTGCTTGTTGCTGCTCCTGTTGCTAAGTGCGGAATCAGAACAGACAGAAACAAACAACCCGGAGAAACCGAGGCAGAGGGAGAAGGGTCTGGAGAAATATAACTTTTAAATGGAAATTCACCCGAGCCGCCCTGTAATCTTCTGCAGTAAACAAGCCTTTTGTTCATCACATGATACTCCAATTTACAGCAACAAAGGGCTTGTGTTACCAGTAATGGCACTTGGTGTATGCCATTGAATGCTAGATGGTGAGCTTATTTATTACATTAATTTTCTTTTAAGAATTAAACCAGACTATGGAAGGAATAGTAGCGAGATGGGGGTGAATTACAAGTCTATGATCATCTGAACCACTTGATTGGGTGTCAGAAACTGCAAGTTTCAGTTGCTTTATAACGGTCATCTGAACCAATTGGTTGGGTTAGTCTCAAAATTCCCAAGCTTCTATAATGCATTTATATAGCGCCTTTCACGACCACCAGAAGTCCCAAAGCGCTTTACAGCCAATGAAGTACTTTTTGAAGTGTAGGCCGCGATTTCCCCTACCTCGGCGGGTCTGTGGTGGGCAACGTGGTGGTAGGACCCGACCCCGCTGTTGGCTCCAGCCCATTGTGTAGAATGATTTTTCGTTGATTGGGCTTGTTAAGCCCGCCCAGCGCGTTTGCTGGCCAATTGAAGAAGGCGGGTCTGATGATGTCATTTGATGACACGTCACCAGCTGGTTTCCTTAAAGGGACCATGCGCAAATTTAGTTTGACATTTATGCTGTCAGTGTTCTACAGCATTGAGGTGCTGCAAACACTGACAATCCCTGCACAGAGGTGCACGGCTGCACCCAGGCTCTCCCATGACTCCTTGTATATGCTTATGGAGGGAGTCACAGCACACAGGGAGGTTCTCTTCCCTTCCAATGGGCAGAAGAGACCTCCCCAGGAGATCAACACAGCCTGGTTGCAAATTGCACAGGAAGACTAGGCTGCAGTGGCGCAAACCTTTCAATGACCTCAGTAGATTACGAAACGTTACTGCAAAGCCACACTCAACCTCATCCTGCTGTGCCACTCATCACATCCCCATCACTCTGCCTTCCCTACCCTACTCCTGCACATCCTTACTCACACCAACTTACCTTGCACCTCCACCCATCCCTCTCTATCTACATTATCACTTCCCCATCTTACTAGCCACCCCTCACACTCACCCTCATCCTAGTGCAATCATACCAACTAACAACACACAAGGGTAGCCACTTGGGTGTTTTAGGCAATGTTCATGTAAAGTTTCTGTTAATGTGGTGTCAAACATTGAAATCTTTACTTTCAACATTCTGCATTCTTGGACAGATCTGTGTGCACCTTTGGATGTGGCTTAGTGAGTTGCAGTGAATGGTGAGACATAACGGTATTCCCAGCAATGGTGATGAGTGTGAAAGGAATAGCTTGGGCATTGTAGGGATGCTTTATGGTGTGGGGTGGTGCCAACCTGGTGCATTATGTGGCAGCCAGGGTGTACAGTGTCAAGTGAAGTAAATCTGGCCATGGTGAGGCCATCCCTGGCGTCCTGGGCATCAATGTGGTCGAGTGCTGGTGTCCTGTGCAGCATCAGTTGATTGTGGAGAAGGTTGGTGTTGTTGTTGGTGCTGCTGGTGTGCCTGGTGTTGCTGGTGTTGGGGCTGATCGTGGTGGGATTCTGAGGACCAAGGTGAGATAGTTTCAAGGGCACCGATGCTGATGCAATAGATGTAAGAAATCACACAACACCAGGTTATAGTCCAACAGCTTTATTTGAAATCACAAGCTTTCGGAGCGCTGCTCCTTCTTCAGGTGAAGTGGAGAAATGCATAAAGACACAGCTTATATAGTCAGAGAATCATGTCAGATGTTTACAGGTAACCTTTCCAACTGCCATTTGTCACACCTCGGCAGAGAGATAATCACAGCAGTCAAAGGTGTGAATGGTGTCCAAACAGGTCAGTCAGGGAAACACAGGATCTGCTCAGACGAGGAGGAACGCGATGGACACCTACAGACACTGAAAGACGCCCTTGTAAGAACAGGATATGACGCTCGACTCGTCGATCGACAGTTCCGACGGGCCACAGCGAAAAATCGCATAGACCTCCTCAGAAGACAAACACGGGACACAACCAACAGAGTACCCTTCGTCGTCCAGTACTTCCCCGGAGCGGAGAAACTACGCCATGTTCTTCGCAGCCTTCAACATGTCATCGATGACGACGAACACCTCGCTAAGGCCATCCCCACGCCTCCACTACTCGCTTTCAAACAGCCGCCTAACCTCAAACAGACCATCGTTCGCAGCAAATTACCCAGCTTCCAGGAGAACAGCGACCACGACACCACACAACCCTGCCACAGCAACCTCTGCAAGACATGCCAGATCATCAACACAGATACCATCATCACACGTGAGGACACCACCCACCAGGTACATGGTACATACTCATGTGACTCGGCCAACGTTGTCTACCTCATACGTTGCAGGAAAGGATGCCCCGGAGCATGGTACATCGGCGAGACCATGCAGACACTGCGACAACGGATGAACGGACACCGCGCAACAATCACCAGGCAGGAGTGTTCCCTCCCAGTCGGGGAACACTTCAGCAGTCAAGGACATTCAGCCTCCGATCTTCGGGTAAGCATTCTCCAAGGTGGCCTTCGAGACACACGACAACGCAAAATCGTCGAGCAGAAACTGATAGCCAAGTTCCGCACCCATGAGGACGGCCTTAACCGAGATCTTGGGTTCATGTCACGCTACATGTAACCCCACCTGATGCAGGGTCATCCAGACTCGAGTCGACATTGGCTTGTTCTCTCTACACAGATGCGGCCGGACCTGCTGTGATTTCCAGCCAAAAAAAATGTTTTTTGTCTGCTTTTTTGTTTTTCATACAGACCCCAGCATCTGCAATATTTGACCCCTTGTGACCCCACCTCATTGTTCTTTGATGTAATGTTTCCCTGACTGACCTGTTTGGACACCATTCACACCTTTGACTGCTGTGATTATCTCTCTGCCGAGGTGTGACAAATGGCAGTTGGAAAGGTTACCTGTAAACATCTGACATGATTCTCTGACTATATAAGCTGTGTCTTTATGCATTTCTCCACTTCACCTGAAGAAGGAGCAGCGCTCCGAAAGCTTGTGATTTCAAATAAAGCTGTTGGACTATAACCTGGTGTTGTGTGATTTCTTACATTTGTCCACCCCAGTCCAACTCCGGCATCTCCACACCATGGATGCAATAGATGGCAGGTGAACTTGAGATGACAGAAGCGATCTGTCAGTGGTGAAAGAGGTTGTTCCAATGAGGAGACACTGGATAGAGAGTTTGTTCCAAACATTTACAACCTGCATAAAGCTTAATCTGCCTTCCAAATGCAGTAAGCAACAGCTTCTGAGCTTGGAAAGTGAACAGCTGTGAGATGGGAGGTTTTATAGCACATTTGCAGCTTTCAAGTAATGAGGTGATCCCATGGTCATACAACACCCAACCTCCTTACCTGACATGATCCCCGAGCAGCGTGGACCCCGTGGGCGACCTTGCAAAATGGTAAGATGAGCTCAAAATACTTTTTAATGGGTTGTTAACGAGGTCATAATGACCTGAATTGCCTCCGCTGCATGTCGGGTCTGTTCAGCCCTGACAGACCCGACACCTGGGAAAGTCATGTTGTGGCGGGTTGACAGCGGGGTCCCGACCCGCTGTTAAAAAAAATTTGTTCCCACCTGACCTGCCACCGAAGCCGCCCGTTGACCCCCCTGAAAAATCCCCCCCCCCCAGTCAGTGTTGTAATGGAGGAAACACGGCAGCCAATTTGCGCACAGCAAGCTCCCACAAACAGCATTGTGATAATGACCAGGTAGCCTGTTTTTTTCGTTAATGTTGATTGAGGGATAAATATTGTCCAGGACACCAGGGATAACTCCCCTGCTCTTCTTCGAAATAGTGCCGTGGGATCTTTCACGTTCACCTGAGAGAACAGACGGGGCCTTGGTTTAACGTCTCATCTGAAAGACGGCACCTCCCATAGTGCGGCACTCCCTCAGCACTGCACTGGAGTGTCAGCCTAGATTTTTGTGCTCAAGTCTCTGGAGTGGGATTTGAGCCCACAACCTTCTGACTCCGAGGCGAGAGGAACTGTATATGTAATGGACAATTCTAGACACTAAAATCTATTTTAGAGTGACATATTGCACATTTTTCTGGACCAATCCATGCACTTCTAGGAAATGCTGAGACTGTTGTAAATTGTCTCATGATTAATTTTGAAATATGTTACTAAAGCTGATTATTGTTAACCATGGGATTATCCACATTTGAGGTAGAAATTAATAATGAAAATCCTTTCCTCTCCTCCTCCCCTCCCCTCTCCTCTACTCTTCCCTCCTCTCCTCTCCTCTCCTCTCCCCTCCTCTCCTCCTCTTCTCTCCACTCCCCTCCCCTCCCCTCCCCTCTCCTCTCCCCTCCTCTCCTCTCCCCTCCTCTCCTCCTCTTCTCTCCACTCCCCTCCCCTCCCCTCTCCTCTCCTCTCCCCTCCTCTCTTCTCTTCTCTTCACTCCCCTCTCCTCCCCGCTCCTCTCCTCTCCTCTCCTTTACCCTCCCCTCCTCTCCTCCCCTCCCCTCTCTCCTCTCCTCGCCTCTCCCCTCCTCTCCTCTCCCCTCCTCTCCTCTCCTCTCCCCTCCCCTCCTCTCTCCTCCTCTCCTCTCCCCTCCTCTCCCCTCCCCTCCCCTCTCCTCTCCTCTACCCTCCCCTCCTCTCCT